>NC_081380.1:7854536-8455161 GCF_030684315.1 Stegostoma tigrinum
ACCCAATGTCTTTTCGCAACGTTAGCGCTGGTGCGTTTGTACAGCCAATGATGAAGCGTCATTTGCAGATTTGTATCGCAGCGTGGGTGTAAATGATGCAAACTGGACGGCTAGTCACTGTCTAAAGTTTGTGCCTCACCCAGTTCTCACATTCTTGATGCTAACGAGTTGTATGTTTATAAAAGCTTTCCGAGGCGTGGAGAATCGATGTCTCGAAGGGATGCAAACACCAGAATCACAACGTGGTGGGATTTTCACTCCGAGTGCCAATGTGGGTTGGCAAACAGTGATGGTCAAACAGAGGGCAGGCAAGGTATGAAATGACCTCAGATCATGTTTGACTGTAGAGAATGACTCTTATGAAGAATCTACACAAAAGCTCTTGTGATTTGACCTACAGGTACCTATTTGGGATGGCACGGTGGCTCAGTGGCTAGCACTGCTGCCTCACTGCGCCAGGGACCCGGGTTCACATCCACCCTCGGGCAGCTGTCTGTGTGGAGTTTGCACGTTCTCCCCTGTGTCTGCGTGGGTTTTCTCCCACAGTCCAAAGACGTGCCGTTTAGGGTGGATCCTATCCCTGCATTTCCCATGGCTAATTCACCTAAATTGTACATCGCATCCAGGGATGTACAATTTAGGTGAATTAGCCATGGGAAATGCAGGGATAGGATAGAGGGGTGAGAGTGAACGGGATGCTCTTCGGAGAGTTGGTGTGGACTTGATGGGCCAAACGGCCTGTTTCTGCACTGTCAGGATTCGATGGCAATTAGTGGAAGTTGAATTCAATAAGAACATGAAATTCAAAGGCTAATGGTAACCCTTTGTCAAATGTCATAAAAAGCTGGTTCACTAATGCCCTTTAGGGAAGGAATCTGCCATCCTTACCTGGTCTGGCCTACATGTGACTCCAGACCCACAGCAATGTGGTTGACTCTTAGCTGCCCACTGAGCAATTAGGGATGGGCAATAATTACTGGCTTAGTTAGTGGCACCCGTGATCAAATATACTGAACAAAACCATGAAACGGGTTTGACAGTGGCCTGCCCTCAGCTGGCGTAGAATGCCACTCAGCTGTGTTAACGGATGCTGAGCAGAGACAAGCTCACCACCACTTTCTCTGGGCAACTAGGGATGGGCAATGAATGCTAACCTCACCAGCACCATCCCAGGAGATAAACTGGGGCCTTTCATCAATTCCAACCCGATGAGTGGACTCTTCTCCAAATGAATGCACAATTAAAGTGCAGTCTAGGTGGGTTATCCATGGGATGGGATAGCCATGCAGGGTTACAGGGATAGGGTGGGGGTGGGTGGGTCTAGCTGGGATGGTCTTCAGAGGGTCAGTGTGGCCTCGATGGGCCGAGTGGCCTGCTTCCACACTGTAGAGATTCTATGATTCTATGAACACATCCCTTCTAAACTGTGAATGATCCTCTTGCCCGGAGACAACGAGGAAATCATAAACTGGTTTTTAGGTTTAAAATTGTTCTTTAGTCCACATCAGGCACATTTTCAGCTGTTCCAGGCTTGCCCTGCACTTGGGTCTGTGGGGAAATGGTGGATTTCAGAAACGCTTTTTGTTTGTGAATTCCTCTCCACGGCTGAGGATAGAAGATAGGACTGAAAAATGGGGCAAAAATCGGTTCGCGCAGATGGGCCCTTGCCAAACTAAAACAAAACCTGGAAATCTGCTGCCACTCACCCTCACAAAAATCAAAGTGTTGGAGTCGCCCACTTTGTATTTCCCTTCGGAGACTTTTACCATGGGAAACTGATCGGGGCAGGTACAGCGGCTCACTAAGTAACGTACCTGCCAAATTGAAAAAAAAGACACAGGTAAGCAAACAGAGCCCTTCACAACTTCAGAATGTTCCAAAACATCCGAGATGATGTTTTTTTTGACGTGCTGTTGTAATGCAGGAAATGCAGCAGCCAATGGCAATCTGGGAGATGAAATCAGTGACTGGATCAGCTGTTTTAGTGATGTCAGCCAGGACTCCCTTTGGTGTCCTTCGCAGCCAGAGGGCAGAGAGAGCGAGAGAGAGCGAGAGAGAGACAGCGAGAGACCGAGAGAGAGAGTATCTCAAGTAATGTGGCAGGTGACGGCCTAGTGGCATCAATCGCTAGACTGTGAGTCCAGAGACCCCAGGATATGTATTGCGGACCTGGGCTCGAATCCCACCACAGCAGGTGGTGCAACTTGAGTTCAGTAAAAATAAATCCGGAATTAAGAGTCTAATGACGACCACTGTTGATCTTCGGAAATTCCAATCTGGTTCTCTAATGTCCCTTAGGGAAGGAAAACTGCCATTCTCATCTGGTCTGGCCTACATATGACTCCAGGCTCACAGAAATGCGGTGGAATCATAATGCCCTCTGGGCAATTAGGGATGGCCAATAAATGCTGGCCTAGTCAGTGACACTCTCCCCTGTAAATGAGTGTAAAACATGTAACTTCTCTCCTGACAGAAGCCACTTGCAGTGGTTTAACACTGGATGGCCAGCTTGGGTGATGTGCTCAGGTGTCAAGTGTGGCGCTTTTGAAACCATGGTGTTTGGGCTCAGAAACAAACTCTCCAGCTCTAACACACAGCAGATATAGAGGTAGCTGAGAGGCTTAGGACTGACGTCAGTGCTCCCTACCAGCAAGGAAGTGTGAGATGGGGGACCCCATTGACTTCCCGTCTCCACCGAATTAAGTAAGGGGTGGAAAGGCTCTTGGACAGTTTTCCCACCCAGAGCTGGATTGAGATCCTGATCCACGGCTATCGAAGGGCCTCAGTCTGCCCCCGCTGGTATTTAATGAGCAGCGATTAGGGGAGTCACATCATCATGCACAGTCCTGCCATTCAAAGGCCCTCTCTACCCAATCAAGGGGCACAACATTAGGAAGGTGTACAGTGCTTGCTGAGGACTACATTCTACTCTTTCTGTGAGGATGCTCCTCCTCACTCTCTCAGCCATGCAGGGCTGGTTAGGTGGGAGTTGGT
The DNA here is from genome assembly GCF_030684315.1 of Stegostoma tigrinum. Classification (NCBI taxonomy): domain Eukaryota; kingdom Metazoa; phylum Chordata; class Chondrichthyes; order Orectolobiformes; family Stegostomatidae; genus Stegostoma; species Stegostoma tigrinum. The sequence goes on from NC_081380.1 coordinate 7,857,531, forward strand.
TAGCTGGACAGCTGGTTTGCCCTGGAGAGTAATACCAACCGCATGGGTTCAATTCTCCCACATGCGAAGGTTAACGGGAAGTTCTAGCGTTTTCACCCTCAGCCCTCAGGTAAATCTCACCGTCTCTCGCTGTAATGGTCTATGGTCTTCTGGGACTATGGTCATGCTTAGTGATGGACTTCAACGATAAATTTGTTGCCACTATTCGGATGTGGCAAAGTTCATTTAGGTCCAAAGCCCTTCTGAATGTCAGCCTAATGGGACAGAACTGCTTCCAACTGAAATTGATCGGGTTATTGAAATTACACGATATCGATTCCTCCAGAGGTGTGTAATAACATCTCTGAACGGGTTGATTAGAAAAACCGTTAAATGAAATTTAAAAAAAACATGACATCAACAAGGGCCCTCTTATGGTACAATAGTAGCAGTTCTACCCTTGTACTGAGAGGCCTGGATTCAAGTCTCACCTGCTCCAGAGGTGTATAGAACACTATAGCACAGTACAGGCCCTTTGGCCCACGATGTTGTGCTGAACTTTTACCCCAAAGCTGAGGTCTATCCAATCTCCACCGCTACCTTATACTATCATTCATATGCCTATCTAATAGCCGCTTAAATGCCCCTAATGAGGCCAAGTCCATGACCCTCTCCAGCAATGCATTCCACGCCACTACCACTGTCTGAGTAAAGAACCTACCTCTGATGTCTCCCCTATATCTACCTCCTTTCACTTTAAAACTATGTCAGTAACATCTCTGAACAGGCCGATTAGAAAAATAGGTTAAATACAAAAAGAAATCAAGACATCAACAGGGACCCTCTTGTGGTACAATGGTAGTGTCCCTACCCTTGTACTGGAAGGCCTGGGATTAAGTCCCACCCGCTCCAGAGGTGTGTAATAACGTCTCTGAGCAGGTCAGTTAGAAAAGTAGGTCATAGAATTGACCAGAAAAATCTTCATGACATCAAGTTTGGGAACAGAACAGGTTCTGAAGTTGCTTTGACAGAATTGTGACTCGGTGTGAAGACTCACTAATCCTGCCATCTCACTACTCGCTGTGAGAGTGACGGTGTCTTTTGCCATCATGAGAGGCTGGATCTTATTGACGTCTACATCAAAACAAGGGAGCGATCCATGTCACATTGGAGATTAGATGTGCACTGTCAAGATTTTCAGGGAATGTGGAAAAAGATGCATGCCCAAGGGTCTCATTAGAGGCAGAGATATTTGTGCAAAGTGATTTAAAGATGGAAATGGGCTGGAATTTGCAATGGAGAGTTCAGGAGGAGGCTACAAGGTTGAGGGAGGTTACAGTTTTAGACAGGGGGTTAGGGGATGGAGAGATTTAAATGCAATGTTTTTTTTAAAAAGTCAATTTAAGAAGATCAATGGACGATGGGGCTTGAAGCAAGATTTTGAGAAGTAGAGATTTGGAAACAACTTAAGTTTATGGAGAATGTCAAGGTAGCTCAAAACAATAAGACATAACATTAAAATTGGTCTCAGGGTGTTCATAAATTCACAAAAGCGAGTGAAAATTCAGAATTGTCTACCAAAAATCGCTGTTGTCTGTGGATTGACTAGAATAGCCTTTACTGTCACATATACTTAATGAGTATAATGAAAAATTTATATTTCGCCAATTACAATGCCAACTTCGATACAAAAGTATGTAGGCACAATTTCTAGATTGTTTGAAAATGTCAAAATTATGGTTGGTGGATTTTTGTTCAGAGAAGGACATTATGGTTTGCAGAAACAAGGAGTGTCAATGGAGTCAAGATACAGATTAGCCATGATCTAAGTGAAAGATAGAACAGCTCAATGAGGTGAATGGTCCCTTCCTGTTCCTGTTCATTCCCTCTGTTCCATTACTTTAGCTTGAATTTCATGCCCGTTACAACAGTTTTAATTGTGGATCCTATTTAATGGGAAGCTTCAAACTGTACAAAGAGCTCCTATTGCGGCCCAATCAGAGATTTGTACAAATTGAACATTAACTCAAGATAGTAGGAACTGCAGATGCTGGAGAATCTGAGGTAACAAGGTGCAGAGCTGGATGAACACTGCAGGCCGAGCAGCATCAGAGGACGGACTGGGCCCAAAACGTCAGCCTTCCTGCTCCTGAGATGTTGCTTGGCCTGCTGTGTTCATCCAGCTCTACACTTTGTTATCATTGAACATTAACTCGCTGTTTTTGTATTGTACTTTTTGTTTAAAATCCAAAATACCATTTACCACTTTACAATTATTTTAATCTCTATCCACTTTAAACATCAATACTCACCACAGATCTCTCTTTTGATTAAAGAATCTTACCCATAGATTCATTGCAGAGTTCTTGATTCCTGTAAGCACTGCTTCACAATTTGTTGTTTTAAACAGCAGGAGTCTCCTATTAGTGGTGTTTGCCATGCTCACAGCCTATTATTACAGATTTCAGTAACTTCCTCATGGGTCAATGTTCAACTTATTTATATGAATGGAAAATGGGAAACGCTCCACTAGAGATTTTTCGGGATTACGAATACCCAACATATCAAATGGGCTTTCTTCCTCCAATCAAGGTATCCAACCTCTGTAACAGGCACAGGGTCATACATCAGCACAGTCCAGACCACACGGGAGACCTATAGGGCCTGCACTAGAACTGGTCTCTTCAAGATGTGAGCTTGCGTGGCTTTGCGGGAATATCAAAGGGACCGGGCGATACAACGAAAAGGTCAATGGCAGCATAAGAAAATCAGAGAAAACATTCCTGTTGTTTGATTCAACCCAATTTGTCCTTCTCAACCCCCAGCTGACTTTCTATGAAGACTGCTCACGCACAAGGAGGTAGAGATCAATGCAGGGTGGGCTCGGTGAGGGCAGTGAAGCTGGGTTTGGGGTCCAGACTCTCAATTACTATCTCATGTTTGACTACACTTCCTTAGGGTGTTATTCCTCCTGGAGTACAATGCCACCGTCACTGTTTCTTACTGGAGAAGTGTTCCACTATAACTGTCCTCTATTGGGATACAGTGCCACCTTGGCTGTCTCTTGTTGGGATACAGTACCACCTTGGCTGTTTCTTGTTGGGATACAGTGCCACCTTGGCTGTCTCTTGTTGGGATACAGTGCCACCTTGGCTGTCTCTTGTTGGGATACAGTGCCACCACACCTATTCCCTGTTTGGGTAGATATTCCTGGTGCTGGTTCACATTCAGCTTCTATCAGGCTGTAGTTACATACACACCTCGGGGTAAAGTCCGACATTCTGTACCCAGCCGCACCCTTCCTGAGCATGTCAATCTGGGCAGCTATTTACCAAAGGAAGAGCACATGTAATTCTCATCCTAATCCCAAGCCATCCTTGCCCAACGTTGACAGAAGGTAACCTTTAGCAAAGGCCATCCAATAACAGACAGCAGCGAGACAGGTAAGAGCAGAACCTGGTCTCACTAATCTCTCCAAGTAACTGCGGTCCTCATACGTGGAACCATTCTTCGAAATTTCCTCTGGACTCTTTCTAAAGCCTTCATATCCTTCTCAAATGCAGTAAAATGTTTCCAGTGGCAGTAGGGTTGGTCACCAGAGCCTGGAGATTTAGGATCGTTGGCAACTGAGGAGCATTCTTTGTCGGGCAGTATTTTTTTGGAATGTAATCAAAAGAAAGTTTCAATGATAACGTTTGGAAAAACAGGAATGAGAAACACAACTGAGAGAAACATGTGTACGGCCAGGGGTTGGTAGACTAAGTGGATAGTTCTTTCAAAGCGTTAGCAATTAGTAATTAGTTAGTAATTAGCGGGAGGCTTGGTGGTATTATCGCTAGACTATTCATCCAGGTAAAGTTCTGGGGACCCAGGCTCGAATCCCACCATGGCAGGTGGTGGAATTTGAATTCAATTTTTTTAAAAAACTGGAATTAAGAATCTACTAGTGAGTGTGAATCCATTGTTGATTGTCGGAAAAACCCACCAGGTTCACTAATGTCCTTTAGGGAAGGTAACTGCCATCCTGACCTGGTCTGGCCTACATGGGACTCCAGACCCACAGCAATGTGCTTGTCTCTTAACTGCCCTCTGGGCAATTAGGGATGGACAATAAATGCTGCCTGGCCAGTGAAGTCCTCATCCCGTGAATGAATAAAGTAGATGAGCAGAACGGGTCTATTGTTCCCTGATTGGATTCTATGAGGAATACTTGTGTCTCTGTGTAGAACAGCAAGAGTGCAGTTGCTGGCATACTCACCATTTCATCCAAGTTCCTGAAATCACACAGCTCTTTCTGTGGTTTGGGTTTTGGAGGGATGATCTCTGATGGCAGATCCATCTCCTCCCGGATCTCTTCCTCAATCTGTTCCTCCATCTGAATGAGGACCGGGGCCAACATCCCAAATTTGGAAGCTCTCCTCGCCACCTCCAGCAGGCACAGCACAAAGTTTTTCTCGTTTTTCCTCAACACCAGGTCCTCTGTCTCAAACATCAACACATCTGCAAATGGGAGGAGAGCCGGCAGTCAGACCCATAAAGATCGGGAGACAATACACTGGGAACGTATTGACAAAGGATGACCTGCATTTATACAGTGCCTGCTGTGAACTCAGAGCACGTGCTCAATCCCAAAGCACTCTACAGTCAATAAAGAATTCATCGTGATCCAGTCGTAATAGAAATGGAGGTTCCCAATTCAATCCCATTCAAACTCCAATGAAGAGTTGTAAATCGAGTTTAAATCAATGAGAAGTATTATGCTCTGGTAAAACAAACAAAGACAAGATTATTCAATTAAAAGTAGGGTCTTGGGCAGTGTTGTGCAACAGAGAGACCTAGAGGTTCAGGTCCATTATTCTTCAAAGTTTGTGTCTCACAGAGGCAGTGTGATTAAGAAGGTGTTTAGCACACTTGCCTTCATTGCTCGGACCTGTCAGCATAGGAGTTCTATTGAGGATGTATAGATGTTGGGAGGCCTCTTCTAGAGTACTGTGTCCAGTTCGGTCACTTAGTTACAGGAACGACATTAGTAAGCTAGGGAGAAATTTGAAAAGATTTAGTGGGATATTGCTGGGAATGGAGGGTTTGAGTTATATAGAACGGCCGATAGGATGGGACGTTTTACACTGCAGAGAAGAAGATTAACAGTGACCTTGTAGAAGTTTATAAAATCATGGGGGGATTAGATAAGGTGAACAGCAAAAGTTTTTTCACAAAGGTGGGGGAGTTCAAAACTAGGGGATACATTTAAAGTATTGGTGAAGGTCTGTAGCTCGGGTTGTGGATGTGGTTGTTGACTTGCTCACCGAGCTGGCTTGCACTCATTCAGACGTTTCGTCACCATTCTAGGTAACATCATCAGTCAGCCTCCGACGAAGCGCTGGTGTTATGTCCCGCTTTCTATTTATCTGGTTAGGTTTCCTTGGGTTGGTGATGTCATTTCCTAGAATGTTACCTAGAATGGTGACGAAACGTCTGAAAACTAACCTTCCAGCTCAGCGAGCAAACTCACATCCAGAACCTCAACCTGAGCTACAAATTTTGTCACCATACTGGGTAACATCCTCAGTGAGGCCTCCAATGAAGCGATACTCCACTTGGAATTTATACTGTCCGGTCCTGTCATTGCCAGTTTTGATCTGTGTGGATTTATATGAAGAGTCCAATTGTATATGTTTGTTGATTGCATTATGGGAGGAAAACCATGCCTCAAGGGATCCCCGTGCGTGTCTATGTTTGGCTTGGGCTACTATGGTTACGTTATCCCAGTTAAACTGATGGCCTTCATTGTTTGAATGTACAGATATTAAGGAGAGTTGATCGCGCCGTTTTGCTGCTGACTGATGTTCGTGTATTCTGATGGCTAGTTTCCTTCCTGTATGTCCGATGTAACGTTTGTGGCGGTCATTGTAAACCACGTTCGTTCTGCATGTTGTGGGAATGGGGTCTTTAATCCTTGTAAATGTTTGTCATAGAGTGGCTGTGGGGGCCACCATGATTCCTCATGGTCTGAGGAATCTTGTTGTCAGTTCTGACATGCTCTCGATGCTTCTATCAACAAACATACAGAACTGGGCCCCACGTACAAACCCATACAGATCAAAGCCGGAAATGACGGCACTCACAATAACGGGCCGGACTGTATAAATTCCAAGCAGAGTAGAACAACGTCACTTCATCGGAGGCCTCACTGATGAAGTCAACAAGCACGGTGACGAAACATCTGAACGACGTCTCGGCAATAGCCTCATGGGGGCATATCTTTAAGGTGGGAGGACACAGATTTAAAAAGATGAGGTGATTTCTTTTTGTACACAGTGAGTGGCTCATGTGTGGAATAAACTTCCAGAGGAAGAGGTGTATGCAGATAAAGTTACGGCATTTAAAAGACATTTGGGTAAGCACATGTGCAGGGAATGTTTGGAGTGATATGGGCCAAGTACAGGCTGGTGGAACTGGTTTAGTTTGGTATTGAGGTCGGCATGAACTGGTTGGGCCGAAGGGTCTGGTTCCACACTGTATGATCGAATGTCACTGTTCGCTTTGACCCAAGGAAGTAAAAAGGCCGAGAACTACCTAAACAGGGAAGAGCTACTGAATTCCAAGGTGCAGAGGTGTTCTCATGTACAAGTCACATAGGAGTGTATGTAGGTACAGCAGAAATCTAACAGGATGCTATTGTTAATTATAAGTGGGGAGGGACATAAAGGATAAGGAGACCCAAAAACATTAACCCTGTTTCTCCCGCTCTCCAGATGTGGCCTGACCTGCTGAGTTTCTCCAGTACTTGCTGTTTGTTTTAAATTTCAGGTTTGCAACATTCACACTTTGCTGTTGTAAAAGTAAATATGTTATGCTTCAATAATACCAGGCATTGGGGAAACCACATCACAAATCCTGCGTGCAGTTTTGGTCTTATTTAAGGAAGGACATTTATAAGGATAGGTTGGGCAGACTAAAGGCTGCATTGGTAGTGCCCCAACCTCTGAGCCAGGTGGCCCAGCTTCAAGTCTCAATTGCTCCAGAAGTCTGATAACATCTCGCAACCAGATTAGGTTAGAAAATACATAGGTCGGGCAGACCAGGCTTGTTTCCACCAGGATTTAGACGAGTGAGTGGTGACTTAATTAAATAACATGAGGTCATGAATGTTCTTGGCAATGTGAGAAGGATGTCTCCTCATGCAGAACTTGGGGAGGGGGGTGGTGGCGCTGTTTGAGGCCGGAGACTGAGAAGTAGAAGCCTCTCTCGCACAGGAAATGTCTTCAGAGGGCTGTGGAGGCGGGGTCATTAAATATTTTGAAGACAGAAGTGGCTCGACTCGTCGCTAGGCAAGAGAATCAAAAAACATCGAGGATGCATGCAAACGGGGAATTCAAAACACAAACAGGCTAGCCATGGTCGTACTGACCGATGGAGCAGGCTCAAGAGTTGAATGGGTTACCTCTGCCCTTATTGGTAGACATTTTCTAACCAATCAGTTCAGGAATGTTATTGCACATGTCTGGAGCAGCTGGGACTTGAACCTGGATCCCCTGGCACAGTGATAGGGACACTATCACTGCGCCACAAGAAGGTCTATGCAGTGTTGTATGATCTTTGGTGACCACCAGAAGGGATAGCTAGGAGTCCAGCCTAAATCTCATCTGAGCTCAGCACCATTGATAGTACAGCAGTTCCCTACATTCTGTGGCTCAAGCCTCCAGAGTGGCCTTTGATCCACGGTTTTCGGGGTGCCACCCGAGACTGAGGGTGGGAACGATACGGGAAAACTTCCTGAAGGGTGTGGACAATCCAGGTCTTCTGCAAAGGGTAGAGGAAGGATCAGCTTAGTCCCTCCCTGCCCAAAGCTATTCAGCTCCCCCGGTATTGACCTGCAGAACTGTTACCCATAAACGTGATTTATTCTTTGGATCGCCACTGCATGAGAACAGAGAGGTCCAATATAAACTGAACAAGCTCAAACTTTACATGTCAGAGGGTGATTTAAATCAAGGTTTATAGTACGATGGAGAGCATATATTGTGTCTGACTAGGTGGCACAGTTGGGAAAAAAGAGGTGTCGAAGCGAAAGGCAGAAGGAAGCCAAAGATTCTTCAAAGATTTGGTAGTGGAAGTGGACAGTGGGAAGGGGATCGCTGCTATTCCAAATACTCCTCCTGCAATGTGATACAAAACACAGTTAGCCAGAGCTCCCATCCCGACTTCACATCAGGCTTGAGCCTGCTTTAACTGTGATTATGAAGTGCCCTGCCTCTCCAGTACAGGACACTTGCAGCTCCCATAACCTACTGCCAGGAAAATGATAGCAGTGGGTTAGGAGTGTGTCTATTTTCAGCATCTAACCCCTCAGTTTGTTGTTGGGCAGTCTCCTGGGGATGGGGGGACGGTGGAATGAACATCAACGCCAAAACGCTGGTTTGCTGGTCACTTTGGTGCAGGTAGTGTGAGAAATAACGACTTTCCTAAGATTATCACGCGTTGTCTCTTTAATTTGGGGTAGGATGGAAGAATGAAGGGCACTGTATGACCTGGTCCGAATACTGCACAACAAAAAACTCGGCGGCTAAAGGTTAAAAGTTTAAAAAGGTGGGGGGGGGTCGAGATTGTCTTCATGTGAATGTAAGATATTTGTATTTATAAACAATAAACAGTGTAGCGATGACAATGGATAAACTGTTGGCCTCCAAGTCATGGGAAGGCATTAGAAATATCAATGCTCATAAACAATTATACTTCAAACTGTAACAGAGATAGTGGGAACTGCGGATGCTGGAGAATCTGAGATAACAAGGTGTGGAGCTGGATAAACATGGCAGGCCAAGCAGCATCAGAGGAACAGGAAGGCTGACGTTTCGGGCCTAGACCCTTCTTCAGAAAATGTTTGGTCTGAATGTCTGAAGAAGGGTCCCGACGTGAAATGTCAAGCTTTCCTGCTCCTCTGACGCTGCTTGGCCTGCTGTGTTCCTCCAGCTTCATACCATGTTATCTCTATACTTCAAATTGTTTGTTTACTTCTGAGATAGAATGAAGTTGGGGATCTAAAGGACAGATCCAATGTATCTCTACCTCTTGTATTTGTTCATGGGTTGTGGATATACATTGACTGTGCCAGCAATTATTTCCCATCTCTAAGTGCCCTTTGACTAGTGGCTTGCTAGTTAGAAGTCAACCACTTTACTGGGGTCTGGACTCACATTTAGGCCAGGATGGCAGATTTACCTCCCTAAGGGGCATCAGGGAATCAGATGAGCAATTGACAATTACACTCACTTTTAATTTCAGGTTGTCACTGAGTTCAAATTTCACTACCTGCCATGGTGGGAATCTAACCCCAATCCCCAAAACGTTAGCCTGAAGGTTTGGATAGCTAGTCCAATGGGCTTTCTACTACACCACCATCTCTTATAGAGGAATACAGCACGGAAACAGACCCTTCAGTCTAAACATTCCATGCTGAGCATAATCCCAAACTAAAACTAGTCCCACTTGTCTACTTCTGGCCGGTATCCTGCCGAACCTTTCCTATTCATATATCCGTCCAAATGATTTTTAAGTGTTGTAATTGTACCCACATCCACTATTTCATCAGGAAATTCACTCCACGTGAACCACCTTCTGTGTAAAAATTTGACTCTTTTGTCTTTTCTTTACATCTCCCTCCCCTTACTTTAAAAATGTGTTCCCTGGTCCTGACATTTCCCATCTTAGGGAAGAGGCAACGACCATTAACTCTATCTGTACCTCTCATTATTTTATAAACTTCTATAAGATCGCCTCTCAATCTCCTATGCTCCAGTGAAAAAGGGAAGAAATTACCTCTAACCTTCCATACCCGGCAACATCCTGGTAATTCTCTTCCGAACCCTCTCCAACTCGTAATATCCTTCCTGTAACTAGGCAATCAGAACGGGACACAGTATTCCAGTAGGGGCCTCACCAATGTTCTGTACAACCTCAACATAACGTCTCAACTCCTATCCTCAAAGGACTCAGCAATAAAGACAAGCATGCAAAATGCCTTTTCAACCACCCTCTCTATATGTGATGCAAACTTTAAAGAATTATATACCTGCTCCCCTAGGTCCCTCTGTTCCACAACACTACCCATGGCCCTACCATTAAGCGTATAAGCCCTACCCTTGTGTGTTGAACCAAAATGCAATACTTCACATTTATCCAGATTGAACTCCATTTGCCATTTTTCAACCCATTGATCGAGATCCCTTCATAATCTTAGAAAACCTTCTTCACTGTCTACAATGCCACCAATTTTGGTGTCATCCGCAAGCTTACTAACCGTGCCTTCTATATTCTCATTCAAATCATTTATATAAATGACAAACAAAAGAGAACCCAGAACCAATCCCTGTGGAACACTGCTGGTCATAGGCCTCCAGTCCAAAAACCAACCCTCCACCATTACTCTCTGTCTCCTGGCATTAAGCTAATTATGTGTCCAATTGGAAAGCTCATCCTGAATCCCATGTGACCCAACTTTACTAATTAGTCTACTGTGTGGAACCCTGTTAAAGGCTTTACTAAAATCCAAATAAACACCATCAACCACCTTTCTGGTAACTTCCTCAAAAAATTCAATCAAGTTTGTGAGACACGATTTTCCTCACACAAATCGTGATGACTATCCCTAATCAATTTCTGCCTCTCTAAAGATCCAGAAATCCTATCTTTTATAAATCATCTCCAATAATTTATCCGCAACCGAAGGTCAATAGTTCCCCAGTTTCACCTTTCCATGTTTCTTAAACAAAGGTACCGCATTAGCCACCCTCAACACAAAGACAACCTCCTTGATTTTTAAGAGGCCCAACCCTCTCTCTAGTTATCCTCTCACGCTTAATGCATTTGTAGAATCTCTTCGAATCATTCTCAACCTTATCTGCCAAAGCTATATTTGCCTTCCTGATTTCGCTCTTTAAGAATGCCCCTGCACTCTTTAAATTGATTGAGAGATTCATTTGAATCAAGTTGTCTGTATCTAAAACAAGTTCTCTTTCATACTTGACTGGAACCTCAATATCTTTATTCATCTATTGTTCCCGACTCTTACCAGCCTTACCCTTCACTCTAACAGGAAACAAAATGCCTCGGAACTCTCTTCATCGCACTCCTGAATGCCTCCCACTTACAAGACATCCTTTTACTACTCCAATCAACTTTTGAAAGTTCTTGTCTCATATCATTAAAATTGGCTTTACTCCAGTTAAAGCCTTTAACTTTTATGGAAGGATTACCCTTTTCCATAACCATTTTGAAACTAATATAATTATGATCACCAGACCCAAAGTTTTACTTCAGTCACCTGCCCTGCCTTATTGCCCAAAATAAATCTAGTCTTGTTTCTTTTCTAGTGAGAGCATCCACATATTGATAAAGAAAATTTTCTTGAACATATTTGACAAATTCTTCACTATCCAAACCTTTAACAGTATGGTTGTCCCAGTCAATGTTTGAAAACACTGTTACAACTTTATTACACTTTCATATATCTGAGATGTCCCTACATATTTGTTTTTCAATTTCTCTCTCACTATTGAGGAGCCTATAGTACAATCCCAACTTTCCTTTCTTATTTGTAATTTCTACCAATATATTTTCACTGGATTTTATTTCAGAAATATCTTCCCTAGTCACAACAGTAATATTATTCCTTAATCAAAAGTGCCACCCCCCCCCCACCCCAACTCCTTTCTTGCCTCCTTTTCTATCCTTCCTACAGCATCTAAAACCTGGAACATTGAGCTGCCAGTCTTGTCCATCTCTCAACCTAGTTTCTGTAATGGCTATGACATCCCAACCCCATTTCCTCAAATATGCCCTGAGTTCATCAGCCTTTCTGCAAGACCCCTTGCATTGAAATGAATGCAATTTACTTCTTCAGAGTTACTACATACTCTGATTCTCTCCTGTTTTTCTTTTCTAAGTGACGTGCTCTCCTCACCTTCACAGCCTACACCATCGATCCTAACATTTACACTCCTAATCAGAATTCCTCCACTCACCTTCTCTATCAGTATAGCGTTTCCCTTAACAGAATAAACAAATCTCCCTGAACAAAGACCGAAGGGAACAGGATACTTCGGCCCTCCAAGCCTATGCTGATCATCATGCCCTGACTGCACTAAAAAACAAACCTTCCGCCTTTATTCATTCTGTACCCCTCTATTCCCTCCCTGTCCATGTAACCATCCAGACGCCTCTTAAACACCTGCTAAGATATTAGTCCCTTTCCAGTTTAGGTTAGACCCATCCTCTTTGAACAGGTCTTTTCTACCCCAAAATTCATTCTAACTATCCAAAACCCTGAACAATACACCAGCTCTTCAGCCATTGATTTATCTCCTTTAACCTTTGCTCCTTCCCTTGTTTGAGTTTGGCTTTGGGAGTAAGCCAGAAATTAATATTTTTAAGGTTGTATTTTTAATCATCTACCTAACCTCTTAAATGCATTCTCTAGCACTTTAATCTTTTCCCTAAAAATGCCATTCCCACCAAGATGTACAATAATTTCTGGCTTCTCAATCACACTTTTAACAATATGCTTGAAACATTTAATCCCAGCACCAGAAAAGCAACAGACTGTTCTAAACTTACACTCACTGACGCAGAGTCGCCTGTCTATGCATCTGACAGGAGATCCTCTATGACTATAATTCTATTAAATCTTGTCAAACACTGCCTAACATAAGAATCGTTCCAAAAGAGCAATATTTGACTAGCCTTTCCATTTTCCTCAGAGAGACTATCCCTTTCAACTGTTCCAAAAATTGAATATCTATTTGATTAGGGGAATGACCCTTGAGGAATTTTGAGGTACCTTCTCAGCTTTTGCGACAATCACCCATCCATCTGACGAACCCTGCTGTGTAATAATTTTTCCAAACCTACTAGCCATCTCACTCCGTACTTTATATATGGCCTTAATAATGTGAAGCCTAAAAAAAACAATGTTTCAATAACATCTTAAATAGAAAATAAATATCTTTCAATACCTACAGAAAATAACATTAAAATGGAAACAAAAATTAAAAATATATACATTAAATATATAGAAAATTAAATAAAATCAGCTACTTAGCTGATTGACTGAATAAAAACAATTCCTCTTTGATAAATTCCTCGAAGGAAAAAAAAACTTCTCCAGGGCTAGGAACGAAATCACAACTCCTTATTTTTGAAAAAAAAACTTTTCAGTTTTTTTCAAAACAAAACTTTGTAGTGTTAAAAAAGGACCTCAAAAGCACATGTAGACATTTTTAATTTCTGAATTAAAAACAAAAAAACTCAGCCATTCACTCTAGACCCTCAAAAAAAGTTTTTAAAAAGTCTGTTTGAAAAAAAATCATAATTTTTGGGGTTTTTTTTTGAATATTAATAAAACAAATTGGAAAAAAAACTTATATTAATAAACTGTAATGACTACAATATAACTTCAGCCTGACTTCTCTGTGAGATTCAAGGATATCTTAAGAAAAGCTCAGTGACCCAATGCTACCATGGATTGCTGTGGATTTTTCCACTTTTAAGGTCCATCTACATGCCAACATGAATCACATAGGTCTTGTATCCAGGCAGAAATGCTAATTCGCTACATTTAGAGCATTAATTGGACGACGACACACAGACAATGAAGACCTCGGGTGATCCAGTGAAATTAGAGGATACCAATCTTGTATTTCAATCTTCACCTAACTCAGCACTGTGCAAAACCAGCCAAAGTTATAATGAGGCATTCCAGGAAATTTCTGGCATTGCTCTGGAGAAAGATTTGCATTTATGTAGCACCCTTCACCAACTCAGAACGTCCCACTTTACAGACAATTCAACACTTTTGAAGTGTAAAGTAGCCATAGTCCCAGAGGACTACAGGGTTGCTCTCTCATTACAGGAGAGAGGCTGGCATCACTCTGCACCATAAACCAGCTACAGAGCTAGGTGAACCCCTCTGAACTGTCCTTACTGCTGTAATGTAGGCAGTGATGCACCCAATTTACTCATAGGGCAATCCCGCAAAAGAGGTGAGAAAATGTCCAGATAATCTGTTTCAATGATGTCCATTGTGGGATTAATATTGGCCACAGCAGTGGGGATAATCCTTTGTTCTCCTTAAAATCTGTGGACCACATTTATTGCAGCAGTAAACAATCTCATTCACAATGCTATATATTATCATAAACTAAATTACACTGAGCATTATTATGGAGAGTCCATTTCTGCTTTGCGGCATGTAAGCGGTTGTCTCATCTGACAAAACTGAAACTGTTACTGAAGGAACTGCCTCTTTCCATAAGACATAGGAGCAGATTGAGGTCATTCGGCCCACTGAGTCTATTCTGCCATTCAATGAGATCATGGCTGATCTGATATTCCACTTTTCAGCCCTTTCCCCTTCGATTCCCTTCCTGATTAAAAACCTGTCCTTACCATCTTTGAAAATCAACAGCCCACGTAGTAGAGAATTCAACAGCTTCATTATCCTCTGAGAGAAGAAATTCCTCCTCATCTCTGTCCTAAATAGGTGACCCTTTAGTCTGAGACAACACCCCCACCCCTAGACTCCTTCACAAGAAGAAACAATCTTGATGCAACTACCCTGTCAAGTCCTCAAAGAATCTTGTACTGTATGTTTCAATATGGTATGCATTCAAAAGAAAAAGGTTTACAAACTTTATTAATTCATCTACATTTTAGAATTCTTCACATATCACACAGCTTAAACACATTGACCTTAAAAACTGCAAAATTCTTCCACTTGCTCTGACCCCAATCCTAAATTCCTCTTCCTTGACGTTTACGCACCCAATCTGTGAACTGGTTATTGATCTCAACATTGCAAATTTACATCTTGGCGCACCACAGAAATGACATCATTCCTACGTGTGCAACCAGTTTCATTCGCAGCTTCTCAGAATGTCTGCTCCACGTTTCCAGCTCTTTCTATAGCTCTGTTCACTTCTCTCTGAGTTGACACTCAGGCTTAACCTGTCAAACACAGTGCGCATCAATAGTGAACAGACTGTCATGGCCAAACACAGAAAAACCAAACCACTGAGGCATTACACTCAACCGTCTGGTCTTTAAGCACCGTGTATCCAGGATGCAGAGGAAGGAGAACTGAGTGGGGCTAACACATGTTGCTTACAGGTGCCACACCAATTTCCTCTTTTTTAAAGAAATAGAAGGAAAAAAACTTGAAAGTGAGGGCGATCTTGCTAACCAGGCTGGCCTGCTAAAGCTTGCTCAGCCCTGGCAATGTCCAGGTGGCAAAAGGCGAGATTCCATTCTGTCCCTCAATGCCTTTTCTGCTGTTGCGCTCACCGCTACCAGCGAGAGAGACAGAAGATTCCAAATGACTACATCACTCTGCCTTGATCTCAATTGATGACCTGACTACATTGAGCCAGCTCTTTGTGGAAGCTTGCAAAACTGCAAATGTGTTCATTAATAGATAGAATTCCTACAGTGTGGAAACAGGCCAGTCGGCCCATCAAGACCACACCAATTTTCCAAAGAGCAACCCATCCAGATTTTCCCCCCCACCTCCCCATCCTACCCCTGTATTTCCCATGGCTAACCACCTAACATGCACACTCTGGACACAATGGGTAATTTAGCATGGCCAATCCACCTAACTTCGGACTGTGGGAGGAAACCAGAACACCCGGAGGAAACCCACGCAGTCACGGGGAGAATGTGCAAACTCCACACAGACAGTCGCCTGAGGCTGGAATCGAACCCGGGTCCCTCACACCGTGAGGCAGCAGCGCTAACCACTGAGCCACCGTGCCACCCTTCATGTTATTGTGGGATTGCTGAAGATCTAAAGTGACCTAAATTCAGGTTTTTTACAGAGTCATGCCGCATAGAAACACACCCTTAGGTCCAACCAGTCCATGCCAACCACATTATCAAACTAAACTAGTCACCCCTGCCTGCACTTGGCCCATATCTCTTCAATCATTACTTATCCACATACTTATCTAAATGTCTTTTAAATGTTGTAATTGTACCTGTTTCCATCACTTCCTCTGGCAGTTCATTCTACACACGAACTACTCTCTGCATAAAAGAAGTTGTCCATTATGTCCTTTTTAAATCTTTCTCCTCATTCCTTAAAAATATGCCTCCTTGTCTTGAAATCCCCCCCCCCCAACAGGGAAACGAAAACTGCTATTTACCCTATCCATGCCCCTCATTATTTTATAAACCTCTGTAAGGTCACCCCTCAATGTCCTGTGCTCCAGTGAAAAAAGGCCCAACCGATCCGGCCTCTTCCCATAACTCAAACCTTCCATTCCCAGCAACATCCTGATAAATCATTTCTAAACCGTTTCCAGCTTGATAATATACTTCCCACTACAAGATACCCAGGGCTGGACACCGTACTCCAGAAGAGGCCTCACCAATGTCCTGTACAACCTCAACATAATGTCCCAACTGTTATACTCAAACAAGTCTGAGCAATGAAGGCAAGCATGCTAAACGCCTTCTCAACCACCCTGCCTCCATGAGACATAAACTTCAAAGAATTATGTACCTGAACCCCGAGGTCCCTCTGTTCTACAACACCAACGAAGACCCTACTTTTAATTGTATAAGTATGCCCTTGTTTGTTCTACCAAAATGCAATACCTCACATTTATTCAAATTGAATTCCATCTGCCACTCCTCAGCCCCACTGGCCCAACTGATCAGGATCTATGTGTAATCTGAGATAACCTTCTTCATTGTCCACTATACCACCAATTTTGGTGTCATCTGCAAACTTACTAACCATGCCTTCTAAAAAGAAGATTTAATTATTTTTAACGACAGACTTTGATATATGGCAGACAAATGTCATGAGTACTAAATCCAACTGTATAGCTCGTTTTAAAGGGGAAATATCAATAGGGATCATTCAGGTAGGATTAACATTTGCTGTCAACAGGAGCTATTTGGGCCTGATAACCAGGACTGCGCCACAACCTTGGACATAACAACACTGTTCCAGAGAAGAAATTAAACAGTCGACAGTCAGAATACAATATACTACAGGACACGAAACACCTCAGGAAGGGTTAATTGATGGGCTCTTACTTCGGCCTCCTCAGACTGATCTGAATTCCCCAGCCTGTACCATGTTACGCAGTGAGACCTGTATCCATCTATATACTGTATTGCATTGTTATACACTGTGATCTGGAATCACAAGAAGGGTTCCCCAGTGTTAACTGGTGACCTATGTTCACCGGCAATCTACCTCACTAATACACAGACCATTCTATACCCACCAGTACTATAGCCTCTTCAATCACCTTGTACCAATGGCTGGCGAACTCCTCCTGGAGACAATGTGGACTCAGTGAAGCTCCAGAGAAGTGTAGAAAGAAGCAGCAAATTCTACACAAGAGATAGTAGGAACTGCAGATGCTGGAGAATCTGAGATAACAAGGTGTAGAGCTGGATGAACACAGCAGGCCAAGCAGCATCAGAGGAGCAGGAAAGCTTGACGTTTCGGGCCTAGACCCTTCAGAAGGATCGTCTTCATTTCTGAAGAAGGGTCTAGGCCCGGAACATCAGCTTTCCTGCTCCTGTGATGCTGCTTGGCCTGCTATGTTCATCCAGCTCTACACCTTGTTATCTCAAGTTCTACACAAGGTTTTCTTTGACCTCACAAAGGCCTTTGGCTTAAACTTAGCTGCCCGCAGAAATCCATCACCATCGTTTCCTGCTGTGTGACAGCATACCAGCCTTGCTCCTCACCAGTGGATCCACCATTGACCGAGTACATTTGCTAAGCAAGGTTAATGGCTGTGACATTGTACCAACAGTCCTTTCCATCCTCCTCACTCCAACACTCCGCCCTATCTCCATGGAGATTCCCACTAGGGTGGAGCTTCTCCATAGGACAAGCAGGAACCAGCGTCACCTCCAGTCCCGAACTGAGACCAGCTCAACCTCCATCATCGAGCCGCAGAATGTGGATGACGTGTGTGTGTGTGTGTGTGTGTGTGTGTGTGTGTGTGAGAGAGAGAGAGAGAGAGAGAGAGAGATGTGTGCGCTTGCAAACTCAGAGCCTGAGCTCTAGTCCAATGTCAACAGAATCTCAGAGGCATGTGAGCTTTTGTGCTCCTGTGATGCTGCTTGGCCTGCTGTGTTCAGCCAGCTTCACACTTTGTTATCTTGGCATGATAGCCAGTTGGCCTTAGGCTAAATCTCTAGATAACAAAGGCCCTCTACCAGCCTGTCGCTGCCTACAACATCATCAACCAATTATCAAGACCCACAGACAGCCACTGGACCAATTCCCGTACCTCAGTGAGGACAGGTAATGAAATCCAACACGGCCTCCAGTGGCCAGAGCGGCTATTGGCTATCTGAGGAACAGTGTGCGTGATGACTAACAAATCAAACCCAGCATCAAGCTCATTGTCCGCAGGGTACCACATTACCTTCTGTCTGGGTCAGGTACATGGACAATGTGTGAGAAAGATCTCAAATCCTTAGAGGGTTATGACCAGTGAAGCTTCCACAAAATCCTGAAACCCACCGTTGGGATTGCTGCTCCAATATCAGTGGGCTCTCCCACAGCAATGCCCACATTGTTGAGGCATCTGTCATAAACAATCGGCCATATTGGGCAGACAGCATTGACCCACATTCCTGACACAAAACTCCTGAAATGGCTCCCTACTCCCAGCTCCACCGAGACAAGTCATGTTACCAGGCAGGAAGGGCAAATACTTTGAGGATGCCCTCAAAGCCTCCCTGAAAAAGAAAATGCATCATTCTCACTGACTTGTGGAAATCTCTAGTCCAAAGCTATAAAAGCTGGTGAAGAAGGATGTGCCAATCATTTTGCATTTCTCTGCCAGGCCCAGATGGAGGTCAAGCACAAACAACAGAGGAAGTCTGCAATAAGCGAATCATCCCATAAACACACACTTTAACAAACATCCCCACCCCTGGCCCGGGGTGGGGGCGGTGGGGTGCAGGGTAGGGATTATTTAGTCACTTCAGGACCCACAACACTGGAGTAGAAGAGAGACGTCCTTCATACTGAGGGCCTACCAAAGAAGAAGGGAAGGATCCCATTATCAAACAAGGCAGTCCTTTTTACACTAAAGCTACACTTAATACGTTACATCGGTAGACCTGTGCTCAACTGTAAGCTAGTGGCAAGTTATTTCCATCAATACTGAATCCCAGTGTTGTACGGCAAATCTGGCCCCACAAGTAATGCACTCCAATACGTGTACACATGTGAGCATCTATTACTGATATTATTAAAATATTTACAGAAGGATCAGTGATCCTTTCTCCAGGTTTTTCCACTACCTCTCTGTGAACCATTTGCCCATTGACTAAAGAGGAGTTATTAACTATCCTGTGTTATCCTCTTGGGATTTAGCAAGCTCTGCTCTCCCTGACACCGTAAACAGGAAACCCGCATTTACATCTTTCTTAGAGCTATCTCCGTTACTGTCTGAAGTAGACCATAATTAATCTTTTCCTGCCGGCTATCCCAAATCCTGATGGTTTTCCTGGCTGCAAAACAGCAGCATGCCAGTCAAGTATGAAACCAATGCCACAGAGAAAACATATCTTCCTGAACAGGGACTGAACCTGCTCCTCTTGGTTGGCACTAAAGGCCTCTGAGCTGTGAGCTTCATGAGTGTCATCAGAGCGTGGGCATTGAGAGGGGGAAGCAGATTGTGACTAATTTCACCTCAATCGTCACAATGATAACAGAGTGATTGACTAGGCAAAGCAATTGCTCTGTATCAATTTGTGGTCAACTGCCATAAAAAATGTGATGAGCAAAACCTAACAGGGGAGACTTTGACCATAAAGATCTAAAGTCATCTAGTCCCCTCAAGCATGTTATAGAATCATCATCAGCGCTCCCTCACAGACGAGGATGACTCTGTTCCACACTCAGATAGGTGGCTGTATTGTTCAATGGGGCTACCACAGGCTCTGTTACACTCGGGGGTGTGGGGGGGGGGGGGGGACGGTCATCCCAGGAATGGGTCGGGTGGGCCATCTGGGGCGGGCAGCGCGCTCCTTTCGCTGTTTCCGCCCGGCTTCCGCTTTTTCCCCAACGGCAACTCCCGAACTGCACGACGCCTTCCCGGCTGCTCCTCCTCCACGTGGGACGGTCTTGTCCCAGTGATTCTCAGGTATCTGTGGGAATGCCGCACTGCACCCGTGAGGCCTTGAGGGTATCACTGAGATGCTTTCTCTCTCCACCTAGGGCTCGCCCGCCTTTTCGAAGCTGGGAGTAGAGCACCTGCTTGGTTACAGAATACTAGAACGGTCACAGCAATGAAGACCATTCGGCCCTTCTCGTCTGTGACAGCTTTCGTCAAGAGCTGGCCCTGTATCCTTCACTAAGCCCTGCAGATGTTTGTCTTTGCGTGCCATCTCGCTTTGTGCTGGGTATGAAGGCAACATTGTATTAATATTCTTCTGAAATGCCCTGGCACTTTTCCCTCTGCTAAAGACATTATATGCATGCAGATTAGTGTCTGCACTGCTGTCTCAGGTCTGGGACCCGCTGACAGTGAGGGTGCTTGAACTGGCGTCCAAATCACTGTGTTGAAGATCACTGTGGAACGCAAACTTGATCAAGAACTGCAGTCTCCTGCAGCAAGTGCTTGCAGACAGCTGTTGTGTGATCAAGGGGCAAGCTAATTACAGAGCCTGTGATCTTTCTATTCTGTATTTGGGCTCAGTGAGAGTTTTTTTATAAAGCAATTCCCGATGATGTAAAATGGGTTTTATAGAGTACTCTGACATGCTGGAAATCAATTAACATACACAGGCTTCCTATACCATCATAAATCCAATAGGAGCATACTGTATATGCTTGAAATCTGAAATAAAGATAGAAAATGTTGGAGAAACTCTGCAGGTCTGGCTGCGTAAAGTCACAGACCCATAAAACATGGAAACAGACCCTTTGGTCTAACCAGTCCATGTCAAACATTATCCTAACTAAACTAGTCCCACCAGCCTGAGCATGGTCCATATCGCAAACATTTCTTATTCACGTGTTTATCCAGATGTCATACAAATGTTGTAGCTGTACCTGCATTCACCGCTTGCTCTGAAAGTTCATTCCACACATGAACCACTCTTCGTGTAAAACTATTGACCCTCATGTTGTTTTTAAGTCTTTCCCCTCTCACCTTAAAGGTATGCCCCCTAAACTTGAAATGCCCCAACCTAGGGAAAAGACCTCTGCCAGTTACCTCATCTGTACCTCTCCTGATTTTATAAACCTCTATAAAAGATGTTCATGCTGGATTCAAAACACTAATTTTGTTTCTGTCTCCACAGATGCTGCCAGAACTGCTGTGTTTCTCCAGCCTTCTCGGTTTGCATTTCATTACAAAGTAATATTGACTTGAAAGGGAATAGCAATGGGTAATTTTTGCCCATCGGGTTGGGAGAACCTTGGGGATTGGAGGCACTAGATGTACTATAATTGGCCTCAGTCAGCCAGAGCAGAGATGGGTAGATGAGGATCCAGTGACCCATGCTGGAATATGTGCAGATATCTTCAATCAATCTGTTTAGATGAGGAGGCTGGAGCAGGTAGAACTTGAGCCCCGGCCTCCTGGGCCAGAGGTAGGGGCTGGAATCGATGTAAATTTCAATATACAGGAACATCAGAATTGCCTGAGCTGCTGACATTCCCCATCCAGGCTCTGATTTGGTCAGGTACCAGAGAGATTCTGACACATGCAGAACCAAAATCCGTCAGTAAAGGAAATGTTGTCATGGGTTGACTGGTACCTTGTAGAGCCTGGGACACTCATCGCACACAGTCCAGAACAGGTCGCTAAATCACTCGAATCTGTAAGTGAGCCATAGCCATGGCGCAGTAAATCACCAACTACCTCTGAATTCCCCTTTGGACCAAATATGGTATAATGCTCATTGGGAGCATCAACCTTTGAGCTGAGGGATGGAGGAGCCTCATATTAGATCAGAATATTAAGTGGGTGAGGATGATCTGGGTATGGATTCAGAGTAGGCTGTGTCTCACTGATTGCCTGTATATCTCCCTGCCCAATGCTCAATTCCATCAACTTCACTAAAATGATATATTGTATGTGTGATAGGCTGCTATGCTGCTCCTGCCAGGAAATCTACTGTCCTGCTATCCCATCTTGGTCTGTCTCACAACACTCTCACACACTCACTGGAGCCTGTCTGCATCATTCCGTGTCACCCATCACTCTTCTTCACCTTTCTCAACACAGCAGGTCTCAGTGGATCTCCAGCTCTGATCAAATGCCTGAAATCCTGACATTTACTCTTTCTGGTTGTTACTCTTTCAAAGGTTCGTTTTGCCATTACATACTAATTTGGGAAGCCCGACTGGAAAGAAACCTTGTTTATTAATATTAATACTAAAGACATTGCTCATGGTGTACATAGGCTAGTCCCAGCCTGGAACAGACAGTTCTGCAGATCCAACCCAGGGCTTGCTTAATAAAAAGCTTAGGCAATGAGCTTGAGAGGGCCAAGCCATTGCCTGTTGCCAAGGAAACTCATTCTCTATGAACTAAGGAGATGAGTTAATGATTCCCTATGGACCTTTTTCTTTACATTCATTCGTGGGATGTGGGCGTCACTGCCTGGGCCAGCATTTATTGCCTGTCCCTCATTGCCCCTTGAGAAGGTGGTGATGAGCTGCTTCCTGGAACCACTGCAGCCCACCTGCTGTGGGTTGACCCACAATGCGCTTAGGGAGGGAAGTCCAGCATTTTGACCAAATCAGTGAAGGAACGGAGACATATTTCCAAGGCAGGATGCTGAGTGGCTTGGAGGGGAGCTTGCAAGGGGTGGTGTTCCCATGCGTCTGCTGCCCTGGGCCTCCTAGAATGGAAGTGGTCATGTGTTTGGAAGATGCTACCTAAGGAGCCTTGGTGAACTTCTGTGATGATCATACACACTGCTCTGACTGGGTTTCTGAGGTGGAGGGAGTCCTTTGCCCAGGATGGTGTCAAGCTTCTTGATGGAGCTGCACCCATCCACACAAGTGGGGACTATTCCGTCACACCCCTGACTTGTAATTTGTAGATGGTGGACTGGATTTGGGGAGTCAGGAGGTGAGTTACTCACCTCAGTATTCCCAACCTCTGACTTACTATTGTAGCCAGTGTGTTTATGCAGCGAGTCCAGTTGAGTTTCTGAAGCAGCTGAAGATGGTTGGACCACTCTAAGGACCTCCTGCAGAGATGTTCTGGAGCTGAGATGATTGACCTCCAACAACCACAACCATCTTTATTTGAGCCAGATATGTCTCCAACCAGCAGAGGCTTTGCCTTCTCACACCCATTGATTGAGTTTTGCTGGGGCTCCTTGATGCCACACTCGGTTGAATGCAGGCTAGATGTAAAAGGTTGTCACTCTCGCCTCACCTCTGGAATTCAGCTCCTTTTTATCCATGTGTGAATCAAGGCTGTAATGAGGTCAGGTACTTCTGGCTGAAGATTGCTACGAATGTTTCAGCCTCATCTTTTGCACTTATGTGCTGGGCCCTTCCATCACTGAGGATGGGGATATTTATGGAGCTTCCTCCTCCAGTGAGTTGTTTTATGGTCCACTACTACTTACGACTAGATGTAGCAGGGCTGCAAAGCTTAGATCTGATCTGTTGGTTGTGGAATTGCTTAGCTCTGTCTATCACCTGCTATTTTTGCTGTTCAACATGCAGGTAGTCCTGTTTGGTGGCTTCACCAGGTTGATACCTCATCTTCAAGTGTGCCTGGTGCTGCTCCTGGCATGCTCTCCTGCACTCTCCATTGAGCCAGGGTCAATCCCCTGGCTTGATGGTGATGGTTGAGTGGGGGATGTGCCGGGCCAAGGGGTTACAGGTTGTGCTGGAGTTATCACATCTTACAATCAGTTATTCTATATGGAATTCCTAGAAACAGTATTAACATCCACATTTCAAAAGAGCAGTGTAACAGCTCACAACTTCTACCTTTTCACACATTCCCGCTTGAACCCAATTTGACATTAATACCTTTCTACTCATTGATTCAGTATCCAACATATCTAATCTTTCATATTTGTTTCTTGAGTGTATTATGTCCCGAGCATAGGTACAGCAGCAATTCACAAGTAATATCAATGGTCAGTTGCTTATTAAAAGTACCCGACAGGAAGAAAACCTGAAATACAAAACCAAGATCCTAGCAACATGGAATATCTCAGGCAGCCTCTGCGGAGAAAGGAAGAGTTCGCGTTTCAGGTCATTGATGAACATTGCTCAGCTCTGCTGAAAAGATCTTTGACCTGAAATGTTAACAGCGTTTCTCTCCCCACAGATGCCGCCAGTCCTCTTGAGCAGTTCTCATATTTTAGGTTTTGATTTTGAAAAGAAACGATTTACATCGCAGTTTTCATGAGAACGGGACATCTCAAAGTACATTACAGTCGGTAAAGAAAAGCTGGAGGGAGAGGACTGGTGGGTGTTTAACCTTGGGGGGAGGGGGGGGTCACCATGCCTCAGGTGAGGGGAGGGGTTGAGAAGGTGGGACCTTCATGGTAACCTCAGCTGGTGTGGAAATTGGACCCAAGTTATTGGCACTGACTAAAGACCCAAATGAATTAACCAACACCCTACTTTGTAGTGTGTATATGCCAATCATTGTGCATGTCACCAAACAACAATGTGATAATATCCAGAAAAGCTGTTCTTTAAATAATGTTCGAGGGGCATATGTTGTGGTAACAGCTTCCCATCTTCATTAAAAATAGTGCCTTTGGATCTTTCTGATCCATCCAATCAGGCAGATGCTGACTGGGTTTAACAATTAATCCAAAAGACAGTCTCTCTGATGGTGCAGCACTCCCACAGCACAACACCAAAAGATTAGATCAGATTCCCTACAGTGTGGAAACAGGTCCTTCGGCCCAACAAGCCCACACCGCCCCTTGGAGCATCCCACCCAGGCCCACCCCCCCATAACCCACACACCCCTGAACACTACTGGCAATTTAGCATGGCCGATCCACCCTAACCTGCACATCTTTGGACTGTGGGTGGAAACCGGAGCACCCGGAGGAAACCCACGCAGACACGGAAGAATGTGCAAACTCCACACAGACAGTCGCCCGAGGCCGGAATCGAACCCGGGCCCCTGGCGCTGTGAGGCTGCAGTGCTAACCACTGAGCCACCGTACCACCTTAATGCTGGAGCGAGACATGAGCCCATAATCTTGCGGTTCACGAGAACATCTTCTGCCAACGGAGCCACATGGTCACAGCTGGTATTGCTGCGAAGAGATGGGCAGGATCAGCTACAATGGGGCAGCACGATGATGGATCGAATCACGCTCATCTCTGTGCACGATCGGCTAAGAAAGGCATCAGCTTTGGAAGGTCTTAGGTGCAGAGCAGCTACGCAACATGTTGTAATTTATCACGAGCACCACAGTTCCTGAACAGAAAACCTGGTTAGATGACAAAGAGGTAAATGTTCCCCATATCTCTGCTCGATGAATGGGACCAGGTTTCCGTTTACTAGTTTAAACAATCATACTCCCTATACACAACTTGTGGTTTCAGTTGCAACTTTGAGGAGAGACAGGAATTCATTGGGTGCAAAAGTGCTCGGAACTCCCGCTGCTCTAGCCAGAAATGTGCTATACATGGACACCAACTTCTCATTAATAGCAGCAAGCCATCTTTAACAAAACCCCGAGAGGCTTCAACCATGTAGTAATTGATTAGATGTCCAAAGGTCGATGCCAGGTTTATTCAGCATGGAGACAGAGACTGAATCATCTGGACCTGAACAAATTTGAGGGTGATGCTGCCTCTGGGTCACGCCCTACTCACAACAACCTGATCTTACAGCAGGTAGACAACCGGGTGGGAGATCGGGCACGAGATGATTGCAAAAGAATCACAGAATCATTAGAAAACAGACACTTAACTGCCCTCTGGGCAATTAGAGATGGGGCAATAAATGCTGGCCTAGCCCTCATCTCATGAGTGAACAAAGAACAGCCAGATCAGATTAGGACCAAAATAGTATGATTCAATGCATTCTAGATCCGAAACATTCCCTCCAAGGGGAGGCTCATGCCTCCATTGCAGCTTTTGACAATTACCTTACATCGGTATCTAGATGATCTCAATCCAGCTCTTCACAACAGATTCTCACTGCCTCCAGGCTCCGCGTGATTTTGAACACCTCTATCAAATCTCCTCTTTCTAAGGAAAACAGTCCCAACGATTCCAGTCTATTTGTGTAACTGAACTTCCTCATCTCTGGAACCATTCTCCTGGATCTCGGCAGATTGGGCAGCTCCCTTGCTCCGGTAACGATGAGCTCCCCTCCAAAACAAAAACCATTGCTTCATACATGCACCTCTTCTGCCGTTTTCACAAATGCAGCCTATTCTTGGACAGCCATTTGTTTCTGAGCTTTCTTCATTTGTTCCAGGGTTCCAGCTGATTTATGCTGAGGTCAGTTTCACTTATCAGGAATACACATCAACACTGTGGGAGGGCATGGTACTCATTACTTTCGCCTTGTGTTCACTGGGAAAAGCATGATTTTCGATATTATCATCTGCATTTTTCCACTTTGTTTGCTCTCTTCATGCATACTGTCTTACTGTTCTACAGTTCAGCTGAAATATTAAGCTACTGCAATGTTTTATATCACCAGTTCGATCATTAACAGCCCCTCCTTCAACCCCCTGCTCATCCACTTACAGTGCCAGGTTTGGAATGTATTTCTCTCAGTGAAGTCCCACAAGAATTTATGTTTGTATATTCTTCCTTTGCTTTCAGGTTTGATAAAGTTGCTAATTCATATGGTCCAACCCTGAATCATACTATTTTGGTCCTAATCTGATCTGACTTGTTTTTCATTCGCTCATGAGATGAGGGTTAGGCCAGCACTTATTGCCCCATCCCCAAGTTCCTAGAAGGGCAGTTAAATGCCAACCACATTGCTGTGGGTCTGGAGTCACACGTAGGCCAGACCAGGTAAAGATGGCAGTTTTCTTCCCTGAAGGGCATTAGTGAACCAGATGGGCTTTTCCCAACTATGAATTCAATCTTAACTCCAGACTTGTACTGAATCCAAATTCTATCATCTGCCATGGTAGGATTCGAACCTACATCACCAGAACATTACTCAAGCCTCTGGAGTAACAGTCCAGCAATAATACCACTATGCCATCACCTCGCCCCACTGCCCAATTACCTGCTAGTTACAGGAGCGATGGCTCCCTGACACTACACTGGGCCTGTGCCACATAGTGATATTGCACTGAAACTGCAAAACAGGTATTAATTGTAATTTCTGCTGGTTTTATGGATTATATTCTGTCACCAGGTGGGAAGCAGTTGCCAGTGGGAGCTTTACTAGAGGGAAAGGAATCAGAAAACATAGAGGTTTAGACAGAATAGTTAGGCAAAAGCTATTCCCATTGGTGGAAGACTGAATAGGTGACAGATTTAAGGGAATCAGCAAAAGAAGCAATTGTGAGGTAATGAAAATCCATTTCACATTGCAAACAGTTAACAGCTGGTACGCATGCCTGAGAGTGTGTGGAGATAGGATCGATTGAGGCATCTAAAGGCAACTGCATTATTGTGGAAAACGGAGAATGTGTGAGGGAGGACTGGGGGGGGTGACACGATGTGAATTAACAGGATCAGTACAAGCAGGAAAGACCTCCTTCTGTTCTGTAGCCACTCTGTGATTCCATGAGTCACTTCGACGCATTTCCTCCACGGCCACCCTGATGTTCATCTGCACCAAGCTGGGAAAAATTTCAATTGTAATACTGTGCAGGCTATTCAGCCCCAATTGGGTCAGATTCAGTTTGTGGTTTTCTGCCTGTTAGCCCATGAAACATACCACAAAGACTGGGTTCTTGTTGAGGCAGATATCTTCAAGTTCATTAACAATCCCCCCTATTTACACAACTACCTGAAAACCTGCTAGTTGCAGGAGGCAACAACAATGTCATGCTGAAACTGCATTTCACTCACACGACATTGATAAGCTTTACTGCAGCATCAAAATAAGCCAGGGCACACACACACACATAGCCTGTGCTCAGTGCAAACTGATGCTGTTGTACGTTATGTACCCATAACTGACTGAATAAAGATGCTACTTTGATTACATTACCCAGAGAGAGGAACTGAAGAGTCATAGAGTCATACAGTATGGAAATAAACCCTTAGGTCCAACCAGTCCATGTCAATCATGTTCCAAAACTAAACTAGTCCCACCTGCCTGCGCTTGGTCCATATCCCTCCAAACATTTCTTATTCATGTACTTATCTAAATGTCTTTTACATGTTGTAATTGTACCTGCATCCACCACTTCCTCTGGAAGTTCATTCCACACACAAACTACTGTGTAAATAAAAATTGCCCCGCTTGTTTTCTTTTGAATCTTTCTCCTCTCACTTTAAAATATGTCCCCTTGTTTTGAAATGCCACACCCCTGGGAAAAGACACCTGCAAGTTACCTTATCTGCACCCCTCATGATTGTATAAACCTCTATAAGGTCACCCCTGGGCCTCCTATGCTCCAGTGAAAGAAGTCCCTGCCTATCCAACCTATTTTTATAACCCAATCCTCCATTCCTGGCAACAACCTGGTAAAACTCTTCAGAACCCTCTAACATTTGACAATATCTTTCCTATAACAGGGCGACCAGAACTGGACACTGTACTCCAGAAGAGGCCTCACCAACATCTTGTACAACCTCAACAAAACGACCTAAACTCCCACAGTCAAAGATCTGAGCAATGAAAGCAAGCGTGCTAAATGCCTTTTTAACCACCCTGTCTGCATGTGATACAAACAGAACTGTGTACCTAAACCCCTAGGTTTCTCTGTTCTATAATACTACCCAAAACTCTACTTTTAATTGCATAAGTGTTGCCCTTGTTTGTTTTACCAAAATGCAAAACTTTGCATTTATCAAAATTAAATTCCAAAAGGCGAGATGGACACCTTCATACCAAGATTTCAAATGCTACAATGCCGAAGACAGGTGGGTGGAGTTTAATTTAGATAAATGTGAGATGCTGCATTTTGGAAGGCAAATCAGGGCAGGACTCATACGCTTAACGGTAAGGTCCTGCGGAGTGTTATTAAATGAAGAGACCCTGGAGAGCAGGGTCACAGTTCCTTGAAAGTGGAGTCACAGGTAATTAGAATAATGAAGGCGGCATTTGGTACGCTTGCCTTTATTGGTCAGTGCATTGAGTATAGGAGTTGGGAGCTCATGTTGCGGCTGTACAGGATATTTGTTGGGCCACTTTTGGAATATTGCATGCAATTCTGGTCTCCCCTTTACAGAAAGGATTTTGTGAAACGTTAAAGGGTTCAGAAAAGATTTACAAGGATGTTGCCAGGGTTGGAGGGTTTGAGCTACAGGGAGAGGCTAAATAGGCTGGGGCTATTTTCCCTGGAGTGTCAGAGGCTGAGGGGTGACCTTACAGAGGTTTATAAAATCATGTGGGGCATGGATAGGATAAATAGGCAAGTCTTCACCCTGGAATGGGAAAGTCCAAAACTAGAGGGCAAAGGTTTAAGGTGAAAGGAGAAAGGGACCTAAGGAGCAACTTTTTCACACAGAGGGTGGTGTATGTACGGAATGAGCTCCCAGAGAAAGTGGTGGATCCTGTTAGAATTACAACATTTAAACGGTGTCTGCATGGGTATATGAATAGGCACAATTTAGAGGAATATGGGCCAAACGCTGGCAAACGGGACTAGATTAATTTAGGATATCTGGTTAGCATGGGCAATTGGACAGAAGGGTCTGCTTCCATGCTCTATGACTATATCACAATCAGGTGATCACCAAAGGATATACCTGCCATTTTTGTGCTCTCTGTCCACAGAATATTGAGATCTTCTTAATCTAGTGAATCTGGGGGTGTACCCTTTGTGAAACAGCTGCTCCCAGAGAACCCCAGGATTGTAACAACATTGTGGCAAGCTCAGCTTTCTGAGCCCTTCTTCCCACAACCTTGCACACTCCTGCTTTTCAGATAAACTGTCCGGTTCTTGTTCGAGTGCGTTGGTTGAAGTTGCTTCCAGCACTATCTCTTAGGGAGTGGACCCCAAACAGAACACAGTATGTGGGATTTGCCTGGTGCACTAAACAATGGAAATTGAACTTGCTTCCTTTCCTGCTGCAGCCCCTTGAGATAAAAGCAAATTTGGGCGTTTTTTTTGTCTGTTTTTTGTGTCTACCCAAGAGCTTTAAATGACTTGTCTGCACAGATTCCAGAATTTTATTGTCCCTACAAGTGGCAATGTGTGGCCCACTGTTGCATTTGTAATTGTAAACTGAATGGCAGTTTAGAAATATCGCCTTTCACAACCGCAGTGGCACTTTAGAAACAGGGGACAGAATTATTATTTTTAAAGAATAACAAAGAGCCATGTCCTTGCAATTCCTTCACTGAATTAATTACAGGAAGGGAGGTACCACCACACTAGTGTACAATGCCAGTTGAGGGCTCTCTAATAGCTCAGCCTCTGCATTACAAAAAACACTAAGGCTACCAACCTCACGCTTGTATTTTTATAGCACCATTAATATAGTAACATATCCCATGATGCTCTGTGGAAATGTCAAGCAACATCTGACACTGAGCCACATGAACAGAAATGAAGACAGAGCTGAAGAGAGGTTTTAAGGACGGTCTTAAATGTAAAAAGGCAAGAGAGATTTGGTGGGGAGGGTGGTGGGGATGTCAATGCTCAGGGTCTGAACGCACAATCGTCAATAGTGCATTGATTAAAACTAGGGATGCTCAAGGGGTCAGAATTAGAAGGGCGCTGATGTCTTGAGGAGTTATAGGACCGGAGGAGGTTACAGAGATAAAGAGTTAAAAAGTCGATGGGAAGACAACAGGATGACCAACTGTGTTAAATGCTTTGAGAGAAGCAGAAGCTGTAGGCCCAGCTTCGAAACTGCAGGCAAGCCCCGGGTAGACAGAGGGACCGTTTCAGTGATACCCTCAAGGCCTCACTGGCAAAATGCAGCATTCCCACAGAAGCCTGGGAATCACTGGGGCAAGACCGTCCAAAGTGGAGGAGGAAGCCATTGAGCACATTGCTGTCGGAATAAAATGGAAGCCAGGCACAAACAGCAAAAGGAGCGCACTGCCACATCAATGCTCCATCCAGCCCATTTCCAGGACCACCACCTGCCCCGAGTGTCACAGAGCCTGCAGTAGCTGCTTCGGTCTGTACAGCCACTTACGGACTCATCCTGATAGTGGAAGAGAGTCATCCCTATTCGTGCGGGACTGCTGGCGATAATGATAGAGACTTTAGACAAGGACAAGCAGAGGCAGTTCACTGTTTTCACAGTGGATAGGGTTCCACTTCTAACTTTGACAAAGGCTACTTCAGCACTGTGGCAGGAATGGAAACCCGACTGGAAAATTTAAACGGGGAAAGGACTGGGTATTCTCTAAAGTAAATCAACAGAGTAAATTATCAGCAACTCCTGCTGAATGCAGGTACGCACTTTTAAATTCACAAGCTGTGTTTAAATTCTAAATTGAACACTAAGATAACATTTTGATTTGTCACTTGATGTGAATGTTTGGCGTAAAGAGAGACAGGAACTGAAGCACTCGTCAGGACCAACACATGAATGATCACAACAATTTGTTTACCGTTTATGTAAAAGATTTGGATGAGAATGCAAAAAGCATGGTTAGTAAGTTTGCGGATGACACCAAAATTGATGGCACAGGAGACAGATTTTCTAAGATTACAAAGAGATCTTGATCAAATGGGTCAATGGGCTGAAAAATGGCAGAAAAACCATCAACCTGGTTAAATGTGAGGTATTACATTTTGGTGCAACACACAAGGGTATCGCGCTTATACAATTAATGGTAGGGCCATGGGTAGTGTTGTTGAACAGAGGAACCTAGGGGTGCAGGTACATAATTCCCTAAAGTTTGCATCACATTGTGGTTAAAAAAGCACATGGCATGCTTGTCTTCATTGCTCAGTCCTTTGAGGATAGGAGTTGGGACGTTATGTTGATGTTGTACAGGATATTGGTGAGGCCTGTTCTGGAATACTGTGTCCAGTTCTGGTTGCCCTGTTATGGGAAGGATATTAGGGTTCATAAGAGATTTACCAGTATGTTGCTGGGAATAGATGATTTGAATTATAAGAATAGGCTAGGGCTTTTATCATTGGAGAGTAGGAGGTTGAGAGGCGACTTTATTGGAGTTTATAAAATAATGAGAGGTATAGAGTTGATAGTAGCTGTCTTTTCCCTAAGATGGGGAATCCTAAGAGGAGAAAAATTTAAAAAAGAAAGAATGAGGCAAAATTTTTACACGGAATGGTTCACACGTGGAATGAGCTTCCTGAGGAAGTGGTGGATGAGGGTACAATTACAACATTTAAAAGATATTCGGATGGATAAATGTGCAGGAAAAGTTTGGAGAGATATGGGCCAGGTGCAGGCAGGTGGGACAGGTTTGGTTTGGGATTATGTTCGGCGTGGACTGGCGGGACCGAAGGGTCTGCTTCCACATTGTATGACTCTATGACCATAAGAGAGAAAAAGGGCTGAAAAGACATTCTGCTGACCACTCTATTGAGCTAAATCACTTATGTGCTTCTGTGCCCATGTGATGCCAGGTATATAAGTCACACATTCCAGTGATTAACTAGCAAATCACACAGCACATGCATTTTTTTGTTAACAGTAAGTAGTGCACTAACATTATTCAACTGGCCCATACTTGCAGAAGTCAAGAAACCGACTGTTTTTGATTTGATTCTGATTGTTCAGCAAATGCTGCCCAATCTTGAGTGTGCTAATTGCTACACCGATAACCATTTAAAGATAATCAGGCAAGCTCATAATTTAGCTCACTAACACTTATTAGATCATAAATCCCTATAGAGATTTTTTTTTTAATTCTTGCATGTTTTTCAAATTACCAGAGAGGCTGCAGAGTATTTATTTGCTCTCATAGAATCATAAATTTAGAGAGTCATACAGCGTGGAAACAGACCCTTTGGTCCGCCCTGACCAGACATCCCAATCTGACCTAGTGCCATTTGTCAGAAAGGTTACTCCTCAGGTCCATTTTAAATCGTTCCCCGTCACCGTAAACCAATGCCTTCCTGTTTTGGACGCAAGGAAAAAGACCTTGGCTATTCACCCTATCCATGCCCCTCATGATTTTATAAACGCCTGTAAAGTCACACCTCATTTTCTACAGCTTCAGGGAACAAAGCCCCAGGCTGTTCCGCCTCTCCCTACAGCTCAAACTCTCCAAGCCCACCAGCATCCTTGTAAATCTTTTCTGCACCCTCTCAAATTTAACAACATCCTTCCTATAGAAGGGCAACTGGAATTGCATCTAGTATTTTAAAAGCGACCTCACCAATGTCCTATACAGCCACTGCATAACATCTCAACACCTATAGGCAATGCACTGACCTATGAAGGCAAGGGTGCTAAATGCTTTCTTCACCACCCTGTCTACCTACATCTCTACTTTCAAGGAACTATGCACCTGCACACCCTTAGATCTCTTTGTTCAGAACACTCCACAGGGCCCTACCATTAACTGTTTAAGTCCTACCCTGATTTGCGTTACCAAAATACAACACCTCACTTTTATCGAGACTAAACTCCAACTCCCACTCCTTGGCCCATTGGCCCATCTGATCAAGGAGCCGTGATACTCTGTGATAACCATCTTCGCTGTCTGCAACACCACTTACTTTGCTGTCATCTGCAAGCATACTATCCATGCCTCCCATTTTCACATCAAAATCATTTATATAAATGATGTAAAGCAGTGGGTCTAGCTCTGATCCTTGTGGCACACAGGCCTCCAGTCTTCTACTATCAGCCATAGATAGTAGGAACTGCAGATGCTGGAGTATCTGAGATATAGAAGGTGTGCAGCTGGATGAACACAGCAGGCCAAGCAGCATCAGACAAGCAGGAAGGCTGATGTTTTGTGCCTCGACCCTCCTTCAGAAATTTCTGAAGAAGGGTCTAGGCCTGAAACGTCGGCCTTCCTGCTCCTCTGATGCTGCGTGGCCTGCTGTGCTCATCCAGCTCTACTCCTTGTTACCTCTGCCATCAGCCTCTGTCTTCTACCTTCAAGCTATCCAATCGGCTAGCCCTCCCTGGATCCCATATGATCTAACTTTACTAACCAGTCTCCCATGCGGAACCTAGTAAAACTGGAATCAATGGGAATCATGAGAAAAGTTTCGTGCCTGGTACAAAGTTGTGGCTGTTGGAAATCAGTCATCTCAGCTCCAGGACATCTCTGCAAGAGTTCCTAAGTATAATGTCCTCAGCCCAACCATCTACAGCTGTATATAGTGTCCTCAGCAACACATTTACAGCTGCTTCATCAATGACCATGCCTACATCATAAGGTGGGGACATTCATCGACAATTGCACAACCTCCAGCACCATTTGCAACTCCTCAGATATTTAAACAGTCCATATTCAAATGCAAAAAGATCTGGACAATATCCAGCCTTGGGCTGAGAAGTAACAAGTGATATTCACATCCCAGATGTGTCAGGAAAAGGCCATCTGCAACAAGAAAGAACCTAACCATTGCCCCTTGACATTCAATGGCAATACCCCAATGCCAATCCACCACTATCAACATCCTAGGGATTTCCATTGACCGGAAAATAAACCGGACAGCATGTTTAAATAATGTAGCTACCAAAGCAGGTTAGAGGTTAGGAATCATGGAGCAGCTAATGCACCTCCTGGTTCCCAAAGCCTGTCCACCATTTGCAAGGCACATGTCAGGAGTGTGATGGAATACTCCCCACTTTCCTGGATAAGTGCAGGTCTAACCAGGAGTATATCTCTGTTCCTTCAGTTTAACTGGGTCAAATCCTGGAACACTCTAAAAGCAATGTGGACCTTCCCTCAGGACATGGACAGTACTTTGGAACTACATTGCCATTTACAGTCATACAGATGTACAGCACAGAAAGAGAACTTACAGCCCGACACATCCTCATCAACCAGATATCCTAAATAAATCCAGTCCCATTTGCCAGCATTTGGCCCATATCCCTCTAAACCCTTCCTATTTATATACACAGCCAGATGCCTTTTAAATGGTGCAATTAAACCACGCTCCACTGACTTCCTCTGACAGCCCATTCCATAGGCACACCACCCTCTGTGTGAAAAAGTTCTCTCTCAGGTCCCTTTTCAATCTTTCCCCTCTCACCTTAAACCTATGCCCTCTAGTTTTGGACTCCCCACCCCAGGGAAAAAGACCTTAACTATTCACACCATCCATGCCCCTCACGATTTTATAAACCTCTACAAAGGTCACCCCTCAGCCTCCGACTCTCCAGGGAAAGTAGCCCCAGCCTATTCAGCCACTCCCTATAGCTCAAACCCTCCAACCCTGGCAATGTTATTGTACATCTTTTCCCCAGCCTTTCAAGTTTCACAACATCCTTCCTATAACTAGAATGCCCGAGCCGAACCCAGTATTCTTTCACTGTGGCTTTCCCTGCACCAAATGGATTGCAATCAATTCAAATAGGCAGCTCCCACCATCTTTTTATGTGCAATATATGCTGACCCAGACAGGTTCACCCATGTCCTCCGACTGAATGTAAACAACATATTACTGAAGTTTTTCGTCTTGTTCTCAGGTGGAATCTCAAGAATCTCAAAGAGGAGTAACACTTTATACTCTACGAGAATTTCTCACATCCACTTTCCTGCCCTTTCCTCGTAACTGAACCCCCAACTGAACAAGAATCTCAGTGTCTCAACCTTAAATATATACAAGGACTCTGTCCCCACAGCTCTCTGAGGCAAGGAATTCCGAGGACTCCCAGCCCTTTGAGAGGAAAAAAAATTCCTCCTCCTCCTCAACCTCCCCTCAAGTGTCTCCAATGAAATAATATTTTTCCTTAAATAAGGGGCCCAAAGCTGCTCCAGATGTGGTCTCGCCAGAACCTTGTCCAATTGCAGTAAGACTTCCCAACTCTTTTACTCCAACCCACTTGAAATATGGACCAATATTCCATTAGCCTTGCTAGTTACCTGCTGTACTTGTGTGCTAGCTTTCTGTGTTTCGTAGACAAGTCCCTCCAAGTTCTTCCAGCTTTCTGCATTTCTGTCCCCATTTAAATAGCATTCTGTTCTTTTGTTCTCCCTTCCATAATGAACAACTTCACATTTTTCCACATTATCTTCCATTTACCAACTGTTTGCCCTCTTACATTTAGTCACCCCCACAAGCTTGACAGAGATTTTTACTGATAATGTTCAGGTGAAGTAACTGGGGATGCATTTCGATGTCATGGGCACCACATAAATTCAACTTGTCGTTGTGTCATGCTGCTTGCCTGATACCCAGTTTTGGGGAAGGAAAACTTCCTCCAATTAAATATTGGGAAGAAATCTTTTCTTCCGGCCCCATTGAAATTTGTGCTCAATAATCACTGAGTACAACCCCGCCTCTCCCCAGGGGACTGTCAAGTGTCAGTTCAAATCCCAGCCCAAGACTTGATGGCAAATGAGGAGGTGTTCACAACACTGTTAAATAAAGTGACTTGCAAATCATTCCAACACATACCAATGAAAGGTGGAAAGAGTGAGGGAGATTATGATCAGCACAGAATAGAGAGAAAATTGGAATCTTTATCTTCACTATCCATACCTCTGGTGAACAACACGCATGTAAAAGTGTACTTTGCCACAGCCCATTCTGGACAGCCAGTACAGATCAGATCAGTGTCAACAGAATGCCAACCTTCGAAATCTGCCTCCTTGCCCAAGGTGGAGATCACTATGCTGCAGATCAGACCACCCCTTGTGCACAGAACCCAAGGAGGAGATTTAACGTTCCATTATGCACCACACTCTCTCACTAGCTTAAAGCAGACAGACACCAAAGGGCTGCTGTACAATTGGAAGTGACATTTCTCGTATGGGGCAGCAAACTGAGTCCCTGCCAACCCCCTCAAGTAGATGCAAGATCAACCTTAAAGCCCGAACTCTTTGATCAAGCTTTACAACAATGTGACTAACTCTGCCGTAAGTTGTCCTGTGTCACATTTGGCCTCAAAGATGTTTCAATACATTAAATATAACGTATAAAAGAGTTGCCGTTGCTGTGAAATATTTACAAGATTATTTCAGCAGCTGAATGGGGCAGTTCTCTCTGCGGCCCTAGTTAAAACTGATCTCTCTACATACCTGTAGAAGCAGTTTATCGCATTTCTATTTGTGATACATTGCTGTGCAGAAACCAACTCCTACATTCATTACACTGCAACTGTGAGAACAGTCCAACCAGCCAATACCACTTTACAGTGGACTGAGTTGAGCATGACACAAATGCAGAGCACTTTCATTTCTGTACATGTTTTGCTGAAATTAAGTACGTTTAATGCCAAAGTAAGAAGGAAGTCGGGCTATATGTGTGGGGACAAGGTGGGAGAATTGAGGTCTCAGATCAATGAAGGAAAACAGAGCTGGAGGAAGCACTCATTTCTGGTACGATACCTACAACTGTTGAATAGCCTAGCAGCATGTCCCTTTCTTGGCCAAGTAGACCAGGACGTAATGGTGGAACTGTATTAATCACTGGTTTGGCGACAGCTGGTGTTTCGGGTATAGTTCTGGTCACCATGTCACAAGGAGGACAGAACTGTGCTGTGCAGAGGACAGAGCAGATCTACAAGCTTGTTACCTGAAAATTGCAGCAATGAAGAAAAGTTGGACGCAGCAGAGTTATTTCACCTTTGAGCAGAGCGAGGCTGAGGGATGACTTAACTGAGGTGTTCAAAGTTATGAGGGGCGGAGGTAGAGTCAACAGGAAGGACCTGCTCTTCCTGGGGAAGGGGGGGCACAGATTTAAGGTGATTGATAGAACGATTAGAGGGGGGCTTTTTAGAACATAGAACATAGAACAGTACGGCACAGAACAGGCCCTTCAGCCCACAATGTTGCGCTGGACTTTTACTCTAAACCTTAGGTCTACCTAACCTCCACCCCTACCTTATACTATCATCCATATGCCTATCTAATAGCCGCTTAAATGCCCTTAATGAGGCTGACTCTACTACCCTCTCTGTTTTAAAACTGTATTCACAAGATGTGGACGGTTACACCAATATTTACTGCCCAGAGGGCAGTTCAGAGTCAACCACATTGCTGTGGGTCTGGAGTCACATGGAATTCAAACCAGGTAAGGATGGCAGTTTCCCTTCCCTAAGGGGCATTAGTGAACCAGATGGGTGTTTTATTTCCCTGACAACAGACAATGCATTCAGGGTCATTAACAGACTCTTAATTCTGGATAATAGCTGAATTCAAATTCCACCATCTGCCCCCGTGGGACTCAAACCTGGGTGTGCAGAGCACTGCCTGGGATGCTGGATTAACAATTCAGCAACAATACCACTCGGGCACCAAGGAGAAACATTCTCTACCACAGATTGGTAGAGCTATTAGAGGGGACATGAGGGGTGGGGGCAAGACCAGGCAAGAAGTGCTCACTTGAAAGGAACTTGGGTCTAAATCTGAAGCGTCTGCAAAACTACAGACCACATTAGAAGCAGCAGCTCATTTACCAGATGCCCTAACTTACCTGCAGTTGGTAGCCTGATAACTGAGGCAGCTGGTAGTTGGCAGCTTCGGCACGGCCTGCAGCTTGGCAAAATCAAGGCAGATGGGAGGGAGAGACAGACAGACAGAGAGAGAGAGACAAAGAGTTGGTGAAAGAGAGTTATACAGCCTGCAATCACCTTGAATCTCCAGCTCCTTGCGGCACCAGTTGATGAAGTTGGAGACATTGTCCCGGGCCTGGAAAGTGCCCGGCTGGGCTGAGGTGGTGTAGGTGACCCCGGCCTGGGGCAGCTTGAGCCTGGACAGGAGCTGGGGGTATTCCCGGGAGAAATCCTTCGCCACTCTCGTTACATTGTTAGCGTGAGTGCACAGGAGCCAGCCGGTCTGCAGTGCCTCCAGTAAACCCTGAGCGCTGACCCTCAACCCATAGAGCTCATGCAGCCATTCGGCCAGGTCCTCCTTCATGGCTAGCAGGTACTCCCCGCTGGATTTGAACGGCCGGATGCTTTTGGCGGTGGCCGACTGGATGTTGTGAGCGTTGGCCATTGCCCAAGGTGTTGGGGTATTAGAAGGGGGGGGGTTAGAGGGGTGAAGTTCAGCTCGATTCACAGCCAGACCCCCGCAGGCTCCACATGGTCCCCACTATTTAAAGCGCAGCCCGCGATCCCCCAAACTTTCTGCTGGGGCTCAGGGAGAGGCGCTTGGAAAAGGCAGCTTCACCCTAACAGCCCCCCACCTCCTGCACTCGCTGTTTACAGACATATCTTTGTGTTTCCAACCGAACCCTCTCCCTAGCGACGGAAAAGGTGCCCCTCCCCCTTGTAAAGTTAACTAGCGCTTGCCCGGGGCAGACTGTAACCACACACAGAGAGAGAGGGAGACAGAGAACTCTGCTGTCTTTCTCCTCTACAGATCTTATAAGTCCCTCATACACTCCTCTTCCCTTCCGTGCGTCAATTCCCACGCCACCCCATCAGTTTCTCTCCCTTCCTCCCTCCTGGCCAGTTTCTTTTCCCACTCCAGTGAGTTTCTCTCCCCCTGGCATTGATGAGTTTCCCCTTCTCCCTGTCTGATCAGTTTCCTCCACCTCCATCACACAAAGTCTGGTCAATTTCCGCCCCCTTCCCACTGCTAACATAAGTGTATTCCGGAATACTTCATGGGGGAGGGAGGTTAAAATTGTTTCAGAGATAGTAGGCACTGCAGGTGCTGGAGAATCCGAGATAACAAGGTGTAGAGCTGGATGAACGCAGCAGGTCAAGCAGCATCTTAGGAGCAGGAAGGCTGACGTTTCAGGCCTAGACCCTTCTTCAGAGGGTCCTGGGATAGTGTATATAGACTTTTCTAGGCCCGAAACATCAGCCTTCCCGCTCCTCTGATGCTGCTTGGCCTGCTGTGTTCATCCAGCTCCACTCCTTGTTATCTCATACTTCATGGGGATTTGGTTTATACAGCGTTGTGATGCCAACAGCTTGGGTTCAATTCCCAGCACAGGCTGAGGCCAGCATGAAAGACTCACCTCACCGTCTCCTCCTGCTTGAGGTACGGGTCTCCCTCAGGTTAAACCACCGCTAATCCTCTTTCTCTCCCTGAAGAGAGAGCAGCCCTATGGCCTGGTAAGGCTATGGTGACACAACAACATTCAGGAATTGGATGCAGTTCAGACAGTGTTTAACCTGGAATGGAGCTGTTATCTTGTCAGGACAGGTAGGGTTTGTAGTTGCTGGAGTGACAGACAACTTGACTGAAACAAATAAGATCTGGAGGGATCATAACAGAGCACACATGGAAACAAGGATTCGTCTTGTGGGAGAATCTAAAATTAATGGTCATTGCTTAAACATAAACATCTAAGACAGAGACAAGGCAATTCTGTTTCCTCCCTGAGGTTAGGAGTTGGGAAGTCATGTTGAGGTTTTACAGGACGTTGGTGAGGCCTCTCTCAGAATACTGTGTCCAGTTCTGGTCACCCAGTTATGGGAAGGATATTGATAAGCTGGGGAGAGGTCAGAAAAGATTTCCCGGGATGTTGTAGGGAATGCAGGGTTTGAGTTATAAGGAGAGGCTGGATAGGCTGGGACTGTTTTCACTGGAGTGAAGGAGGTCAAGTGGTGACCTTGCAGAGGCTTATAAATTACTGTGGGTATAGAGAAGGTGAATAGCTGGTGTCTTTTCCCTAGGTGGGGAATTTCAAGACCGGGGGCATATTGGTGAGAAAACCGAACTGCATCCAATGCCTTTACAGCCATGCTTAAGTAACGTATACACTATCCCAGGTGTAGTATCACCTGTATCACTGATGTATGACATCTCTATCCATTCCAACCCTCTCTATATAAAGGATAACATTCTACAATCTTTCCCAGGTACTAACCTTTTTCCGACACACTGCCTGGGGGAAACAGTATTCCTGAATGTTGTTGTGTCACCATAGCCTTACCAGGCCATAGGGCTGCTCTCTCTTCAGAGAGAGAAAGATGACTAGCCGTGGTTTAACCTGAGGGTGGTCAGCAGGAGGAGAGGTTGAGAAGGAGAGTCTTTCATGGTGCTTATATATTCTGTGTCT
The DNA here is from genome assembly GCF_030684315.1 of Stegostoma tigrinum. Classification (NCBI taxonomy): domain Eukaryota; kingdom Metazoa; phylum Chordata; class Chondrichthyes; order Orectolobiformes; family Stegostomatidae; genus Stegostoma; species Stegostoma tigrinum. The sequence goes on from NC_081380.1 coordinate 7,898,739, forward strand.
GACACTACCAACACCTGAAGAAGGAGCAAGACTCTGAAAGCTTGTGTTTTCAAATAAACCTGTTGGACTATAACTTGGTGTAGGTGATTTCTGACTTTGCCCATCCCAGTCCAACACAAGCACCTCCACAGCATGTGTGTGGAATGAACTTCCAGAGGACATAGTGGATATGAGTACAGTTACAATGTTTAAAAGTCATTTGGATAACTTAATGAATAAGAAATATTTGGAAGGATGTGGGCCAAGCACAGGCAGATGGGATTAGTTTAGTTTGGGATTATTTTCGGCATGGACTGGTTGAACTGAAGGGTCGGTTTGTGCGCCGTATGGCTGTGTGACTCGATGTGAGTGTTTTCTTCCACCATCATTTGCGAGAGTTCCAGAGTCCTTGAATATTTGCAGGTCGGAGGTGGACCATGTTTTGATAAGCAAGAAAATTTACATGAGGTTGAAGGGAATGTGAGGTAACTTGATCAGCCATGATCTTACAGTAGGCCCAAGGAATGGAATGGCCTACTCCGGCTCCATCTCATATGTCTGTTTGATTGGTTAATCTATTTATTGTGGTCACATGTACCAAGAAACAGTGAAAAGTGTTGTTTGCGTGCTGTGCAGGCAGATTGTGCCATACAAAGTGACAATAGTGAATAATTTGTAGCAAAAACAGAAATTGCTGGAAAAGATCAGCAGAACTGGCAGCATCCGTGGAGAGTAATTTCAGATCAGTTCTCAGGAAGGGGCACTCGACCTAAAACATTAACCCTGATTTCTCTCACACAGACCGACTGAGTTTTTCCAGCAATTTCTGTTTCTGTTTCTGATTTACAGCATCCGCAGTTCTTCTGGTGAATAATTTGTGTTCTTTCAATGCAGCTGATTGCCTTCGCCGTTCGCAATGCAGTCTGCTCTACAGCCGACCAGACTGCATAGCCACTTTGCAAAACCCCTCGGTTCGGTCTGCACGCCTGAAGCTCAGTCACCCCTCACTGTTATTTAATTCTCTGACCCAATGTGACCTCCCTTGGCCCTTGGTCTCCTATGCTGTTCCAGTGACGCTCACTGCAAACTGCAAGATCAGCAACTCATCTACACAAAAGGCACTTTACAGCCCTCAAGACTCTTTTCTGATGAAGCCCGAAATGTCAGCTTTTGTGCTCCTGAGATGCTGCTTGGCCTGCTGCGTTCATCCAGCTCCACGCTTTGTTGTCTCGGATTCTCCAGCATCTGCAGTTCCCATTATCATGGAGCTCAATAATTTCCAGTTACAGCCTCTGTCCCCCACCCCCCCCCCCCCCCACCAAGTCTTCCGCACAGCTAGTTCAGCTTTTGCCTGATCCTGATCCAGCTTTTAATCATTTATTCATCTGGCTCACAACTTTATTTGGCCTTGCTTCCTCAAAGTGTCATTGTATCTGTCTCCTGCCATTCACCCTGTTACTGAGCTCTTAGAATTTTAGAATCTTTACAGTGTGTAAAGCAGGCCATTTGGCCCATCAAGCCCACACCGGCCCTCTGAAGGCCATCCCACCCAGACACAGCCCCCTCCCCGACCCTTGTAACCCTGCATTTCCCGTGGCTAGCCCACCTAACCCACACCTCCCTGAACACTAAGGGCAATTTAGCACGGCCAATCCACCCTAACCCGCACATCTTTGGAATGTGGGAGGAAATCGGGGCACCCGGAGGAACCCATGAAGACTCGGGGTGAACGTGCAAACTCCACGCAGACAGTCGCTCCGAAGGTGGGATTGAACCCAGGTCCCTGGTGCTGTGAGGCAGCAGTGCCAACTACTGTGCCACCGTGCCACCCCTTAATTTTGATGCAGAGAGGTTCCTCCACCGTGATGGCCCGACGGTCGAGGCCAATGTATATGTTGGTTCATTTCCAAGTCTTCAGAGAGTGTTCCATCTTGAGATGCCTCCTACTGTTCAACCAACAAAGGCAACGCCGACCTCTCCCAGTGCAGCTGCCCAGGCCACCATCCTCCCATTGGCCTCCTTGGGCTGTAGAACCATCCTTATTTCGGCAAGGTGCCTGCAGCTTCAATAACCACTGCCAGTTTCCCAGCATTGGCCCCTTCCACATACCTGATCCCGAATTCAGTCCAATGTCAGGATCAGAACTCTGGAGTTAAAATGTAATCCTCTGACTCTGTCTACAGAGGCTGCCTCACTATCTGAGTAATGCCAGTAGTTTCTGTTTTTACTGCCAACTGATTTCATGAGGTACAGACCGCTGCTGAGTCTTTTCTGCTCCTATGGTCACCCCTATTCTCCACCTTGTCTCCCAATCCTTCTATGCAATTGATAATTGAATGATTGAATCTCTACAGTGTGGAAGCAGGCCATTCGGCCTATTGAGTTCACACTGACCCTCCAAAGAGCACCCCTCCCCAACCTGTAACTTTGAAACCGATGCAGACACGGGGAGAATGTGCAAACTCCACACAGCCAGCAACCTGAGGCTAGAACTGAACCTGGATCCCTAGCACGGGAAAGACAGAATTGGGAACCACTCAGCCACCATGCTAATCAGGAACGGGGTGGGAGGGTGGGCCATTCAATGAGATCACGGCTGATCTGTGTACTGTTTCAAAATGAACAGTGACTCCCTCCAGCCAGGCAATTACAAACCAACACCTTTCATGTCATGTCCATCACCTTCGTGCCCAGCTGCACATTTATTTAAGGACACCATTCAAATGTGCAACGTACATTCCATCCTCTCAATAAATTCTTGCTAGTGCGGACCGAAACATTGGTAAAAGGGAAGTGTGAGTTGAACCTTATCATCTTGCGCTTATCAGTGCAAAGATGGAAGAATCAGACTTGAAAAAAGAGACACTGTTTTACACAGGATGAGAAGAGGGTTTCTTGCCATTTGTTTCTGAGCAACATGGTCACAAGGGATTTCTGTGCATCTCTAGCATCTACTGCTGTAACAGGTTACACAAGGGCATAAACAACAGCTTCAGTGTGTATTGATATGGCACCTATAATGCAGCAGAAAGTCTCACATCGCTTCCCAACAAAATTGAACATATTTAAGGAGATATTTATTATTGTAGCTAAACAGCAAATCAAAGGTGTGGGTTGTATGAAAGAACTTAACATAGAAGAGGGATAAGAGAGATGGGGAGAGGGTTTTGGGAAAAATTCTAGCCTTAGGCCCGAAGCTGCTGAGGTCACTATTAGTGGAGCAATGAAAAACAGGGATGGACTGGAAACCGGAATTGAAGGAGTGTAGGGATCTCAAATGGGTTGGTGGAGGTTGCTGGGTATACCCTGGGTATAGTACTGTGCATGTGCCAAAAGAGCTATGACAGTGATGTTAGATCACATGGAACTGGAGGCCGGGGCTGTGGAGTTCCAGATAAGACGCGATCTCTTTCCATCTTCAGTGCATGCTAATGAAGCCTTTCACTGTTCACTCACAAGAGTGTTGACCTCACCTTGGCACATGGCACATTGGTGACCAGACTCATGAAACCAGAGGTGGAACCTAAAGTGAAGCCCAGGGACTGTATCCATGCATACAACAATGGGGAGGTCATGACCTATCATCACTGGGCTGTTAGCCCTGATAATACTGTGGGGACCCAGGTTCAAATCCTGACACAGCAGGTGGTGGAAGTTGAAGACAACAATTCTCTGGAATTAAGAGTTTAATGATGACCGTGTGTCCATTGTCAGTTCTCCAAAAAAAAACCCATTTGGTTCTCGAGGAAACTGGCATCCTTACCCAGCCTGGCCTTCACTTGTACTCCAGATCCACATCAATGTGGCTCTTCACTGACCTAGGCACTTATGGGCAATAAATGAAACGAGTGATGCCCTCATCTGTGAATGAATAAAAGAAAGGAAAAATGAAAAGGAACTCCAAAGGTAGGGAAAATACACAAAGTAGGTGGCATGGTAGCCCAGTGGTTAGTATTGCTGCCTCACAGCACCAGGGACCTGGGTTTGATACCGGCCTCCGGAGACTGTCTGTGTGCAGTTGCCACATTCTCCCTGTGTCTGCATGGGTTTCCTCCAGGTGCTCTGGTTTCCTCCCACAGTCAAAGGGGTGCAGGTTAGGGTGGATTGGCCGTGCTAAATTGCCCATGATGTTCAGGGACGTGTAGGTTAGGTGCATTAGCTATGGGAAAGACATAATAGGAACTGCAGGTGCTGAAGAATCCAAGATAACAAGGTGTAGGGATGGATGAACACAGCAGGCCAAGCAGCATCAGAGGAGCAGGGAGGCTGACATTTTGGGCTTAGAAAGAAGGGTCTAGACCCGAAACATCAGCCTTCCTGCCCCTCTGATGCTGCTTGGCCTGCTGTGTTCATCCAGATCTGCACCTTGTTATCTTAGCTATGGGTAATGCAGGCTCAGAGGGATGGATCTGGGCGGGATATTCTTCAGAGGGTCAGTGTGGACTTGTTGGGTCAAATGACCTGTTTCCACACTGTGGTATCCTATGTCTATGTCTATGAAGTTCAGTGATGGTGGGGCCTGGGTAGCAATGATCTTTGAGGCATATTCATGCACCAAACAATTAAACAGCGAAGTCCCTGGAGAAGCTGAAGGTAGTACAGAAGTACATAGTAAACGACAGGAAACAGCGAATCGGCTACATTGAGTAACATTGTACGGAAATGAAAGGCTTTGTCAGAGCTGGGAAGAGCTTGAAGGGTCAGAAAATAGTCTCTACACTAAGCTGACAAAAGATCAAGGCATGGTTCAAGCATGGTTCAAGGAGTTTCACAGGTGGAAATGCAACCAAATTTTATAGGGGGCTGTGAATGCAAAACGAGTGAACTGGATAATCTTGGCAAAGAGAACACAAGCTATGGAACCGGTGGGCGCAGGGTGTGAGGATAAACAGGCCCACTGCAAGAATTTGACTCCCCTGATGGTACAAACCTGCAAGATTAACATGTAAAAATAAAAGCAAATGGCAGAATGGAACAGATATATCAATCCTTTCAGATACTTAACAATGGTTGAGGTCATGAATCCTTAGACTGCCTTCCATTAAACTGTGGAAGTCAGATAGAACAAGAATCAGAGTAAGCGGCTAGATCCATCTACATTTCTTTGCAATGGAAAAGGGCTTACAGCGATCTTGTGATTCTCGAGCATTGCAATCCTCGTTAACCAGAGCTAAATGCATTGCTTTAAGCTTTCTTTGGTTTTCAGACATTGAAGACACTCAAGTGCTGACATTGCAAACGGGTGGATCGGAGCCTGCACTTCTGTCAAAAACAGAAGCAAGAAATGGCAGGAAAAGGTAGTGATGGCCAGCAACCCGAGGGAGTTCCTGAAAGTGGTTCATTCTTTCAGAATATAGCTACAGTGAACGAAACCAACAAGCAAGATGTTCACATACTGAATTCTGAAACTCTCTGCAGCTCGGACTGGGATGCAGACAGTATTCCCGAGCACCAAACTGTCTCTTTCAAGGAGTATTAGTCCTTCCTTCAAGGTGAGAAAGAAGATGTAAAATCATCTGCTTGCTGTACAGAACCTGTCCAGGAGATGAAGTAACATCAACCCACAGTCAGAGTGAGTTCAAGAAGTATCTTTGCGAGGAGGAAACCACAGCCACCAATGAGAAGTAAGGAAATAGTTTTACAAATGGAAGCAATTAAAGCTTCGAACCATCCTCTATGAATCGTAATTATCAAGAATTGTGGAATTAGAAAGACATCTTCATTCAAACAAGGGAACGGTCTCAGAACCTCAAAAGAGAATTCAAGATTATTGAAGTTTAAATCAAGGTGAATGACCTTGAGACCATGAGACATAGGAGCAACATTAGGCCATTCGGCCCATTGAATCTGCTCCACCATTTGACCATGGCTGATAAGTTTCTGAACCCCATTCCCCTGCCTTAATCCCCCTACTAATCAAGAGCCTCTGTCTTAAATACACTGAATGAATGGCCTTCACAGTCCTCTGCAGTAATGAGTTCCACAGATTCTCCACCCTCTGTCAGAAGAAATTCCTCTTCATCTCTGTTCTAAAGGGTTGTCCCTTCACTCTGAGACTGTCCCCTCAAGTCCTAGTCTCTCTTACAGCTGGAAATATCTTCCCCACTTTCACTCTATCCAGGCCGCTCAGTATTCTGTAAGTTTCGACGATATCCCCCTTCACCTCTCTAAACTTCATCGAGTGCAGACCCAGAATCCTCAACCACTCCTCAAAAGAGAAGCCCTTAATCCCCAGGATCATTCTGGACCTCTTCCAAGGCCAGCAGATCCTTCCTTAGATTCAAGGCCCAAAACTATTCACAATATTCTAGATGCAATCTGACCAAAGCTTTATACAGCCTCAGCAGGACATCTGTGCTCTTGCAGTCTTGCCATCTTGAAACAAAGGCTTACATTGCATTTGCCTTCCTCACGGTGTCATACCTACATGGCAGAAGCCAAAGTATGTATGAAACAAATTGTTACAATCATGCACAGAGCACTGCAACATGAGCTTGACCTGCTTACCAGAGTGTTCAATTCCTCTAAAAGAGACCCTTCAAGAAGCAGTGAAACAACTTCATGTAGCTAATAACAGAGAGAAAGAAATGTTTAAGTTCAGAGTGGATCAGGCTAATATTCAATGTGCAGAAATTATTGCTCTGCGTGCTCAGCAGCTGGGGCCCTGCAAGAGGATTCTTTCAGTAAGCACTAGAGAGTTCTATTTTTCACCCAAATCTGTAAGATTAAACCACCAAGCACCTGGAGATACAGCAAAGTTTAAGGCTGAACATCAAAATTAATTTGAACAGTTAAAAATACAACCAGAATTGGCCCCATCTAACTACCTCAGTTAGACTACTGAACGAACAGTCTAGCTGATACCAGTCAAATAGTGCAAGCAATCCAAAAACGAGACAGAAATCTTGTGCTGACAATTAGCATTCTCACTCAAGTGAGACAACAGAGAGATATATTGACGGAGGACAAAGTCTTTCTATTACAGAGATGTTCAGAATCCCAAGATCACAGCGAGCGACCAGCTAATGAAAACTCTCTGTTGTGGTATATTAACGAGCGACGATGCAGTCGTTCAGGAAGACTGCCTGGGGAGAAGGAGAGAACAAGACTCTTCATCTTCTTATTAATGCCTGATATCACTTGCAGAAGCAAGTTTTTGAATAATTCTGCAAATCAGAGCACCACACGAGAATTCCCCACTCGTCCTGCCAATGGCAGATTAGCCTGTTGGTGGGTGTAGTCCTGCTTTCTGACATCACCCCCGGAGGTGTCCATACCAGCAGCCACACACCACAGAAGTTGTCAAAGGCGTGGCCTGTAGATAGAGAAATACCCCAAAGTAGAAGCAGTGATGAGCTCTTTAGCTTCTCGCGTCCAGTACTGTCTTCAGAATGTCCCTCCTTCTCCTGTTCACCGATTACATCTGTCTTTTGGTCAGGGAGCAAGGCAGACAGAAAATGACAATTTAACTTCCTTGTCTTCCTTTTGAAGAAGCTGTGTTCCTTCAAGGCCTGGAGTATTTGCTTTTGGATCGTTGCTTTATTTTCCTTCGATTTGTGTGCACCACAACCCAGAGACAGGCTCATCACCAAGAGGCGCCATTCCATTTCACTGTCACTGTGTTCACCACTCAAGGAAGCAACAAAAGAACACATTCGACACAGGGGACTCTGTTTGAGATTCATCATTCAAAAAAAAATGTCTTGTGCACTATGTAGTGGCCAGTGGCCAGGGAAAATCAGGTCAAAGTGTTAATCAGAGGGTTAGATAGGGTGGATAGGGAGAGCCTTTTTCCTAGGATGGTGACGGCGAGTACGAGGGGGCATAGCTTTAAATTGAGGGGTGAAAGATATAGGACAGATGTCAGAGGTAGTTTCTTTACTCAGAGAGTAGTAAGGGAATGGAACGCTTTGCCTGCAATGGTAGTAGATTCGCCAACTTTAGGTACATTTAAGTCGTCATTGGATAAGCATATGGACGTACATGGAATAGTGTAGGTTAGATGGGCTTGAGATCGGTATGACAGATCGGCACAACATCGAGGGCCGAAGGGCCTGTACTGTGCTGTAATGTTCTATGTTCTAAAAATGTTCTATGTTAAGCATTTGCATTTAAATACTATAGGTAAGATAGATACTGTAAAAGAAACTAGGGAGATGAGAAGAAAAGGACTAATTATGTACTCACTCTAAGTACACGTCCTAAGTAGAGGCAAGGTGGTTCAATGGTTAGCACTGCTACCTCACAGCACCAGAGACCAGAGTTCAATTTCATCCTCGAGCGACTGTCTTTGGAGTTTGCACGTTCTCCCCGTAGCTGTGTGGGTTTCCTCCGGGTGCTCCTGTTTCCTCCCACAGTCCAAAGATACACAGGTTACGTGGATCAGCCATGCTAAATTGCATACAGTGTCCAGAGATGAGCAGGCTAGGTGGGTTAGCCATGGGAACTGCAGGGTTACAAGGATAGGGTGGGGGTGTGGGTCTACGTGGGATGTTTTCCAGAGGGTCGGTGTTGATTCGTTGGACCAAATGGCCTGCTTCCACACTGTAGGGATTCAATGTTTCACTGGGTATGTGCAACAGGGCTCGTGCACAGCCAGGGCTGTAGGACTGCAGATGAGAAGCCCTGTCTAACCATCCTCTGTGTATAACTACGTTCAATAAATCCTATTGCTGCTCACTCACAAGGGTGTAAATCTCACATTATTGTCACTGCTGAGATGAGGATGGAATTGATTGCAGAACACTTGACTGCCTTTTGGAGCTGGCTTAATCCGATAAAAGGATGAAATGTTTATAAGCCTGTTTGCAGTCTCAATACAATGCAACAAATCCTTCCCCTCTTCCATCAGAGCAATACCAGAAGGGAGATTGCAAATGTGCAGTAAAAGCCCTGACTCAAATACTAAAGCCCAGAAGTTGGGGTGGATTCCAACACACTCCAATAACCCTCCAAAAACTGCCACACTCCCTCACTGCCTCCCGATAGCCATGTAATATTTTTGCTGTGTGTGTTTTGATGGGGGTAGGAATTAAATGCCTGGAATTATCTCAGGGTGTGCTTGCGAAAGGAAACAAACATAGCTGAGAAGCAGCCAATAACATATTGTGCAGCTCCCCGAGTCAGGTACTGTCTCTAAGAGGAACCTGGTCAATGTTAATGAGGAAGGACATCAGCTCACGGACGGAACAATACCAACAGGGCTATGTGTAAAGAGTTGTTTTAGTGAGATTTTCTCCACTGAATCTGGAGAAATCCAACTTTGCTACACTTTATTTTTGTCTTCATGCCTAGAGGGTTTGGGTTTGAGAGTGACAATGAACAGAGCTGTAGGAACAAATGAAATCCAGGTATTCCCACAGCTCTGAGTTGGATACCAGCCCCTCTGTGGGAACCTGATAATCAGATCCTCCCAACGCCATGAGTTAATACGTCTGTGAGCTTGCCTGAGAGAGTCATATGTCACGTTGACAGCTGTCTGATTCTCACATACAGTGAACGTGGGGCCTTCTGGGAATACCAGTCCACAATAATTGTGACAGTGTGACTGAATAATAGATTCCCAAACCTCGTGAGAATGTAAAGGTAACTTTAGACTTCAGAGGGAAACCGAATGGTTTAAAAAGGGATGCAATTACCAATGACTAAAGCCCTTCACTAACCTCGAGGACACTGATGAACCACAAGTGCAAAACTACATGTCTCTGGGACATCCATTTACTCTGAGCATTGTCGTGTACCTTTATTCCATAATACAACATCCATTCAAAGAATCTTGATGCCTCCTTGATCATTTCACTGCTTACGTTGGCAGTCTGGTCATCTACCATCCAATTGTGGATGAGTTACTATTTTCTCCAGCTAAACATTAGGAAAATTGAAGCTGTTACTTTAACTGTACCGCCAGCGCCATCTCTAACCCAATCATTGACTCAGGCTGAGCCTGAGGGCTCCATTCAATTTCAGTTTATTTTATTCATTCATGAGATGAGGACATCACTGGCTAGGCCAGCATTTATTGGCCTTTCTAATTGCCCAGAGGGCAGTTAACAGTCAACCCCATTGCTGTGAGTCTAGAGTCACATGTAGGTCAGACCGAGTAAGGATGGTAGTTTCCTTCCTTAAAGGACATTAGTGAACTAGATGGCTTCTTCCCGACAATTGATATTGGATTCATGGTCATCATTAGACTCTTAATTCCAGATTTTTATTGAATTCAAATTCCACCATCTGCCATGGATGCAATTCTAACCCTGATCCCTAGAACAGTATCTGGGTCTCTGGGTTAACAGTCCAGCGATAATACCACTAGGCCGCTGCCTCCCAAACAGGATTGCATATATACTCCAAACACAAAGACCTTCCTCTTTAACATCTGCCTGCCTCAGTGTCCCCTAGGCTGTTATTTAAATGCTTGTCTGAACCCTTGGCGCAGGTTTAATTATTCCAGTGATCTCCTGGTTGTCTTTGCACACAGACTCCACATTTCTGTCCTTGCTGCTCCATGTTGGCTGTTTCGAATTTAACATTTTTCAAAGACTCATTAAAATCTCTTCATGACTTTCCCCAGCCTCATCTTCCAACCCTAAAGATCTCTCTGGCCTCCTAGACATCTTTCCTCCTCATTCCTCAGCATTGGCAGCTGTACTTTCAGCTGTCTGAACCCTTATGCTCTCTGATATTTCATTCACCTCTCTCGTCCTCTCAGCTCCCCTTTAAAACCCAACCCCTTCACTCAATCTGCCCTCTCTCTCTCTGAACATCTCATTGGCATCTCTCACAGCAAGACACCCAGTGTTATACACATCTATGCTTCTTATGTTGCCGAGGGACGGAGATGGCAGAAGCTTGGACTACAGCCTTTCAATCCTCCTTCACTACAGGTGCAGTACTGGAGAGATTCATACGTTAACATGGATACCCCGCCCTCAGTAGATGCAATGGTGAGATGGATCTCAATGCAGATACAACTTCATGTGGATAATTGTGAACTGATGCACGTCGGCAACAAGCTTGGAAAGACCATATCATCTAAATAGAAACATAAAGAATAGCATCAAAAGTAGGTCATTTGGCCTTTGGAGCCCATCGTTCGGAATGATCATGGTTGATCATCAAACTCAGTACCCTGCTCCTGCATTCTCCCCATACCCTTTGAATCATGTAACCCTAAGAACTATACCTTAATGTTAGAACTGGAATTAGGTTTTATTCTAACGTGTACAGGGATATAGGAGTACGCTCAAAAGTTTACAATGTCGCCATTGACGATGCCATCTTCGGTACCAGGTGCGATATTGTAGGTATAAGTTTGAGGGAGGTCCAGGGAAACACGGGCTGATGCTTTCTATTTGCAAATCTTTGAAACTGGTGAGTCAAATTGGTAAGGCATTTTAAGAGAATACTGTATATTGGGAGACTTGCCTTTATATAAACAGGGGCCACTGAATACGAAAGACGGAAGCATTTACAAAGCACTAATTGTCATGCAGTGAGAGTATTTTGAGCAATTATGGACACCATATTGTACAAAGGTTGTCAAGGCTTCAGTCTACAGGAAGGGTACGGTGGGCAACTTCGGTTGAGTGAAGGGTTTGTGGAAACTGCAGGTGTTCTCCTCTGAGCAGAGAAAGATAAGGCGAGACTGAATTAAAACACTCGCAATTATGTGATATTTAGATACAGTAACTCTGACAAATGAATGGGTAACCAAAACTTGTCAATTGAAAATAAAAGCTAGAGGGTGGAAGAGGGATGTGGCTTCATCCAGGGGGTTGGGAAGATCTGAAATGTGCTACTAAGAAGGACGATGAATCTGATTCCTTGCAGCTTTCAAAAGACATTTCACTCTGATAGACCCATTTACAAGGTTTTGAGGGGATTTGTTTGGAGTTAAATTGTATCACGTTTTCAAAGCAAAAGCATAGACTTGGGGGCTAACGGTTTCCTTCTGCACTGTGGGATTTCACAGTCAGAAGTTTTGGGGCCTGGTGAGGTCAGGACTGGAAATTACCGAACTGGCTCATGTGCCAGTTTCCTGGTTCTGTCCCTGGCGTTGGGGCAGGAAGTTAGTTAGTTAGGAAGTGAGCCTTGTTGAAGGCAATGTTAATCTTTAACATTGGGAAATGGGACTTTCCAGTCACTGCCCAGTTTCCTGACATGTTAGTGAACCTGTTGTTGGGAGCCAGCGGCAGGCCAAGATAGTTGGTGCTTCAGACAAACTTACATGTGTTCCCTGCCTATCAGGGGATGAGGCCCAAGACAAGGTTATAGAGGGACTATCTCCCACACTAGGCTAACCCTCTTTCTTGATGCCTGCTTCACTGGTTGCGGATTTCCCCATTTTCCATTAGATTTTTGAGAAATGCCTGCGACGGCACCTTCTGGATGAGGCAGTCTCTCAGTAACTTACCTTGTGCTGGGCCTGGGCTCTTCTCTGATCCGAGAAGTCTTCCGAATGGCTCCCCAGCCTTGACAGCCTGCCTACCATTCTTCATTAGACAGGAGGTACGATTGTCAAAATTCCAAACGAGTGACCGCTTCCCTCAGGAGGGAGTTGAGATCCAGAAACATTCCTGGCTTTTATTTCTGCCCCACACCAAAACATGCATCCTGTGGTCCGTCAATCTCCATTGAATGGCCATCTGATTCTGCCCAGGCAACTGTGAAGCATGTTGGGTGCATTTCCACTTGTGATGTGATTTCAAGTCATGCACCACAGAACTGAGGTGACGCCAAACCTGAAACATGCATAAGTGGTCTGTCCTTGAAACTGTCTCCTCACACAATGAGTGGAATGAATAATGGTACAATAAAATAGGCTGGGCTGTTTATCCAACCTCCACTGCAGTGTCCTCTATGAGTACAAAGGCACTGTGCAGATTAAATTGTGTATTTTGCTTGCCCCAAGCACCTTTGTTTTAAGGGCCATATTCTGGTATTTCAGAGGGTCAGACTGGGTAGAGACAGGGTGGGTTCAGTATAGCAGGAAGTATAAATCCTTACTTGGCAGGTCACAGCGTGACCCTGCGATTTACTGTGAGACATGATAAATGCGGAGGGTCTAATAGATTCTAATTCCTCAAAACAACATTATCTGGTGTTCGCCTCATTGCCATTGGTGGGAGCTTGCTATGCACAAAATGGCTGACACCACCTTACAGCAGTGATTACACTTGGCCGGCTCTGAAGCCTTTGTTTGGAACGCGCTAAAGTGGCAGAAGGCACTAGCTAAATGCAAGCCCGTTTGAAATCTGTTTACAAAGCGGAATAAAACAGGCTGATAAAATGCTTCAAATAGTTCATCCTGCTTTTTGCCAAGTCTTTTATTTTCATGTGATGCTGCCGGTTTCTGCCGCACTTCCACTAAACAGCAGAACAGTCATATTTTGTGACTGTCTAAGGTTATCAAAGACACGCTATAAAAGCAAAGCTTTCTCCTCCATACAGAGCAATTACAGAGGGCTTATTCCATTGCTGACCAGTCAATAACTCTAGCTAGGCAAAGACATTATTGGAATGTGATCCCGTACATCGTTACATAGACCCCTGATGCTTATTGTTGACCTGTTCAAGATTATAGGCTTGAACAAGGTGATACAGAAAAAGCAGTGACAGTATCAGTGAGGGGTCAGCGCCGTCAGGATCTGTGCAGCAGCCAGGAGTTAGTGCATTGGACGCTTGTGTATCAAGAGCACTAGATTACCTTTTAAGCCCCTTGGGACGTTTGATTACATTAAAGGTGGTCTCCCTTTGATAGAAATGGTTATTGGGGAGAGACAATCAATTACAGATACCTAGGACAGTGAGCAAAAGGTATCTGAAAGTGAGTTATTTGTGAAATTGAGAGTGTTGGGATTATAGGAAGAGTTGGAATTAAAAATTCAAAAACAAATTGAAGGATTCAGAGTTGTGGAGATATTTAGGATTACAGAGGCATTTGGGGATTATAGAGAGATTACCAGGCTACAGAGAGACTGGTGAACAAAGCGCAAAAATGGGTATAGAACACGCCAGTCATCCCACACTCTGCACTGACAAGTAACAGGCCTATAGCTACCTGTGTTGGCACAAACAGATCACATACGGAATAAAATATGGAGAAGAATCTGCGGAGTGCAATTACATTGGACCACACTTTCCAAGGGGAGGCATTGTGCGATCCAGATCATAGGAAAGTTATTGAAGCTTCAGACAGGGTAGAGAGGCAGCTTTTCAGAATGGAGGATGCTCCAGGTGATTGAAGAGGTTGCAGAAGCTGCAGGTTTTCTCCTTCAAGCTGAGAAAGTTTAGCAGGGACCAAAGTAACATTCACGCCACACAAGTGCCAGGCAATGACCCTCAGGGACAGTCTACCCACTGCCCCTTGACATTCAATGGTGTTACCTTTATTGAATCGCCTGCTATCAACATCCTTGGGGTTACCATTGACCAGAAATCAACTGGACTCACTACATTAACAGAATGGCTACATGAGCAGGTCAGAAGCTGGGAATACTGCGGTGAGTAAATCACCTCCTGACTTCCCCAAAGCCTGTCCCCCATCTACAAGGCACAAGTCAGGAGTGTGATGGAATACTCCCTACTTGCCTGGATGAGTGCAGCCCCAACAACACTCAAGAAGCTTGACACCATCCAGGACAAAAAAGCAGCACACCTGTTTGGCACAGGATCCACAAGCATCCACTCCCTCCACCACTGACGCTCAATAGCTATGTGCTATCTACAAGATGCACTGCAGAAATTCACCAAAGATCCTCAGGCAGCACTTTCCAAACCGATATCCAATCCTTTCTAGAAGGACAAGCACAGCAGGTATATGGGAATACAACACATTCCCCTCCAAGCCCCTTACCATCCTGACTTGGAATTATATTGTTGTTCCTTCACTGTCGCTGGGTCAAAATCCTGGAATTCCCTCCCTATGGGTATTGTGGGTCAACCCACAGCAGGAGGACTGCAGCGGTTAAAGAAGGCAGCTCACCCTCACAAGGGCAACTAGGGATGGCCAATAAATGCTGGCCCTGCAAGTGATGCTCACATCCCATGAGTGGATAAAGAACATAGAGGCTTTCAAAGTTATGTAGAGGCTTGTTAGAGCAATTTGGGAGAAACTGTTTTTGCTCTCAAGTAGATCAGATTATAAGCGCCTAATGCCCCTCTTTCATTGTTTGTAGGAGCTGTTCTACAACTTCAGCCCCTTTAGCCACCCGGGACAGGTGTTGGGCGTTGAGGGTGTGCTTCTAGTTGGACTACCCTGAGCCTGGCCAAGCTGGCCATTAACAGATCCAAGCAGTAGGCAGCTGAGGGGCTCAGTCAACCTGCTTCTCACCTGGGACCTCAATCAATGCCCGGGGTACTTGGACAAGGAGGACATGATGACCCTTGGATTATCTGAGTCCTTGAAAAAGCAGTGGGCACTATAGGGGCAGGAGGGCATCATTCGCCCCAGAAAATGCATTTTAAATAAGATAATTATGTCTACCTTAAAGTGTGGTTTGCTCTTGTTTCATTGGGCAAACCACCATTGCGGCATTTAATTTGTAATGGTTTACAGCAGGCATTTAACCCTGAATCCCTATATAATTTCAAATCCATTTCTAATCTTTAATCTCCCTGTTATCTCAAATCTTTCAATCCCATAGATAATGCAATTCAGGGTCCCTCATTAGGCAGTGTGAGTGAGCATTTTGAGTTAAAATGCGGTGATGAGACAGAGCCCGTACAGCTTTGTTGAGTGTAAATTTGACCCATTTTGGTGTATGGTTTGAGAGCCAACTAACAAGGTAGATGAGGAACATTGCTTGTGTGGGCTTCCAAAGGTTCCACGCTAAAAATTACTAACAAAATATGAACACAGAAAATCAGAGGCAACCTTTTGATTTATGCTCAAACTTGGTTGCGAAGTGAGAAACAGGTTCGGTATAAGGGATAAGAATTCAGATTGTTAGCATTTGGCAAGTAATGTTTTTGAGGACTTTGTAGTGGTGCCACAATTTTACATTGTATTTATTAATGACTAGTTGATGGAATTTTTTTTAATTCACTCACAGGACATGGGCATCTCTGGCTGGGCCCAGCATTTATTGCCCGTCCCTAATTGCCCCTTGAGAAAGTGTAGGCAGGAGCTGCCTTCTTGAACCACTGCTGCCCACGTACTGTAGGTAGACTCGCAATGCCCTTAGGGAGGCAGTTTCAGTATTCTATATATTCAGATTTGCTATGTCGACAGGACAGTACATAATGTAGGCAGGAACAGATTGTTACGAAGGGCCATTGGCAGATCAAGTGAGTGATCAAACTATGAAAAGTAGATGGAGATTTTAACTTCCACTTTGTCAGCATATCCTCAGGTTCTCTCCCACATTCTTGGAATTCAGGATACCTTAAGGAACTGAGATAACAAGGTGTAGAGCTGGGTGAACACAGCAGGCCAAGCAGCATCAGAGGAGCAGGAAAGCTGATGTTTCAAGGAGGGTCTCAACCCGAAACGTCAACTTTCCTGCTCCTCTGACGCTGCTTGACCTCCTGTTTTCATCCAGCTTCACACTGTGTTATCTCAGATTCTCCAGCATCGGCAGTTCCTACAATCTCTACCTTAAGCAACTCCAGGTTAGCTCTTAATTTGTATGGGTGAGGTCTGGTATGAAGAGTTTTATTTGTGAAAATCCTTAAGGAGAAATGTACAATCAAAATGGTTTTTACAAGGCATGCTGACTTAAAATTAACTTCACTTTCTGCTCAGATACTGCTGAACCCAATCTTAACTGTACAAGTCTAAGCAGAATTATTCTATGAGCTTTTTCATTGTATTTATACTCAGTCTTCAAGCTCACACATCTGTGGCACCCATAAATTTATCCAACACATATAGTACACAGATACGTCAGCGAGTGTTACTCATTACACTAGTAAGTGACAAACACTCCAAGTTATGACAAATGGAGCTATTAATGGTCTGTTTGCAATTGCAAATGCGAGCAGCACAGCAAAACTAACAGGACTTTCCTGCACCAGGCATACTGCAGTATCAGCTTCATTTGTGATTACCTAGAGGCTAAATATTTGATAGTTCTGATTTTCAGGGCGAAGGTGCGCATTTACAATGTGTCTAATCAACACGATGCAAATAATGGACAATGCTGCCTACTCATCATTAAGACTGTGAGTGCAGCCTGGGGTCAAACATTGAGCTGACTGTTTGCTCAACTATATCATTTTTTAAGGGTTAGACCCTCATTCTGATTCTTTCGATTCATTTCCCTTCCGGACCTTATTGTCCTGTATTCCTAGCACATCACATAGGAGACTAATCTCAGACCTCTCCAGGGTGACTTTGAGTGATATATATGGGTGAATGAGTCAGAGAACAGAATTGTTGTGACTCAATAAGACAAATTGCAGACTTTTGTGTCTTTGCATTTTGTTTGCCGGCAACCTATGGACTTACAAACTTTAGGGAACAGATAACTCCAAGGAATTGTCTAACAATAGGGGCAGGGCTGGTTGCAAATTTTTCACTAAGTCAATCAAAACTGTTCGGCGAAAAGTTAGCAGGTCACAGTTACTTGGATTTAGAAGACAAGAAAAGACAAAGCAGCTTCCCTGCTCCTGAGATGCTGCTGGGCCTGCTGTGTTCATCCAGCCTCACATTTCATTATCTTGGATTCTCCAGCATCTGCAGTTCCCATTATCACTCACACATCCATCCCAAAAAGGACTGCTAGGTAGGCAACTCAACTACAATGGTTCTGACTAGTTGGGGCCTACTTAGAAGTCAAGGGCAGTTGAATAGCTCTGTGCAGTCAGAACGCAGGAAGAACTTCTAGGAGTGAATAGGCAGCGAAAACTTACATTAACATAGAAGAAGCTGGTAGTTCAGCGCATCCAAGAGTTCAAGCATAAAGCACACAAAGCTGTAATTGCTCTTTGCAACAAAGCAAGATTAAAACTCAGTTAGAATAAAGGCCCATGGGAATTGCTAGCTTGGGGATGCTAACTAACTGTGAAAAAACTGCAGGTATGCGAGAAGGCATTGGAGAGCAGTTTCAAGAATCCAAAGTAGCAGATTTCCTCGGAAAGAGGGCTAATTACCTTAGCAGTTATTAAGACACTCTCTGATGGAGTAGCTTTGAAGGAGGGGCTGGAGTTGCAAAGTTTCAGGAGTGAGATACGAAGAGTATGAAGAGGAAGCTATCACCACCAGCCAGATCAACCATCTCAGAGCTCGAAGCTTCGAGGTTCAAGTCCAACTCAAGAAACAAGTTGCACTGCCTGGGCCAACACTTTGGTGTAGTACAAAGGGGGTGGTGCAGAATCAGGATGCCGTCTTTCAGATGACAAGTCAAACCAAAGGCCAGTCTGCTCCCTCGGCTGGTACCCATTGTATTAATTTAAAACAAAAGCAGACAGTTAGCCCCCGCCCCACCTCCACAGTCAGTAAAACATATGACTGAGACCCCACTGAGAGAGCTGACAGCCTAATGCCACTATTGCTGGACTGTTAATCCAGAGACTCAGGTCATGTCCTGGAGACACAGGCTCAAATCCCGCCAAGGCAGATGGTGGAATTTGAATTCAATAAAAATCTGGAATCAAGATTCTAACAATGCCCACGAGTCCATTGTCGACTGTCAGAAAACCCATCTGGTTCACTGAAACTGCCATCCTTACCTGGTCTGACCTACTGTGACTCAAGGCTCACAGCAATGTGGTTTGACTCTTAACTGCCCTCTGGGCAATTAGGGATGGGCAATAAACGCAGCCTAGACAGTGACTTGTATCCCATGAATCTAAGACTTTGAAGAAATTGGAAGTTTCAATGAGATTTGTTGCACCACTGTGGCACTAATGACTGTAAAGTTTACTGAGGAATTGGCAGGATCGGTCATGTCCACATTAGCTATTAGATGCGCTCTTTTGGGTATTCAAAGAGTTTGTTTCTTATCATATTTCCTTCAAGCTAATTCTGACTGTTGGAAAATAAGTTTTATTTAGTAGCTTGTTTCATTGTTCTGTATTGCAAAGTTTATTGTTACTTGTTCAAATCTGTACAATCCTGTGGCTTTATTCTCTTAGTAAATAACTTGATCTCAGAGATTCTCTACTTTTAAAAAAAAGTGGCCCCTGGGCAGATCATGCACACTTCAGAACACTCATTATAACCTTGACTCAAATAGGAACTAAAGAGCTGAATTCCACTGGGAGGTGAGTATGACTGCCTTTAATTTCAAGAATGCATTTGATCAAGTGTGACACCGAGGAGCCCTGACAAAATTCAAGCCATGAGAAATGAGGGGCAAACTCTCTGCTAGTCAGAGTAATACCTGGCACATAGGAAGATGGTTGTGGTTGTTGGGGGGTCAGTCATCTCAGCTCCAGGACATCTCTGCAGGAGTTCCTCAGGGTAGTGTCCTAAACCTAACTATCTTCAGCTGCTTTCTCAATGACCTTCCCTCCACCATAAGGTCAGAAGTGGGGATGTTCGCCAATCGTTGCACCATGTTCAGCATCATTTGTGACTCCTCAGATTCTGAAGTCGTCCGTGTTCAAATGCAACAAGATCTGGACAATATCCAGGCTTGGGCTGACAAGAGGCAAGTGAGATTTACTCTATGCAAATCCCAGGCTATGACCATCACCAGTGAGAGAGAATCTAATCTCTACCCCTTGATATTCAAAGGCATTAGCACGTTTGAATCTCCCATTGACAATATCCTGGGGATTATCATTGACCAAAATCTCAACTGGACTTCTCATATAAACTCGGGGCGACAGGAACAGGTCAGAGTCTAGGAATATTACAGCAAATAACTCACATCCTGACTCCCCCAAATCCTGTCCCCCATCTACAAGGCACAAGTCAGGAGTGTGATGGAATACTGTCTACTTGCCTGGATGAGTGCAGCCCCAACAACACTCGAGAATCTTGACGCCATCAAGGACAAAGCGGCCGCTTGATTGGCAACACATCCACAAGCATCCACTCCCTCCACCACCAACGCTCAGTAGCAGCAGTGTGTACCATCTACAAGAGCCACTGTAGAAATTCATTCAGGATCCTTAGACAGCACCTCCCAATACCATTTCCATTAGAAAGACGAAGGCAACAGAAAAAAGGGAATGCCATCCCCTGCAAGTTCCCCTCCAAACCACTTACCATCTCGACTTGGAACTATATCGTCATCCCTTCATTGTCCCTGGGTCGAAATCCTGGATTTCCCTCACTAACAGCATGTGGGTTTATCTACACCAAATTAACTGCATAAGTTCAAAGAGACAGCTCACCATCACCTTCTCAAGGGCAACCAGAGATGGGCAATAACTGCTGGCCGAGCCGGTGATTTCCACATTCCCTCAATGGATAAAACTGAAGTCGTATCTTCCATCTCACACCCAGCACAGCTGCCAGGCTCACACCCAGTCTCACAGTTTACATGCAGCCAGTTCTTCATCTACAACAGGCATATTACCCAGGCACATGGCAGCCCACATACTGGCTCACACAGAACCATAGGGGCTAATAAAGAACTAACAGAAACAGGCATTGAAGTGTGTGCTCAGTACCTTGGAGGAGACCAGGCTGTGAATTATGAGGCTGGCAGTGACTGAGGACCTCTGTACAGCCATTGGCAAAACCAGGCAGGTTATCAGAGGCATGAAACAGGCTTCTAGAACTGGACCTGGCCCTAGTGGAGACGTGGCATCGGAGAAATCAGTCACTCTTTGGGGTTTTCACAGGGCGTACCGTAAATTGCACCATCAACCGTTTTCCATCCCACTCCAGCATCTTGAAACTTCCAGTTAATGGAAGCAGCAGACTGTAGTGTGAGGTAAGTCAGCGATGGGGGTGGCTTCAACGGGAGATGCCTTCTCTCCAATCTCCTTAAAACCTTTAATTTCGAATCTGATTCAGAAGTCAGGACCTCACGGGAGTCTGTCCACAAGGCAACATGCTATTGTTGAAGCAAAGCAGGCCACTCAGCCTGTGTGGGCTACTGATAGCCCAATCTGCTGCTGGGTCATCCCTACTCTGGAACACCCTACAGGGCCTCCTGCAGTTGAAATGAATAAAGCTCTATATGAGGCATCCCACCCTATGCAGGCTGGTAAGCCTGCTGGTGCGAGGGAAATCTCAATCAGAACATTAGCTGATGGGACTCTTTTTCTAACCGGCCAACCAACCTGTAGACAGCACCAGCTGAGGCCAAAATTCCAACCCAGGAAATAAGTTCCTCCCCACAAAGTTTCCAGTCTTTGGCCTTATAGCTGCAGTGTAGGTGTGGTCATGCTTCTGTCCAGTAACATTGGCAATGAGGTCTTGGATGATGTTTGTGCCAAGCAATATCAAAATGAGCTGTTTGGGCTTTGCCTGTGTGGAGATGGTCATCGTCCAGCGACCATATTCTCAACACAAGGATTATCAGCCCAGTCTTGAACCATGCCCCAGTCTGGACATCTGGACCATCTCTCAGAATGTGTGGGGTCAAAATGTTAACAAGTGTTAACTTCTTCAAGTACAGAATGACTTAGCACAGTGATTTAGGGCATGGTGAAGTTTGTCAGCAACTCAAGGCTGGAAAGGTATGCATTGCCACTGCATTGTTGGAGGTGAGGCATTAAATTGAACTAAAGAAGAATATCAGGCTTTAACCTAAAGGCTCTGTGAATGCACCCGAGCAAACGTACAAAATTGGTCTCCATGTACATACAATACACAGATATAGGCAACACCGAATTAATCAGTTTAAAAGGTTCATCAAGATGTTATTACACACCTCCGGAGCAGAATGGACTTGAAACTAGGCCTCCTGGCTCAAAGATAGGGACACTACCACAGATTTATCCTTGTTTTTTGTTATACATCCATTGCTCCTGTGGCCCTTTCAAGAGCCCAGTGTTCCTCTAGTGCTGAATCATGTGTCTCACTTCCCATCCATCTTCAGCTGCCTGGGCATCCGAATAGCTGGAATTGTGTCCCTAAATCTTTCCACCTCTCTCCCCATTCCTGCCATTAAAATTATCTTTAAAAACATATCTATGTCACCATGCTTTTATTCGTTCATCTTAATGCCGCCCAATAAGGTTTAATCCAATTCTTGCCTGATATTTTAGAATATGAGAAGAGCTATATAACCACAAGGTATGATTGAATGGGAGTGAATAAATGAGAATGGGAATTCAGAGCCTCTAACCTTTGGCCGTCTGTCAACCAGTTCTCTCGCTGTCGCAATACAGAGACTATCCTAATGAGTAGGTCCCTATTTTACTGATGAAATCAGATCTATAAGTGAGTCATGTTGGAATAACTGCTATCCATTCTAATGTGTTACTACAATAATGGCAAAAGTAAATCATTCTGACCATCAGAAGTCATCCCACAGTTAATACCGACTTCATCAGACTAAATTTTTTCTTGTGAAGTTAATGTGACAGAACAATGATGTGATAGAGTGTAGGATAGATGTGTCTTTGTTAACAGTCCTTTAGCAGCTGGGATGATGGTGACATCACATTGATTTCCATCTCACTGTAAATCACTGGATTGAATACTTTCTCTCAAAGTAATTACCTGAGGGAAAAATTACATCATTTTTAACAAAATATGTGATTAAATCTTCTTCTTTCTCACGTGAGCTTCACACGCCTCTACAGTTAATGGAACCTTTTCATCTCCTGTAGTGGCTGTGATGAGGTCAGGCAGGTGGATGCCATAGAATATGAGTTCCCTGATTGGGTCTGTTAACCTGGCCCAAAAATTGATGGATTTAGCTAAGGAATATTATAAACCCAAGCCTCCTTTAATTCTGGGATGCTATTGGTTTTTTCAGCTGCTCAAGAGCCAGGAGCATCCGTATCAGGATCTGTGACAAGGTTAAGGTGAGTGGCAGAGGCATGTGGATTCGGTTTGACCCTGAACAAGAAGCTGAGAGACTTTTTGGTATGTGGGAGTAATGACGTAACCATGGCAAAAATGCCTACTAGCTAAAGCCCAACTGGACCTCAAAGATGCACTACAACTCATTGGTAGGTGTGGCAAGTGGAGTACATGAGTTACAGGGTTCGCTGATGGAAGAGGACACCCTCGCCAGGCCAAGCTTGGAGAACACCACATGAGTGAAGGCAATTGCACAGCCTCTATCAGGACATATGCGAAACAGAGGGACTCTGGGTCAGCCCAATGCAAAACCCCAAAACAAAGCCAAGCCTAGGCCAAACAGTTAAAATTTTCTTCAGGGTCCAGGCCAGCAAGTCATTATAGTTGCTGCTAATGTGCAGACTCGAGGCCCTACAGGGCCCCAACTGAGTAAGAGAACTCATTGGCTGGTATCCGGGAGAGTCCACACCCTGGAAAGGTCACCTGCATCTGGTTTGGAACAAGTAAATGGTTCAGCAACATCAAAATCAGAACCAATCAAAATGAATGTCTAGTTAAATGGTCACCTGGTTCTAATAGTGGTCAATACCAGCACGGCCATTTCAGTGGTTGCAGAACCAGTCTTTAACAAAATTCAATCTGGACTCCAGCCCTTGAGTTTGTGTTAGACCTTGGCTAGATGGAGAACCTATACTGGGGAACCTTTGCAGTTTAAAGGTGTAACATCGCTTCCAGCCTTTTATGAGAACCTGTTGGCTCGGCTGCCACTGATTATAGTAAAAGGCTTGGGCTCAAGCTGATGGGGTGAAATTGACTGAGAAAGATTCACCCAGATTGGCATAACATTTTTCAATCAGGAAGTCGATGCCTGAGTAAAGTCCTAACTAAATACCCGGAAGTTTTCAGGAAGATCCAGGGGCTATCAAACGAGATAAGACCACCTTGCGTGTTGACCAGGAAGCAATTCCATGATTCTGTAAGGCCCACCCAGTGCGAATTGCTTACTGGGCAAAAGTCGGGGCAGAAATCAGGAGGCTGGAGAGGGAAGGAAGCATCAAACCAGCCCATTTGTTGAAATGGGCAGCACAGGTTGTACAGATTGTGAAGTCCAATGGGTAGTTCGCCTTTGAGGGGATTTTAAACAAACAGTAAACTGCTTCTCACAGTTGGATAAATGCCCTCACTTTATCTTCCAACAGGTGTAACTTGATCTTGTCGATTCTGTGCCCAAGTAGGTCACTTGGGAACACATACTTTTCCCTTCTAAGACATAAGCCTGCCTGAGAGAAACGACTGAGGACTATGTCCAAGTTCTCCCTGTGCTCCTTTTTGGTCTTCCCTGTTATTGGCACATCATCTAGATTAATGGAGGCCTGGGGATGACCTTGTAAAATGTTCTCCAGCATCCACTGGAAAATTTCACTGGCTGCTGATACCCTAAGTGACAGTCTTGCATATTGGTAGGAACTCTTATGGGTATTAACTGTAGCATACCTCATCTAACTGCAATTGCAGGTATGCATGGCTCATGCCCAGCTTCATGAAGGACCATCCCTCTGCCAGTTTTGGGTATAAGCCCTCTATGAGAGGCTCCTAGGTCAGTACCAGACCTTAGGTCTTTCCTTGGACTGGTAAATTAGTACAGAAAGTCCTTACACAACCTGGCCTCCATCCTTGCACCCTCACATTAACTGTTAGAAAAGGACCAGCCTTGGAAATGGCCACATAGCCAAGCCATAGCCTTCAGGAAAGTGAAGAGACAAAAATCATCCTCTATGGTGCTGACACACTATGATCCCAAGCGAGATCTGGTATTGACATGTGATGCCTCCCCATATGGCATCAGGGTGATTTTAGCTCATTGATGGGCCCAATGCAGAGGAATGCCCAATAGCGTATGCATCAAGGACTTTGGCTAATACAGAGTGTAAATAAGTGCAGATGGAGAAGGAAGGCTTGTTTGGAGTCATATTTGGAGTCTGGAAGTTCCGACAGTACCTTTAAAAAGTAACTTTGTAATCATAATGGACCACAAACACCTTCTAGGTCTACTTAAAGAGAACAAGCCTGTAGCTTCAAGCCAACTGCAATAGTGGGCCCTAATACTGAGTGCGTATAATTATAAGTCGGTATGGGAGGCCCAGTAACAAATGCAGATGGATTGAGCCACCTCCCACTGGCAGGCACACACTCCCAGGGGTATCGCTGCTGAAAGTGTCTGTAATGGTTTTAAACTTTCTGGACACACTCCCAGCCACAGCCGACAATAGCCCACAGACTTTAGATGCAGAAAGATCCGGTCCTGGCAAAACTGAAACAGCTGATGGGGAAAGGGGAGAATCCAAAGGACCATCACAAGCAGAATCGAAACCTTTCTGGATCCAGACAGACCAGATCACATTAGGGGACGGCATATTATTGCGGGGAACAAGTGTCATTGTCCCGAGCAAAGGTCACCTTCAGATATTGGCTGAACTCTACCAGGGTCATCCAGGGGTTTCCAAAACGACGATGTTGGCGGGAGGTTATGTCTAGTGCCCGCGATTGGATACATTGGCAGGGCAGTGCCCAGAGTGCCAAGAAGGATAAAAGTTACTGCCAGCAGATCTACCAAATTTGTGGGAATGGCCATGTGCACCCGAGAATCAGTTACACATCAACTATTCAAGTCCCTTCATTGGCTTAATGCTGTTAGTCAACATGGCTGTCTCAATGAGGCTGGGTGTGCATAGAGTTCATTCATCAAATACGGGAACAACAATACAAAACCCTGTACAAAAACTGTACACATCTTTTGCAATACATGGATTTCCAGAAGTCTTGGTCATAGACAACATGCCATCATTTCCCAGAATTTGAGTATTTCCTAAAGTCAGATGGTATCCATCATATCAGGACAGCTCCATTCCATCCATCATGCAAATGTCTGGCAAAGCACAGTGGTTAGCACTGCTACCTCACAGCACCAAGGACTTGGGTTCGATCCCACCCTCAGGTGGGTTGCCTGTGTGGAGTTTGCACATTCTTCCCATGTCTGGATAGGTTTCCTCAGACAGTCCAAAGATGTGCAGGCTAGGGGGTTCGGCTGTGCTAAATTACCCCAGAATGTTCAGGGATGTGTAGATTAGGTGGGTCATAGGAGGATAGGTCTGGGTGGGATGTTCTGAGGGTTGATGTGGGACGTGTTCAGCCGAAGAGCCTGTTTCCACACTGCAGGGATTCTAGGAAAGGAGCCTCCAAACTTTGAAGGCAGACTTAAAGGAAATGGCCTAGAACTTCACCAGACTGTCCTGGTTCCTATTTGATTATAGGACAACCCGTCATGCAGCTACAGGGACAGTTCCAGCAGAACATAAGAAGAAGGCATGTTTTTCATACACAAACAACTCAGTGCAATAAGATGCTACCTGGGTGTTTCCCTTGGAAAGTGCATTCACAGAGCCATCTGCCCCCTCCTGTGTATTTTATAAGATAGCCCATGGCCGGAAGCCTTGAGATCACTGATTGGCGTCTGCAGAAAACCCAGCTCGGCTTCAGTAACATGCCTGCATTGTGCTGAGGCAGTTTGAGTGGGTCTTTTGCTTTGTTGGAGGTCAGGCTGACTGATCTGCATTATGTATTAATGGCGTTCCAAGGGTTCACACAGAAAGAAGCATTCAGTGCCAGACTGCCACAGGTCAAATACTTGACCTTTCCCCTCTCACCCCACTTACTGCAATGTCAGAGGGCATTCCTCTCTGGTGGGAGCAGACCAAATATTCCACTCCTTTGTCCCAGCTCATCGTTCACTGTGGAAAGGTCTAGTTTGTGCCAGTTCGAAGTCAAAGCTTCTGCTAAGAACGCTCAGTATTATTATGCCAAGCAGAAAACTGCACTTATAAACTATAAAGTAGCATCTGCACATCCAGGACACAAAATAACCGCCAAATTTAAAAGTAAACGAAGCTGGCTGCAGTCTGTGTAACTCACACAATTAAACTGGGCCCCAAATGTCCTCACTTTTCAATCTCATCTAGTGTTTCCCACACCAAAACAAATCTCAGGGGGAAATGTGTCTGTCCCCAGGCTACATACAAAGTTTTACTGGTCTAAACACGTGAAAAATTAATAAGCCTGGAATTTTAGATGCAACAGGAAGTTTTACTGGTGTTTTTTATTGGGATTGTTTTGAGTGTTTTTTGCCAATTTTCCTCACTGACAATTTCTCAGTATTTAAAACTGTTGGAAAAAGTGTCAGAATGAATTCTAACAAAGGTCCATAAGACCATAAGACATAGGAGCGGGAGTAAGGCCATTTGGCCCATCAAGTCCACTCCGCCATTTAAATCATGGCTGATGGGCATTTCAACTCCACTTCCCTGCACTCTCCCCGTAGCCCTTGATTCCTTCTGAGATCAAGAATTTGTCGATCTCTGCCTCGAAGGCATCCAAGGTCAACAATTCCAGGTAGGTAGTTAACCATGCTGCTCTTAATGTGCAGGAAGAATGGTTTAAAAAGTTTCAGATTTTAGGGGCGCCTGAAATGTCACGTACTAAAGACCCTTTGCAGACAGACAAACAGGAGGCTGGAAGAACACTGCCGGCCAGGCAGCATCTGTCGGAAAGGAGAAGTCCAAGTTTCGGATAATACACTTTAAGCCTGTGGCAGCCTTACCTGACACAGATTGCAGGCAATTTGAAAATGGAAATGGGCTGTTTGCATTCAATTTGCCAAAATTATGAGGGTGTGGGGTGATGATCTCTAATGCCCACACTTGAGACTTGTCTGCCGTGGACTCCAGCATCTGCAGTTTTCTTGCCTCTAGCTGAAGACCCTTCAATGTGGTTGAGATAGTGTTTGGAGTTGCAACGTGGGTTCAGCTCATGTTTCGAACGAGATGCTACACTGGATGAAGCCAACACTGGTAGCATCAACCTCCACACCAGCCGCTGACAGTGAAGCCCGGAGGGATTCCTCAAGACAATTAACCAAATGTATGTGTTTAGACTGCAAGAGGAGAGGCGTTGTCATTGAGAACGCGCCAGGCCACATTCTGCCATTGTGCTGTCATCTCCAACAAACATTTAAGTACAAGTACAGAGAATGCTGGAGAAACTCAGCAAGTCTGGCACCATCTGTGGAGAGAGGAAGAACATTTCGAGGCCGGTGACCCTTCTTCAGATTTAAACACTCAGTTCTCAGCCCCACAATTCTGCTTAGCCATGGATTCTGGGTAGTTCAAGACAGAGGACAAACAAAGCAGATCATGACCCCAGACACTCAAAATTTTGACAAATTGTACGCAAACAGCCCACTTCCATCTTCAAAATTTCCTGCAATCCATGTCAATTAGGACTACCACACCCCAGCTTTAAAGTGCAAACTCCTGGATACTATTGGGAATATAGCTGGGAGAAAACATTTTTTTTTCGCTTTCCTTTAATATTGTGGAAGAAACTGTCTGAAAAGGCCCTGCTGTTGGAAACTGGAAGTTATTGTCATTAAAACCTCCAGGAATGAGTCCGCTCAAAGTTGGCAACACCACATTGAGCCGTACTGAGAAAAAGGCTGGGGCATTTTTTTTGTCCTGGATTTTCCTGTCATTTTTATAGGCTGTGAGCTCCTCAAATACATTGTGCCTGGTGTTAAGTTTGCACACAGGCCCCTATGTCCTGCAGAAGATGGATAGTGGAAGGGGCACACTATTGGTGAGAGGGCAGGAAGATCTGGATTCTAGTGACCTTTAGTACAGCAATGTTTTTATAAGGCAGACAGTGTATAATCTACTTTGCAAAAACACAAAGGGTCGTGAAAATTTATGTGAGTTAGATTTTAATACTTTACGCTGCTTAGAAACACAGTAATTGTACCCTTAAAAATGCAGCAGAATTCCAGAGAGTCATGAATTTATCATGAGGCACCTCATCACAGAGGATTCAATGCTAAGTTCCTGAAGATGTTTTTCCTGAAATAAGGAATGTATTTGTTCAAATAGTGTACCATATATGTGTGTATTCCCAGATGAAATAACTGTAAAATATAGCTGTAAATAAAATAAGCATACGATAAAATAAATCAATAAATATAAATGGAAATTTGTACAATTCAGTACCTCAGAAGATTGGCAGTCAACAACTTTACAACATGAGGTTGAACTATTATACACCCTGAAATGACTAAAATAACCTCTAAAATAAGACAAATTTAATATATAGATGCAATAAAATATAAATGAAAGTTTGGGGTGTGTAAATACAGTAGCCATGGATTCTGGGTAATTCAAGGTGGAGGGCAGAGAAAGATTACAGCTGTGAGAGCTGCTCCTGGGGTCCCTCCCCCCTCTTCTGGTATAAATCCTCCCGAGCAGCTCTAGCAAATCACCCCACCAGTACATTAGTCCCCTTCCAATTCAGCTGCATTCTGTCCTTCATATACAGGTCACTTCCTCCCCAGAAGAGATTCCAATGATCCAAAAATGTGAATCCTTCTCCACTGAACCAGCTCCTCAGCCATTCTTTCATCTGTTCCATCCTCCTAATCCTACTCTCAGTAGCTTGTGTGACCAGGAGTAATCCAGATATTACTGCCCTTGAAGACCTCCTTTTTAAATTCCTGCCCAACATCCTGTATTCTCTCCCCAGAATCTCGTGCTTAACTCTCCTTATGTTGTTAGTTGCAATGTGTACAATGGCCTCCTGCTGGTCTCTCCCCTTTGAGAATATTCTGCCCCATCTCTGAGATATCCTTGATCCTGCACCATTCTGATGTCTCGCTGTTGGCCACAGAAACATCTGGCTGCGCTGTCTGAGTAGAGAGTCCCCTATTATAATCAATCGCTCAGAACCTGATCTACCCCTCATTACATTGGAGACATTTTCAGTACTAGAAACTGGGCTGTCAGTTCTACATTCCCTGTGAGTCCATCACCCCCTACACTTTCCAAACAGCATGCCTATTTGAGATGGGGATAGTCACAGGAGACTCCTGCACTACCTGCCCACCCTTCCTACCTTTCCTGGAGATCACCAATATACCTGACTGTAAGTTTAGTGTATATCCCTTTCTGCAGCTACCATCCATCCCAATTTCCAGCCCATGTACATTCCTCATTGTCTCGAACTGCCGCTCCAACCAATCCATGCAATCCGATAGGATTTGCGACCAAACACACTTCCTGCTGACATAATCATCAGTAACATGGGAAACTCACCCTACTCTCCCACATCTGACAGGAAGAGCACAGCAAGATTAGAATACAGGGCAGGCTAGCCATTTGGATACAGAACTGGCTCAAAGGTGGTGGTGGTCGAGGATTGCTTTTCAGACTGGAGGCCTGTTACAAGCAGTGTGATGGGTTCACTACATTTTGTTATTTATATAAATAATCTGGTGAGTTTTGAGAAGGTTTGTAGCTCAGGTTGAGGTTCTGGATGTGAGTTTGCTCGCTGAGCTGGAAGGTTCGTTTTCAGACGTTTTGTCACCATTCTAGGTAACATTATCAGTGAGCCTCCGGTGAAGCGCTGGTGTTATGTCCCACTTTCTATTTATCTGTTTAGGTTTCCTTGGCTTGGTGATGTCATTTCCTGTTCTTTTGGTCAGGGGATGGTAGATTGGCTCCAAATCAATGTGTTTGTTGATGGAGTTCCGGTTGGAATGCCATGCGTCTAGGAATTCTCGTGCATGTCTCTGTTTGGCTTGTCCTAGGATGGATGTGTTGTCCCAATCAAAGTGGTGTCCTTCCTCATCTGTATGTAAGGATACGAGTGATAGTGGGTCTAGTTGATGTTCATGTATCCTGGTATGTATAATCTGGACGTGAACATAGGAGAAGTGGTTAGTAGGTTTGCAGATGAGACCAGAATTGGTGATGTAGTGGACAGTGAAGATGTTTACCTCAGAGTAACACGGGATCTGGGCCAGATGGACGAATAGGCTAAGGAGTGGCAGATGGAGTTTAATTTCGATTTACATTTGGAAAGGCAAATCCGACACGATTTATACACTTACTAGTGAGGTCCTCAGGAGTGTTGCTGGACAAACAGACCTTGGCGTGCAGTTTCATAGTTCCTGGAAGGTGGAGTCGCAGATGGATACGTTGGTGAAGACGGCATTTGATAGAGTTGCCTTTATTGGTCAGTGAATCAAGTTTAGG
Organism: Stegostoma tigrinum; assembly: GCF_030684315.1. Classification (NCBI taxonomy): domain Eukaryota; kingdom Metazoa; phylum Chordata; class Chondrichthyes; order Orectolobiformes; family Stegostomatidae; genus Stegostoma; species Stegostoma tigrinum. The sequence continues at coordinate 7,929,726 of NC_081380.1, forward strand.
AGTTGGGAAGTCGTGTTGCAGTCTATGGTTAGGCCACTTTTGGAACCTTCATTCATTTCTGTCTCCCCGCAACAGGAAGGGTGTCGTGATACTAGAAAAGGTTCCGAAAGAATTTACAAAGATGTTGCCAGGGTTGGAGGGTTTGAGCTATAGGGAGAGGCTGAATAAGCTGGCGCTATTTTCCCTGGAGCATTGGAGGCTGAGAGGTGGCCTTGTAGAGGTTTATAAAATCATGAGGGGCATCGATAGGGCGAATAGCCACTGTCTTTTCTCCAGGGTAGGGGAGTAGAAAACTAGAGTGAAGAGGTTTAAGGTGAGAGGGGAAATATTTAAAAGGGGCCTGAAGGGCCAACTTTTTCATACTGAGGGTGGTGCGTGTATGGAATGAGCTGCCAGAGGAAGTGGTGGAGGCTGGTACAATGACAACATTTAAGAGACATCTAGACGGATATGAATAGGAAGGGATTAGAGGGAAATGGGCCAAACGCTGGTAAATGGGACTAGATTTATAAAGGATGTCTCGTCGCGCAGATGAGTTGAACCGAAGTGTCTGTTTCCTTGCCATCTATGACTCTATATGATGCTCCATGTTAAAATCACTGATGAAGTTTTAATTGACCAGGCGCAATCTAGTGGTACAAGCTGGTTGGTGCTGGAAGAATGCCACTTTCTCCCATTGGGTACAGCCCACGGCTTCAGTGCAAGTTAAGAAGAGCCAGGACAGAAACAGACAACAGAAGCTTTAAAGATGAGAAAGCGGGGGGTAGGGTGAGGCTGAGGGTGGTGAGGATTTGGGGTTAGCAGCGTGAGATTGAGGGTAAAGGACAGGAATAGGAGGAAAGCCGGGGGAACTGAGCGTGGATTGAGTAGAAAGGATGGGGTCTAAGGTCTTGATAGCGGGCAGAACACAGAACCAGTCTAACAAGCAACTAGAAATACACAGCATCTGGCAAATACAGTGTCACAGTTTTAGTAAATGACATGAGAGTGGAACAGCATCAACTGAAGCAACATGGCTGCACCATGTCACTCACACCAACTCTTCATGAAATGATTCTGAGGAAGTGACAGCGGACCCGAAACGTTAACTCTGATCTCTCTCCTGAGATGCTGCCTGACCTGCTGAGCTTTTCCAGCAATTTCTTGGGTTTTTCTTTTCATTCTTCATGAACTGTCAACTACTCAGCCCTCCTTGTTGAATTTTGAACTCGGAGTCATGGTTTCAATGAAAAGGTATGATTCGAGGGCACCTATAGCTCCGTGCACTTATCCTCGCCATCACTGTGCATCATTGATGACATCTTTGCACAATTGGCCGTCTTTCCCAGGGACAAAGAGGGAGAGAGAGAGAGAGAGAGACAGTCCCATGATTTGGACTTCTTTGTTAAAGCCCAACGGAAGAGCTCTTCAAACAGTGCAGCCCAGGCCCTACACTTCCACTGGCAGATCACGCCTCATCAGTTCAAGATAAAGCTTTTTTTATTTCAAAAATATATTTTATTCATAAAAGAATCTTCATAGGAATGTGTTGTGGCTAAAACAGTTCTGTTCTGCGCAGTCTTTGCACGTGGAGAAAAAGCAAACATTGGAGTGTGACTGTCCCGACAACCCAATTTAGGCAACATTTTGTTTACGTATATTTGAGGCACCTGGACAGTCCAATAACTGAACAGACCCCCATTATACTTCGAAGGGAAGGCGTTAGGCGATAATCTTTCCTGGTGCTGCATCTTGGCAGCTGCTGACCCAAGCTTTAGTGTGCCCCTCAGCGCGTGGTCCCGGACCTTACAATGTGCCGGTCCACAACACTCAGTCAAAGTCAACTGGCCACTCAGCAAGACCAACAAGTTTCGGGCAGATCAAAGAGTGTCTTTCACCTCACCAGCCCAAGGCAGTGCTGTGTCCAGGTTGCAGGAGGGAAGTCAATGACCTTCTCCACCTCGCTACCATCTTCTCTCTGCCACCTCACACTCACTCGAACATGGTCAACGCATGTGGCGCTTAATATGGCTGATGCTGTACAACTTACGCACAGCATTTCCACTCAATGGCTCTCACCCACCATGGCACTAGTTCAGTTTGAGGAACCTGGTTGGCATGGACGGGTTGGACCAAAGGGTGTGTTTCAGTGCTGTATGACTCTATACCTCTAAGAGGCTCAGCTAATTCTGGACCCTGGTTTCACGAGGACACCATTGAAATATTAGAGTGGAGCTATTCAGGAGTGAAGTCAGGAAGCACTTGTTCATGCAAGTAATAGTGGCAACCTGGAACTCTCTGTCCCAAAAGGTTACAGATGCTGAAGGGCAAGTGGAGCTTTCCAGATTGAGCTCTGTAGCTTTTTGCCTAGTGACTGTATTAAGGGGCATAGGGGAGAGGTTGGTAGATGGGATTGAGGAAATGGGCAAAGCTGAGCCACAATTTAATTGAATGACAGAATAGCATTTGGGGCCAAATGGCCTCCTGGTCTTCCCAAGTTCCACTCCTTTGGTTCAAGGACCTGTGCCTTTGGTAACCCAACAGCCCCCTCTTTTGGATTTCTGGCTGCACTACAGCCAAGGGAAATTCAGTGCGGGTTGATTTCACAGCTAAAGGAAATGTTTCAAGTTAATGTTGACCTAACCACATGAAATCTGTGGTGCTAGCTCTTGAGGAAATAAGGATTAAATATATCTAGATACTTAAATTATTAATTTGCTCATTCTATTGGCTACTGTTGTCAAAATATATTCAAACACCGTGATCAGGAGTCTGGTCACATATGTCTAGGGCCTGTTCATTAACATCAGTCGCAGATCTGGGGGTCCGTCTGTCAATTGTTCAAGTGGGTCAAAGACTGTAGGGACTGTACAGCAGTGGACAGGTATAAGCGATAGAGCGGGTGGGGAGTCAAGGGGTGGTGGAGAGGCAGGAGGCAGAGGAAGTAGCAGGGATAAGGATGCTAGCCAGGGGAAACTCAAGTTCAATAGGCAGAATTTGAAGGAGCATCAGAGGGCATTGTAGGCAACAGGGAGGAAGAGGGTACTGACTGTGACCACCACTGTGATCCCTGAAGGGGGAGCACAAAGGAGCAGGGGTTATTACAGCTGGGGTTCAGGGAGCACATGTTGTAGATGAAGTTCAATATTTCCGCTCTGTGGAAGGGGGAAATGGGTGGAAATGGGTCACTGTGACCCACAATGTGAGGGGACGTGGAGGTTTGGTGGGGGCTAGTTGGCGACGAGGCAGGTTCTGGTGTTTGCCATGTTCAGTGAGACCTGCACTGCCAGCTAAAACATGCCCCTTCCATCGAGGCACTGTGCTGCCCAACACCAATTTGCCCAAAGTCTTTGGTGCTTGCAAATCAAACCAAACATCTCAAAGATGACAAAGTTGTCAGCAATGTTGGTGTGAAAGGTCACTGCAGGCTGAAAGACTTGTTGCAGGGAACCTGTTTGAGCCAGACACATCAGCGTCTTCAACCAGCAGGGCACAGTGTGAGATTCAGTGATCAATGTGGGGTTCAGGGTGGGTAAGGCTGGGAGGCTGGTCTACTACAGGGAGCCCCTTTTCACTGACATGTACTGCTTACCCAGCAGCTGAGGCGCCTTCAGCAGGGAACTGCATCCTGATGAGTCCATTGCAGATGTGTCTAAGAGATAAACTAATACAACCCCTTGACATTGGTGTTACCATCACTGAATCCCTCACTGTCAACATCTTCGGGGTTATCATTGACCAGAAACTCAACTGGACTCTCCCCATAAACACAGGTCAGAGGCTAGGAATACTGCAGCAAGTAACTCATCTCCTGACTCCCTCAAAGCCTGTCCCCCATCTAGAAGGCACAAGTCAGGAGTGTGATGGAATACTCCCCACTTGCCTGGATGAGCGCAGCCCCAACAATACTCAAGAAGCTCGACACCATCCAGGAGAAGGCAGCCCGTTTGATTGACACCACATCCACAAGCGTCCAATCCCTCCATCACCGGCACTCAGTATCAGCAGTGTGTACTATCTACAAGATGCACTGCAGAAATTCACCAAAGATCCTCAGACAGCACCTTCCAAACCCATGGCCACTTCCACATGAAAGGACAAGGGAGCAGGTACATGGGAACACCACCCTCTGCAAGTTCCCCTCCAAACCACTCCCCATCCTGATGTGGAATTATATTGCCGTTCCTTCACTGTCACTAGTTCAAAGTCCTGGAATTCCCTCCCTGTGGACATTGTGGGTATGATGACAGTGTGTGGATCACGGCAGCTCAAGGTGGCAGCTCACCACCACTTTCTCGGGGCAACTAGGTACGGGCAAGAAATGCTGGGGCAGCCAGAGACACCCACATCCCACTTTTTTTTTAAATATCACCCACCCCACCCTGCATTATCCATATCCAACAAATCTCACAGAAGGTGCTCAGATATCATCTGGATGACATTGATGACAGCTCCGAGATCTAAGAAAGACTTTTGCTCCATATTTACCCAGTTTTGGTCACTTTCATCAGGAAGTGCCCCCCACCCGACCGCACTCTCCCTCCCCCCCAGCTCTGATGGGACATTCCTCACTGCTGCTGCCTAATGAAGAAGGTGGAGACAGATCGATACAGGACTCTGTGGGTCGGTGTGACTCGATGGGCCGGACGTCCTGCTTCCTCACTGTAGGGATTGTCTGATTCGATGATTCTGACTCAGGGCGAGCCCATATTCAGGCAGCAGGAGGTGCTGTGGGGGACAAGGAGCTCCAGGCGGACGGAGGCATGGGGCCACCTCAGCAGGAGGGAGGCCTGCAGGAGGCCCAGAGGTTTCTGGGTCCTGCCTCCGTTCCTGGCACTGAGATAGGCACCGTGCTGGCACAGGCTCCACCTGCCCTGGGATACAGTGAGGGAACTGCGCACGATGCTGGAGTGGGAGACCGTCCTCTCCCAGGAACTGGGAAGGTCCCTACCTCATTCACCTTCAATGTGAGAGGCTCCTTCCACAGAGCAATGGGTGAGCTGAGCGGCGTCTCTCTGTGATGCTCCCACCAGCACACGGGGACAAGGAACCTTCCACGCTGGTTCATTTCATTCCCCCGAGGTGAGATCAGTGCTGCTTCCCAGGTAGTTGGAGCCAGGAACAGGCATCCCCCAGGCCCAGGTTCTTACTGACTGCACACATATGGCACTCAGAGAGCCATGTGACGACACTGGGGTATTCATCATCAGGATGAGTAGGGGTGGGGATTCCACCACATTAATATTCAGGCAATCTGTGATCCCTGTCACCATTTCCTGGAGGGTGTGTGTCCACTCAAGTCTGGTAGCTGCCACCACACCTACATCTCTCTCACATACCTTTGTTTGAGGGTCCAGGTACCCTACAAGGCTGGTTCCTGGGGGACAAGGCCTACTCACCAGGCTCATGGCTCCATTGCCCACTTCCCTGCCCGATGCGGAGCCCAGATACAACACTGCCCAGGCTTCGAGCGGGACAATGGGAGAGCAAGCAGCAATGGAGCTGATGAGGATGTGGGTTCCATTGGTCTGGGCTGGGGCCCTGCAGTATAGTCTGAACAGAATGTACTGGACTATCCCGGTGCACTGTGCTCGGCACAGTTGGAGCTCGCAGTGAGGGGATATGATGGATGCTGACGAGATGGGTGAATGGAAGCCAAGGAGGACGAAGACAGTGAGGGAGGGAGCTCTCCTGTTTCTTGGCGGGGGTCAGGGTCTGCCAGTCAGACAGGAGCAAATTTGCAGCCACTTCCAATCTGGAAGCTGGAGACAGCAGACCATCATGTGAAATCGCCATTTGGGCTTGATGCCAGTATTTACTTTGCATTGAGTTAGGGAGATGCAGCCTGCATTGGTTTTGTTTGTCTTCCCTTTTACTGTCTGTAAATAGAACCATCGCTGGTAATTGACTAATTATTTGTCTGTTTGCGATGATCGTCTACTGGACAATGGCAAGCTGCCAGGCTTACAATGTTCACGGTGGGAAGGTGTTTAGGCAGGACGGAGCGAAGGACAGGTAAAGGATGAGGCCCAGATGTTAAACAGTGACAACGGCGAGAAGAGGTATTTGTTTGTGGGGGTGAGTGTCAGCTGTCTACCATGAGCAGCACAGCTCTGTCGCTGCTGCATTTCAATGTTGCAGGGAGGACCAACATCAGATTGTCCAGGAGCATGGTGACCCTTTAAGATAGACGTAATGGATGTCAGCTCTATGGACAAGCATTCAGTGAGTGCTGAGGTGATCTGGGAAAGGTGTGAGGAAAAATGGGGCCCAGTTTAAACTGAGACACCATGAGGTACGATGGGTAATTAATGTGTCTAGTTGAAAAGACAATGCAAGGGAACGTAGAAAGACCGGTGGCCCCAAACCATTCTAAAAACTCAATGCAACTCAGAATTGGCCAGAATTAACATAAGATTCAGGACCAATTTCACCCTTGAGGATGTTACTTCGAGACAGTCTACTGGAACACTCTTCACTGGAGGATAATTAGTTTTTTAAAATTTTTTTTAAAAATAGGGAATCCATCAAGTAAGCACAGAAACATAGAATCAATGAGACCAAGAGAAATCAGGGACCGACTGAACTCAGAGACACGAGGGATCAGGGACCGACTGCACCCAGAGACATGAGGGATCAGGGACTGACTGCACCCAGAGACACGAGGGATCAGGAGCCGACTGCACCCAAAGACACAGGGCAGCGGGGATCAACTGTACACAGACACACAGGGAATCAGGGATTGACTGCACCCAGGGACACAGGGGATCACGGGACGACTGCACCCAGAGACATGAGGGATCAGGGACCGAGTGCACCCTGAGATGTGAGGGATCAGGGACCGACTGCACTCAGAGACGTGAGGGATCAGGGACCGACTGCACCCAGAGACGTGAGGGATCAGGGACTGATTGCACCCAGAGACCTGGGGGAAGAAGGATCAACTGCAAGCAGAAATGTGGCACCTCAGGGATCAACTCCACCCATGCACTCCAGGGATCAGGCACTGACTGCATCCAGACACTCCAGGGATCAGGGATCACCTGTGCCCAGACACAGTAGGGATCAGGGATCGACTGCACCCAGACATACCAGCAATCAGGAACTGACTGCACCCAAACACACTAGGGATCAGGGATCGACTATACCAGGGAACTCCAGGGATCAGGGACTGACTGCATCCAGACACACGAGGGAATCAGGGATCAACTGTACCCAAACACACCCGGGATTAGGGACTAACTGTACTCAGACTCTCCAGGGATCAGGGATCGACTGTACCCAGAGGCAGCAGCTTCTCTTTATTTAAGGTTGAAATGCATTTTCTCTGGCGTTGGCACTGTACCATTTGATTTTTTTAATGAGAGCATTGTACAATATTCCAAAAAGGCAGCTTTTAAGAAGTGTGTTCCGTCAATGAGATAAGAAATGTCGGAGTGGAACAATGGACCAATTCACCACCACCATCCTGAGTAAATAGAGCTGGAACTTCCCAGGGAGTGAGCTGGTCAAGTGCTGAGTGACAGGGGGAAACAGGCAGACATTGAAATCAACCCGTCAACGCTGTGCCAACCTTGGCTCCTGGTTGATGCCCAGTTGATGCCAAGCCTGTCTCGGATCGACAAAGCTTAAGACATTATATGAGCTGTTTTCTGATTACTCTACCGTTCCCCATGTTGTGCTGTTTTAATGCAATCATTAACCTGCTCCATTTAAACATGTTGGGTATAGTCAGACTGTAATTTCTAAGAATGTGTTAAAGTTATATTACAAACACTGCTGAGGGTAAATTCAAGTGTGTAATATATTTTCATCTGTTGCATTTTTAAAACTGATAAGGAATTGTTTCTATTGCTTTGAATTTCATCCTGCAATTTCATGATTTGCTATAGGTCATCAAAGGATGGAATGCAAAGATTGAAGATGGAGAAAGGAGGCAGCTAGCTCACTCCAGATTAGTGTCAGGAATGTGTTTTGTGCAATATTGGACTTTGTTATTAGTCTTGCGAAGCTATCCAACTGTTGATTGCACAGCAACTTACGAAATTGACATGCAACACACAGATCGAAGTGATCCGACGCCAACAGAGAAGAGATCAAAGCTTCACAATCTTACAGATTTATGGTGAGTCTTTACACTTGTACAAACAGGAGCTGGAAACTCTGCAAATACCCCCAGTCCTCAGTAATGGGGGAGCCCAGCACATCAGAGCAAACACTTAGGGATTTGCATCCATCTTCAGCCAGAAGTGCCAAGTGGATGATCCATCTGAGCCTCCTCCAGAGGTCCCCAGCGTCACAGATAGCAGTGTTCAGCCAATTTGATTCACTCCGCATGGTCTCAAGAAACAATTGAGCATGTGAATCAGGACGATTGCTGTCTTCAATTCATTTGAATTCTGCAAGAACCACTCAGCTGCTGACCTCATTCCGGCCTCGGTCAAAACATAGGCAAAGGAGGTGAATTCCAAAGGGTGAGGTCAGGGTGACAGCCCTTGACATCAAAGCTGCATTTGACAGAGTGTGGTATCAAGGAGCCCTGCAAAACAAACGTCAATGAAGATCAAAGAGAAAACTCCCTGCTACTTGGAGTCATTCCCAGTACAAAGGAAAATGGTGATGATGTTGAAGCCCAATCACCTCTGCAGGAGTTCCTCAGGGTGGTTTCCTGGGCCCAACCATCTTCAGCTGCTTCATAGAATCCCTACAGTGTGGAAGCAGACCATTCGGCCCATCGAGTCCACACTGACCCTCCAAAGAGCACCCCACAGAGACCATCCTAACCCTGTAACCCCACATTTCTGATGGCTAGCCCACCTATCCTGCACATTCTGGACACTACAGGAGATTTAGCATGGCCAATCCACCTAACCTGCACATTTTTGGACTGTGGGAGGAAACCAGAGCACCCAAAGTAAACCCACACAGACACAGGGAGAGTGTGCAAACTCCACACAGACAGGTTGCCCAAGGGTAGAATTGAAACCAGGTCCCTGGTGCTGTGAGGCTGCAGTGCTAACCACTGAGCCACCCGCCACCCCATCATTCATCAATAACCTTCCCTCCGTAATAAAGTCAGAAGTGGAAATGTTCGCCAATGGTTGAGCAATGTTCAGCACCAATCGTGACTCCTCCGTAACTAAAGCCTGACTAGGACAACCTCCAGGCTTGAACTGATAAAGAGCAAATTATGTTCATGCCACACAAATTTCAGTCAATGACCATCACCGACAACAAAGAATCTAACCACCTCCCCTTTATATTAAAAGGCATCATCATTAATGACACTACCACCGTCGCCATTGGCTAAAAACTGAACTGATTCAGGCATCTAAACACTGGGGCTACAAGAACAGTTCGGAGGCTAGGATTCTGATATGGGTAACTCACCTCCTGGCTCCTCATGGCCTACCCACCAGCTACAAAGCACACGTGATGGAATCCCACTCCACAAGCCTGGATGGTTGCAGCTCCTCAAGGCTTCCAATGCCATCCAAGGACAAAGAGACTTGTTCATTGGCACCTTAACCACCACCTTCACACTTGTCTTCACCACAATGGCAGCAGGGTGTGCCATCCACAAGATGCCCAAGCTTCCTTCAACTGCACTGAGAACAAGGGCAAGAGTGAGTGGGAATACCCATTTATTTGGAAATGGAAGTGGACAGATCTCTGGAATTCCCATCCTAATAGGCCTATGTGTTTTCTTTTTGTTTATTCACAGAATGAGGGCATCGCTGGCTACCTGACCATGTATTTCCGATCCCTGGAGGGCAGCTAAAAGACACACTGCTGGAGTCGCATGTAGGCCAGGCAAGGATGGCAGTTTCCTTCCCTAAAGAACATTAGTGAACCGGATGAGCTTTTTCCCTCAACAATGGATTCATGACGCATAATTCCAGATTTTTTTCATTACTGAATTCAGTTTCCACCATCTGCAGTGGCCAGATTTGAACCCAGGTTCCCAGAATCTCAGGAGTAAGTAACAGTCTCGCAATAGCAGCATTAGACCCACTGCCTCGCTATTGTGGGCAGACCTGCATCACATAGACTGCATTGGTTCAATAAGTGGCATTACCTTCTCAGGGGTAAATGGGGAGAGTCAGTTAATACTGGCCTGTCAGCAATGACCATATCTCATGAATGAATGTGAGAAAAATCTGCACTGCACCTCCAACATCACGGATACTTTAGTCTGGACTGAATTCTAAATAGGATCTGAATCAGAACTTTACCCAACTGCAGGAACAACAGTCCCTTTCAGTTAAAGGCTAATATTTAACTGGACATTTAACCTGATTTTTCATTTTCTCCCTGGCCCTCTGCAGTCCCTAACCTCGCATCATTTACAAACACCTCAGAATTGATGGGTCTAATGTAGATGGCCTCACGCTTCCCAGCACTAATTTCTCCCTGTCACAGTTTTGCCTGCTCACTTATTTCACCCATGTCCCATGGGAAGATTTAAGGGACTGGTTCTGAAGGTGTTCATGTTACAATAGTAAGATCCATTGTTGATGTGGCATGCTTGCTGGCTTGAGCTTTTGGAGGGAGAACGTCTGTCCGTAGCAGGTCCCCAAGGTCCCAGTAATGATACCTGACCGAATGTAGTTGTACTTGTTGCTATTGTGCAATAAATCTTCTTGTTAACTAATAAAGAGCCCCTTCTGTAGATACTGAACGGTGCTAAATCCTCTACCACTGGCCATCAGATAGGTCCAAGACAAAGCAAAGGCAAAGGTGGATTGGTGGCTGCAAACCATCTCAGACAGCCCTTAGCCAGTATTGCACACTGGCAGACGTTACAAAGCAAGCTCCTGGGAAAACACCACGCCCATTTCCATCACTGTTGGAAGTCAAACAGTATTTGAAACGAATAGAGTGAACAACTGTGATAATGATTAATGGATTTTATTTGACTATTTGGCGTTGATCTTAAATCTTGAAGAGAGGGGTTATAGAGGGGTTGAAAGCAGTAATGTCTGGTACCCACCTTGTTCCATCACAACCATTTGAACAGCCTTGTTTAAGGTTGTAATTAAAGGCCTTGCTCCAAACAAACGAATGACTATAATGCAATGGCTGTGGTCCCTGTATCCTATTGTTCCCATTGATTCATCATGCTGCAGTTTATAGGCTGCTAACGACACAAGTTAGATGGTAGCATGCTGTGATTTCTGGGAACATACACACAGCAGAGGGTTTGGAATTAAATTGAATGAGCAACAGTATCAACGTGAGAAAAATGCCAAAACTTAGCAGACCCGACAACAATGGAACGCATTGGCTGCTTGGAGGGTTTGGCAGGTCAGAAAGAGAAGACACGGCTCCTAAAGTAAATGGACAATGACGATGATCCCAATATTAGAGAGTAGGTGCAAAACTAAGACTATTTGGTTAACAGTAAAATGGGGCTTGCTTGAGATTGACGAAGTTAAGTGTCCAACATTGCATGTAATTTTGCAATTGGCCAGCATTTGTTGAATAATCCTAGGAGTGCTAAGAATTACACTGAAAACCAATTTAAACTGCCAGTTGGGCTAACAATGTGGTGTACTTACATGAACTGGAAGCTACATATATGAATGCGTGGCTCCGTATTTGCAGACATGAGCACTCATTGTGCTTGTTTCAGCTAAACAGGTAACAACTATTCATTGGTTCATTCCTCAGGGCCTTGGCCAATCAGAGTCAACCTACCTGGTTCAAATTTAAACAAAGCTTGGCAGTCAGCCATCATCAAACTGGTACATTCTCCAAGGGCAGCATCTCTACCAAAGTCTTCATGCCACAATTTGCTTATACAGTTTAAAAATGCTGTTCTATTTAAAACTTCACATTATTATTGTGAATTATCCTGGGTGTAAGATAAATAGCTTTGAAAAAGCATGGCTTCTATCAGCAATACACAGTAAAGATTGATTGTAATGCAGGAATCAAAGATATGTTCAGGAAATGAAGGGGAGTTATACATGTGCCTGGTTATAGGAAGGATGTTACTAAGCTGGAAAGGGTTCTGAAGAGATTTCCCAGGATGTAGCCAGGACTGGTGGGTTTGAGTTATAAAGCAAGGCTGGGATTTTTTCCACTGGAGAATAGGAGATTGAGAAGTGACCGTACCAGAAGTATGAGGGGTACAGATAGGGTTAGTGATAGGTGTCTTCTCCCTAAGACGAGGGATTTGGGGTCACGTTTAAGTTCGGAGAAGTGACATTTAAAAGAGGCATGGGGGCATTTTTTTTTACGCAGTGGGAGGTTTGTGTGTGGAATGAACCTCCAGAGGAAGTGGTGGATTTGGGCACAGTTACAACATTTAAAAGACAGCTGGATAAGGACATGAATTGGGAAGGAGCAGGCGACTGGGACAAGTTTAGTTTGGGATTATGTTCGCTGTGGACTGATTGGGCCAAAGGGTCTGTTCCTGTGCTGTGTGACTATGATTATGAGTGATTGGGTTCATTGTTTGATCGGTTGCAGTTCTCATTGAGTGCTAAATAAGAAGCAGAAGAAATGGCATCCTTAGAAGGCAGTTTTGGTTTAATTACAGCTCAGAATGATTAACATAAATACACAGCCTCATCAAAACTTTTGTTGAGCAAAAAGGGCAAACGATAACATCGGTGTTGCTGTACATATCCTGACCTTAGGTCAGCCTATTCCACAGGAATGGCCTGGAGTCTCCATGAATGAATGATACACTTTCAGGACAATGTTGCAAACAAACCTGGGAGGTTATCATCCGGGCTTTAAAACTCATACGTTTCTTCCTCCCTTTCCTGTCGTCAATTACTATTTTGCTTATTAGCATATTGGCTGATTGTTAAGACCAACTTTTCACTTTCCTGTTGGCTGTTGGAAAGCAGTCCCCCATGGGGATGGGTGTCCAGCCACCAATGGCAGGAGGATGGGGGTGTGGCTCTCAGAGGCACTGGGTCACGTGATGAAACCGTGGGAAAATACGTCAAGGAAGAGCTGACACCACCACCCCCTCAACCCTCAACTCTCTCCCCAGCGACATAGAGGGAGCAACAGTGAGGGAAGATTCTGTGACGTTGTCCCAATCTGCAGCACTGTCAGCAAGCTCCAAAAATTACTGTTAAACCACCATACAAATACATGTGGATAGGATATCAGTATAGATAACAGTATAAATGATAACCAATAATAGGATGTGAGGTAAAGTTATTTTAAACAATTACCAATGAAACAAAACAAAATTCAGCTTGTATTTTCTGCCCTTTCCCTCTGCCTTTGTTTTGAAGAATTGAAACACTATACTGTCTTTACAGTTTGGCTTATGATACACTGATATTTGCACAGAGGATTGAAATGTCAGGTAGCTCCAACCCATTATACTGTATCCTGTGTGCAGTGCGCTCTTTGCATTTAAGGTGTTCTATAATCTAACCCAATGTATAGGCAAGTCTATATGCTCCTTGTGTTTAGCATACTCCACACCCTTTTCCTTGTGTATAGGTTACTCTATACCCATATCTTTGACTACAGCGTACTCTATACTGTCAGCCCTATGTAGAGGATACTTTGTTCTTTCATCTTTGTGTACAGGATATCTACACCCTCATCCTAATATATACGGACCTTTATTCTATCATCCTTGTGTAGAGGGCTGTATATCCTCATTCTTGCATGTAGGATCATTTATATTTTCGTTTTTGTGAACAGGTTACTCTATACCTTCCTCCGAATCTATAGGGTAAGGTGACAGAGGGAGTGAAGGATCGGGTCATGGGAGATCAGGTAGAGATAGTGAGAAGTTGGATTGAGGTCGAATCTAGGATGGGGCTGTCGTGAGTGGTGAGTTGTCGATAGGTCAGCTTTAGAGTCAACCAGGAGATCTTTCCCTGGGGAACTATTAAGCTAAGTATGTCAAGCCACAAACTTAGAGTTGGAGACACTTTCGGGGGGGGGTTCCAAACATTGGCCTATGAGAAGTTTTAACTTCACAAATAATTCCCACTGGGTCAGACGCATTGGCACTTTGGCATAGTTCCAGCACATGCTGCAATGCACATCTTCCTATTGGGACAGCAGGGATAATTTAATGGTCACTTTGTAATAAGAAGAGATATGTTAGGCAGGATATGAGCCAGGTAGGAACTGAAGAGGTTTTTGCAAAGGGACAGATCTGAATTCTGGAATATTTTAAAGCAAATGGGACTTGTTCAGTTTAGGAAACCTGGCCATCATGGACGAGTTAGGCCAAAGGACCTGTTTCCCCATCTATGTCCTCATGGATGCATTAACATTACGAGATACGGCACATCAACTATCCTTTAGAACGTTGTAGGCTGTCTGAGCCGCTGCTGTAAGATTTGTTTGAACTGTCAAAATGTGAGCAGAGTTTTCACAGCAGGTTACTGGATGTGGATTAGTCTGAAGCCTACTCAGTGAGCGGGAGGCTCTTGATAAAAAAAATTTAAGATTTGTAGTTACAAAGCACCGACCAGAGAGAGAAAAGCCCCCAAGGAAGAACAGTGTTACTGCGATAATGTTGAGTTAACATCGTGTACAAAAATTACCCTTTCTGTGCGCTTTCCTTTTCTCTTACTGGGTGTCAACGTGTATGCAGTACTGGATTTGCCCTGCCTGTTTTGTGAATGTTCATTCATGTTCCTGGGTTAGGAGAATCAGATATCCTGTGAATGTGCCTTGAGTTATATAATACCCACGTCTATAAAAGAGAGGTATGCGGTCTCCTGCATTGTGTTTGGGTTTCCACTATAGCCTCTCATTGTGTTATTTTCTCCCTGTGGTGCGCTGTAGCTCCAGACACTAGTTTTCACAAGGGCAGGAAAATCTCACGCCTCCAGAAAGGAGCGCTGTTGGAGTACCATGTTCTGCTCGCGTCACGTTTGCAGGGTCCCAGGTTCCGTTCCATTCCTGCGAGAACAGCCAGCCCACTCCAGCTCTTTTGCCCATTTGCCCTGGTGCAGCGCCTTGAGTCTGCTGTGGTCAAACTTCCAGTAAGTCTCATCTTTGAAGAAATAGGTTCGCTTCTCATTCCAGGTGAAGACGCCGTTGATGCCGATGGGGATGCCTTTCCAATCGCTGAGTGTCCGAGGATAGTACTGCTCCACCTGCATCAGCTCTTCGTTCAGGACATAGTATTTCGACCCTTTGAAAATCACCACGTGGCTCAGTGGCCGGAAGTAGAAAGCTGCATCCGGGTGGCGGGGCAGACCCATGTCCTTGACCTTCATCGGGAAGCCCTTGTCCAGACGATTCCCAGCATACCTCCAGCAACGGCCCCCTGCTCCGAAAACAGCCATTCGTTAGGCAGGTTACAGCACATGGGCCGGCCTGACTTCAGCATGGAGGACAAACCCTCTTCCTCCCGCCTCCCCGCTCTGCCCTAAACTAGTGCCCATCCCAGCCACACAGCCACCCATCTCCCTCCGCTTGGTCACTGCCACCTCAACACTGTCAACGCAACTGACCAATCCATCCCCCGAGGTGATGACCAGAGTGTGGGAAGAGGAGGAGGAGAATAGGGTGGGGGAGTGAGGGAGTAGGAGGAGGAGGATCACGTGGCCAATCAAGCAGCAGGAGCCAGTGCAGTGTTCATGTCCGGGAGTTACTGTCGCCATGGAGAGGGTGACGGGGGGGGGGGGAGGAGGTGGGGGCTGGGTGACATGGGGAGGGTGACGGGGGGAGGCTGACATGGGGAGGGTGACGGGGGAGGGCGGCAGTGGGGAGGGCGACGGGGGCGAAGGTGACGGGGAGTGGGTGACAGAGGGGGTCCGACGGGGGGAGGGTGACAGGGTGTGGAGGGTGACGGTGGAGGGGGAAGGTGACATGGGGAGGGTGACGGGGGAGGGTGACGGGGGACGGCGGCAGCGCGGAGGGCGACTGGGGTGAGGGTGACGGGGAGTGGGTCCGACGGGGGGAAGGGTGACGGGGTGTGGAGGGTGACGGTGGTGGGGGTGGGAAGGTGACATGGGGAGGGTGACGGGGGTACGGTGGTGGGGGAGAAGGCCACGGGGTGGGGGGGGGGTGATGGAGGGGAGGGTGACGGGGGGACAGGGTGACTGCATGACCTGAGAATATCCAGCTGAGCACAATCTAACAGGGTTTTCCGCGATTGGGCTGGAATCACTTTACCTCTGAAGAAATAAAATTTCCCTTCCTTATCCGACACAGCAGCTGCCTCAATAGCTGACGGCAACTCAGGCCAGCTTTTCTGCAACGACAGAGGTCCTTTTATATTGCCGTCTTTTGACAGTTTCCAGTAATCAGCTCCTCGGAATATGTAAATATTTTGTTTTAGGTCTGTGCAGGACGAACAAACAGGAGCACATTCAGAATACTGCCGCTCTGCGGAACATTTATCAGTTGTGTTTATGGTTTTCTCTGGCTCACTGCTGTAGAGAGCCCAGAGACAGTTTCCTCTGTCAAACTGGTGGCAAGTCAGGAAAGACAAAGATCGAACCCCAGATCTCTGCGATATCTTTCACAGATTCAGGACAGGTTATCTGTTTCAAGCTGTTGTCTTGGGGATAAGAATTGGCCACATCTGTAACTGTGGAGCAGTGTAGCGGGATGTTTTACATTCACTCGAGAAGGCAGACAGAGTATTGGTTAGAGGTCAGTGTGTGCAGCAACCCTTCAGTACTGACACGGACCATACACCCGGATTCAGTCCTTCTATCTCTGAAGGGGGGGCTCAAACCCACAACTTTCCGACCATGGGAAAACCGATACTGAGTGAGTGACAGCAGGAACAGCACACATCCCCAGTAACATGGTGTAAAATGGTTATGCTATCACATCAGTGTTTTTGCTGAAGTTATAGTGAGAGATCCGGCAAAAATGGAAGACTTTCAGTTCACATCCAGAATACTTTGTCAGGTTTGAATACCTCATCTTTAACCAGCCTCCATTCACACGCTCTGACAATCAGAGGAACCTAACCCTTTTCTCTCTTTTAGTTTCATTCCAATCTCACTTCTACCATCCCCTTGTTTCAACTAGATGGCAGTTCACTTTCTTTTCATTTCGGTCTCCATGTATGAGTGCACACATGTCTTAAGTTATAGGTGTGTTCCACACATGTGCGTATACACACATATGTCTTTGTGTTTGCACACGTGTATGCATCTCTGAATGTGTGTTTGCAAGTGTGAGTGTCACACATATGTAGAGCATGGATGCATATTCATCAATCTATCACACTTGCATGTGTGTTACTGTCCAGAGAGTGCTTGTTGGTGTGTTTGGTGTGTGTGTGTGTGTGTAGGTGTGTGGGTGTAGGTGTGTGGGTGTGTCTGTCTGTATCCGTGTGTGTGTGTTTGTGTGTGTGTGTGTGGGGGGGTGAGTGTGTATGTGCGTGCATGTGTGTCTGTATGGGTGTGTGTGTGTGTATATGCGCGAGCGCCTGTGTGTGTGTATGTGTACGCGCCTGTGTGTGTGTGTGTATGTGTACGCGCCTGTGTGTGTATGTGCGCGTGCGCCTGTGTGTGTGTGTGTGTGTGTGCGCCTGTGTGTGTGTATGTGCGCCTGTGTGTGTGTATGTGCGCGCGCGCGTGCGCCTGTGTGTGTGTATGTGCGCGTGCGCCTGTGTGTGTGTATGTGCGCGCGCGCGTGCGCCTGTGTGTGTGTGTGCGCGCGCGCGCGTGCGCCTGTGTGTGTGTGTGCGCGCGCGCGTGCGCCTGTGTGTGTGTGTGTGTGTGTGTGTACGCGCCTGTGTGTGTGTGCGCGAGTGTGGTTGTAACAGGCATGTGGCAGTTTACAGTAGGTTGCCCCATACTCTGTCCCTCACTTGGTGAATGGTTACCCTCAGGCCGGATGTAACCAATGGTCCCCGTGTGCTGGGCAGTAACATCCCTGGCTCTGTGTGGAGTGCAGTCGGTTCCCAGCATTACCATGTTGCTTCCCTTGGCTCTGTTTATTGCGTGTTGCAGTGGAATACATTTTACCCTCTGCACAGAGCCACTGAGGAATGCCAGTGTTTTCTGTGATTGTTTTTGTACAATAACCTTTCTATTTCTTTCCCCGGGAGACAATGTGAGTTCAGAGAGACACTGGTTTCTCTTGGCTGGGTGCAGGCTTTAGATTTCTACTTCATTTTACGCTCTGTCAATCTGTGAGGAACACAGAGTGGTTTCAGGACCCTGCTGCAGGGTGAGCTCTTACCCTTAGTGAGGGTGTCGAAGTGGGTCCGGCAGTAGGAAGGAGGCAGACGGCTATCCGATGGGATTCCAGTCGTGGCATGTTCCGCTGGATTCTGGAAGAAGGTGAACAATTCTCCTGGCAGCTGCTGCATAGAATCATGGCGTGGTTCCCCTGAAACAGAGAAAGAGAGATGGAGGGAAGGGCTGCTCACAGTCTTCAATCAACACTTGGCTTGGGGGAGTTTCAGGCTGGGTTTCAGTGTACGGAGCATGAATGAAGGCAGTGACTGGAACACCACATTATCCCACACACCCACCACACAGTCTGCTTCAACAGAAGCCTTTGCAACAAACACTAACACCAGCTCCCCCCCACCCGCCCCCAGTTCCGCAGGTAGCTTCCTCCACGCTCCCAGGCTGTCTCTGATGGATTTATCCTGAGATGCAACTTCACCGGGGGCCTCTCCCCCCACCCACCAACACCTCGTCGACGCCACTGCCACTCACCACAGAGCCACCAGGCTATTCGGCCACAGTGGGCACTATGCTGACTTTCACTCTCTCAGAGACCAGTTAGAATCAGCACACAGCAGAGATGAAAGGGCAGAGTAAGGGTAGAAGGAATAGGAGCAGGAGAAGGCCATTCAGGCCCTCAGCGCTGCTCTAATAAGATCATGATTGATCTGATTGTGGCTTCAACTACACTTTCCTGCGCTGGCTCCCACACCCACACCATACCCTACACCTTCCTGCTGGGCAAAATGTCCATCTAACTCACTAAATTAAAGACAGTCAATGACCCGGTCTCCAGTGCTCTCTGGAGAAAAGAATTCCAAAACTAACAAGACAATGCAGTGGTGGTTCACTGGGCTAATACCAGAGACAGCAGGACTGTCCTATGGTGTCACAGAGCTGTACAGCTTGGAAAAAAACCCTGCGATCCAACTTATCCATGCTGACCAGATATCCTAAATTAATCTAGTCTAATTTGCCAACGTTTAGCCAGTATCCCTCTAAACCCTTCCTATTCACGTACCCATCCAGATGCCTTTTAATGTTGTAATTGTACTGGCCTCCACCACTTCCTCTGGCAGCTCATTCCATTCATGCACCACCCTCTTTGTGAACAAAATGCCCCTCAGGTCCCTTTTAAATCTTTCCCCTCTCACCCTAACCCCATGCCCCTCTAGTTTTGGACTCCCCTCCCCTGGGAAAAAGACCTTGGATATTTACCCTATCCGTGCCCCTCATGATTTTATAAACTTCTATAAGGTCGCAGCGTCAACTTCCGACGCTCCAGGGAAAATAGCCCCAGCCTATTCAGCCTCTCCCTGTAGCTCAAGCCCTCCAACCCTGGCAACATCCTTGTAAATCTTTTCTGAACCCTTTCAAGTTTCACAACATCCTTCCAAGAGCAGGGAGACAAGCATTGAACGCGGTCTTCTGAAAGTGACCTAACCAATATCCTGTCTAGGCCTGTATTCACTAGAGTGTAGATGGAAACGGATTGAAATGTGTAAAATTCCAATAGGGCTCGACAGACTGAATGCAGGGACAGTATTTCTCCTTGTTAGCGAATCGAGAAGCAGGGATACAGTCTCAAGAGAGAAGGAAAAGTTCCTTTACCTAGAAAGTCATCAAGCCTATGGGATTTCCTTCCATAGGACGCTGTGGGGGCCAGGTCACTGAGAGTATTCAAAGCAAGAGGCTGATAATTTGTTTAGATGTTAAAGAGTGTGTGGAAAGAGTGAGGGCATTGATGTACAGGATCAGCCATCATATTGAATGGTGGAGAAGACCTGAGGGGCCGAATGGCCTGCTGTGGTGCTGTTTCAACTTTCTGAGATTAAAAAAAAGCTCCTCCTCGTCTTCATCCGAAACAGCAAAGTTCTTATTCTGAAACTGTATCCCTTAACACTTTGTACCCCATTCCCTCAACATTTATCCCTCACCTCCCTACATTCTTACATCTTACTTCAAGATCTCCTCCTCTTCTTCTAAACTCAACCTGATCAGTCTTTACTCAAGGCAACCGCTTGTCCTTCAGGACTCAGCCGAGTGAATTCTTTTATGACAATGTAGGATTGCTCAGTGCTCCCCAAAAGAGCAGCCCAGGACCCGAGTTCAACATCCCAGTGAGCAACTCCAACAGTATAGTACTCCTTCGGTACTTCACTAGACTGCATGCTTCTGCTACCAGACCGTTCCCTGGGATAGAAAGCTGCAGGAGAACAGGCTAAAGCACAGAAAATTAAATCGAAAAGTTTCTAAGCAGAGATAAATAGAGGGTATTTTCTATTGCAGAGAGGCCTCCTGTTTTAAATTACTGGAACAGAACTGGGTCAGATCTGCACTGAAGGACCAGATGGATTAAGGAACAAGAGGGAGAGAGTTGGAGAGACAGACAGAGAAGAACCAGGGATGTAGAGGAGAGAGAGAAGATACCGAGAGGGGGTGAACCAGGGAGCAGGAGAGAGACAAGAAGAAGGGAGAGATAGACAGGAGAGAGACGAGACAAACAGAGAGGAGAGAAGGGCGGAGAGAGGAGTGACAGAGAGGAGAGAGAGAAAGAAAATGAGAGAGAGAAGTGAGAGAGTGAAGAGAGAGAATAGAGAGAGAAGGGAGAGAGAGGACAGACAGAGATAAGGAGAGAGAGAAAGAGAGAGGTGAGACAGCAACAGAGTGAGAGAGATTTGGAACTAGCACAGACATGAAGGGATTAACAATATCAGGAACTGAGTGGTTGGGACAAACATCCTGTCTCCACGCTGGAATTCCTATCCAGCTCGATGATAGTGATAGGAGCCAATAGTGACGGCCGAGTCAAACCTTTGCCAGCTCCAAGGCCTCACAGTGCTTCATCCCAGCAGTCCAACCATAACCTGAAGCCTGGCATAGATCAGCTCCTTCAGCAGAGGCAGGCCTGGGCCCACCTCCCCTAGCAGTGGGATTTTTCTGACTTCCCTCACCTTGAACATTGGCTCTCCTTCTTAATGTGCAGCCAGGAAAAACAAGTCAAACTGTCTTCACTGAACCCTGTGCAGTAGCCTAACTCAGAGCTGGCCCCTGGATAGGCAAAGTTAAAGGAAAATAGAATTCCTGCATTTAGGTGATGCCTTCCACAACCTCATCAGGGCCCAAAGCACTTTATACCCAACTAAGTATTTTTGAAGCAGTCCATTTACACACAGCAAGATCCCACAAAGGGCAATGTGATAATGATCGGATTTAATGATTGGATACCGTTTTATTGATCAGATCCCACTTTAAAATGATTGGATGCTGGTTTTAGTGATCAGATACCAGTCTTAATGACCAGCTACTGGTTTATTAATTGGATATCAATTTTAATGCTGTGGACTAACGAGGGACAAACACTGTCCTGCCAAGAACACTTCTGCTCTTAGAAGAGAGTCAAAGAATACCAGTAGGGCCAGGGCCAGAAATCACAGCCCCCAGCACCGCAACTGGTCCACGATCCCTCTCAGCAACAGCTTCATCAAAACCTCAGTACACAGGGCCCGACCCCAAACCGCAGCACACAGGGCCCGGCCCCAAACCGCAGCACACAGGGCCCTGCCCCAAACCGCAGCACATAGGGCCCTGCCCCAAACCGCAGCACACAGGGCCCGGCCCCAAACAGCAGGACACAGGGCCCGGCCCCAAACCGCAGCACACAGGGCCCGGCCCCAAACCGCAGCACACAGGGCCCGGCCCCAAACCGCAGCACACAGGGCCCTGCCCCAAACCGCAGCACACAGGGCCCTGCCCCAAACCGCAACACATAGGGCCCTGCCCCAAACCGCAGCACACAGGGCCCTGCCCCAAACCGCAGCACACAGGGCCCGGCCCCAAACAGCAGGACACAGGGCCCGACCCCAAACCGCAGCACACAGGGCCCGGCCCCAAACCGCAGCACACAGGGCCCTGCCCCAAACCGCAGCACACAGGGCCCTGCCCCAAACCGCAGCACACCAGGGCCCGGCCCCAAACCACAGCACACAGGGCCCGGCCCCAAACCACTGCACACAGGGCCCGACCCCAAACCACTGCACACAGGGCCCGACCCCAAACCGCAGCACACAGGGCCCGACCCCAAACCGCAGCACACAGGGCCCTGCCCCAAACCGCAGCACACAGGGCCCGACCCCAAACCGCAGCACACAGGGCCCTGCCCCAAACCGCAGCACACAGGGCCCAGGCCCAAACCGCAGCACACAGGGCCCGGCCCCAACCTTCAGCAGACAGGGCCCGGCCCCAAACCACAGCACACAGGGCCCTGTCCCAACCAGAACACAGAGGGCCCTAGCCCCGGCCTGAGCAGGGAGGGGCCCCAGTCCCAGCCACAGCACGGAGGGCCCCAGTCCCAGCCACAGCACGGGGGGCCCCAGCCCCGGCCCGAGCAAGGGGGGCCCCAGCCCCAGCCCGAGCACGGAGGGCCCCAGCCCCGGCCCGAGCACGGAGGGCCCCAGCCCCGGCCCGAGCACGGAGGGCCCTAGCCCCGGCCCGAGCAAGGAGGGCCCTAGCCCCAGTCAGAGCACGGAGGGCCCCAGCCCCAACCGCAGCCAAAGGGCCCTAGCCCCGGCCCGAGCAACGAGGGCCCTGCCCTGGCCCCAGCCTGAGCACAGAGGGCCCCAGCCCCAACCACAGTCGAAGGGCCCTAGCCCCGGCCCGAGCATGGAAGGTCCCAGCCCTGCCCCGGTCACAGCCTGAGCAGAGGACCCCAGCCTGAGCACGGAGGGCCTGCTCCCGTCCACAGCACAATACTCCCACGACCAGAGCACACAGCCCTCCAACAGAGCAGTGTCCTCACCTCAGATCACAGCCACTGTCACCACAGAGGCCCCAATTCCCACTGTGCATTGGGCCGTGTGACTCTAGTCTGAGAAGAGACTGGGAAGAGCTGGTCTGTCCCCTCTGGGATTTAGCAGAATGTGGCCATTTAAAACTGAGATGTGGAAGGTTTTCTTCAATCAGAGGGCATGGAATGTCTGAAATTCTCTACCTGAGCCTGTGAAGGCTCAATTGTTGGCTGTTTGCAAGGTAGATTGATAGCTCGATATTAAAGATATCAGGGGTATGGGGATTGCAAGTGAAAATGGCATTGAGGTCAAAGGTCAGCCATGATTGTATTGAAGGAAGGAACAGACTCAAGGGGCTGAATGGCCTGGTCCTGCTGCGATTTCCTATGTTCTGACATTTGCCACCGTTTCACAATGGGGAAGGCACAGTTAAACTGACCAGACTTTGTGGGCTGCACAGAACCAGAGTCGCAGTTTTTAAAATAATTGGCATAAATGTAATATGGATCACGGCAGCACTGAATCTCTCACAAGGCATTGGAAAAGGGCAGATACTCACTCCAGTGCCATTTCGAAGGTTTCTCCTCCTGCTTCAGGAACGTGACCTCCCCTGCACCCCTCCTCCTCCTGCAATTCTCATAACTCTCTTTTGAAAGCTTTCACAGAGTTTCAGAGGTTTCGTTTCTACAGCTGTGCTCCATCCAATATCTTACTGCCCCCAATCTCCGTTCTCTCTCTCTCTCTCTCTCTCTCTGCACCACAGACCGACAGCCAATAAAATAAACTAGTTCAAGTTTAGCTGTGTATAACTCAGAGATATTGAATATAGAAGTCGGGGTGTCTTGTTGAGGCTGTACAAGACATTAGTGAGGCCACTTTTGGAGCACTGTTTGCAGTTCCGGTTGCCCTACTATAGAAAAGGACATTATTAACCTAGAAAGAGCACAGAAAAGATTTACCAGGATGCTACCTGGACTGGAAGGTTTGAGTTATAAGGAGAGGTTGGATAGCTGGGACTTTTTCCCCTAGATCATCAGAGACTGAGGGATGACTTTATAGAGGTTTATAAAATCATGAGAGGCATAGCTAAGGTAGATAGCCAATAGGTTTTCCCCAGGGCAGGGGAGACTAAAACTAGAGGGCAGAGGTTTAAAGCGAGAGGAGAGAGACACAAAAAGGTCCAGAGGGGCAACTTTTTCACACAGAGGGTCAGTATCCGGAACAGGCTGCCAGAGGTAGTGGTGGAGATACGTACAATTTTGTCATCTAAGAAATATTTGGAAAGGTACATGGCTGGGACAGGTAAGGAGAGACATGGACCCAACGAAGGCAAATGGGACTAGATTAATTGTGAAAACTGGGCAGCATGGACAAGTTGGGCCGAAGGGCCTGTTTCCATGGTGTAAATCCTTATAATGGTGGCTCAGTGGTTAGCACTGCAGCCTCACAGCGCCAGGGACCCAGGTTCGATTCCTGCCTCGGGTAACTGTCTGTGTGGAGTTTGCACATTCTCCCAGTGTCTGCGTGGGGATCCTCCGGGTGCTCCGGTTTCCTCCCACAGTCCAAAGATGTGCAGGCTAGGTGGATTGGCCATGCTAAATTGCTAGTAGTGTTCAGGGGTGTGTGGGTTATGGGGGATGGGTGGGATGCCTCAAGGGGCGGTGTGGACTTGTTGGGCCGAAGGGCCTGTTTTCACGCTGTAGGGAGTCTAATCTAGACTCTAAATGTGTTATTGGGCTTCACCTCTTCCAAAATGGGTACATAGCGAGACATGGGGCAGAGTAAGAAAACATAGACCAATGGAAAGGTAAAGGCAATGGGCAGGGTCTTATTGAGTGACATGGGCCGTGGGGAGACAAGTGGGAGCATGCCATGAGAAGTCCGGTGAGGCCCATCTCAATACCGGGAGCCTATCAATGCTTTTCACAGGCAGTGAGGCTAGTTTCTCATTTGGTGGCAGGGAGTAGCCAATTAAGGGGAGTTAGTGCTTGTTAAACACACCACTGTCAGCCCCACTCGCCTCACTAATATTACCAGGTGAGCAAGGGTTGTGGACATAGAAACCAAGAGGGCATCTGGTTGATTCAGTTCCCTGCTTGGGCCAAAGGACCTCCCAGTTGGACAGTGGGCACCGACATCTTAGAGGCATCCATCCCACATTCACCAATATTTGCATTTGACACATGCCAGCTTCTAAGATCAATCATGGCGCATCTCCAATCTTACGAGACTTCAATGTTGCACCTCAAGCTGCATGGGTAACTCTCACTGTTATACTGCATCAAGGACTCTCTACTCTTAAGGATACACACCCAGTTCGTACACTGAACCAGGCTCTATCTGCAAGCTCTTTGCTTGCTGCCTTAGTGCTCTCTCACTTTGAGCCACCCTGGATGCTCAGAGTACCCCTGCCTTGCATTGCCTTTTTGCACCTTGCTCCTCAGCCAGAGATACCAAGCACACAGTGCTGCTCTATTGCCATTCCATTAAGAATGGAAGCAAAACAAGGAAGTTTGTCCTGGTAGTCAGCAGTCCTGGGTGCAGTCCTGGGGATTGGTCAGGGAATTCCAACACAGCAAGTGAAGGGCAGATTCCAAGACCAGTCCATGGGGCTTGGGCACGGTCAGTCGGCAACTCGGAGCGGTCAGTGTCAGGATCCTGTCCTGAGTGAGGGGTGAGGAGCGGAGCATTGGGCAGCCCACAACCCTGTCTGGACTCTTCCTGCCCTTTTGAGGGCTGTTTTCCTCCTCACTGAATCACCCCTCTGTCTGCCACATCCAGGACAAATGTAAGGAACTGTGCAGGGTGTTTCTGGACTGACAATGATTATCTGGGTGTGTGGCAGTCTTCTAAAGATGGTATGGTCGCGACGAACGCTGGCAGATTCTGGGACATCCATGAATGGCCAGTCGGCCTGGGAAGATGGGGAGGGAATCGGACAGCAAGAGATGCCTCGGGTAGGTTATTAATGCGGCATGTTTGGGTGAGACACAGTGAGAGACCCCATTAGGCATCATAGCAAAACACTCTCAAAACACAAACCCAATGCAATTCAGACTTAAGCAAAAAAATGCCCAGAAGATTCATCGCAGTTAGGAGATTTGCACAAAGGCAGTAAGTGAGACACACACAGGATAGATACGGTACAGAGAAAACCAACATACAGAGACACCAGGAGAGAGATGTTCCGAATGGTAGAGATATGAAGCAATGGAGATGGGAAAACAACAGTGGGTCAGTACATTGGACCTCAATTCAATGCAACAAAGTAGCTCCAGCTTGCTGCTTCTTAAGAAGCCACTCTAAACAATAACTGTTTGTATGCTCAAGTGGCCTATCTTCTTAGGGTGGCACATTGGCTCAGTGGTTAGCACTGCAGCCTCACAGCACCAGGGACCCAGGTTCAGTTCCAACCTCGGGCAACTGTCTGTGTGGAGTTGGCACATTCTCCCCGTGTCTGCGTGGGTTTCCTTCGGGTGCTCCGGTTTCCTCCCACAGTCCAAAGATGTGCAGGTTGGGGTGGCATGCCCTGGCTAAATTGCCCCATAGTGTCCAGGGATGTGCAGACTAGGTGAATTAGCTGTGTGGAAAGGGGTCTGGTTCTGGGTGTGGGTGGGATGCTGTTCAGAGGGTTGATGGGCCAAATGGCCTGTTTCTACACTGTAGGGATTCCAGATACTGACCACCTCCCAATGGTTTTTTGTTTCCCCAAAAGCCTACAAAATCAAAGAGTTTAATCTCAATGTATCCCAATTTAATTACTTGGATCACAACTGTTTACCCAAACTTGCAATGAACCAGGTCATGCTGTTGCCCTGGGGCCTGTTTTTGGTTAATGGAGATTGTGTTAACAATAACAGGCAGACTCCCCAAAGTACACTCACAAGCGAAAAGTGGCTGAGAGGCGCCGGGCCAGTCCAGGGACTCCCAGCCTCCGGCCTGATTGCATCGGTAACGCTAGAAAATGCCCACAGATTTCTCGTTAGGATGTTTATGGTTTAGCTCTTCCTAATTACACCAGAAAACCGTCTTCTCAAAACGCTGGCTGTCCCAGTTAACCCCTTCACTAATATTGACCGAAATAAAAGTGCGTTCCCCTCAGCTTCGCCTCAAACTTGCGACACATGTCCTTCGTCAGGGCTCAAGGTGACAAGGAGAGAAGTAGAAAATAGGCAACAAACTGACAGGATGTCAAGCAGTGTATGGCAGAGAGAGGGAGATGGCAGCTACCTACCTGAACTCACACCTCAAATTACGTCCATGATTAGGGGTAGTCAACTGTGACAAAATGTAAGCCACGCAGCACAGACACAGACCCTTCGGCCCAACCAGTCCATGCTGACCATAATCCCAAACTAAACTAGTTCCACCTGCCTGCTCCTGGCCCAAATCCCTCCAAACCTTTCCTAATCGTGTACTTATCTAAATGTCTCTAAAACATTGTAACTGTAACCCACATCCAACACATCCTCTGGAAGCTCATTCCACACACAAACTGCTCTCTGCACAAAAAAAGTTGCCCCTCAATTCTTGTTAAAATCTTTTTCCTCTCACGTCAAAAGTATGCCCACTAGTCTTGAACTCCCCCATCCTAGGGAAACGACACCTTATCTATACCCCTCATGGTCTTATAAACCTCTATAAAGGTCATCTCTCAAGCTCCTACACTCCAGTGAAAAAAGTCCCAGCCTACTCAGCCTCTCCTTACAGCTCAAATGCTCCATTCCTGGCAACATTCTGGTAAATCTCTTCTGAACCCTCTCCAGTTTAATAATATCCTTCCTGTAACAGGGTGAGCAGAATTGGACACAGTGCTCCAGAAGGGGCCTCGCCAACGTCCTGGACAAACTCGACATAATGTTCCAACTCCTATACTCAAAAGCTGAAAGTTTTAAAGGGAGGTCATTGGACTCGAAATGTTATCACTGTTTGTCTCTCCACACTTGGTTTAGTTTCTGCAGCAATTTCTGCGGTTGTATGTCTGAAATCCTGGAGATTTCACCTCATGAACCTCCCCATGCTCTGACCATTCATTAGGCACACACTTATCCCTGTGTCACACAGTCTCTCAGATCCATTCGGATGATGCTTGGCTGTCAACCTAATTGTTTTATCTTCCCCATTTTCATTATTTTTATATCTGGTCAAGAGAAGCGTTTAAACAAAGTGACAAAGACAAATCAAACTTTTATAATGTCCCTGTGTTTTTGCTTTTTTGGTAGCCCATAGCAGTGTGCTGGAGATTGAGCATTAGTTCCTGGAGACCCCAGGTACCTCGGCTCTGTTTCTGTTACTTATACCACCGACTAAAATAAGTGCACAAACACCCTCAGAAGTGTGCCTTACTGTAGCACCGTGTTAGAGTGATACAGCGGCTCAGTGGTTTGCACCGCTGCCTCACAGCACCTGGGATCCAATTCCACACTCGGCTGACTCTCTGTGTGGAGTTTGTATATTCTCCCCGTGTCTGCATGGGTTTCCTCACACGGTCCAAAGTTGTGCAGGTTAGGGTGGATTGGCCGTGCTAAATTGCCCCATAGTGGGCAGGATAGGCGGATTAGCCGTGGGTTACAGGGATAGGGTTGGATACTCTTCGGAGGGTCAGTGTGGACATAATGGGCTGAATAGCCTGATTCCACAATGTGGGGATTCTGCGTTCACTGAACACCAAAGCAAAATCCCATATTGCTTCATAAATTGATGCACTAAAAGAGGAGGCACGGGCCGGGTGGTATTATCGCTGAGCTGTAATGTTTTGGGGACCCAGGTTTGAATCCCACCACAACAGATGGTGGAATTTGATTCCAATAAAAACCTATAATTATCAGCCTAACGATGACCATGAATCCATTGTCAATTGTCAGAAAAAACTGATCTGGTTCACTAACATCCTTTAGGGACGGAAACTGCCATCCTCACCTGGTCTGGCCTGCATGTGACTCCAGACCAACAGCAATGTGTTTGACTCATAACTGCCCTCTGGGCAATTAGGGATGGGCAATAAATGCTGACCTAGCCAGCAGCGCCCTCATCCTGTGAATGAATAAAAAAAGGCATCTGAAAGAGAGGAAGGCATGATGAAAGAAAGCAAGGTTGAAATATGGCTTTGAGGGACTATTATCTGAACAAATAGCACCATGCTAAGCATCATTCGTGACTACTCGAATACTGAAGCAGTCCGTGTTCACATGCAACAAGATCTGGGCAATATCCAGGCTTGGGCCAACAAGTGACATTCACGTCAAACAAATGCCAGGCTATGATCATCACCAGTAAGAGACAATCCAACCACCGCCCTTTGACATTCAATGGTGTTACCATCACTGACTCTCTCACTATCAACATCCTGGGGGTTACCATTGGCCAGAAACTCAACTGGACTCACCACATAAACACAGTGGCTACAAGAGCAGGTTAGGAATACTGCAATGAGTAACTCACCTCCTGACTCCCCAAAGCCTGTCCCCCATCTACAAGGCACAAGTCAGGAATGTAATGGAATACTCCCCACTTGCCTGGATGAGTGCAGCCCCAACACTCAAGAAGCTTGACACCATCCAGGACAAAGCAGCCGCTTGATTAGCGCCACATCCACAAACATCCCACTCCCTCCACCACCAACGTTCAGTAACAGTAGTGTGTACCATCTACAAGATGCACTGCAGAAATTCATCAAAGATCCTCAGAACGCAGCTTCCAAACCCACGGCCACTTCTATTGGAATGACAAGGGCAGCAGGTATCTGGGAACACCACCATCTGCAAGTTCCCCTCCAAGCCACTCCCCATCCTGACTTGGAAATATATCGCCGTTCCTTCACTGTCACTGGGTTTAAATCCTGAACTTTCTCCCTAAGGGCATTGTGGGTCAACCCACAGCAGGTGGACTGCAGCGGCTCAAGTAGGCAGCTCACCCTCACCTTCTCAAGGGCAACTAGGAATGGGCAAGAAAAGCTGGCCCAGCCAGCGACGCCCACATCCCACAAAAATGAATTTAAAAAATTTCTGGAATAAGAATGGAATTCCTTTCCTCAAATGCAATGGGCTGCAGAATCCTTTATCCTGAAGGCAGTGATAGATAGATTCTTGGTTACTAAGAGGATGACAGATTATCTGGGACACGTTGGAATGTAGAGTTGAGGTTAACATCACATCTTATCGAATGGATGATCAGGTTCAAAGAGCAGAATGGCCTGCTCTTGGTCCATATTAATGATTGTCATAGAAACCAATCTGGTTCCCTTATACTCTTCAGTGAAGGAGCTCTTACCCGGTCTGGCCTACTTGTGACTTCAGACCCGCAGCAATGTGGTTGACTTTTAACTGCTCTCTGGGCAATAAGGGATGGGCAATAAATGCTGCCTGGCCTGTGGTACGCATGTGCATTGAATAAACCTGCAAAGTCACACAAACAACAATAGGCAGGTAATTTATTTTCGATGAGAAGTAAATATCGCTCAGGGCAACTCTCTGTGAATACTGCCCTTGGATCGCTTATATACTCCTCAGAGGGTAACACTGGAGCCTTGGGATATACTGCACACAGGCCGTCTATACTACTTTAGAGTGCCAGTTACAGTCAGTGTTCAAATCTCTGGGTAGGTTTTGAATCCACAATGTATTAGTGAGAGTCAAATCTGCCACCAAACAACACTGGCACCGAAAGGGGTTTGGGAAATGTAGTAAATAGACAGATGCATCAGGCAGTCACATTCATCGGCTTTCCACACGATCACAGAGTGATGGATGCAAGGGTATAGATATAAAAGATCTGCCTTTTGTTAGCGTCTAATTTCTAAGAGTGCCTATTTCTGTTTGTAAGCTTCCTCAAGATGGCCTCGGAATATTATGTCGGTCAACAGCGTGTAGACTCTGTGCACTTGAAGCACTGAGCTGCTTTATCAGAAGCTCAGTCTAATCTGTCATTTCAGTCAGTAATACAGAAGCAATTTAAATGTAATCTCCAGGAATGTGGCTGAGCTCAGGAATTCCTGAAGAGACAGTAGCCCATTCACAGAAGCCAATCCATATGGTGCTTTTAAAAACAAAAGATAATTGACTGATAAATATCATCAGTAAATTACGTGGTGCACATGCCACAAACTGGGCTTGCAATGTTTTATACCCCTTCCCCAGTCTGCGATGACTCTCTCTTCCCATTAGCCCAGACATTCACCATCACAGGGTGCTACCCATGGCTCCTGGTCTCCCCTGTGATGTGACCCCTTGCTTTGGCTTCATTGTACCTGCCTGACTGTAGAGTTAGAATTAAACCTTTGGAGAATTCTGCTCTCATTTCATTCATTCATGAGATGAAGGTGTCTCTGCCTAGGACACTATTTATTGCCCATCCCTATGCCTAGAGGGCAGTTAAGTGTCAACCACATTGCTGTGGGTCTGGAGTCACATGTAGAGCAGGCCAGTTAGACCGGGTGCTCCTTCACCCCGACACAGGTAAGATACCCCTGGGATTTTCTTCAAAGGAGCTGGATGGAAGCGGGGGGAAGATGAGGAGGAGCTTTGGAGATTTGACCAGTGCCACGTCTGTAGAGGGCGCGTGTGGCAAACTGAGTTTAAAATCCATTTGTCAATTTATTTCAATTTTCAAAAACTGACGGATTCGGCCGATGTGGGATTAGCATTCCCACCCTGTAGCTTTCTCCTCCCCCCTCTCTCTCCTTCCCTTCCTTAGCTTCTGGCATTATTTCATGTTTCTTGCTCTCCCTCAGCAAGGCTCTTCAA
Organism: Stegostoma tigrinum; assembly: GCF_030684315.1. Taxonomy (NCBI): domain Eukaryota; kingdom Metazoa; phylum Chordata; class Chondrichthyes; order Orectolobiformes; family Stegostomatidae; genus Stegostoma; species Stegostoma tigrinum. The sequence goes on from NC_081380.1 coordinate 7,961,379, forward strand.
TGCTCCAATGTGCCCTGTGTTTAGTGCTAACACAGTTAACACTGGTTATATATAATGTCTAGAGATGGGCAGACAGTGATGTCATGGCACCAACGCTGCCCGTGCAAGATCCTGTGAATCTGCTGGGAAGGCACACCAACATCAGGACCCTCGAACAGGCCAACATCCCCAGCATCAGTGTACTGACCACCCTTGATCGGCAACAATGGGCTTTGGACATCATCTCCATGACTGACACAAGACTCCCTGAGCAGGCGCTCTACTCCCTGAAACAGCAGGCAAGCCCCAGGTGAACAGGGGAAGCATTTCAGTGATACCCCTCAAGACCTCAATGGGCAAAGCACAGCATTCCCACAGATACCTGCGAATCACTGGGGCAAGGCCGCCCAAAGTGGAGGAGGAAGGCATCGAGTACCTCGAGACTCGCTGTCAGAAAAAACAGAAGCCGGGCAAAAACAGCGAGAGAAGCGTGCTGCCACGCCAATAGCCCCACACCCTCTGTGTGTAACAGAGCCTGTGGAAGCCCCATCAGGCTGTACAGCCACCTACTGACTCACTCTGAGGATGGAAGAGAGTCATCGTCGTCCGCGAGGGACCGCCAATGAGATGAGATAGTAATGGACTGGACTGGTATTCTAGGAACTCAGGCTAATTCTGGGGATATTGGTTTGAATCCCACCAGATCATCTGGTGACTTTCTGCATTCAATAATGAAAGAATGGATAAATCTGGAACAAAGAGCCAGCCTAATGGTGATCATGTAATTATTGTAAACTGCTGTAAAAAAAAATCTGGATTATTATTGCCTTTTAGTGAAGGAAATCTGCCATCCAAAAGTGACTCCGTTTACAGCAATATGGTTGACTCATAGCTACTCTCTAGGCTATTTGGGATGGATAATAAATGCTGGTCTAGCCAGCAATGCCCACACTCTTGACAAGATTCTTTTTTTAAAAAAGAGCTGACTGTTGTAGTGTATTGAATATCACATTGTGTATTTTGTGCACTTGAGGCTACCATACATACACATGCCAGCACAGGGAGTCTGCTTGGAGGTCAATTGTAAGAACTAGACGATTCAGGTTAAACAACTTGCATAGTTCTGATTTTAAATATCTCTGGCGGAATGTACGACTGTTTCTGTCCTACAAAGTTAACAACTGTTTAACAGTCCGAAGTTGTACTGCAGATCAGCATGTGATTTATCAGCTAGCTAGAAAGCTGAGAGAAAAGGCAAACTCAGTCGAAAACACCATTTCTCAGGCCTGAAGGGCGATCTTATCCAAAATTATCACCGCAATGTGGAACCCTTCAAAATCACTCAGCTGGCTGCAAATCACCTTGGGATGTCCTGCAGTCAGTGCTGGCGCTATTGAAATGCAGTTTCTTTCTTTATAACCAGGTGTGGGAAAAGGTAAAGTCCACAAAGTTGTTGCAAATTAAACTGTGACGATAGCCATGATATGGAGGGGCTGGTGTTGGACTGGGACGGACAAGGTCAGAAATCACACCACACCGCATTATATCCAACAGAGATAGTAGGAACTGCAGATGCTGGAGAATCCCAAATAGCAAGGTGTGGAGCTGGATGAACACAGCAGGCCAAGCAGCATCACAGGAGCAGGAAAGCTGACGTTTTGGGCCTAGGCCCTTCTTCAGAAAAAAGACCTGAAACGTCAGCTTTCCTGCTCCTAAGATGCTGCTCGGCCTGCTGTGTTCATCCAGCTCTACGCCATGTTATCTCTTATATCTATCTCTTATTATCTCATATCATTTGAAAACACAAGCTTTTGGAGCCTACCTCCTCCTTCAAGTGTTGGTGAGTGAGGCAGTGGCAGACACAAAATTTAGAAGTGAAAGATCAAACAGTCACAAAAAGGATGTATTAAACAAACCTAAGAGGCTGTTAAATCTTTAATCAGTTAGAAGGTTTGAATTGATTAATATGTATTTGTAAATCCCTGAATTCCTTTCAGGTCACTGCCCCGAGAGAGCTAAAGGTTTTATCGGTGTAAAGAAGAGGTGACATTTTAGGGCTGACAATGCACATTAGGTGTGAGGCCTCGTGTAAAGTCTGTTTGCATTTTGGTTAGGAGTCAGGCTGGTTTTGTTTCCAAAGTAAGAATTTATAAATCGCCACATTGACTGTCTTTAAATGTGTGCTTTTTGAACGAAATAGAATATATCTGCAAATACAAATTCACCTCAAAGATTTAACGTGTGTTTCTGTGTGTGTGTCTGTTTGTGTGAGAGAGCGTGTGTGTGAGGGAGATGAGTGTTTGTGTATGTGTCTCTCTATCTCTCTCTCTCTCCCCATGCCCCTGCACCCACCCACACATTCTCTCTCTCTCTCTCTCTCTCTCTCTCCCCCCCCACACTCCCCCTCCCCAGACAACACACAGACACACACACACACACACACACACACACACGTATTCTCTCGCTCCCTCTCTCTCCCCCCCCACACTCCTCCTCCCCAGACAACACACACACACACACACACACACACACACACACACACATATTCTCCCTCTCTCCCTCTCTCTCTCCCTCCCCACACTCCTCCTCCCCAGACAACACACACACACACACACATTCTCCCTCTCTCTCTGTCCCTCTCTCTCTGTCTCTCTCCCCCCACACACTCCCCCTCCCCAGACAACACACACACACACACACACACACACACGTATTCTCTCTCTCTCTCTCCCCCCACACTCCCCCTCCCCAGACAACACACACACACACACATGTATTCTCTCTCTCTCTCTCTCCCCCCCCACACTCCCCCTCCCCAGACAACACACACACACACACACACACATATTCTCCCTCTCTCTCTCTCCCTCTCCCTCTCTCTCTCCCCCCACACACTCCCCCTCCCCAGACAACACACACACACACACACACACACGTATTCTCTCTCTCTCTCTCTCTCTCTCTCTCTCTCTCTCTCTCTCCCCCCACACTCCCTCTCCCCAGACAACACACACACACACACACACACACACACACACACACATATTCTCCCTCTCTCTCTCTCCCTCTCTCTCTCCCCCCACACACTCCCCCTCCCCAGACAACACACACACACACACGTATTCTCTCTCTCTCTCTCTCTCTCTCTCTCCCCCCCCACACTCCCCCTCCCCAGACAACACACACACACACACACACGTATTCTCCCTCTCTCTTTCTCTCTCTCTCCCCTAACGCTCCCCCTCCCCAGACAACACACACACACACACGTATTCTCCCTCTCTCTCTCTCCCCACACTCCCCCTCCCCAGACAACACACACACACACACACACGTATTCTCCCTCTCTCTCCCCCCCCACACTCCCCCTCCCCAGACAACACACACACACACACGTATTCTCTCTCTCCCTCTCTCTCCGTCTCTCTCCCCCCACGCTCCCCCTCCCCAGACAACACACACACACACACACACACACACGTATTCTCCCTCTCTCTTTCTCTCTCTCTCTCCCCTAACGCTCCCCCTCCCCAGACAACACACACACACACACGTATTCTCCCTCTCTCTCTCTCCCCACACTCCCCCTCCCCAGACAACACACACACACACACACACACGTATTCTCCCTCTCTCTCCCTCTCTCTCCCCCCCCACACTCCCCCTCCCCAGACAACACACACACACACACGTATTCTCTCTCTCTCTCTCTCTCTCTCGCTCCCTCACACAATGCGAAAGCCTGTGTTTTCAAATAAACCTGTTGGACTGTAATCTGATGTTGCATGATTTCTGACCTTGTGATGGTAGGAAAAACACTAGTAAGTCATGAATTTCAGCCTGGATTTAGATACATACACGGAGCGGGGTCCAGGCACAGATTGAGGCTAAGTGCTCTGGAATCAAAAATACTGCAATGGGGTTGGGCAGTGTGAGTGTGGGGTCATTGGAGATGGTTCAGTTAGACTGTCAACATCTGTGAGGAGGAAGTGATCAAAGAAAGCTGGTGAAATGTCTTGACCCAATTCAGGTTAAATGCCATCAGACTCTTGAAAATTCCTTATTCTTAGTTGAGTTGAAAATTGGAGCAGTTTCTCTCAGTCTGATGCAAGCATCATTTACAAACCGTTCAAATTTCATAGGGTTTGAGAGTCTAGGAAAGTCAGTGTCTTACAATAGCTCTACATCTCCTACCTTCCTCTCTCTCTCTCTCTGCCCCGGCCAGTTTATGACAATCTTGTGAACATGAACAATAACCAGAGAAATGAGGTGGACACCTAATCACTTCTGTGAGCGGTCTAGCTGCTAACAGCCTGTCACCTCATCCCTAGGGGCTTAAACCTGTGATCATTTCCACCGTACTCCCCGTGCCCCTCTAATGCGTGACTCGTTGAATCTACGGTAAGTCAAACTGCTTCTGAAGTAACCAGAAACACAAAGGAGGATGTTGGACAGCTGGAAAAGGAAAAACAGTGTCTATTCAGCCAAGAACTGTGGGAATTTACTGTCGTAAATGCTGGCCTGGACAGTGACCGCCACATCCCACGAATGAATGGAAAACTGAATTTAAAGGAAGTTTAGTGATTCTGTCGGCTGCCTCCATTATGGACCTCCATCCTTCACCTATATTGCTAACTGAAGCTAAGAACTGGGATTTCTTTGGACAGCCTTGGTGCTGAGAGCGAAAGGGTCATGAAGAGGGAATGCATAATTCAAACGGCGAGCTTACCATACAGCTTCTGAATGGCCATCTTGTCATCCCAGCTGAGGATAAAGTCTCGGCCCAGCTTTTTGTAAAACGGAGACATCAAGGCGTTTTTAACAGGGGAATGCTCAAGGCCCAGGGTGTGGCCAATCTCGTGGGCCGTGACGATGAACAGGTTCCTCCCTTTGCCCCGGTTGAGAGACCACCTCTCGTCGTTGTCAAAGTGAGCTTCGCCCCTTCTGGGGAAAAAGGCATGTGCTAAGGCACCACCTGAAACAGAACACAGAGAGTAACCTAAAATACAGGGTGGAACTGCCGGGGCACCCTGTAATGCAGCTGTGAAATAGGATGGTATGTAGATTGAATTCAGGTAGCGCTGCTCTCATGGGGGGTACTGGCGGCGCAGCGTTGGTGTGAGTTATCCTGAACCCCAGGCTGAGGTTCTAAAGGCGCGAGTTCAAGTCCCGCCCTGACAGACAGTGAAATTTGGATTCAATGAGAGTCTGGAATACAAAGCGGATGGTACAGTTATGGAGGCTGCCAGCACAAAAAGCGGTCCTTCAGCCCATCAAGTCTGTTCCGGTCAAAAACAACCACCTAATTATTCAAACCCCGTCTTCCAGCACTTTGCCATCGCAAGTGCAGGTCTAAGTATTTCTTCAATGTCATCAGAGTTTCTCACCCTTTAAGGCACTGAGTTCCAGATTTCCACCACCCTCTGGGTTTCCTCATATCCCCTTTAAACTTCCTGCCCTTTACCTTCAATCTATGCCCTCTGTCCCCTTCATTGACAGTCACTGATCTCTCCACCAAGGGGTATAGATCTTTCACGTCTAACTTACCATGCCCCTCATAATTTTATACATCTCCACCTCAGTCTCCTTTGCTCCCAATCTGTCCAATTTCCTTATGTAACTAAGAATCTCCAGACCTGGCAACATCCTGGTAAATCTCTTTTACACCCCCTCCAGTAAAGTCACATCCCCCTATCATGTGGAATCAATGTCAATTGTCAGAAAAACCCATCTGGTTCACTAATGTCCTTTAGGGAAGGCAGTCTGCCATCCTCACCTGGTCTAGTCTATATGTGACTCCAGACCCACAGCAATGTGGTTGGCTCCAAACTGCCCTCTGGTCAATAAATGCTTGTCTAGCCAGTTGCAACCGCATTCCACCAACAAGTAAAAGAAAATGGTTGTGATTGCATAAATCTAGACGTAATACAAAACCCTATATCTGTTCAGTACTGGGATCAGGCGATCTATGCTCCCTCCAGTCTCACCAGGCTTTGTGCTCCTCAGTTCTGTCCAGCCTGTTGGATCTGCTCACTGCCGAGCACTATTTCTGACCAGCACGGACATCCTGACACAAATCTGTTCACTTTAAGTCACAGTGCAGGGCACAACTGTGCAACAACACTTTAAACAGAAGCCTTGCTTCAATAAACAACCTGTAAGTCCATAAGATATAGGAGCAGAATTAGGCCATTCAGCCCATTAAATCTGCCCGACCATTCGATCATGGGTGATGTGTTTCTCAGCCCCATTCTCCTGCCTTCTCCCAGTAACCCTTGATCCTTTTGACAATTGAGAACTTATCGATATCTGTCTTAAATATTCTCAATGCCTTGGCCTCCATTGCCCTCTACAGCAATGAGTCGCACAGACACATTCCATCAAGTCAGATGGAGAGATGGGGTCAAAGCTTGGTTTTCTCAATATTAAACTCATGGGCTGATTTGAATCTATATTGATGATGTTATGCTAACAGCTCAGGACCAATACAAGGAACGGGCTTGGGAACTGGGAACTGGGCACAAGAAACAGAACAAAGAATGTTCAGACTATCGGCCAGACAGTCCATGTTGTTGCTCACCCTTCGTGTGAGCTGGTATTCACCCACCCTGTTCTGATATTCCTGTATTTTAATTATCTCACTGCACACCAGTTAACTCCAGAATGTGGAGACAGGCGGTTGATTTCGGCTGGGAATTTTCCATTTCCTGGCTTGAATCTCAATAAAAGGAAAAGCTGCTTTCCCCTATATGTGTGGTTTCTGCTACGCCCCAGACACACAGTGCATGGGAAAGCAGGAAGTAAAGGGTTAACAATGACTTTTCTCAAAGAATAGCTATTGAGAATGTGCCCAAGTTCAGAGTGGCATCAGAACACATGGCAATGTGGAGGGGTTCCAGGCAGTGTGTTCCCTGACTATGACACAGACATGGTTATGTTCAGGGAAGCCTGTTCATCTTCAGTCTTTCAAGCATGGACCTGATCTTGCTGCAGACACGTTGAGGAAATCTACCCACAGTTTCTGTCTCTGCCATTATATTCCAGGAAGGAAGTTGGACAAAGACTCATAAAGTCATTGAAATGTTCAGCACGGAAACAGACCATTCGGTTCAACTCGTCCATGCTGACCAGATACCTCAAATTACTCTAGTCCCATTTTCAAGCAGATCCCTCTAAACCCTTCCTATTCATAGACCCATCCAGATGCCTTTTAAATGTTGTAATTGTACCAGCCTCCACCACTTCCTCTGGCCGCTCATTCCATACAAGCACCACCCTCTGTGTGAAAATGTTGCCCCTTAGGTCCCTTTTACATCTTTCCCCTCGCACCTTAAACCTATGCCCTCCAGTTTTGGACTCCCCCACTCTGGGGAAAAGACTTTGTCTATTTACCATATCCAAGCCCCTCATGATTTTATAAACTTCTATAAGATCACCCCTCAGCCTCCGATGCTCCAGGGAAAATAGTCCCAGTCTATTCAGCTTCTCCCTGTAGCTCAAACACCCCCAACCCTGGCAACATCCTTGTAAAACTTTTCTGAATCCTCTCAACTTTAACAACATCTTTCAAATAGCAGGGAGACCAGAGCTGAATGCAGTATTCCAATAATTGCAAAACAAATGTCCTGTACAGCTGCAACATGACCTCCTAACTCCTATACTCAATGCACTGACCAATAAAGGCAAGCGTACCAAATGCCATCTTCACTATCCTATCGGCCTGTAACTCCACTTTCAAGGAACTATGAGCCTGCGCCCCAAGGTCTCTTCATTTAGCAACACTCCCCAGGACCTTACCACTAAGTGTGTAAGTCCTGCCCTGGTTTCAAAAACCCTGTGAAGAGCTTTCTCCTGGTGTCTGATCAAATGATCTCACATTTCATTTAGTGACCCCCTGTTCTAGATTCCTCATCAAATGCAAATAAACTTCTGTCTACTCTGTCCTGTCCAGTTTAAAACAGCTCACATTCTTATCTGCAAATAAAAAGTGCTCAATTTTGCAAGACTTTCTCCATATTCCCATTTCTTGGTGCCAGATGGTCTTGTAATGAAGCTACCTGATACAATCTCAAAAGACTCAAGATCTGTTCTGGGAGCATGAAAACCAAACTGCAGACAGTCGCAGTAAGATGTCACAAAGGCTTTGCATTTCCTCCTGGCTTCTGTAATTAGTCATTACCTCAAATCCACGCCACCACCAGCAATGGATCTAACACTGAAGTGCTAAACAGAAGTGACTACAGTATTAAACAGATGCACATTGTCATTACCAGTCCCTTACCTTACATTCATCTATAAAGTTCTAAACGAATGTACTTTTCCTAAAACATTGGGGGTGGCCCAATGGTTAGCGTTGCTGCCTCACAGTGCCAGGGACACGGGTTCAATTCCACCTCCCGGGTGACTGTCTCTGTAGCATTTGCACATTCTCCCACATCCCAAAGACGTGCTAGTTAGGTGGATTTACCATGCTGAATTTCCAAGTGTGTCCAGGGATGTGTAGGCTAGGTGGATTAGGCAGGGGAAATTTGGGGTTACATGGTCTGGGTGGAATCCTTTTTGGAGGCTCAGTGCATACCCAATGGGCCAAATGGCCTCTTTCTGCACTGTTAGGGATACTATGATCTTTATTCTCCTCCGTCCTCAGCTTTGTTCGGTTGCGGGGCCTTATATACTTCATCCATTCACCCAACCTGAGCATGGGTAAGCTGTTCAACTGTGAAAAGCATCAGGAGACACTTGTCTCCTGATGCTAGATAGCATAGAGAGTAGCCTTTCTTGTCATTTCAGGATTAATTTCTTCTAACAGTGCGGGAGATATTTAGGATCGGGATATATATGCTGTGCTGGTCGAGTGAGCCTCGAGAATCAGCTGATATAATCATATGGCATAGGACAAGTCAATTTGCCCCATAGTGTTCATGCCAGCTCATTGGAAGAGCTATAAAATTCATCCCACCAACCCCCCCTTACTCTTGACCCATAGCCCAGCAATTTATTGCCCTTTTCCAAGTGCAGCTGCAAATGCCTTTTGATAGCTCCTTCAGAAGAGGGTTCCAGGAGTGCTGTTCAACATAGAAACGCCCGTGCACTCCTCCTCTCCCCCTTTCAGCTCGTGGCTCCTGAGATAAAAGCAGATACTCAGTAAGAAGGCACGTTAAAGTAAAAATCTTACGATGAGACAGCAGTCAGCACCTGGTCCATCGAAAGCGTTGCCAATTCCATCATTGTGTTCCCCCTGGTAGAATGCCAAGCGGATGTCCGCAGGGCCATCCATCACTTCCCAGAAGGTCAGCGGCGATGCGTTACTCCACAGCTCAAAGGCTGTTCTCACTGCCAACTTCACCCGGCTTTGCTCCAAGTACCTCGGCCAGTTTATGATCTTGTACGTCAAGTGGTGCTTGTACCACTTCTCTCCTAAAGGGGAAGGCCGAGAAAAAAAACACAGAGACGGTCAGTGCGGTTTTACTCATGTTGTCTTTGACCAGTAACCCCTTCAACCAGGCGAATGTGAATCCAGGACAGCCAAGGTCCTGGCTTAAATATAAATACTTGTTTATTGACAGCACGTTTTGAGACCTGAAGTTGCCTCAAGACACTTTGCAAACAATTAGATCCTTTCGAAGTGCTGCAATGTAGCAGCCATTGAAATGCAAGAGCACAGCAGGATTCTATGGCAGCAACATGGCTCAGTGGTTAGCACTGCAGCCTCACAGCGCCAGGGACCCAGGTTCGATTCCGTCCTCAGGTTACTGTCTGCGTGGAGTTTGTATGTCCTCCTTGTGTCTGCGTGGGTTTCCTCCCACAGTCCAAAGACATGCAGGCTAGGCGGATTGGCCATGGGAAATTGCCCATAGTGTTCAGGGATGTGTAGATTAGTGGAGTTATAGGGGGATGGGTCTGGGTGGAATGCTCCAAGGGTTAGTGTGGACTTGTTGGGCTGAAAGGCCTGTTTCCACACTGCAGGGATTCTATGATTCAGTGAGCTAGGATTATATAATACCATTCAGTGGTGTTGCTTGTCGGGTAAGATTGGGCAGTGCACGGTGGCTCAGTGGTTAACACTGCTGCCTCACAGCACCAGGGACCTGGGTTCAATTCCAGTCGTGGGCGACTGTCTGTGTGGAGTTTGCACATTCTCCCCGTGTCTGTGTGGGGTTTCCACCCATCATCCGAAAATGTGCAGGTAAGGTGGATTGGCCGCACTAAATTGCCTTCAGTTTCCAGGGATGTGCAGGCTAGTCAGATTAACCCTGGGAATTGCAGGGTTACAGGGATAGGGATGGGTATGGGCAGGATGCTCTTCAGAGGGTGAGTGTGGACTTGATGGGCCAAACAGCCTGCTTTTACACAGTATTGATTGTACAAACTACTCTTCTCTTCAAAGTAGCACCATGAGGTCTTTAATACAGCAAACTTTGTTTTAATCAGTATCTTATCAAGCAGCATTCTTGATAAACCAGCAAAAATTATATCTACTGCAATGTCCAAGTATTTATGCTGTGAATAAAGAAAAACAGTGATGCGTATCCTCCCTGCATTACTTACCGTGTATTTTACATTGGCTTTTGGAGCTGCGTTGATGATTTCAAGCAGATTTTTTGAGGGATGTTGGTGTCCTGAAACTTCACTTGGTCAGGGTTTACTGCAGTTACATGGACTCTTGATTATTCGGAAAATTCAATCAAGTGGTACACTCCTGGTCCCATAGGTGCTGGTTAATAAAATGTTTGCTGTATACACACTTAAAATGGCAGGTATCACTGCAATTTACAGGTGTAAGATCGATACAGTATCACAGCACATAGGGGTGGCAGAGTGGCTCACAGCACCAGGGACCCGGGTCCAATTCCAAAGGCAACTGTCCGTGCGGAGTTGGTACATTCTCCCTGTGTCTGCATGGGTTTCCTCCGGGTGCTCTGGTTTTCTCCCACAGTCCAAAGATGTGCAGGTTGGATGGATCAGTCATCGGAAATGCAGGGATACGATAGTGGAAGTGAGTCTGGGTAGGATGCTCTCGGAGGGTGGGTATGGACTTGATGGGCCAAATAGCCTATTTCCACACTATAGAGGTTCAATGGCATCAAAACAGCCATGATTTCATTGAATGATGGAACAGACATGATGGGCTGAATGGCCTAGTTCTGTTCTCTATCTTATTATCTTTACATCTCATTTGAATGATGGCAATTCCAACAGTGTGGCCCTTGCCTGGTATTGTACCACAGTACCAGCCTCGATTATATACCTCCCTGCAGGAATCCACTCTCTGAAAACAAAAGGGATGTGTTCATGCCTTGTGCCCTTCTGGATTACCCAGAAGCTTGGGGAGCCGATAGAACACCATTGTGTTCTCCATGGCAATGCCTCGACCAATCAGAGCCAACCAATCAGCACCCTTTTTCCCTCTAGTATAAATTGTTGCGATCATTGGAAATTTGATATTCTTGCATGTGTCCTGACAAGTAGGAAAACTTAATCAAATGTCCTGTGGATTCCTCATCGAATCCAAATTTATACTGAGCTAAGGATTTGATGACTAAAAGCCTGGACAAAGAGCTATTATTTAAAAAAAATCTTAACAGTGGTGAGATAAATGGAGAGATTTACAAAGGGATTCTAGAGCTTGAGGACTGGGTAGTTGATAGAGAGGTGAAGAAATCAATGCTGCATAAGGGGCCAAGGATGTTGGAATACAGAGTTCCCAGAGGATTGGGAGACATCACAGCGACTGGGAAGCAAGGGGCCATGGGTGAACTTGGGTTAAGCACTTAGAAGTCAAGGTGATAGTGGACCACACCCCAGCATAGGTCAGTGGGCATCTGGGTGAAAGGGATTTGCTGAGAGTTGAGATGCAGAGATTTGGACAGGCTATAGTTTAAGGAGGGTGAAAGAGGTGTGTTGGAATAGCCAAGTTTGGGGGTAACAAAGGTAATGGTCAAGGGTTTGGGCAGCAGATGACATGAGGCAGGGGCCTCCAAATTTCCAGATCCATGCATAAACACCATCCGCCAACCCCTTACCTTGTAGAGACCCGGCTCCTCTTGTGGGGACCCTCCCAAGATAAATTGGCTCAAACAGACCACGAGCTGGAGGGAACAGTATGGATGATACAGTAATGAGGAAGTTGGAGTGAGATGGCTCAGGTCAGAGCTGTGTGGACGATGTTGCATGTGTTTGTGTGAGGGTGAAGGCAAGACCAAGTAAATGAGAAAGACCAAATTGGTGATCTAGCATTTGCGACATTTTTAGCTGTACAATCAGAAGTGAAAATTTAACCCAGCCTCAAGTGGACTGGAGGTTAGAGCTCATTTCTCTTCCTGCTGGTGGTTTTAACATTCCTTAATTAACTTCAGAGCAACAACAAAAAAATCCAGGCCAAAGACAGCTCCACAAAGGTTCGGTCCCCAGCCCGAACCCTGCGCTTGGTCAATGTATGACAGCAAAGAGCAAATGCTGGGGGATGTGACCTGAAATATCACTTCAACAATACAGTTCATTCCAACTCACACACCGGTATCTCAGATGTCCCCTGGGACTAACACTCTCAATAATACAAACATTGGGCCTAATGAGCATTCTTCAAATATTTACAGCTCATTCCTTTCGCTGGTGGCCTTGCTTTCTGGGAAATAATTCCGTTGCAAAGTAACAGAAGGTCTTTCTCAGAGGCAGTCGTTTCAAGTGGATTATAACTTTGAGTTATTCACTTTTCTCCAGTCATTCATTGGATATTATAAGTTCACTCCCTGCCAACTTACAGTTTTGAAAGCGCTAGCCGCATTCCCAAGGATTCACATTCATGATTGACAATGAGTACTTGTTGGCTGATCGAGCAGAGTAGCACTATAGCAAGTACAACCATAGACTTTTCCTGAATTGCATCCAGCTGTACTTCTAACCAAGCTACTAGATAGTTATAGTCATAAAGTCATTGAGTCATACAGCATGGAAATAGACCCTTCGGTCCAACCAGTCCAGGCCGACCATAATTCCAAACTAAACTAGTCCCCACCTGCCTGTGCTTGGCCCACATCCTTCCAAACATTTCTTACTCATGTACGTATCTAATTGGAGTTTAAATGTGTTTGCGCGTCCACCACTTCCTGTGAAAATTCATTCCACACACAATCCACTCCTTTTCAAAAAAAAATTGTCCCTCGTGCCTTTTTTAAAAATCTTTCTCCTCTCACCTTAAAAATATGCCCCCTAGTCCTGAAATCCCCCCCTAAGGAGAAGACATCTGCCATCCACCTTTATCTATACCCTTCGTGGTTTTACAACCCTCCATAAGGTCACCTCTCAACCTCATGCATTGCAGTGAAAGAAATCCCAGTCTGTCCAGCCTCTCCTTATACTTCAAACCCTGCATTCCTGGCAACATCTTGGCAAATCTCTTCCGAGCCCTCTCCAACTTAATAATATCCTTCCTGTAACAAGGCGACTAGATTATCTAAAATTACAGAGTGATAATGAGCTGTGGTACATCATAAACTTGGGGGCTAATCGGGACTTAGTTTAAGTGGCACAAGCAGTCCTCCCCAAGTTTATGGGATCTTCAAGAAAAATTGGGTGGCACAGTGGCTAGGTGGTATGGGACTCACAGCACCAGAGACCCGGGTTTGATTCCACCCTAGGGTGACTGTCTGTGTGGAGTTGGCACATCCTCTCCATGTCTGCGTGGGTTTCCACCGGGTGCTCCGGTTTCCTCCCACAGTCCAAAGATGTGCACGCTAGGGGGATTAGCCATGGGAAATGTGGGGTTACGGGGATATGGTGGGATGGCTGGGTCTGGGTGGGATGGTCTTCAGAGGCTCAGTACGGACTTGAAGGGCTGAATTGGCCTCGTTTTGCACTGTAGGGATTCTATGATTAGTTTCAGAGACCTTTTGACCTTCCTCAATACAGCTCAATTTAGCCTCCAGAAATGATACTGAAAGCCTCTTTTTGTCCCACCTCCAGTTTTAGGCTGGAGGGGATGGGTGCGTGGAAGGGGGCAGAACACTAGGGGAAGGAGGTTGGTTGGCAGAGAAAGTGGAGTGAGACCCAATTAAACTAAATTTCACCATCCAATGTCCACCTTAAGGAAGCTCCTCTGTTATAAAAATGCTTTCCCATTGAAGGTCGAGGACTCTCATTTTGAAGATGGTATCCATTAGACATAGGCACAGAAAGAGACCATTCAACCCACCGAGTCTGCCCTAACTTTTATTGGATTGAATAACGGAGAAATAATGGTGTCATTTTCCCTGAGAGTGATCAACTCTGAGCCATGTTTGATAATGGCGTCTGCAGATTGGCATTCCTAGAGTCCCTGGGGTAGCAGAGCGATTACGCTCCCATCAATGTGCGCAGCTGCCCTACAAGATCAGCTTCCCATTCCCCCGTTAACCTTCTTCCACCACAGACTGACTGTCAGCAGACCCCATTGCATATCCAGCAAAGAGAGGTGGCCTCTAGTTGAAAAATCATGCCCAATAAGGATATAACATTCAGCTTTCACACACTCCCCACCTCCCCCCAGTCACTTGGAAGGACCAGGCTAGTGAGTGGAAGGAAATATGGGTGACTGATCGCAAAGAATTGAACACTGGAATGTACAGCAATTTTTGTAAGATAATGACCACAAAGTGACAGGAAGTCCTCTTTTGATTTGGGAGATGACAGATCCTGTGTTATTTCTGGGGCAATGCAAAATGACAGCAGTTTTTTGTTTATTTACAGAGTTTTTTTAATGAAATCATATTACTTCAGCCAGTTTATGTATTAACAAAAGCCTAAATGCCCACCAAGTGCCGCTGCCTGGAACCATCAGCAATATGAATGTGGAACAGTTCCCAGTTAGAATAATCACTATCCTCCAAGATAAGGCAGTTCCTGCATTTTTACTGGATGCCAAGTAAACAATTCATTTGCTGTAGAATTCTAAACCCTTCAGATTCCCACAGAAAGAGTAAGTAAAACGCTGAGTTTATCCAGATGTCCCGAATCTCAACACACACATACACACACACACACACACAAAAAGAAACACATGCACATACACACACACACACACACACACACACACACACACACACACACACACACACACACACACACACACACACACAGACGCAGGCGCAGTCAAATTTTGGATCTTGGGCTTTTGTATAGGAATTTTCGTGTGCAAGGGAGTGAGGTCATTGCTGAGGTTAATACCCATTAAGTTCCTTCAGGTCACATCCAAAGTACATTTCAATCAGAATATATTTCCTTCTACACTCCCTCAGCCTCAGAGGAGTGTCTCCCCTACAGCATCTGCATGAAAGTCCCATTTGCACCTGAAATAGCTCCACAGGAGCCAGTGTCCCATCACTGAGCCACCTTTATTTACACATGCACAGCACGACATTGGCTGAGCTTCCTCACAGCCAGCTCTCAGAGTGAACTAACCCCTGACATTCCTGTTAATATCTGTCAGCCAGGGCTCCCTGATTGTACCACATTCACAGTCCCAATCAGGGAACTCATTCTACGAGGTTCACCTGGCTGGTCTCGTTACAAACACTGTAGTGCCATGCCTTGGGCCTAGGGTCCGCTCACTGTCGGACACCATGCTTCATGGATCGTGCTCTGCAATAACTGAGAAACTTTCTAAACTTTCTGCCCCTTGTGTGTAAAATTGAGCTTAGGATATGTTATTTGGCAGCTCACCCTGCCACCCCTTGACATGTTCTCTTCAGGCAATTGCTTTGAACACTTTGGTAAGCACAACCTTGTTACAATTTTGTTCAGACCTGTAACATTCATTGTAAACAATGTGACATTTAAAATTCCAGATATTTGCTCATAGAACAAAGCCACACGATTCAATCCTTTCAAATTATTTCCATCCACACCTCAGCAAAGCAAATAATCAATACTATATATCTTATACTTATTATATTCAGAATTAAGATGAGGTGAACATGGATTAGCAAACCAACAAATTGCACATTAAATGCCAGGCACATCTAAGAGAAATCTGAACAGATTTTCTCAACAGTCTACCCTGTCTTCAGTGATCACTGTGAGTTGCAAAAAGTCCTTAATGCTGTTTCCATCACTAGGGATTTCACCTCCTCTCTTTCAAGGATCGAACCTCTGATTTGCTTCTACAGCAGCTCCAATTCAGACAGCCTCACTGACTGTTTGAGTCCAAGCAGCTGAACCTCTTCTCCCGAGACTGCAGAGCACCAGATTTAGAACGCAAGCATCTACTCACCAACATGACTCCAGCTCAGACTCGGCCTTGAGCAGAATGCCACCCTTCCTGGGCTTCCCTGGAGGCTCAGCTCTCAACTGCACCAAGTGATCACTGCTCCCGATTTCCCTGCACTTCCAGCCTCCTCAGCAACATTAACAGCAGCACTTCATGTGGGCCTTCGCCTGGTCATAGTTTTGCGCCCCATCCCCTTGCAGGCATACTGCCCAACCTCTACAAGTATCACTTAAACAACAGAAACCAGAGCGAGCCATGCCCCTGCCACACTCTGTACTTGCAACAGAGCACCAGCCCTGCCTGGAGTTACAATCCTTCAAGTAGGACCCAGCTTCCAGTCTGAAAACACACTGAAACAACCTAGGAACATAAATTCCCTCTCAGCCCCTCTTCCCACATGAGGGATATGAGGTTGCATGTCCATGAGTGTATCTCAGTCATGTCTTACAGATTTTTAGCACAGATGCCACCTACTCCAAAGACTCTCAACTATTCAGTGACTTTGTCAAATTCACTCCAGATCAGCAGTGCCCACACTGAGCTGGATGGGATAGTGAGAAATGGAGTCAGGGATGCTTAAGTTGAAGATTCTGTTGAATCAACAGAGGAGTTTCTCAGACGCTCTGTCCCATGAGACGATCTCCCCGTCCTTTTTGTTCTCCCTTCATTGCAGAGTGACCCTTGAGTGATTGGGCTATAGGTCACCTTAAGGTGAGGAAACCCAGCGTGTCATTGGCTTCTGTCAGCTGTTGGATCTCCTGCTCTCATACTACTCAGCACTCATTCTTAATGTGACATATTTTACCACGACCTCCAGATGCCGTGAAGGTCACAGTTTGTGACAGCTTTGTGTTTACATTCAGGTCTGGTAGCTCACAGCTGTCTTTGTCAAGCCAGTCTCATAGTTGGGCAAAGGATTTCTTGGTGCTTATTATGGCAGACTTAGCCAGCACCTTCCAAATCCATCTACCATCTATCTTCTCAAGGGGCAACCAGGGACAGACAAAAAGTGCTGGTCCAGCTCGTGTTGCCCAAATCCCCTGAAGAAATGAAAAAAAGACAAAGTCTAAGGTTGATCAGGTACAGTGAATGCACTGTAGTTCTTGGTGATTGGTGGTTTCCAATGAAACACTGGCTCATTGCAAGCAGCTGTAGCGATATGTAGTGACTGCCGGATGATGACATCACATTAAACCCCCACAGCATGATGGGAAACAACGCCAACTTCTAAGCTTCTTGTGCCTCACAGGCCAGGCCCACTCCCGGCTCATCAAAAATCATAATCAAATCAACCTTTATCTCACCACCAGCGGCTTTGTAAAGCTAGAAATCGCTTTGACAGTTCAATCCAGAGATGTCTGATTGTTCTTAATTACACATCCAGTCCAATAGGAAATAATTAATCTCAAAGGATCTCACGTGCAGCAAGTTTGAAGTATGAGGAACGCCTTCTCAGCCCAAGCGGTTATTGGAGCACAGTGATGAGAAGAATCATCTCCTTACTTCAATTGCAGTCTCCCCAGGGAGCATGGCACATTACCCAAACTAACTACGTCCAGCATTCAGTGACTTGGCCTCTTGAAGTAGTGAGCTGCATTCTCCAGCTCAGCTATTACAAAGGAAGCTGTCAGATGACAGCAGGAAGGTGAATGAAAGAGTTATTGCATCCTACAGACCTGCAGTCCTGATCCCTGACCCACCTTGCTTGGCTCGTTCCAAAACAATATAAATGTACACTACAGGCTCATCCTGGTTGTTGCCATGACCAGGCAATGACCCATTCCCTCCTTCCCCTGAAATCTGAATGGGGTCACCAACCTCCAGAAATGAACAATAAATCCTCTGGGCGCTGCTCCCACTCATGCCAGAGAAAGGCTACAGGGAGCATTACCATAGTTCTGAGCAGTTTGGTGTTAAAGTGTTAGAGATTGAGGAGGAAGGCCCTTTGTTTGACAGCTAAGAATAAGCCAATCAAGTGGCCCCAGCCCACTCCCATCCCAGCCGAGAGATGCTGCTTGTAGATGGCAGCAATGGGCAAACTGATGGCTGGAAGGATGGGAGGTAGGTGGTCATGTGGCGCTATCTCAAGGGACAGATTTAGAGGTGGTAGCCGCATAGCTGGCTTCTCCTGTCAAGCTGCTGAGCCAACACTGCACCAGTTCTGAGGAAGGGTCACCAGACCAGAAACGTTAACTCTGTTTCTTCCCTTCACAGATGCTGCCGGGCCTGTTGAGCTTTTCCAGCAACTTTGTTTTTGCTCCTGTTTTACACCAGGCAGGTCTGGCGAATGGTGTCCCTACAGGACTTTCGAGATCTCCACTCAGTTAGGGTACACCAAGCCATGTGTCGTGGCTGACATAGGAATCTGAGATCGGTTAATGCCTGGAGAAAATGGAAACCAGAGGAAGAGAGAAACAGATGCAGGTTTAGCTGGGCTAGTGCAGTGACAGAGCAGCGTAGATCAGAAGGGGACATATTCAAAGGGACAACCCTGCATTGGACCATCACGCTGTTGTATCATTGAAACTCGCCACAGCTGGTTTGGGATCACGAAAGGAAAGGGAAATAAAAAAAATTCCTGAACAATAAATGCTGCCACCCTAATGAACTGGTGCAAAATGATGGCCCAGATGATGGCAATAAGGTGGGAATATTGATGCTGTTTCAAAACTCAGCAGGAATGTGCTACATCTGGATGCTTCGAGGATAATGAAGTTTGCACGCTACTTGAGTGAATTACTCTAATCGGTTTCACCACAAATACATTTCTCACGCTCTCAGCCTGGTAGAAGTGGCCCAGTTCGCGCACTGTCATGTTCTTCAGCTCTGATTGGCATCACAAATCACCAGTTGATGGCTTCTTATATGTTCACCATATAGGAGTAGGCCATTCAGCCCATTGAGCTGAACCTGCCATTCAATACGGTCAGTATGATGTCTTTTATCCATCCGGCCTCTAGAACACCATTGGTAGTCAGAAAGCTATCAACCTCCACCTTAAACATACTAAACCTTAAACATACTAACACCCTCTGTGGTACAGAATTCCTGTGGGTGATCACCCTCTGAGTGAAAATAAATCGCAAACCTAAGTGGCATCCTCCTTTTTTTTTGTATGATGCTCCCTAGTTCGAGACTCCTCAACCAGGAGAAACATCTTACCTGCATCTACCCTGTTTACCCCGTTAAGTATTTTCTAACTTCCAATGAGTTCACCTCTCATTCTGCAAAACTCCAGGGGATACAGGCCCAGTTTTTTCTCCTAGGACAGTCCCGTCATCACGGTAACAAAGTCTGGTGAGCCTTTGTCATACTCCCCCTACGGCAATAATACCTGTCCTAGATAAGGAGATAAAACTTCACAGAGTCTATCTATGCAAGCTCCTGTACAACTGAAGCATGAGTTTGCTCCGCAAAGACTTTGGATCTTATTCAAACGGATACGTGGAAGTTTATTAACAACTAACAACATACACTAACATGCCTATGTACATTAATATCTCAGGCCTGCATATAGTCTGGGTTCTGTACTTACTTATGTACCCATTACATTAAATACATAGTTGACTAGCTCACTGATTATCACAGATTAACTCTCTGATTAACCAACTGATTATACAAAAGGGTAGTCTGGAGGCCTTTTATATTGGAGTGCCACATGTTACAGCACATGAGATCTGTGCAATGATCCAACAAGCTGTGCCCACCATGGAATGGAAACAGCATGGTCATTCCAGCTACGTTTCTTTAGAATCTAATCTCGAGGTGTGAGTACCACTGGCATTATTGACCATTACTAGTTAGCAAGGGATTACACAGACCTCTCCTAGATCTGCCGTGCGGTGTCCATCTTTTCACAGACGTTAGCCTTTGGAACAGCTCTGCAGGCACTCTGGGCCACATGAAAGGGCTGGAGGTATGTGAAGTCCAGCAGCTTTCCTTCCCTAAAGGCCGCCCAGGGACCTGCTGGATCCTTGGCTGCTATTGCCCGTTTTCAGAACTCTTTCAAACAAAATCCCGAATGAACAGTGTTCGGGTTGACCATCATTCATCAACACGGTTTCTCAAAGCAGACCTCGGCCGACCTGCGTATATCATTGATGTGGTGTCAGCCAAGACAATCACTGACCAGGGGGTTGGGCTTGCAGAAGGTGGGGAGCTGGAGTTTAAGCTAGGACTTAGACACCAGCCAGTGCATGGGTTAGCAGATACAATGTGTGTAATCTGAGGATGAGGGGCTAGTTGACAGTTCCCGCTTACAGTGCTAATCGGATTGTACAGCAGAGAAACAGACCTTGTGGCCCAACATGTCCATTCCAACCAGATATCCTAAGTTAATCTGGTTGCATTTGCCAGCATATGGCCCAAATCCCTCTAAACACTGCCTATTCAATACCCATCCAGATGTCTTTTAAGTGCTGTAATTGTACCAGCCTCCACCACTTCCTCTGCCATCTCATTCCCTACACGCACCACCCTCTGTGTGAAAAAGTTGCCCCTCAGGTCCCTTTTAAATCTTCCCCTTCTCACCTTAAACCTATTCCCTCTTGTTTTGGACTCCCCTACCCTGGGCAAAAGACCTTGGCTATTCACCCTATCCATGCCCCTGAGGATTTTATAAACCTCTGTAAGGTCACACCTCAGCCCCTGACGCTCCAGGGAAAATAGCCCAAGCCTATTCAGCCTCTCCCTGTAGCTCAAACCCTCCAACCCTGACAACATCACTGTAAATAAAGTATAATTTTCAAATTATTATTAAAAATTATTACTTCCTTTAAGAAACAATTGGAAAAAGAAATGCTGTTTTAAGTGTCTCTCAATAAAGTCTTCTTCCCAGTTATATACACAAATGTATGCATGCATATATAAATATGTACAAATATATGTCTATTAAAAAATAAAGTTGCTCAGGCCAGGTCTCAGTGTGGGATGTGCAGTGCATGTTTCTTGTGGAATGTTTTGGTTCTTAGGAAGTGAACTGCTTACACAGAAATTCCTGCGCTGTTCCTAATCAGCAGCCACAAACATCCTTTCCAAAAGCTTCCCAGGGACGCTTGGACACCTAGATCCCTGACTGCAATTCCCAAAGCTCCCGAATTCACGGGTTTTACATTTTCTCTTTCTCAACAGCGTGGTTTTTGTCAGTTGTGCAAGGCCTCTGCTTATTCCCCTAGGCTCAGCAACAATCTCCAGCAGCCTGTGAGAACGGAGTTGGAATTGAATGGAGCCCTGGAATGATGAGCATTGGAGGGATAGGGGGTGGAGAGAATCGGGGGGGGGGGAGGGCAAGGTCATGGAGAGAGAAAGAGAGTGGGGGAGAGACTGGAAGAATCATAGAATCCATACAGTGGGAAAGCAGGCTGTTTGGCCCGTTAAGTCCACAACATCCCTCCTAGACCAACCCCTCACCCCTTACCCTATCGCCATAACGCCACCAGTCCCATTGCTAACCCACCTAGCCTGTACATGCCTGAACAATACGGGCAATTTCCCATGGCCAATCCACCCATCTTTGGACTGCGGGAGGAAACCGGAGCACCCGGAGCAAACCCACACAGGCACGGGGAGAATGTGCAAACTCCACACAGACAGTCACCCAAGGTTGGGATCAAACCCGGGTCCCTGGCGCCATGAGACAGCAGTGCTAACCACTGAGCCACCGTGCTTACCAGGTAGGGGTACACACAGAGCAGTCTTGTGTCAGGGAAGGTTTTCCCAGTTAAATTGGATTTAACCCCATTGGAATGACAAGCCATACCTCCCGAATGCCACCCAGCAAACCCAGTTGGGTTTACCTGGTATCTCCAAAGAGGGTGTCTCTCCCTGCCTGGCGCCTGGTGCCCGATTAAGAGATTCCCCTCTTCAAGAAGCTGGAGAACAACTGCTGGCAGCCTGCCCTCACCTCTGACCCCCTCCAACAAAGCACGGTCCTGAGGCTGGAAGATATCTTAAGCGAATATTTTAAACATCGTTCTGAATGAGGAGAGAAACGGAGAAGTCTCAGGATGCGATACCAAGGTTTAAGTCTCAACAATTACAACATGTAAAAGACATTTGGACAGCTACATGGAGAGGAAAGGGTTAGATGGATATGCGCTGTATGACTTATGACTGCTGAAGAGGCCACCAATTTACATAAAGAACATGGAGAGTGGTAAAAATAAACAGCCAAAAAGAGTTAAGATCTCAGGATGAGAGTCGACTCCTCACACAACTTCTGAGGTCAGGTGCTTGGGAGAGCGAAAAAAAAACGAAAAGAGGGTCATATTATATCGCGGTCTCTGAACACCAACTCTCAAATGAAAAGCCACAGGCTATTGATAAGCAATGTCCAGGAGAAGACAATTTCTCCAGCAGTATTCCTTTACCAAAGAAAACTAACGCAAAGAAGCTTAGAGTAAAGCAGGAAATAGGAGCTGGAATAGGCCATTCGGCCTCTCAAGCCTGCCCCACCGTTCTATAATATCATGGCTGATCTGTCCCAGGCCTCAACACCTCTCTCCTGCCTGCTCCTTACAACCATCAACTCCTTGAAACTTCAATAATCTTATCTACTCTTTAAATTCTTCCAATGATATAGCTTCCACAGTTCTCTGGGATATAGGGTTACAGCCGTGCACTTCTTTCTGAGGGCAGGAATTCCTTTGCCTCTCAGTTTGATTCTGTAACTATGTTCCCTAGTTTGAGAATCCTCCAATTGTGGACACATCCTATCAACATCTACCCTATCAAATGCCTTCAGAAACTTATTTGTTTCAATACGGTCACTCCTCATTCTTTTAAACTCTACTGTACAAATGCCAAACCTGTTCCGTTGTTCCTCACAAGTCAACCCTCTCATCCCAGGAATTTGGATACTCAATCTTTTATGAAATGCCTCTAATGCCAACACATCCTTTCTTACATCGAAGATTAAAATTGTACACGGTACTCCAGGTATGCTCTCACGAAAACCCTGTACATTTGTGACAAGACTTCCCTATTTTTAAACTCCAATCTTTAGCGGTAAAGGCCAACATTCCAGTTCCCTGGAAGAAATGGATTTTAAAGTAGAATCAATGATTGCCTCATTTTTCAGATTTCTTCCCCTAGACAACAGAATTAAATAAAAACAACAGTAATGAGGCCTTGGGTAAAATGGACCTGAGGAAAGCAGAGCTGCAAAAGGCACCCTGTTGTAAGGCTGGAGTTGTTAAGTTTCAGGAGTGAAGTACGAAAAGTGTGAAGAGGAAGCTATCACCACCAGCCAGATCAACCATCTCAGAGCTCGAAGCTTCGAGGTTCAAGTCCAACTCAAGAAACAAGTTGCACTGCCTGGGCCAACACTCTGGTGTAGTACAAAGGGGGTGGTGCAGAATCAGGATGCCGTCTTTCAGATGACAAGTCAAACCAAAGGCCAGTCTGCTCCCTCGGCTGGTACCCATTGTATTAATTTAAAACAAAAGCAGACAGTTAGCCCCCGCCCCACCTCCACAGTCAGTAAAACATATGACTGAGACCCCACTGAGAGAGCTGACAGCCTAATGCCACTATCGCTGGACTGTTAATCCAGAGACTCAGGTCATGTCCTGGAGACACAGGCTCAAATCCCGCCAAGGCAGATGGTGGAATTTGAATTCAATAAAAATCTGGAATCAAGACTCTAATGACACCAGAAAACCCATCTGGTTCACTGATGTTCACTGAAACTGCCATCCTTACCTGGTCTGACCTACATGTGACTCCAAACCCACACCAATGTAATTTGACTCTTATCTGCCCCCTGGGCAATTAGGGATGGGCAATAAATGCAGCCTAGCCAGTGACTTGTATCCCATGAAAGAATGAAAAAACCATTGCTGTTAGTGGCTTCCTGCGGGAAGTCACTTTTGCCCATACAGCAGCAATATCTATGCTTCAAAACAGACGATGCAGCACTTCGGAAGGTGAAAGGTTCTGTACAAATGCGGGCCCTCTCTTCAAATGGAGAGAGGAGAGATTTAGCAAGAGGTGAGTTAAAAAGCAGGCAAAATAGAGCAACGTTCCATTATCAGGGACCGAATGTAATTATCTGCAGTGTAGGAATAAGGTTGGGTCAAATCACCAGAAGTGAAATTGACAGCTGATTGGCCGGTAATAAAAGCTGTCAGTCCTGGTTGCTATGAGGACAAGAGATGCCAGGTCATTTTAAATAAATTGATTAGTTCTTGACAGGCTCTGCATTCCTTAGCACTGATGGAAACGAGACATAATTTCATCATCTGTCGCCTTTCACAGCAGAACAGAATCCTGCAGAAACCTGACTGACAACATGGTCTCCGATGAAGGGTCTAGGCCCGAAACGTCAGCTTTTGTGCTCCTGAGATGCTGCTTGGCCTGCTGTGTTCATCCAGCCCCACACTTTGTTGACAACATGGTGTAACAGGCAAATGCACTTATTTCAGTGAAAAACATGCATTATCTCCTCCTTCAGAATGCGGAGTCTCTCCTCAAACTGTCACAGCTCTCACATGGATTAACTTTCACTGGCAGTCAATGAGATATCCTGAATTTTAACTCTAACCTGCTTTGAAAGAAAGACAGGAGTGGTTGGGCAGGAAGTGCTACACAGTCATAGATACAATCCTTCAGCTGAGGCAGAAGACCAAAACTCCACCTGCCCTCTAGGATAGGCAGTAAAGATTACATGGCACTTCTTCAAGAATCCTCCTTGGTCTCCTAGTCGATATTTATCCCTCAATTAACAACACATTGGTCAGTCAATTATCAAAGTACCAAACACATGAGCTTGCTGTGCATGAATTGGTTGCCGTGCTTCCCACTTTACTATAATGATACTTCTAAAAGTTTGTAACCAATGGAGTAAAATGCTTTGGGACCTCCTTAGTTTCTGAAAGGCACTAAGCACAAGAACTGTGCTCCACATCACACCAATCCAATTCTATTAGTCTCCTGCTCATCACCCAGATGAAACAATCTCTGGGCATTCCCAAACAAAGGAGTCATGTGAAGAAGTGCAGTCATTTTTCTTCTATTTCTTGACAGCGCATGGCAAAGTCAGCATTTGTTGCCCATCCCTAATTGTCCCTGAACCTGCTAGCCCATTGCAATGGGCAGTTAAGGATCAACCACCCTTACTGTGTTAGTCTGGAGTCACATGTAGGTACAGACCTTCCATAAAGGGCATTAGTAAAACAGGTTGGTCTTTAACAGCGTTTCATGATCCCCATTTCGGAGACCAGATTTCAGTCCCAGATTTATTCATCAAATCTCAATCCCACCAATCGCTATGATGGGGTTTGAACCCATGTCACAAGAGTTTTGAGTCTCTAAATTGTTAGTTCAGCAACTACTTTATTGGGGCACCATTTCCCCATTATCAGGAAGGCAGTTACATGGACAATATAGTTAGAGTAATATCCTATAACCATGAAAGATGAGCAAGTCTGTTTGTAGTGTTGTTGGAAGAGGAATGTTGACCAGGATACCACCGAAGAACTTCTTTCAATGATGCTGAGGGAACGTTTACATCCACTTTGGAAGGCAGATAGTTCAATTTCTCATTGAAAGGATTACAACTGCAGTGATTCAGCAATATCTCTGACACTGCAGTGAAGTATTTGTGAAGTGTCAGAAACTCCAAAGGGCAGAGAGTCATTGTAGCAGAGTAGATTGGAGATGTGCATGGAAAGCCCAAAGCAGTTCCTTCCAGGAAACTAAAAATTCTAACTGACAATTCCTTAAAGTAGGAGATTTTGGAGAGTTCCAACTCACTAAAGTTTAATATCTATCCAGAAAAAATTACAAGATTAATAAGGTACTCTTAACTCCTCGGTAACTATTAAACTGAATTTACCATTGGCCTCTTCAAGTACACCCCCCTGGCCAGATCTCTCATCAATCCCTGACCCAATATTTCCTCTCCTGCACCAACCCAAAGAGCATCCAGCCTCTAAGCCACCCTTCCGAATCTGACACCACTCCCATCCCAACACCACACTCCGTCCAATCTCTCAACCTTCCTGATTCACTCACCAATTATCTGGCATCCTATACCCTCACCCACTGGGCACCTTTTCCTTTACCTCCTTCACCCACCTTGCACCCTGACACCACAATCACCGTCACCTTATCCTCATTTGTTTAAAAATAATTTGTGCGACTCTGGCTTCACTTTCTGGTCAGCATTTCTTGCCCATCCCTAGTTGCCGTTGACAAGGTGGGGGTGAGCTGCCTTCTTGAACCGCTGCAGTCCTCCTGCTGTGGGTTGACCCCCAATGCCATTAGGGAGGGAATTCCAGGACTTTGAACCAGCGACAGTGAAGGAATGGCAACATATTTCCAAGTCAGGATGGTGAGTGGTTTGGAAGGGAACTTGAAGGAGGCGGTGGTGTTCCCATATATCTGCTGTCTCTGTCCTTCTATTAGTCTTGGGTTTGGAAGGGTCTTTGGTGAATTTCTGCAGTGCATCTCACAGATAGAACACACTTCTGCTACTGAGCGTCAGTGGTGGAGGGACTGGATGTTTGTGGACCCTTAGGTCTGCCCACCTCTGGAGGGCATAGGTTTAAGGTGAGAGGGGAAAGATTTAAAAGGGGCCTAAGGGACAACCTTTTCATGCAGTGGGTAGTGCACATGTGGAACAAGCTGCCAGAGGAAGTGATAGAGGTGGATACAATTGCAACATTTGAAGGACATTTGGAGAGGCACATGAACAAGAAACGTTTCGAGAGAAACAAGGCCAAATGGGACTGGTTCAGTTTCGGAAACCTGGTCGACATTGAGGAGTTGGGCCAAGGGCTCTGTTTCCTTGCTGTATGACTCTAAAACACACGAACTGCTGTAAAATGGGATGGCTTTCAACAATAGACTTTTCCCCTGCCAGCTGCCAGAATTCCTACTTCACAAAGAAAACTGCAGCCCAGGAACTTCCAGAGTTACAGTCTTCAAAGTGTCAATACGCATTTTTTTTATATTGTCTGACGCCAGGTCAGAAATAAGAGTTTCTGAGCCCGATCTGAATTTCTTGGCCATTATTAAATTCAGTCCCAGAGTAAAGTTTGAACACCCAACTTCATTGCTACTAACTAAGCAAAGACATAAGTAGAAAGGATGATACCGGGGGTGGGCTGTTTGTCTAACACAGGAATCGTAGACAGATCAGGGGCCAGATTTTTAATTACTGATGAGATCAGGACCTGGTACAATGCAGATTGAAAAAACGCTCCTGGAGGTCTTATGGGAATCTTAGCATCTCCAGGGCTGTTTCAGAATTCCAAAGAGGTTTGGGAGGGGAGGCATTGGTGTCAGGGATGGTGTCTGACACCAATTAATGGGTCCTTGAGTTTCTCATGAAGCTTGCTGACATGAAGCAGCATAGAATTTTGCAAGAGGTAGTAAGAACTGCAGATGCTGAAGTCAGAGACAACACAGTGTGGAGCTGGAGGAACACAGCAGGCCAGGCAGCATCAGAGGAGCAGGAAAGCTGATATTTCAGGTCGGGACCCTTCTTCAGAAATGGGGCATCCCTGGAAGAGGCTTCGCATGGGGTTATAACTCCCTCAGAGATAGTAAGAGTTGCCGATGCTGGAGTCAGAGACAGCACAGTGTGGAGATGGAGGAACACAGCAGGCCAGGTAGTTTATAGGTGGAGTGGGCCAGGCTTGCACACATCAGGGCTCAGATGCTGGTTTGGACATAGAGGGGGGCGCCCGATAAACCTGCATTGCGTTCAGCTTTTCAAGAAATCTGTGGTTTCCAACTAACTCCATTGGCAATTCTACCTGGCCATACAGACCCATCTCCTTCCACTTCCCAAGGACTCGCCACTCAAATTGGCAAGTTAACAGCAGCTCCCAAAATGGCCAATGCCTGCCTTCGCAGCTGGTTCCAGGCAGGTGACCCCCCCAGCTCCTGCCCAGTGGTTAGTACCTCTAACTGGGCACCGAATATCCCTCCCCACTCAAGCAGACCATTTAGATTGTTTTTTTTAAAAATCGCATTCAAAGTGACCCGGGTGCTGGCACCCAGACCCTGCAGGGAAAATCCAGCCCCGTGGAATGGAAAAAAATCTGGGAACGATCCCGAAAAGCAGGAATCATACAGCTATCTCAACTCTAGTGAAGGAGTGGGAAAGACAAAGTCAGAGACAGAGTTGAACTGCATGCCTGACATTAAGGTGTTTGTGCTCTCTCCTGTCCTCGGGCTAAAGCTGAACATTTTTTTGCTGTTCAATGAATTCGGTTCAGGTGAGAAGGTGAAGAATGCAGACATGCCTGCAGGACAGTATCTCAATATCGTGACAATCCCAATCTAAAACAGCTCAATCTGTGAGGAGAAACACTGTGGGGATGTACAGGCTGTAGTAGGTCTCGAGGACATGCTGTGGCAGTAGATGGATTCCACACCAGCTGAGGCTAGGGCTGGGCCATTCCTTCTTCTACCAGATGTTGAAACGTTGATGTGAACCCGTCATGTCCAGAGAATTGCTCTCTGATGTGGACGCCCAAGCAGAACTGAAATCCATTTAGAAGATCACAGCTCCATCTGCAAATCCTAGGACTATAAATGGTCCTGTAATCCATGAGCCTGAGTCAATCCAACAACATACAACAAGGCTGTGCCATGTTTTCTGGGGTCTGGGGGGATCATTTCTGGCATGGAATGGACATTAGTCTGGGTCACGTCCAGAACCACCGACGTCAGGTCCAGTATATTCTCAAGTTATTTTACTGAAGAGAGAATCAAACTGGAGTGAAGTGGTCGCATTTCTAAACTAACAGCCCAGAGGCCTTAATTAAGAATCCAAGAAGTTTAAAATCCCACCCGCATTGTTTCATAAGTTACACTCGGTTTAAAAAAATACGTGACTGCTTTACTAAGCAGAAGGAGACCTGGCATCATCGCCTGGTTGGAGGATACAGAGGACTCCAGGGCACCTTCAGTGTAGTATGAAGTGGCAGTCACATGTTACTGTACCACTCTCAGAATAACAAAGGACACTGACCAGAAACTCAGCCAAATTTGCCATTTATATACGCTGCCTACAGGAGCAGGTTGAGGCAAAGAATACTGTGGCAAATAACTCACCTCCTGGCTCCCCAAAGCCTGTCCTCCATCTACAAGGCACAAGTCAGGAGTGTGATGGAATACTCCCCACTTGCCTGGATGAGTGCAGCCCCCAACAACACTCAAGAAGCTTGACACCATCCAGGAGAAGGCAGCCCGGTTGACTGGCACCACATCCACAAGCGTCCACTCCCTCCATCACCGGCACTCAGTAGCACCAGTGTGTACCATCTACAAGAAGCACCGCAGAAATTCACCAAAGATCCTCAGACAGCACCTTCCAAACCCAACGCGACTTCCATCTAGAAGGACAAGGGCAGCAAATTTGTGGGAACACCACCCCCATCTGCAATGTCCCACTCACCATCCTGACGTGCTTTTCCTTCACTGTCACTGGATCAAAATCCTGGAATTCCCTCCCTAGAGGGGAATGTGGGTCAACCGACAGCATTTGGATTGCAGTAATTCACAAAGGCAGCTCACCCCCACCTTCTCCAGGGCAACTAGGAATATGTGAAACCAATATCACATGAATGAATTTTTAAAAAAAGATCTGTTAAGATAGGTAACTGCACCTCCTCCATGAGAACCCGCAACACTAGAGCATCTCAAGGATGCATTCTCAGCCCCCTACTGCACTAGCTGCAAACCCACGTCTGTGTTGCCAAATTCCAAATGAATGCCATCGGCAAGTTTGCTGATGACACCGCTGTAGTGAGACAGATAGCAAACAATGATGAGTCAGAATACAAAAGGTAGATAGAAGGCTTGGTGCCATGGTGCATTGATTAAAATCCCTTTCTCAATGTCAGCAATACTAAAGAACTGATCACGGACTTCAGAAAGAGAGGACAAGAACATGCCCCAATCCACATCAATGGAGTGAAGATTGAGATGGTTGAGAGTGTTAAGTTCCTCGGAGTGACTATAACCGATAACCTGTCCTGGATTTCCCACACAGATGCGACAGTTAAGAAGCCATAACAACGTCTCTTCTTCCTCAGGCGGCTCAGGGCATTTGACACGTCCACAAGGTCCCTCATCAACTTCTACAAGATGCACC
Source organism: Stegostoma tigrinum (assembly GCF_030684315.1). NCBI lineage: Eukaryota > Metazoa > Chordata > Chondrichthyes > Orectolobiformes > Stegostomatidae > Stegostoma > Stegostoma tigrinum. The sequence continues at coordinate 7,991,711 of NC_081380.1, forward strand.
ATTGAAAGCATACTGTCCGGGTACAGAATGACGTGGTACAGCAACTGCTCTGTAAGAAACTACAGAAGGTTGTTAACACAGCCCAGGCCGTCACGGAAGCCAACCTTCCATCCATGGACTCCATTTAGACCATGTAGAGGTGCCGGTGTTGGACTGGAGTGAACATGATCAGAAGTCACATGACACCAGGTTATAGTCCAACAGGATTACTTGAAATCACAAAGCTTTCGGAGTGCTGCTTCTTTGTCGGGCGAAATGATTAGAATGATATTATTACTCATATGAATGGACTCTATAACTTCAAATAATGTTGCTCTTGTTAATGTTGATCTTGCTTCATGTTCCTCCTGTGCAGTGTAACCTGTACGCCTCATTCTCTCTTCACACCCTACCATCTGTATGTCCTTGCATACTACGATCTGTCAGTGCTGCTTACATACAAAGCTTTTCACTGTACTGAGATACACATGACTACAAATACATCAAATCAAATCAGACAATAAATCAAGTCAAAAGAATGAAAATATTCCCAGCAAGGCCCACACTCATTGTGTAACAAGTATCACTGGCCAGGAAACATAGCCAAGCTAAAAGCACAAGGATGGAAGATAATAAAGTGTGAAGCTGGATGAACACAGCAGGCCAAGAAGCATCTTAGGAGCACAAAAGATGACATTTCGGGCCTCGACCCTTCATCAGAAAAGCAAACTGGAGTTTGACTTAACTAGAATGGGATGAGGTTACACTTAAAAACCAGCCCAAATTCCTCCTTGGCAACTGGTCTCACAATTGCAGTCCAGTTGTTGCGCTGATTGAGATCAACTAATTCATCACACTCCCTGGACTAGCACTGTCCTGACACACATAGGGTTCAGCACAATCACAAGCAGCAAATGTTACCAAAGTGGTCTTTTCCCAATCTAGATTGACTGGTCAAAATGGAAACTATAGGAAATGGGAGCAGAGGAGGCCAGTTCCTTCAGCCTGTTCCACTATTCAATACATTTGTAGCTAATCCAATTTGACTTCATCCCGGCTAACCTCCCAGTTTCCTTTTTGTCAACATGTGTCTAACTCAGCCTTGAACAGATTTGCTGGCTGGGCCCCATTGTTCCCTGTGGAGGGGAATTTCAAAGATGATGACCCTGAGACAGATCAAAATTCCTCTTCCTCTCCAACTTAATCTCTCATTTTGAAACTATTCCCTTTCTTCTAGATTTTTCTGAGAGGGGAAACATCTTCTCAGCATCAACGATAGTAGGAACGGTCAATGCTGAGTCTGAGATAACAAGGTGTAGAGCTGGAGGAAAACAGCAGGCCAGGTAGCATCGGAGGAGCAGGAAGGCTGACATTTCGGGCCTAGGCCCTTCTCAGTCTCAACCTTGTCTTATACAATCTTTTGTGTTTCTATAAGCTCACTTCTCATTTTGTAAACTCCAAGGGAGGGAGGCGCTGGTCTACTGGTATTATTGTTAGACTGTTAATCCAGAAACCCAGCTGATGTTCTGGGGATAATAAAATGTGAGGCTGGATGAACACAGCAAGCCTCACATTTTATTATCTTGGATTCTCTAGCATCTGCAGTTCCCATTATCACTGATGTTCTGGGGACTTGGGTTCAAATCCTACCACAGCAGATGGTGGAATTTGAATTTAATGTATTTTTTAAAAATATGGAATTAAGACTCTAGTGATTACCATGAATCCATTGTCAATTGTCAGGAACAACCCATCTGGTTCACCAATGCCCTTTAGAGAAGGAAACTACTATCCTTACCTGGTTTGGCCCTCATGTGACTCCAGACCCACAGCAATGTGGTTGACTCTTAACTGCCCTCTGGGCAATTAGAGATGGGCAATAAATGCTGCCTAGACAGTAACGCCCTCATCCCATGAATGCATTAAAAAAAATACCAAGTATGGCCACAGTCTGCCCACTATTTCCCCACAAAATACCAAACGCATCCCAGGAATCAACTTAGGAGATGGTAGCAGTTTTAATAACCCTGTTCATTCATACTTAATTCAAACAGGAGGCAATTGCCAAATACATTCCAATCACTGAATTAAGATTTCACTTCAAATTCACAGACACATTTGCCAAGCCAGATTTCCTCCTCACAGCCCGAGCCCTCCCTTCATACTATTACGCAGTACAGTGACAATTGGGTAGGGTGTAAATGTGGCGCGTGTCCTAAAGGTTTCAGATTGTTGACAACAAGTTGGTGCAGAGAGACTGGAATCTCCTCAGCAAGTTCAGATGGAGAGACAAGAACCAGCAAGAAAACAATTCAGAAAAGTATTTCTTAAAATAATAGTTCATTGTAACAGCATTGAAACTAACTCTCCTTCCAGCACTTGGTTACTCAGGTGATGGTAGTGATGATATGTGCTCTGCAATTGCCTTCAATTTAAACTGTCAAGTCAGTGGCTATGTTTTGAGCTTGTTTAATCATTCCCAGGATGCTAGGCAGCATTTATTGCCCATCCCTAATTACCCAGAAGGCAGTTCAGCATCAACCACATTGCTGTGGGTCTGGAGTCACATGTAGGCCAGACCAGGTAAGGGTGGCAGTTTCCTTTCCTAAAGGGCATTAGTGAACCAGATAGATTTTACCCCAACAATCAGTCAGCAGAGCATGGGACTCTTAATCCCAGGGGTTGTGTGTTCAAGCCCCATGTTGGGCGCCAGTTCATTTGTGCCGCTTGCCTTGGTGGAGGACCAGATTCGATTCCCGGCCAATGCATATTGTTCCTTTCTGGGCGGCAGGGGTTAGCACTGCTGCCTCACAGCACCAGGGATCCGAGTTCAATTCCACCCTCGGGAATGTGACTGTCCGGGTGGAGTTTGCACATTCTCCCCGTGTCTGCGTGGGGTTGCTCGGGTTCCCTCCCACAGTCCAAAGCTGTGCAGGTTAGCTGCTGGATTGACCATGCTAAATTGCCGACAGTGTTCAGGGATATGTAGATCAGGTGGGTTATAGGGGATGCTCTGAGAGTCAGTGTGGACTTGCTGGGCCGAAGGGCCTGTTTCCACATCGTAGGGACAATGGATTCACAGTCATTGTTAGACTCTTAATTCTAGATATTGTAAGTGCCGTGGCAAGATTCGAACCCAGTCCCCAGAATGTTGTTTGGGTCACCGGATTAACAGTCCAGTGATATTACCACTAGGCCATCCCCTCCCCACTAGTCCGCCTTCAGCGACACTGAGAAAGTACGTGGGATTGATAACAACTGTCAGCCATAGAGCTGAGCAGTCAGAGATTTTGTTACCTGCGTCCAACTCCTCCACAAGGAACTGATTCCTCTCTATGGATTGTGATATTTCACTGCGAAATCTCCCTAAACCACAAGGATTGTAGTGGTTCAGGAACAGAGTTTGCCGCCAGCAACAGCAAGGGTAGTGAGAGATGGGCAATAGATTACACACATACCCCATGAACAAAAACAAATATCATTCATGTGACCTCACTTGAAATTCAGGAAGGTTTTCAGAAATAGGATCTGCTCTAACTGAACAAATCAAACTGAAAAGCATTGCAATTTTGTCATTTATTTCCTCTCAATTTAAGCATCTGTTTGTAAAGCCATATCTAGCGTTTCCAAGTACATTAATCATGCACGTTCTTTGTTCCTCCCTCTTCCCCTGCATCTTTCTCACACTCCTCTCTCTCTCTGTCCTTCCCTCTCCCTCACATTTCCCTTCTTCAGCCCTTCAAAACTCCCTCTTACTTCCAATCTTCTTCCAACCGCTGCATTCACTTCTCCACCTCACAGCAAGCAGAGGTGACACCGTTTTCAATGCTTTATTCACAGAGCTTTAAATTGTCTGCTCCATGTTCCAGCTCTGGTTTCCGGCTCTTTCTAACTCTAATTCACTCTGAATTCACAATCACGCTTATCAGGAGATCGTCAATAGAAAACAGACTCACACTTGTTGAATATCACACTTTCCCCTTTCCCCCATCAATTATCCCATCATGTTGTGGGAGTGTTGTTTAAGTGCAGCATTCATAGAGACACGGGGGATTATATCTACAGTACAACAGCATATTAACACTACCAAGCTACGGGACTGGCATTCAAAGTCATTGTAACATACAGTCACACAGCACGGAAATGGACCCTTCAGTCCAACTCGTCCATGTCAACCAAGTTTCCCAACCAAACTAGTCGCACCTGCCCTTACTTAGCCTGTATCACACCAAACCTTTCCTATTCAAGTACTTACTTAAATTTCTTTTAAATGTTGTAACTGTGCCCATCTACCTCTTCCTCTGGAAGTTCATTCCACACATGAACCATTCGCTGTGTAAAAAAAAATTGCATCTCATATCTTTTTAAAATCTTTGTCCTCTCACCTTAAAAATACACCCCCTCTGTCTTGAAATCCCCCACCCTAGGGAAAACACACCTGCCACGCACTGTATCTATATAGCTCATGATTTTACAAACGTCTACAAGGTCACCCTTCAACCTCTTACACTCCGGTGAAAGAAATTCGGCTTCTCTAAATAACTCAAACCCTCCATTCCCAGCAACATCCTGGTAAATCTCTTCTGAACCTTCTCCAGCTTAATAATATCCTTCCTATAAGTGGACAACCAGAACTGGACACAGTATTCCAGGAGAGGCATATAGCTGTCTAGGAGAAAATTCATGAAACAATTTTCTACTAATTACAGCTTAAAAAATCACAACCATATACTACTTGAAGGGCTTTATATTTGTTTTAATTCACAGGATGTGGGCATTGCTTTTTACGCCAACACTTAGTGCCCATTCCTAATTACCCAGAGGGATTGGCAAAGGCTTCGTGGTCATTGGTAGATTAAAATCCGAATTCTCTATTGAATTTGAATGCCACCATCTGCCATGGCGGGATTTGAATCGAGATTTCTAGGACATGACCTGAATTTCCGGATGAATAGTCGAGCAATAATATCACTAAGCCGTTGCCTCCCTATGCAATAACTCACTTCCCTTTCTGGTAGCAGAGAGTGGCCTGAAGGAAGGAAGCACAGCCTTAGCATGTACCAAAGAGCTTCAGAGCCAAGAAAGTACATTCCATGTGTAATCTATGGTGCATTGTAGGAAATGTAACAGTCAGCTTGTGAACAACCACACACAACCTACGGCTGTACTAGTCTGAAAACGGTAGATCTCAGAAGCTGAACAGACTCAGGCCTGGTTAGTACTTGGATGGGATACCACCTGGTGCAGTAGGCTTCCAAAACAAAAAGGGGCAGCCCATTGGTTAGCACTGCTGCCTCCCAGCACCAGGGACCAAGATTCAATTCCACCCTCATGTGACTGTGTGGAGTTTGCACATTCTGCTTGGGTTCCCTTTGGGTGCTCCAGTTTCCTCCCACAGTCCAAAGATGTGCAGGGTAGGTGGATTGGCCATGCTAAATTACCCAGAGTGCTCAGGGATGTGTAGATTAGGTGGGTTATGGGGGATGGGTTTGGGTAGGTGCTCTGACGGTCAGCGTGGACATGTTGGGCCAAAGGGCCTGCTTCCACACTGTAGGGATTCTATTCCAGCAGCGAGACAAATGAACAGATAGACAGTTTCCCACAATGTTGCTCAAGAGTGTAACATTGACTGAGAGATTGTGAAGAACTCTGCTGCTATTCTTCAGGACAGTGTCATGAGATTTTTAACGTTCACCAGAGAGGCACGGTCTGAGTCAAATGTCACACCAGCTAGAGGGCACCACTGACAGCGTGGCACGCAGTCAGCGCTGGACTAAGTGTAGCAGCCCCTCAGTCCCAGACTGAATGTCAGCACAGAGTCAGTGTTCATGACTCTGGTGTGGGACCCCACAGGCTTTGGCAGGGAGAGCCGCTGCAGAAAGCATGTGCTAACAATGGACGAACATCACACTGTGCTTATTAACTTCTGAAAGCGTACTGTGCATGTGACCAAAAGTAACCTTATAACAGATAAAAAAGAGCGCATTTGGAAGTTACTTACCTTGTTGCAAGTAACGTTTGGTTCGGCTTTGCCTGGTGGCTCGACCCAGGAAGAGGTTTTCCACGTGTTCTTGCCAGGCCCTTTGGCTTCCAATGTCCTTGACCCCGCACCGCGGCTCCATCATCTGCTGCACTGTGGGTTCATCCAGGGCACCGCTGACAGGGAGGTGAGAAATCCATTGGAACTTCCTGCAACACACCACCGCAGACAGAGGCAATGAACACAGAGAAATACAGGCTGGTGGCCGCAGCTTCTGGGGGGCTGTAAAGCAACTGGCATGGAATAGGAAGGGCCACACACAGCAAAGTGCCTCCCAAAGCTTCATAGTGCACCACTGATTGGTTTGGGCAGCTGGGGCAACCCAAGGGGCACAACAGGAGTGGAGGGTGATGGAGTGAGTGGGGTAATATCTGGCATGTTGTTGGAGGGCGACATGCCAGTCATTTTGCTGCCATCCTTTGGCATTTTACTTCCCCAATGGAAAACAACAGATGCCCCACAAGACCATAAGATATAGGATCATAATTCGGCCATTTGGCCCATCAGGTCTGCTTCACCATTTGATCATGGCTGATGTGTTTCTCAACCCCATTCTCCCAATGTCTCCCCATAACCTTTGATCCATTTACTAATCAAGAACCCATCTATCTCAGACTTAAAGACACTCAGTGACTGGGCCTCCACAGTATTCTGTGGCAATGAGTTCCGCAGATTCACCACCCTCTGGGGCTGAAGAATTTCCTCCTCATCTCAGGTCTAAAAGATCATCTCTTCACTCTGAGGCTATGTCTTTGGGTCCTAGTCTCTCCCACTAGTGGAAATATCTTCTCCATATCCCTTCCATACAGGCTGCTCAGTATCCTGTAAGTTTCAATGAGATCCGCCCCCATTCATTTAAACTCCATCAAATAAAGAGCCAGAATCCTCAAACGCTCCTCATACGACAAGCAATTCAGCTTCGGGATTATTCTTGTAAACTTCCCTTCCTAGGCCAACACATCTTCCCTTAGATACAGGGCCCAAAACTACCCACAATTTTCCAAATTCAGTCTGACCAAAGCCTTATACAGCCGCAGGAGTATATCCCCGCCCTCGTATTCTAACCCTCTCAAAATGAATGCTAACATTGCATTTTCCTTCCAATCTGGCAAATGGATTTGCTTGTTAAACTTAAGAGAATCCTGAACTAGGACTCCTAAGTCCCCTTGTGTTTCAGATTTCTGAAGCCTTTTCCCAGTTAGAAGATAGTCTCCTTCTCTATTCTTCTGACCAAAGTGCATGCCCTCACACTTTCCCATCTGCCACGCCTTTGCGCACTCTCCTTACCTGTCCAAATCCTTCCGTAGCCTCCCTGCCTCCTCAGCACTACCTGTCCCTTCACATAATTTTGTGTCAACTGCTATGTCATGAGTTTCCTTGTCCAGATTGTTAAGGTATAACGTGAACTGTTGTGGTCCCAACCCTGACCCCTGCAGAAATTCACTAGTTGCTGGCTGCCATCCTGAAAAAGTCTCCTCTATCCCTACTTTCTGCCTTCTGTCGGTTAGTCAATCCTCTATCCATGCCAGTACCTTGCCCCAACACCATGGGCTCTTGTCTTATTTAGCAGCCTCCTATGTGGCACCTTGTCTAAGCCCTTCTGGAAGTGCAAATAGATCATGTCCACTGACTCTCCTTTGGCTAACTTGCTCATTATATCCTCAATGCATTTTATCAGATTTACAAGGCATGACCTCCTCTTGATGAAGCCTTACTGTCTCACTGCCCTATTTTACAGTGTACTTCCAAATACTCTGCAATCTTATCATTAATAATTGACTCTAAACTTTTACCAATGACTGAGGTCACGCTAACTCGCCCATAGTTTCCTGCCTTCTGTCTCCCTTCTTAAATGGGGTGTTACATGAGCCACTTTCCAGCCCTCTGGGACCCATTTCTTTGTTCCCCATTACTATTTCTCTGGCTTCATTTTTCAGTGGTCAATGTCCAATCTTGCCTCTTAAAAAAACTCCTACAATCTTCTTGTATGAACATCAACCAGCCACAAAACGACATGACCCATTATCACTCGTATCCTTACATACAGATAAGGAAGGACACCACTTTGATTGGGACAACACATCCATCCTAGGACAAGCCAAACAGAAACACGCACGAGAATTCCTAGAAGCATGGCATTCCAACCGGAACTCCATCAACAAACACATTGATTTGGAGCCAATCTACCATCCCCTGAGAAAAAGAACAGGAAATGACATCACCAACGCAGGAAATGACATCACCAACCCAAGGAAACCTAACCAGATAAATAGAAAGCAGGACATAACACCAGCGCTTCGTCGGAGGCTCACTGATGATGTTACCTAGAATGGTGACGATACATCTGAAAACTAACCTTCCAGCTCAGCGAGCAAACTCACATCCAGAACCTCAACCTGAGCTACAAATCTTCTCAAAACTCGCTAATCTTCTTGTATATTACTAGCTGGCTTACTCTCATATTTCATCTTATCCCCACTTATCCCTCAATTAATTGTTCCCTGCTAGTTATTTAAAGTTTCCTAATCCTCTGGCTTCCCATTACTTCTCACCACATTATATGCTTTTTCTTTTGCTTTTATGCTGTCCCGGATTTCCTGCGTCAGCCATGGTTGCCTCATCCTCCCTTTAGCATATTGTTTCTTCCTTGGATGAATTTCTGTTGTGCATCCAGAATTACCCCCAGAAACTCCTGCACATTTCCCTGTTAGGGCTCTCTTCCAATCAACTCTAGCCAGTTCCTCCCTCAGATCTCTGTAGTTACTTTTACTCAATTGCAATACTGTTACATCTGAAACCAGTTTCTCCCTCTCGGACTGCGGGGTGCATTCTATCATAATTATGGCCGCTGCCCCCAGGGGTTCTTTCACCTTATCTTAAGCTCCCTAATCAAGCCCGCCTCTTTACTCATCACCAAATCCAGAACTTCCTGTTCCCTAATGGGCTCTACCACAAGTTGCTCAAAAAATAATCACCTCATAGCCATTACACAAATTTCTTGAGATCTGTCACCGGCCTAATTTTCCCAATCCACCTACATATTGAAGTCCTCCACGATTATTGTAATAGTGCCTTCCTCACACGCCTTTTCTATCTCCTGATTTATTTTCTTCCCTACATCCTGACTAATGCTCAAGGTACGACAACTCCCAACAGAGCCTTTATCCCTTTGCAGTTCCTCAACTCTACCCCCGCAGATTCTACATCATCCAATCCTATATCACCTGTTGCTATTGATTTAACTTCATTTCTTTTTATCAAGGCTATACCACTCCCTCTGCCCATCTGCCTGTCCTTTCGATAGGTTGTGTATCCTTGGATATTTATTTCCCAGCCCTGATCCCCTCCCAGCCCTGTCTCTGTGATACCCACAATATCGTACCCGCTAATTTCAATCTGCGCTACAAGCTCATTTGTCTTGTTTTGAATACTGTGCATATTTGATTACCACCCCGCAGTACTGCGTCCCCATCGGAACAGCTCGCTCCTTCCCCAATATTGGGGCCAATACCCCATGAATTCAAACCTGTTTCTCCCACACCAATCACTGAGTCATTTGTTGATCTCTTTAATCCTGTTGACCCCCCTGTGCCATATTGTTCGTGGTTCAGGCAGTAATCCAGAGATTAACACCTTTTTGGCTCTGCTTTTTTAGTTGAGCCCCTTGCCGCTTACATTCCCTCAGCAGAACCTCTTTCTTCTCTCGAACGATATCACCGGTACCTATGTGAACCACAACAACTGGATCTTTCCCCTCCCACTCCAACTTCCTCTGCAGCCCAGGTGAGAGATCCTGAACCCAGGCTCCAGGCAGGCAACACGGCGTTCGGGTCTCTTGATCCTGGCCTGAAATCCTATTGCCCTGGCTGCACTATGCCCAATTACAACTGTATTTCTCTTCTCTCCCCATCCTTGAGTGGTTCCCTGTACCACAGTGCTATGGTCAGTTTGCTCATTCTCCCTACAGCCCCCGCTCTCATCCTCAAACCTGTTAGGAACTATCAAGGGCTGAGGCTCCTTCAGCACTACCTCCTGGATCCCTCTACCTGCCTCAGTCATGGTCACACTCTCCTTGTCCCTGACCACTGGCTGAATATGAGGTCGTTCATCTAAGGGGTGTGACTGCCTCCTGAAACACAGCATCCAGGAAGTTTCCCCCCTCCCTGATGTGCCGCAGTGTACAAAGCTCAGTCTCCAGCTCATCGACTCTGAGCCAGAGTTCCTCAAGCAACCAACACTTGCCACACATGTACAGTTACCACTTGCTCATGTTACACTGTCAGAGGGAGTTGAAATAGCGAGAGACCGTGTTGGGAAACACATTTGAAAATTTAACAGATTTGACTAACACTATTTGTGTGTATGGATGAGACCGAGTGCCCAGGATGGCTGCCTTGATGAGACCCTGTTGGATGAAGACAAGGACAATTAATTCTGTGATGTTTCTCACAGGTAACTAGCCTAGAAACCCGGTTAAAGTTCCTAAACTCAGTCAGAATATCCACTGGGCTAAAAGACAGTGCGAGGAGCCACTTTCTATGAAACTATACCCAAAGGGACTAACGTTTAGGAACTGCCCCCTCTGAAGGATTGACATCTGGGAACTGTGCCCAGCGAGGAATCTGAAGATCTTATACATGTCTGACGTTGTGAGTGGTTTGCCAAAACGTTCCTGTTGCTTTATGCTTCGTTGCACAAGAATCATGGAATACATTTTTTTTGCCCTGAGCAAAGTTAAAGCAGCTGCTGTGTCACTAAGCCAGTCAATCCCCAATACCTCATTTTGCTGGAGCTGTCTCTGGTGAGTGAAAAATCATGTTACAAAAGAAAAACAGATTCTTCCTCAGCATAAAGTCCAGGTTTCCTCTCTGGTTGGTGAGCGCGCAAGTTTAAAAAAATATACGTATAATGCTCAACAGAATACCCACTTCACTTTCTCATCTGTCAGTAGGAGATAAGGAGGAGATAGACATGCAGATAAGGAAAATCCAGAACTTTGAAAGCTAGCGTTATAGCAGGAAGTCAGAGAGGCCAGAACTGAAGGAACGTAGCAGATTGTCAGGCAGTAGCATGTGGCAGGGGTGGCTTTTGATCGCATGGAAGAGAAGTTTACATGTGAGCAGGGAATGAAGCTAAGGTGAATGGGTCCTGGCAAGGTCCAGTCAGCATAGCTCACGTTTAGGAATGGAAGCAGGTCATCCCCTTTCAGGAAACTGCTGGAATCACTGAGTCTGGAGGCAACAAGAAACAGATGGGCTGAGGCAGGTTCAAAGACAGGGAATATTTGGGAGAGGTGGAATTCTCCGAACATGGTGCTGAGGAGGATATGGAGCAGGAAGCTCAGCTCAGGATAAAACAGAACGCCAAGTTTGCAAATTGTCTGTGAAGTAGCCAGGGAGGGGGTAATAAATATAGCACAGGATGTGCAAGGAGCAATAAATCTTGTGCTGTCCTAAGCTACCTCATAACTAGCTAGATTTCTGTTTTTGAAAGGAAATGAATCATAGATGTCTGATATTACCGTAGCACCTCAGCCCCCAGAGTAGCTCTGAAAGGAACATTTTGCCGTTCAAAGACAGTCAAAGATGGAGTTAAAAAAAAACTCTACCCAATTCTGGAGGCAGGTTATCAGATACCCCTCAAATTCAGTCTGAATAAACATAGACCTCACTAAGGACATGATTGACTGCCATTGAAACATGTCAAAGATCCAAGAATAACACCTTTCCAGCTACCAAGGCAGTTCACCAGTCCAAGCGAGTATGTTTGGCTATCTAGCTGTCTTTTCATGTATAATGTATCAAAATTGACACACCCAAACTCCAACATATTTCCAGCAAAAGAGTAACAGAAAGTCACTATGCAAGCTTTGCCTGAGTGAGAGGTAAGTTCCATCAGAGGGAGGACTGGAAGCAATTTAGCTTTTTGGAAATCAGGAGGAAAGGATACGTTGAGTTGTTTGATAGTTACTTATTTGTCCAAATGTCTGGCTTCCTTGGAAGGAGAGAGGATGGGAAGTTGACCAAAGAAGTGACCGTTACGCACTCTCTGTGTCTGAGCTATGGGGGTTAGTGCTGATCCTCAAATGTAGAACTGTGACACTGCATAGCACTGAGGTCCATTAATTTGATAATTTTGCATTTACATAGCCCCTGTGCTTCAAGTCTTCAAAAGCAGTTCACTGCTGCACTGTAGGTACTAAGACAGCCAATTTGTGCACATAGATAACAAAGTGTGGAGCTGGATGAACACAGCAGGCCAAGCAGCATCTCAGGAGTACAAAAGCTGACGTTTCGGGCCTAGACCCTTCATCAGAGCTCTCTGATGAAGGGTCTAGGCCCGAAACCTCAGCTTTTGCGCTCCTGAGATGCTGCTTGGCCTGCTGTGTTCATCCAGCCTCACATTTTATTATCTTGGATTCTCCAGCATCTGCAGTTCCCATTATCACTGATACAATTTGTGCACATATTTGGCCTGCAGGCAATTGTGCAATAATGATTGGGTAATCTATTTTAGTGATTTTTTTTAGATTCCTTGTGTGGAAACGGGCCCTTCAGCCCAACAAGTCCACACCGCCCCTTGAAGCATCCCACCCAGACTCATCCCCCTATAACCCACACATCCCTGAACACTATGGGCAATTTAGCATGGCCAATTCACCTAGCCTGCACATCTTTGGACTGTGGGAGGAAACCGGAGCACCCGGAGGAAACCCACACAGACATGGGAGAATGTGCAAACTCCACACAGACAGTTACCCGAGGCTGGAATCGAACCCAGGTCCCTGGCGCTGTGAGGCTGCAGAGTCATTAGGCACAGATGTAGACACTTCGGTCCAATTCATCCATGCTGATCATAATCCCAAACTAAACAGTCCCAACTGCATGCCCATATCCATCCAAACATTTCCTATTTATGCGCTCATCCAAACATCTTTTAACACTGTAATTGTACCTGCATCCATCACTTCCTCTGGAACTTCATTCCACACACTCTCTATGTTAACAAAAAGTACTGCCCCTTCATGTCTTTTCAAATTCTTTCTCCTCTCACCTTAAAAATGTGACCCCAAAATCTTGAAATCCCTCATCCTAGGGAATAGACACCTGCCATTCACCTTACCTACACCCCTCATGGTCTCATAAACCTCTGTAAGGTCACCCCTCAACCTCCTACACTCCAGTGAAAAAAAGCCCCAGCCTATCCAGCTCCTCCCTATAACTCAAACCTTCCATTCGCAGTAACAGCCTGGTAAATCTCTCCTGAACCCTCTCCAGCTTAATAATATTGTTGAGGAAAAAAATGACCAGGAGACAAGAATAACACTCCTCCTCTTAGCCTTAGAATCATTGAGTTTTACAGCATAGAAAGAGGCCCTTTGCCCCACTTTGTTTATGCACCAGTCCATCAACTCTAGTCCAAGTTAGTCTTGTGATGCTGTGGGATTGCTGAGATGGGGAAAGTGTGAGCTTTGACAACGACAGGGGCTAGAGGAGCTACCCATAGGTCAGGTTACCTGTGTCGTCGATAGCAGTGTGTACCCAGCAGTTGAGTGGCTTTTGAGCTAGGTTCCTGCTAAGTTTGGCGGCGAGGGGTGCTTTGCTAACAGTGAAACCCGTGCTATCTTCATTGCACCACCCACAGGAGTTCCTGATACCTGCTGTTCAGTACACAAGCATTCAATATACACTTACATCCTGCCTTAGGACTCAACCTTCCCTCAGAGGAGAGAGGTCAGGGATGTTACAGCTCCTGTATGCTGGAAAGCAAGCCTCAAATATTCTCGGGTTCATGACCAAAGTTAATGATTTTAAAATGTAGACAAAATTCCCTTATTTATCTCCTTTTTAGATTCAGATAAACAGAAAGCACCAAACAATTTTGTATACTTAATATTTTCAATGTACTACAAATAAATAGATTCTCAATACAAATAAACAATTTCAAACAACATTAAACCGCACACAGTAACTCTGACTCTCTGGACATAGCTGCCGGTGTTCTGGGAGCCAGGCTCACTGTTGGTACTGCACTGGAGGCAGGCTAAAGATACTTTGCTGGGTCGTAAAGTTGCTGTGAGTTGGCAGGATTGCTGCGTCAGTCAGGGTGGGCTCAGCAGATTGGAGGTGGACAGTCATTTCCAGGGTAGGAGGGACAGTCCATGAGCTCCCCACATTGGGTTCAGAAGTAGGGACCCACAAGCTGCCAGGTCGTGGCCCCCACCTACCTCTGGTCAAGTGCCAATTATTAGAGTCATAGAGATGTACAGCACGGAAACAGCCCCTTCAGCCCAACTTGTCCATGCTGATCAGATATCCTAAATTAATCTAGTCCCATTTGCCAGCATTTGGTCCGTATCTCTCTAAACCCTTCCCATTCATATGCCCACCCAGATGCTTTTTAAATGTTGTAATTGTACCAACCTCCACCACTTCCTCTGGCAGCTCATTCCATACACGCACCACCCTCTGCATGAAAAAGTTGTCTCTCAGGTCCCTTCTAAATCTTTTCCCTCTCACCTTAAACATATGCCCTCTAGTTTTGGACTCCCCTACCCTGGGTAAGAGAACTTGGCTGTTCACCCTATCCATACCCCCCATGATTTTATAAACCTTTCTCAGCCTCTGAAGCTCCAGGGAAAATAGTTCCAGCCCTTTCAGCCGTTCACTACAGCTCAACCCTCCATTCCCAGCAACATCCTTCTAAATTGCTTCTGAACCCGTTCAAATTTAACAACATCTTTCCCGTAGCAGGGAGACCAGAACTGGTATGCAGAATGACCTAATAAATGTCCTGCACAGCCGCAACATGACCTCGCAACTTAATATTAGATGGTAATGTTGCTCCCAGGCCAGACTTAACAGGAAGCAATTTGGATTGGTGACAGTGTCTATACTTTGAACCTCTCTGTCCAAGTACACTCCTCCTTCCCCACGCCCAGGAAGTGTCTTAAATTCAAGAGCCTCAATGTTGCCATTGGTTAGTGAAGAGTTGGCCGACACAACTCTGGCATTGTCCTTTTGTCACTTCACTGCCTCGTCAGTAAAAGCCTTACCTCACTGCTTCTTTGACCTGAGCTAAACTCAGTTCCTCAGGAGGGCCAGGTTCCAAGTAGCCGTACTTTTCTAAGAATGCCTTGAGGAACAAAAAGAAAGAGCATTCTCTTAAAATCAGAGCGACCAAACAAAAAGAGCAGCATTGTTCTCTTAAAAATTAATGTCTACATGTTGCAGCAGCAGTCAGATGTCAATGGCACAACAACAGAATTTGCCGGAAATCCTCAGTGGGTCTGGCAGCCTCTGTGAAGAAAATGTCTGGGTTAATGTTCTGGTCTGGTGACCCTTCCTCAGAGGCGCTAAGCTTTGGGGGCCAGGGGTGGGGGGAGTTACTGAAATCTCGATGGGAGCTTCCTCAACCACCTTGCTATTTGATGCATTCCACAAGGTGTTTGATCCCCAGTTTGGCAATTATCCATATTTACCTCATGTTATTTCTGGATGTTAGAGTATCAGTTGTTTTGAGGAAGGCTCACCGGACCTGAAGCATGAACTCTCATTTTTTCTTCACAGATGCTGCCAGACCTGCTAAGCTTTTCCAGAAGCTTGTGATTTTGTTCCTGATTTACAGCATCCGCAGTTCTTTCAGTTTTTATTTAGATGACAACGGCATCCTGCTGAGTCCGTTTTGACCTAGCAGATTGTCACTGGTTCGACTAAATTCATAACTTTCCATCAGAGGACCACAAGAGAGGACCTCATTATCAATCGTGCATATCAATGCTCCTACCCTGACTCTGGCAAAAGCCTTTGTCACTTTTAATGACCGACACCAAGAACACGACATGGGTAATAACTTGTCTGTACACTTCGCATATTCCTTATAAACTGCTTCATTAATCTCTATACATAGTGTACACTAAACCTTCCCTCCTTATAGGGTAAATATGACTGTGTACACTTGTTAGGATGGGGCACGAATGGCTGGAAAGCTGGTTTGCAATGCTGAGTGACGCCAACAGAGGGCATCAATTCCCATGCCATGAAAGTCCCACCTTCCCACCCTGTTGCCTTGCCTGAGGCACAGTGACACCCAGGTTAAACCACCACCAGTCCTCTCTCTCTCTCTCTCTCTCTCTCTCTCTGTAATGAGAGAACACCGTATAGTGCTCTGGGACTATGGTACCTTTACCTTTACACTTGTTAGGCGCTTGTAATTGATTAAGTCAAGTTTCTAACAAAAACAGAAGTTGCTGGGAAAAGCCCAGCTGGTCTGGCAGCATCTGTGAAGGAAAAAACAGAGTTAACATTTCGGGTCCAGTGACACTTCCTCAGAACGGCTCCATTCCGAGGAAGGGTCACCGGACCCAAAACATTAACTCTGTTTATTTCCTCCACAGATGCTGCTAGACCTGCTGAACTTTTCCAGCAACTTTGTTTAAATTCCTGATTTACAGCATGAGCAGTTCTTTCAGGATTTTTTTTTCAGTCAAATTTGTTTTGCACTGAAGATGATTTTGGTAGTTCCAAGGATTTTTAAGGAGCATTTCCATTTTTTTAAATATAAGACTGCAAGCCTGCTTTCTGTGGCATGGCAAACAAGCACATGGCGATAGGCCTTTCAATTTGCTTTCATAACAATACAATTATAAAACTATACACAGTAATGAAATTCATTTTTCCACCCCTGTTTCTATGTGTTCTGAAGTTGCATCCATGGAGAAGGAGTTAGCTTGGCAACTGTAACATTCAGGGGTTTTTATTCACTCAGGGATTGTGGCTCGATCAGCATTTATTGTCCGTCCCTAGTTGCCCCTTGAGAAGGTGGGGGTGAGCTGCCTACTGGAACCACTACAGTCCACCTGCTGTGGGTTGACCCACAATGGCCACAGGGAGGGAATGCTAAGATTTTGATCCAGCAACAGTGAAGGAACGGCGATATATTCAGGAAGGTGAGGGGCTTTGGTGGCGAACTTACAGGAGGTGATGTTCCCATATATCTGCTGTTGTCCATCCAGATGGAAGTGGTTATGGATTTAGAAGGTGCTGTATAAGGAGCATTCTGCAATGCATCTTGTAGATGGTACACACTGCTGTTACTGAGCGTCGGTGGTGGAGGGAGTGGATGCTTGTGGATGTGATGCCAATCAAGTGGCTGCTTTGTCCTGGATGATGTAAAACTTCTTGAATGTTGTTGGGGCTGCACCCATCCAGGCAAGTGGGGAGTATTCCATCACACTCCTGACTTGTGCACGGTAGATAGCTTCCAAAAGCCTGCCCACTATCTGCTGCAAGACTTAGAACATAGAACATAGAACAGTACAGCACAGAACAGGCCCTTCAGCCCACAATGTTGTGCCGACCATTGATCCTCATGTATGCACCCTCAAATTTCTGTGACCATATACATGTCCAGCAGTCTCTTAAATGACCCCAATGACCTTGCTTTCTTTGATCTGCTCTGGTAACCACAGTGGATCTGGTCAATGGTAATCTCAAGGATGTTTAGTAAAGGGGATTTGACCGTCCTAAGGAATACCTGCAGAGATGTCCTGGAGTTGAGATGATTGACCTCCCACAACCACAACCATCTTCCTGTGTGTCAGGTATGACTCCAACCAGTGGAGAGTTTGCCCCCGATACTCATTGATTCCAATTTTGCTAGGGCTCCTTGATGTCACACTCAATTGAATGGAGTCTTAATCGCAAGGGCTATCACCCTCACTTCAACTCTGGGATTCAGCTCTTTAGTCTGCATTTGAATCAAGTCTGTAATGATGTCAGGAGCTGAGTGGCCCTGGAGAAACCCAAACTGGTGTCACTGAGCAGGTTATTGTTGAGCAGATGCCTTGGTATGACAGGTTGGCACAACATCAAAGGCCAAAGGGCCTGTACTGTGCTGTAATGTTCTATGTTCTATAGATGGTGCTTGGATAGCTCCCTCCATCACTGATGAATGATGAAAGAGAGTGAAGGAAACGCACAAGTATTATTTGCAGCGTACAGCTGAGGAACATTAGATCTCCGAGAAACCCAGTGGCAGTAATAGTTGTGTGAAGCCAGCTGTCTGTGTCAGACTCAAATAACGTCTGTGATTAGGTGCTCGAGGACAATCCCGTGCACCCAGGGACCGCAGTCCCAGGAAAGAAGTGTGAGCAGCAATTGAGGATGTTCATGACAGATTGATTTTGGAAGGTGTTTCAAATCTAGATCTCTGAAAGCGGAGGTTTGGAATCCCTTGTAAACTTTTAATGAGATTTGGTGACGCTTCCTCAGAGGTGCTAAGCTTTGGGGACAAAAGGCAGTTGGGGCAGGGGTAAAAGTTGCTGAAAGATCGACAGGAGTTTCTTTGACCGCCTTATTATTGGATGTGTTCTACGAGGTGTTTGATCCGCAGTTTGGCAGTCATCCATACTTGCCTCATGTTATTTCTGGATGTTAGAGTACGAGTTGTATGCCTATTTTGTTTTTCTAACTTTGCTTCAGTACATTTGCTTACTTGCGATGAACGACTTCTTTATTCAGGAGGGTAAGGAACCCGGTGAACTTGCTTCTGATTCTGAGCTACACATTGTCCGTTACATAATTCACAATATTGCCTTCCTTCTTAATTCATACTTTGTGGTGGTAGTGGTGGATTGGGACACAGAGTCAATCCACCCCTCCTAACTTGATGTTACCATATCTATATTGTACAGCTTTTGGAACTATAAACTGAAATGGAAGTCAATTTGCCAAAACTAAAACACCAGGAGAGTTTTGCAACCTGAAAAGCAAGTGTTATATACTTCTCACGTGTTGCTTTTGAAGCAGTGAAGGGGACAATTTAAGTGGGACTGGGTGTCTTTGGAGTTGAGGATATTCTGCCTGAAAACAGTCCTTTTTTTTCATAATGGCAGTGGCGTTCTGCTTGGGTCAGCATTGGCGCCATATCTATTCATGTTACACATTAACAATCTGGTTAAAGGAATGAGGACATCGTTGTTACATTTACAGATGACACAAAGATAGGTGGTGGGGTAGCTAAGGTTGAGTAAACCTGGAGCCTGCGGAATCGCTTGGGCAGGCCAGGGGAGTGGAATACCATGTGGGAAAGTTTGATAGGAAGAATTGTGGTGTAGACTATTTTCTAAATGGAGAGAGATTGCAGAGATCTGGGCAGGCGATGGCCTAGTGGCACTATCGCAGGACTGTTAATTCAGAGACCCAGGTAACATTGTGGGAACCCGGGTTCAAATCCCACCATGACAGATGGTGGAATTTGAATCCAATATGTATCTTGAATTAAGAATCCAATGATGAGTGTGAATCCATTGTCAATTATTAGAAAAACCCATCTGGTTCACTAATATCCTTTAGGGAAAGAAACTGCCATCCTCACCTGATCTGGCCTACATGTGACTCCAGACCCACAGCACTGCCCTCTGGGCAACTAGGGATGAGAAATAAATGTGGCTTAGCCCAGCAATGCTCTCATCTTGTGAATGAATAAAGAAAAAAGAAAAAATGCTAGGGAGTCTTCCTGTAGGATTCTCTTAAGGTTAACATGCAGATTCAGCTGGCAGTTAGGAAGGCAAATAAAATGTTAGCATTCATTTCAAGATGGCTAGAAAATATGAGCTGGGATGTACTGCTGAGGCTGTAGAAGGCTCTAGTCAGAATAGTTGGGAGTATTGTGAGTAGTTTTGGGCCCTGTATCCAAGAAGGGATGTGCTGGCTTTTGAGGGGTCCAGAGGAGGTTCACAAGAATGACCCTGGGAATGAAAGGTTTGTCATATGAGGAGCGATTGAAGACTCTGGGTCTCTACTTGATGAAGTTTAGAAGAATGAGGGGGTGGATCTGACTGAAATATACAGAATACAGACAAGCCTGGATTGAGTGGGCATGGAGAAGATGCTTCAACCAATAGGAGAGACTAGGAATCGAGGGCACAGCCTCAGAGCAAGGGGATGACCCTTTAGAACTGAGATGAGGAGGTTTTTTTTCAGGCAGAGGGCGGTGAATTTGTGGAACTCACTGCTGAAGTGGGCTGTGGAAGCCAGGTCAATGAGTGTATTTAAGACAGAGATAGAGACATTTTTGATTGGTAAATGGATCAAGGAGAAGGCAGGAGAATGGAGTTGAGAAACACATCAGCCAAGGTTGACTGGTGGAGCAGATTTGATGGGCCGAATAGCATCATTCCACTCCTGTACCTTACGGCCTGATTGGTTGAGCTGAAGAGCGCTAATAAAGGGACAAGGGTGAGGGGCATCAGAGAAAAACATCCAGAGCCTGCACACAGGGAGCTTCCATCTCTCCCTCTCTACTTCCTTGTGCAGAGCAAGGGCAGAAAACCGAGAAAAAGTGCATGAGAAACATTCTCAAAGAAGAAACCAACTAGGTCCACCTGAACACAACCCTTTAAACTGAAGAATGACAATCACCCTGTAAACTGCGGAATGTCATTGGTGGGAAAATAAAATCATAAAAGGACTCCCAGAGACAATTTAACCCACCCTTGAAATCTACACTTTCAATCTTTGGGATTCTGTTAACCCTGCTTATACTTTATTTTGTAGTACGTATTAAACCTCTTGACTGTCTTAATTATGATTGGTTCTCGTGAGTATTTGTGGCCTTTTTGACAATCCGTCGAATATCTCAGGACTTGCCGTCGGGGGAAAATGGAAGCTGGGCAGAAGGAGCGCGCTGTCACATCCCCCCACCCACTCCATTCCCGGGACCACCACATGCCCCCAGTGTAACAGGGCCTGTGGAAGCCCCACCGGTCTGCACAGCCACCTACAGGCTCACCCTGAGAGTGGAAGAGAGCCATCCTCGTCTGTGAGGGAGCGCCATTGACTGGCTTTCTTTGTGGTCGTGAAGGGATGTAATTTATGTTGCATTGTTATAGATCAGAAATCCTTTCTTTTCTCTGTTTCTAGTCAAAGTTACATGCGTTACAGTAAAGACAGCTGTTTTTCTGTTTGCAATGAAACCTGGTATGAATTGTTTCAGGCTTGAGTAGCAATTGGTCAGGCAAATTGATCATTCTGGTGAGGGCCAAAGGGATTTTATACATTTATACACTTTGTGATGGCTTATGGAACCGTGGAGAATTATTACCACACTTTTTCCAGTTACATTGTGATGGCATGGTACATCAAAAAGTTAAATTTATTAAATTCAAACTAAATGAAATTATTCATTACATTTTGGCCTAAGAAGGAGGGTCTTCACTGAGTTACATTAGTTTGAACAGTCTGGAAAATCGCTCACCGATCCTGGCCGAATCCGATGACCACTTAAAAACAACAGGTTAGTAAAACATTATATTTCTATCATTCTCAGTCGTTATTCATGAGGCTGAGAATAGCAAACATGGCGGTACGCCAGAATGTCCACCAGCCGACTTGTTCTTCATTCTGATTGGTGGCATCAAGAGTGGCTCAGCGATTAGCATTGCTGTCTCACAGCGCCAGTGACCCCAGTTCGATTTCACCCTCAGGTAACTGTCTGGGTGAAGTTTGCACATCCTCCCCGTGTCTGCGTGGGTTTCCTCTGGGTGCTCCGGTTTCCTCCCACAGTCCAAAGATGTGCAGGATAGGTAGTTTGCCACGCTAAATTGACCATAGTGTCCATGGACATGCAAGCTAGGTGGATTAGCCATTGGAAATATGGGGTTACAGGGATAGGGTAAGGAGGTAGGTTTGGGTGGGATGGTTTTCGGAGGGTCGGTATGGACTCAATGGGCCAAATGGCTTACTTCCACACTACAAGGATTCTATGATCCAAAAACAAGGGCCATATCGAGAGAAACTAATTGCCACAAATTTGTAACTTTGGCTGTAATAATGACTTCTTTCAATTGTGTGCATTTGAGAGGAATCACAGCAAAAAGTAGCTCCCAAGGATGGACTGCCATATCAGTGAGGTGCTGTTACACTTCAGTGTAAAGGATCCCATGGCACAATTCAAATGAAGATCGCTGGAGTTCTCTTAACATCCTGACCAATGTTTATCACCCAGCAACATATAGTCATAGTGATGTACAGCATGGAAACAGACCCTTCGGTCCAACTTGTCCATGCCGACCAGATATCCCAAATTAATCTAGTCCCATTTGCCAGCATATGGCACATATCCCTCCAAACCCTTCCCATTCGTGTCTTGCAGAAGAGTTCAGAAGTGAAGTCACTTTGCACTCAAGACAGTATTTCTTTGCCCCCAGACCTACCGAGTTTCTCCAACACTTTTCTGTATTTATTTCAGATTTCCAGCATCCGCAATATCTTGGTTTCAATTATGCAGGAAGCCACAGATTGCTGGTCACAATCACATTGCTTTTGTCAAACCCTTACTGCAACTTAAACCAAATTTCCCAGTGTTATAATAGTGACTACACTTTAAAAGCGCGCCATGGATTGTAACTTGATTTGGGATGTCCTGACAGTATGGAAGATATCCTATAAATCAAAGTCCTCTCTCTATCTTAAATCAGGGACTATTTGACTTTTACAGTCACTTCTAACCAGAAGACCTAATGCTTCAAACTGATTTGGAACAACTCAGAAACGTAGCTGTTGCTCCACAGGAATGCTGGCTCACTGAGCTTTCTTAAACACTGTTTTCCTGTAATTCAATATCATCTACATATTATAATTGATCGTCTATTGTTGTAGTTCTAATTATGGTCAGAGGTTTTAATGGGGGGGTCCAGCCCAAGTTGTTAAGCTTCCCTTATCAGATGTTGCCAAATTTCAATTCATTACAGTTGCACACTCTTCATTTGTGGAATTAATCAAACCATTGAGAACAGTTACCGCACCCAGGGTCAGGAAAGGCCAGGCACAGACACATTGCTCAAAGTCATTTGAAACTAAGGTGTTTCTTTCCTTTGTGTTCAACACAGGGAAGGAGGATGACAGAGTCATAGAGTTCTACAGCATAGTAAAAAGCCCTTTGGCCCACTGTGTCTGTGCCTGTCAAAAAGCCACTTAACTTTTCCAATCCTATTTTCCAGCATTTGGTCTATAGGCTTGCATTGCAAATGATTATCTAAGTACTTCTCAAATGTTGTCAGGATTTCTGCCTCCGCCACCTCTAAAGGCAATGAGTTCCACATGCCCACCAGTGAAAAAAAAATCCTCTCACCTCCTCTAAATTCCACCCCTTACCTTAAATCTATGATCCTGGTCATAAGGCCCTCTATCTGGTGAAAAGTTTCCACCTGTCTACCCAATCTACGCCCCTCATAATTTTCACCATGCTCAGTCTCCCCTGCTCTGCTCTGTCCAATTTCTCTTCATAACTGAAACTCTCCAGTCCAAGCAACGTCCTGGAAAATCTCCTCTGCACCCTCTGCAGTGCAATCACATCTCCCTTATAATTCCAGAACTGCACACAACACTGTGGCCTCACCAACATTTTGATATCGGTTTACCCTGCAGGACCTTATCAAAGCCTTGCTGAACTCCAAGTGGTCGAGGTTTATGGAGGAACTCCCAATCCGGCAATTAGGATAAAGGGTTTATAAAATGTAAAGTTAAATGAATCATCTTACATTCATTGTTCTAAGGATTCTTGTGGCACACTGGTAGTACCCTTATATCTGGGCCAGGAGGACTGGGTTAAAGTCCCACCTGCTCCAGAGGTGTGTAATAACAGCTTTAAACAGGTAGTTTAGAAATTCTCTACCTCTGCTTTTCTTCCAATTTACTTCCCTTTCTGCTCCCTAAAGAGAATGACATCTGGAGACAATCCCAAAACCAATGCACTAATACCTTATTTAAACCAGTAATCCATTCCTACTGGCCTTCACAATTGAATGTGATCTCACACATGTCTTACACAGTCAACTTTCAACGTGCACTCTCTAGGCAGGGATCTATATCATGAACCCTCATCCAAAGCATACTAACTGTATTAAGATGCATGGGTGACAGACATAATTAAATATTCAAAGCACTTATTAAGAAAGACAGCTGTAACACTGAATTTCAAGGACAAATGCAGACATGTGTTATTATACCTTCTGTAAACAAATGAACTCACTTGAAAAGGAGTTCTCCCTGGTTTTTTGTACTGCACAATCTGGCTTCAGATCCATTGAACAAACCTGCCTGAAGGTTCCCTTCTCTAGCCCCAGAATCAATTCTAACATCTCAATTAATTTCCCGGTCTGAGATCATTAAACTGAACCCAGGTTGGGAACCCATCCTACTATCTTTTGGTCCATGTACCTCAATTGCTCGTGATATGGCATTTTCCCTCACAGGGAAATCGAGACTCCTCGAAATGG
Organism: Stegostoma tigrinum; assembly: GCF_030684315.1. Taxonomy (NCBI): domain Eukaryota; kingdom Metazoa; phylum Chordata; class Chondrichthyes; order Orectolobiformes; family Stegostomatidae; genus Stegostoma; species Stegostoma tigrinum. The sequence goes on from NC_081380.1 coordinate 8,016,010, forward strand.
AGTTTTTATCAAGTTTGTCTAAAGTTCTAAGCTAGTAGAATATAATGTGCCATATTGGACATTGGTTATCAATCACAGGTGGGTAGTAGTTGGGACATTTCATTGCCATAGAGCCTCTTTTCTGCACTGAGTGTCAAGAACCTACCCTACCAGCAAGGTGTTCGATAAGGTTCCCCACAGTAGGCTATTGTACAAAATGCGGAGGAATGGGATTGTGGGAGATAGAGCAGTTTGGATCAGAAATTGGCTTGCTGAAAGAAGACAGAGGGTGGTAGTTGATGGGAAATGTTCATCCTGGAGGCCAGTTACTAGTGGTGTACCGCAAGGGTCGGTGTTGGGTCCACTGCTGTTTGTCATTTTCATAAATGACCTGGATGAGGGCGTAGAAGGATGGGTTAGTAAATTTGCAGACGACACTAAGGTCGATGGAGTTGTGGATAGTGACGAAGGATGTTGTAGGTTACAGAGAGACATAGATAAGCTGCAGAGCTGGGCTGAGAGGTGGCAAATGGAGTTTAATGCGGACAAGTGTGAGGTGATGCACTTTGGTAGGAGTAACCAGAAGGCAAAGTACAGGGCTAATGGTAAGATTCTTGGTAGTGTAGATGAGCAGAGAGATCTCGGTGTCCCTGTATACAGATCCTTGAAAGTTGCCACCCAGGTTGACAGGATTGCTAAGAAGGCATACAGTGTTTTAGCTTTTATTAATAGAGGGTGCGAGTTCCGGAACCATGAGGTTATGCTGCAGCTGTACAAAACTCCGGTGCGGCCGCACTTGGAGTATTGTGTACAGTTCTGGTCACCGCATTATAAGAAGGATGTGGAAGCTTTGGAAAGGGTGCAGAGGAGATTTACTAGGATGTTGCCTGGTATGGAGGGAAGGTCTTACAAGGAAAGGCTGAGGGACTTGAGGCTGTTTTCATTAGAGAGAAGAAGGTTGAGAGGTGACTTAATTGAGACATATAGAATAATCAGAGGGTTAGATAGGGTGGATAGGGAGAGCCTTTTTCCTAGGATGGTGACGGCAAGCATGAAGGAGTATAGCTTTAAATTGAGGGGTGAAAGATATAGGACAGCTGTCAGAGATAGTTTCTTTACTCAGGGAGTAGTAAGGGAATGGAAAGCTTTGCCTGCAACGGTAGTAGATTCGCCAACTTTAAGTACATTTAAGTTGTCATTGGACAAGCATATGGACGTACATGGAATAGTGTAGGTTAGATGGGCTTGAGATCGGTGTGACAGGTCGGCACAACATCGGGGGCCGAAGGGCCTGTACTGTGCTGTAATGTTCTATGTTCTATGTACCCAACTATCAATGCTGGATGACAGACCACTATACAGTCCTAATAAGAAAAGGCACTTGTCTGACATAACAAAGTATAGTTTATTATATGCTGACAATAAGTGCATTTGACATTAATTAGTTAGCTACAATGACAACTACCAAGGGCCAGGTATGCCTCGTGGTTTTCCAACTGAGTCCATTTGACATTCTCAGGTTGGACGGAGCTAACATTGGCTCTTGTGGAACCACTATTCTCATCAGCACAGTGAAAAAGGCGCCAGAGTGTTATTAACTTCATCATCCACAATGCCCCCAGCTCAGAAAAATTTGTTTTGGAGGTTATTCTTACATTAACTTTAAATATTTAGTCAATATGGGATTCTACCCTTCCAAAACAGAGCACATGTATTACAAACTGGAATCGATTCCAATCTGGATTTGATTTTTTTTTATACACAATAATAACACATGAATGAGCTATTGGGAAAATCATAAAGGTGAACTTTTGAAATACCTATGCTTTACTGATCAAAGACAATGATTAGGGAGATCATTGGCTAAATTCCTGTCATATCCGACATGGTCTTGAATGAATACAAGTTTTGTGATCCATAAGAACTGGAACCATGTTCCAAATTAATACGTGAGACATGATCACGCATGTATGAAGGATTACCTGTGACTGCCGTGGTGTACAACTCAGGCATCAGCCCTGGAGCAGTGTAAGCTCAACGGGTTCACCAATGACCTTTAGGACAAGATCACACTTTGTCTGAGCCTAAGAGTGAATCGAGTCCCACATCAATATGGCTGACACATGACTTCCTCTTTGTGACCAACCTAGTGCTGTACCGTCCCACTGTACACACGAGGGGATAGAGCTTTGCAGCAATATGCGGATAGACCCACTAACTGGCAAAGGTGACAGAAATAAAAGGTTTAATAAAGTACACTTCTTTCCATATGAAAAATGACATGAGAACTTGTTCTCAGTGTAGAGAGAGCTGATGTATTGTAAATTATCAAATCCATATCATTTCGAAGTTATACCAGAATTCATCCTGGGAAATCTGGTATTAAAAGTCTTCTGGGTAATACACGATCAGGAGTAGGAAATAAGACGAAGATGGGTTAGGTTTTTAAACGTTATCACATTAGAAGGGGAAGGAAAGGCCATAGCCACGCGGCATAAGAAGTCCTGATTTCATCAGTAGGTTGTGTTACTATGGAGAACACCTATATAGTGCATCCCAGCAGCTGTTTCCTCAGTCAGATTCATGTGGCTTTCTTCTTGAACAACTGATGAGTCCATCATCACTTTATAAAGGCCAAACAACACAACTCTGTCACCACTGAAACAAAATCACATCTGCCCTTCCATATCACCTCAAGCAGGTAACAGAGAAAAGTGCTCAAAGGTGCAGCTACATCTCACTAATGGGTAAAGGTGCAGCTAAAGAATTAGTATTAGTTTTATTTTCTCATGTGCCGAAAGGAGTTTACAAGGCAGGACTTACAGCACCATCATCCTAGGTACCTAGGTACAGGTTCTTCAGTGCATGTTCTCGGAAAAAAACCCAGAAAAATAAAGAAACAACAAGTCCAGCATTACAGATTGTAGGAATGAGCTAGAACACTGGAAAATAATGGCTGTGTTTGTGCTTAGGTGATCCTGCGGAGCTGAGCTCAGAGCAGCAAAGGCCCAAACAGTATCAATAAATGACAGAGAGATGAGAAAGGTTGTGATAAAGAGAAAGGTTGGACGTTAAGAGTCAGGGAACCATCATATCTTAGATTACAAAATCAGAAATTGCTGGAAAAGCTCAGCAGGTCTGGCAACATCAGTGCAGAGAAAGCTGAGTTAATGTTGCATGTTCAGTAACCCACCTTCAGAACATTTTAGATTATCAGGTTTAGACCCATTAAAATGTTTTGATCTTACCATGGGAAATGTATTGTATCAATAACTGAAGTATTTACATGAAATCAGGGTATTATGCTTGGACAGCAAGCTGGGCTATTTGAAAGTTATATATAACGCACTGAGGCGATGTCATTACAAAACTATACAATTATGAATCTTACATCAGAGAGTTATTAAGTGGCCTGTGTGGTATTCCACTTCTATTTTTAGCCCTGGCTGAATGGGTCCTTTGTTTTGATCAACGAAGCTTGGAATCATGTGCCAAAAATGACTATTATCACAAAAAGTTAAATGAAGGTATTTTTCCCAAAGAAATGCATTCATGATGAATCACTGTAATGGACATTCCAGATCTGTGGGTAACGCTTTCTTCTCTGAAACAGACCTTCTGCGTTCAAATTTTTCCCCAGAGGCATGCATTTGTAATCCAGGCTGACACTTCAGTGCGGTACTGACAGACTACTGCACTTACTGAAATGGCATCTTCCAGTTGAGAAGTTAGACACTGCTGTATTCCTTACCACCTCCAGTTACTGTAGGTCAGGAGCTCTGTAGACAAAATGTTACAGTCTGACCCTGGAGGCCCTCTCTGATCCTTTACCACTATTCAAATTAGTGAGGTGTCTCAACCTATATTTGTCCATTGATCAACCTTGCTGCAACAAATTAGGAAGGTTAGAGAGATCATTTATTTCTTGGAAGTGCATATCTAGATGGGATAGAGGAAGGTAGAGATCTCAATGTGCTGATACACCAATCACAAAAAAAGTTATGCCAGAATTTAGCGAGTCCCTTACAAAAAGAGAATACCACAAAGTTGGTCAGATAGTAAGAACTACCAATGTTGGAGTCAGAGGTAACACAGCGCAGAGCTGGAGGAACGCAGCAGGTCAGGCAGCGTCAGAGGAGCAGGAAAGCTGATGTTTCTTCAGATTTCTGAAGAAGGGTCCAACTCGATACGTCAGCTTTCCTGCTCCTCTGATGCTGCCTGATCTGCTGTGTTCCTCCAGCTTCACACTGTGTTATACCAAAAACTTGGCTTTGGTTCTAGAGTTGAAAAGTAGGGAGTTCATATTGAAACTGTATTAATCCTTGGTTGGACCATACCTAGAAGTACCATGTGCTGTTCTGGTCACCATATTACAGAGAGGCTATAGAGGCGCTGGAGAGGGTGCAGACAAGATTTGTGAGGTAATACGCGTAATTTGTGGGATCAGACATCAGGAAAGGAAAGGATCAACAGGGTGGGTCTCATTAAAAAAAAACTGATGGCTGATCTAATAGAAGTAATTAAAATCCTGAAGGTTTTTGATGGGGTGGATCCAGATAAATAACTCCTTTTGCGGACAACAACACAACTAGACAGAGTCATCAAGAACGCCAATAGGAAGTTCAGTTGTAACTTATTTACTGGAAGAGCAGGGAGAAAGTGGAACTCACTACAGAGGAAGTGGTTGAAGTGGATACAGTACAGATACACTGACAAGTATCTGTGGAAAGTGGGACAAGCAGCTGAGGGGGAAGAGAATAGAAAGTCTGGCAAGTTTGAGTACTGCGCATACCTTGTAAAGACTTTAACATCTGGTATGACTCTGGGAATAGCAGCGGCATTTAATGAAGTGTTGCCCCATGGGGGCTGTAACACGTATAAGAAAGAATGTTGATAAGGAACTGAATCTTTCTCTAGTACAAATATAACAGACTATATACAAAGTTACAGTGGAACGAAGCATTTCTGATCTCCAAATCTATACTTGTTAGTGCATCTCTGAGTGACATGAACACTTTATACGGAATGATGGGTGATTATATGCAATGGGCTTTTGGCGGAGATTGGACAAGCTCATTTTACTCTGGCGGGCCACAGCCAATAGGCGAAGCAAGATATTCATCTTCCAAAGGATGGCCACAGTTGATCCAAAGCCTACCTGCTGACACGACCAGCATGTTGTGCAAATGGTCACTGAAACAATCTGAAAGGCATGATACAGGACCCCAAACTAAACTCAAAGCTGTATCTATCACTCTGGCAAACGTGACTGAGCATTTGCCTGACACATTCCCTACTCCCTGAAATAGACAGCCTGAAATCAGTACCAGATTTCTAGCTAAGCCTTCGGCTCATGGCAAATATTGGCACATCTCCTGGAACTGAACGAGTCAGTTGATGAAAACAGATTAAGAGACAGAATGTAAGAAGCAGTTGTTGAAATGAGAAGGACAGTGCCTCAATTTGAAATAAAAACCAAGGGTGGCACAGTGGCTCAGTGGCTAGCATTGCAGCCTCACAGCATCAGAGACACATGTTCGATTCCATCCTTGGGTGACTGTCTGTGTGAAGGTTGTACATTCTCCCTGTGTCTGCGTGGGTTTCCTCCAGTTTCCTCCCACAGTCCAAAGATGTGCAGGTTAGGGGGATTAGCCATGGGAAATGCAGGGATAGTGGTAGGGGGGTGGATCTGAATGGGATGTGCATCAGAAGGTCAGTGTATTCTCGATGGGCCAAATGGCCTGCTTCCACACTGCAGGTATTCTAATTCTTAATGTTTTACTAAAAGTTAAACTAAGCAGCTGAATTTCATGGACTTTTATCCAGCAGAAAAAGACAGAACTCAGTGTAACTAGTCCACAACAGCAATCTCCACACAAACCTTTCCTTTCAATCAGCCTAACTGTCTCCTTTAGATAGTCATGTAGCATCTCCTTAACAATGTCTTGTGGTGAAAATCCTCCTTAAACGTGTCATGGTTACAGGGGAAGTGGAAGTTACTCCCTTTCTACTACAAACCTGCTGCTTTGAGATAGAAACTGTATTGTGCTTCTGATCTTGCTCTGTTTATGCCCTGATATGGCATTCACACACTCCCTCTCACATTCCTTCTCCATTAGGCTTTGAGTGCCAGTTGCGGTTAAAAGCAATTTTTATTCACTACAGAAGTGATTTCATTGAGGTCAGGCCAATGGAACAATAGCAGAACAAAAGATTCTTCTAAGCAAACCAAAGTATGAAGTATCGCATATAAACATTTCCAGATCCCTAACATTTACCACACATCGGAAACATCACAACCTCCTGCCTTTTTCGTTTTAGACCATACATGAAACAAATTCCAAAATTGCAACTCTTTCCATGCTTCCTTCACAGTGGTAAAATAGAAAGAAACATCATGCCCCAATCCTAATTAATGCAATTTCAATGATACTTTGTCATATTTAGCAGATTAGAAGATTGACTACAGTGGGATTACTAGCAGATGGCAAATAAATAGATAATTCCAGCAGGTTAAAGGAACATTATGCATTCTAAAACTTAAAACCAAAAACTTAAGGAATGGCCCTTCGTGCCAAAACATAGGGAACCGTACCTGGAAGGTGTGTATACATTAGAAAGAGAGCAATTCATTGAGATACCCAAGCCTAGTCAGACATTCAATCTCATTCCCATTCCTGATCCTCTACTATCAACATCCTGGCAGTTACCACTGACCAGAAAGGGAACCAGACTAGTAACAAAGATACTACGGCTTCTACAGCAGGATAGAATCATAGAGTGGTAACTGCATGGAAACACACCCTATGGTCCATTTTATTCACGCCAGCCAAATATCCTAAATTAATCTAGTCCCATTTTGCAGCATTTGGCCTAAACCCTTCCTATTCATATACCCATCCAGATGCCTTTTACATGTTGTAATTGTACCCACCACTTCCTCTGGCAGCTCATTACATACACACACCACCCTCTGAATGAAAAGGTTGTCCCATAGGTCCCTTTTAAATCTTTCCCCTCTCACCCTATGCCCTCTGATTTTGGACTTCATTAGTCTGGGGAAGAGACCTTGTCTATTTTACCCCACCCTCGTCCCTCATGATTTTGTAAATCTCTATAAAATCATTCTCAGTCTCCAATGGTCCAGGGAAAATAGCCCCTGCATTCAACCTAAACTGTGGACCCGGTCTGTCGACGACACATTTGTCAATACGAAACGCAGCAAACCAGAAGAGACCCACTACCTCATCAACAATGTATTTGCTGGGATTAAACTCATGACAGAAGAAGAAACAAATAATCAGCTTCTGTTTCTGGATGTCAGAGTTGAACGCATGACCAATGGGGAGTTCCAGACCTCAGTATATAGGAAAGCAACCCACACTGACCAAATCCTCAACTTCCACAGCAACCACCCCAACATCGACAAACAAAGCTGCATTAGGACACAATTTAAACCAGCTAGGGCACACTGCTACACACCACTACTCTGCAGGAAAGAGGAAAAATACCTATACAAAATCTTCACTATTACCAGTTATCCCCGCAACTTTATCCACATGTGCCTACTAAATATACAACAATTAGAGGATACAATACGCCCTAACACACTGGCCACATTACCCTACATCAAGCATATATTGGAACTGACACTGAAACTCCTAAGACCACTAGGAATCATGGTGGCCCCCAAGCCCACAGACACTCTACAACAAACACTTACAAGGATGCAGAACACATTCCCACAACATGCAGAACCAACATAGTTTACAAACTACCATCCAACGACTGCCACAAACATTACATCAGACAGACAGGAAGGAAACTAGCCATCAGAATGCATGAACATCAGTCAGCAGCAAAACACTGCAATGAACTCTCCTTAATATCAGTACACTTGGACAATGAAGGCAATCAGTTTACCTGGGACAATGTAACCATAGTAGCCCAAGCTAAACATAGACACGTACGGGAATTCCTGGAAGCTTGGTTCTCCACCCGTAATGCAATCAACAAACATATAGAATTGGACCCTGTGTACAAACCCATATAGAACAAAACCAGAAATGACACTACTCACCATAGTGGACCGGACGGTATAACTTCCAAGTGGAGTAGAATAACATTGCTTCATCGGAGGCCTCACCGATGATCTCACCTAGTATGGTGACAAAACGTCTGAACGAAAACAAGCCAGCTCGGCGAGCAAGTCAACAACCTCAAAACATCCCCAGCCTATTCAGTCTCTCCCTATAGCTTAAAAACTCCAACCCTGAAAACATCCTTGTAACTCTTTCTTGCGCCCTTTCAAGTTTCACAACATCCTTCCTGTAGCAAGGAGGCCAGAATTAAATGCAGTATTCCAAAAGTGACCAAAGCAATATCCTGTACAGTCACGATATGACATCCCAACTCTTATAACTCACCTCCTGACTCCTCAAAGCCTGTCCCCCATCTACAAGGCACAAGTCAGGAGTGTGATGGAATACTCCCCACTTGCCTGGATGGGTGCAACCCCAACAACACTCAAGAAGCTTGACACCATCCAGGAAAAAGTGGCCCAGTTGATTGGCACTACATCCACAAGCGTCCACTCCCTCCACCGCTGATGCTCAGTAGCGCCAGTGTGTACCATCTACAAGATGCACTGCAGAAATTCACCAAAGATCCTCAGACAGCACCTTCCAAACCCATAACCGCTACCACCTAGAAGGACAAGGGCAGCAGATACAATGGAACACTACCCCCTGCAAGTTCCCCTCCAAGCCACTCTCCATCCTGACTTGGAAATACATCACCATTCCTTCAGTGTCACTGAGTCAAAATCCTGGAATTCACCCCCTAATAGCATTGTGGGTCAACCCGCAGCAGGATGACTGCAGCAGTTCAAGAAGGCAGCTCACCTCCACATTCTCAAGGGCAACAAGGGATGGGCAAGAAATGCTGGCCGGCCAGCAATGCCCATGACCCTCAAGTGAATTGAAGGAAAAAACCCAGCCATCTAATAAAGATCATAGTTGACCTTTGCTGCAACTTGAATTACCATCATTTCATGTTTGTGCAATACAAGAATCTGTTAATCCTCACCTTAAAAATTTCAACTGACCCTGCAGTATCCACAGCGGAGGGAGTTCTAGTGCTGCCCATCAGCTAATTCTCAATCGGCAATCCTCTAACCTCTGAATCACTAAGTTCCAGGTTCAAGTGTCCGCCCAGCACCTGAACATAAATGTCAAAGGTGGCACTCCAGTGCAATACTGAGGGGGGCGCTGCGTTGCAGGAAGTGCTGTCATTCAGATGAGCTGTTAAACAGAGGGTCTATCTACCTGCTCAGATTGATGTAAAAGACCTTTACACTCCTTATACACATGACCGTGCAGCCAAATGCATCCCCAATTCCATTTACAAGTTTGCAGATGACACCACTGTTGCAGAGTGGATCTCTGAGAGACTGAGTGCTTAACAGCCTTGTGTAAAGACACCATTCTCTCCCTCACTGTCAGCAAAATGAAGGAGCTGGTCATTGACTTCAGGAAGTGGGGTGGAGGGCAAGCCCTGGTCTGCATTAATGAGCTGAGGTGGAGATGGTCAACAGTATCAACGTCCTGGGAGTAATGATCATCAGTAACCTGTCCTGGTCCACCCATGTTGCCGCAATGGTCAAGAAAGCTTGACAATGTCTCTACTTCCTCAGGAGGTTAACGGAATTGGCATGACCATAAGGAGTCTTTGCAATTTTTATAGATGCAACATAGAAAGCATCTAATCTGGCTGCATCACAGTGTAGTATGGTAACTGCTCTTCCCAAGACTGCAAGAAACTGCAGAGAGTCATGAACACAGCTCAGTCCATCAGGCAAACCAGCCTTCCATCCATTGACTCCACCTACACTTGCCACTGCTTTGGGGCAGCACAGTGGCTCAGTGGTTAGCACTGCAACCTCACAGCACCAGGGACCTGGTTTGATTCCAGCTTTGGGTGACTGTCTGTGTGGAGTTTGCACATTCTCCCCGTGTCTTGCATGGGTTTCCTCCGGGTGCTCCGGTTTCCTCCCACAGTCTAAAGATGCGCAGTTTAGGTGGATTGGCCATGGGAAATTGCCCATAGTGTTCAGGATGTGTGGGTTATAGGGGGATGGGTTTGGGTGGGATGCTCCAAGGCGGGGTGCAGACTTGTTGGGCCGAAGGGCCTGTTTCCACACTGTAGGGAATCTAATCTAAACATAATCATAGACCCCTCCCACTCCAGTTATACTCTCTTCCAACCTCTTCTGTTGAGCAGAAGATATGAAAGCTGGAATACATCACAAACAGCTTCTTCCCCGCTGTTATCAGACTTTAGAACGGCACTCTCAAATGTTAATGTTGATCTTTCTCTCTCTGCACCTTCTCTGTGACTGTAATACTGTATCCTGCACCCTGTTCTGCTACCCTGATGTACTTTGTATGGTACAATCTGTCTGCACAGAATGCAAAACAACACTTTTCACTGTACCTTGGTGCGTGTGACAACAATAAATCAATCAGTCAATTCTGTGTCGACTTCACGGAGCAGTAGGATAGATCCCCCGGATCTTAGGGCCAATATCACCAAAACAGATGATCTGTTTTGTCATTACCACATTCCACCTGTTCTGCACAGATTGGCCTCTGCATTACCCACATCGCTGTAGTCCCAAACTTCAAAAGTACCTCATTGGCAGTAAAGAGTTTTGACACATCCAGTTGTCATGCAGATCACTGTATAAAATCCAAGTCGTTCTTTTAATAATAGTAGTAATAATAATAGTGTAGAATAGTGTAGGTTAGATGGGCTTGAGATCGGTATGACGGGTCGGCACAACATCGAGGGCCGAAGGGCCTGTACTGTGCTGGAATGTTCTATGCTCTATGTTTTACAACAAACACAGAGAATGCTTGAAAAACTCAGCAGGTGTGACAGCATCTGTGGAGAGAGAAAAAGAGTTAACATTTCGATGGCTCCTCTTCAGTTCTGAAGAATAAGTATGGAGCTTCCTTTAGCTGGCCTGAGAAATGAATTGGAGACGAGAGATGTTAAGAAAGGAAACTGTCGAGGCTGGGGTACAGTCCCTGAGTGAAAATTAAATGCCTTAAGTCAGCCACTGAGACCTGGCCTCTGAGGTATGAGAACATAAGAAATAGGGACAGGAGTAGACCATATCACACCTTTGGCCTGCTCCGCCACTCAGTAGGATCATGGCTGATCTAACCTGCGCACACATCATAACCCTTAATTCCTTTACTGTTCAAAAACCTATCTATCTTTACCTTAAAAACATTCAATGAGGAAACCTCAACTGCTTCACTGGGCAGGGAATTACACAGCTTCACAACCCTTCCATTGATCAGATACAGGACAGCATTAATACATCACTTTGTACACAAATGGAAGAGACTTTTTATGGACATGCCCAGGCGACTGACTGAACCATTGCGTCAGTGATAGTTTTAATGTTGCGAAGGTTTCGAACAGGTTGGGCACTTTGGGCTGTATCCAGTCAAGTTGAGAAAACGAGGTGATCTTAGCGAAACAAACAAGATCCTGAGGTCACATGACATGGCCGATGCTGAACGGATGCTTCCCCGTTGTGGGAGAGACTAGAACCAAGGGTCGTGGTTTAAAACTGAGGGCTCTGCCTTTGTAGGACAGCGGTGAGGAGATCTTATTTTGTCTCCTATAGAGTTGTGTGTTCCCATGGGATTGCCTCGTCCAGGAAGCAGTGGAGGTGCGGTCATTGAATATTATTAAGGCAGAAGTAAACAGACGAGGAAATCATCAAGAAAGTGGAAGTGAGGCCATAATCAGGTCAGCCATGATTGTAACAACTGGCAGAGAATGGCCTACTCTTACTCCTACATTATCTTCCACTACACCACTAGATTTATATAGGATATCTGATCGCATTGATGAGTTGGACCGAAGGGTCTGATTCTGTGCTGTATAACTCTCTGACTATGACAAGACTCTGGGGATTTTTAAGTTGTGGGAGCAGAGAGTGAGCCTGATTTCTGCAAACTGCAGGGTCTCTTTAAATTCTTACATTGTTTTTACTGTCGGCAGGCCCAGTAGAATGGATTGATCTCTGTGACCTCGACAGAAATAAAAGCCAGTGAGACAGTAAGTGTTTTTGATTCCCCTAGAAATCCAGGCTTTTCAGCAACTCCTTCAAATCCTCTGTTCCTCCTAGCCATTTCCCCCACCCCCGTCACGTCAAGAACCAAAGGATCCCCACCCAAAAAAATGCTGACCTTTTTCCCAAGGCCCCTGCTCCCCCACCCGACACAAACAGCTCCTGTACGCTCCAATTTCTCACTCTGGAGCCTTGTGAACATATGAGATTTAAAACCGGATCCAACTGGGGAAGTGTTTGGGAAACACCGTGCCCTGTAACAGGGGGTGGAAAACAGAAAGAGGATGGGATCAGCTTTCTGCTGCAGTGACATGTGCCCCACGTAGGAGCCTTCATACTCACGGACTCCTGCTGAGTTCTGCAGGATGCTGCTAATGTTGCAATGGAAACGCGGACAGTGGCGATCAGACATGCAAGTTACCAATAATCCTGACCTCTCATGGGGTTTCTGAGCTTCTTGCACCCAGCTCCTCAGGGGCTGTAGGTCTGTGTTAGCCTCCATGTCTACTTACTGCCTTTGCCTCCCTAAGCAAGCATTTGATGGCCTTCTGATCGGCCCACAATCTTGCCCTAACTTTCTGTCTTGTCCCAAAGTATGCATGCCAGCGTCTGAATTACATGGTGTCTGGTTCCTCCCATTGTTCCTTACTGTTTCCTAAGCCACGGGCCCCCTTCAGTGCAGAAAGATGCCATTCAGCCCATCAAGTCCATACTGATCCCCCAAAAAAGCATCCCACCCAGACACACCGCCCTACCCTATAACCATAACCCCGCATTTCCTATGGTTAACCCAACCATCCCTGGGCACCACGGGCAATCTAGCATGGCCAATCCTCCTAACCTGCACATCTTTGGATTGTGGGAGGAAACCAGAGCACCCAGAGGAAACCCACATAGACACGGAGGGAACATACAAACTCCACGCAGATGGTCACCCAAAGCTCGAATCAAACCTGGATCCCTGGCACTGTGAGGTAGCAGCGCTAACCACTGTGCCACCCACAGTCAGATTCACTTCCATCAAGTAGGTTCCCCTCCGTCTACAATGTACCTCCCCTTTAGGAGGTGCAGGTTAGCTTTAAGCAGTACTGGCTGTTACACACAGCATTAGCTGTGGACTGAAAAGACAAGGAGTGGACAGTGCCAACGTGGCATGCTATCTCCATGCCAATGAAATAGGCAGAGTGTAACCCTTGTGCCTCCCTTCTGGGTCCACTCAGTACAGCCTCCCAGCTCTCCTGTTCTGGAACAAATAAAAACAGAAATTGCTGGAGAAACTCTGCAGATCTGGTAGAATCTGTGGAGGGAGAAACAGAGCTAATATTCTGGGTCTGGTGACCCTTTTTTAGAACTTGTAGCAGCTACATGATTGATTCTCTTGTTCTAGATTCATGCACAAAGGCAAACGGGAGAGAGATGTTTTCTGTTCTCAATGATGGCTGCAACTACCGAGGGAGTTTCTGATCGGGCAACAATACATTCTGTTTTGCTAAAAATCAAACAGACAGGTAGCCATCTGCATGACAAAGCAATTCATATTCTATCTATCGAACCTGTATGAAAGAATCGCTTGTTTTGTAGTTACCATTCACTTGAAAGAAAACCAGGAGTTTATCTTGGACATCAGCCTCAGTATTCTTAATTCGTGCTTGGCTGTGCGTTGCAATTCTCAGGACTCTCAATATCTACCACTCCTGTCAATATACACTGCATTGAAGATTCCAGTCCCTCTCCTTTGTCCAACTGATTTTGTTTATTTTGTTTCAGAGCCATGTAACATTTGGGTAAATGAAACTTTATAAATCATGGCTACCACTTGATGTATCCTCTTTGCTTCTGTGAGATCATGTTGCTTGAAAATAAACTTGAGTAGTCAGTTAGCTAATCACTACAGCATCAGGTCAGAAATCACATGACACCAGGTTATAGTCCAACAGGTTTATTTGAAACTCAAGCTTTTAGAGCCTCTCTCCTTCTTCAGATGTTAGTGACAGAGGTAGTGTCGTACACAGAATTTATAAATAAATATCAAAGGGTCACACCATTGAATAGGATGTATTAAACCTTAGATGCTGTTAAATCTTTAATCAGTTAATTCCTTCCAAGTCACAAATAGATTCTAAACAAGGCCTCGCACCTAACATGCATTGTCTGACCTAAAATGTCACCTCTTGTTTACACCGATAAAAGCTTTAGTTCTCTCAGGGCAGTGAACTGATAGGAATTTGCGGATTTACATATACATATTACTCAATTCAAACAAAGACAAAGAAACCTACAGCACAGGAACAGGCCCTTCGGCCCTCCAAGCCTGCGCCGATCAAGATCCTCTGTCTAACCTATCATCTATTTTCTAACGGTCAGTGTCCATTTCCTCCCTGCCCATCCATGTACCTGTCCAAATATATCTTAAAAGACGCTAACGTGTCTGCGTCTACCACCTCCGCTGGCAACGCGTTCCAGGCACCCACCACCCTCTGTGTAAAGAACTTTCCATGCATATCTCCCTTAAACTTTCCTCCTCTCACTTTGAACTCATGACCCCTAGTAATTGAGTCCCCCATTCTGGGAAAAAGCTTTTTGCTATCCACCCTGTCTATACCCCTCATGATTTTGTAGACCTCAATCAGGTCCCCCCTCAATCTCCGTCTTTCTAATGAAAATAATCCTAATCTATTCAACCTCTCTTCATAGCTAGCACCCTCCATACCAGGCAACATCCTGGTGAACCTCCTCTGCACCCTCTCCAAATCATCCACATCCTTTTGGTAATGTGGCGACCAGAACTGCACACAGTACTCCAAATGTGCCCGAACCAAAGTCCTATACAACTGCAACATGACCTGCCAACTCTTGCACTCAGTACCCCGCCCAATGAAGGAAAGCATGCCGTGTGCCTTCCTGACCACCCTATTGACCTGCGTTGTCATCTTCAGGGAACAATGGACCTGAACAACCAGATCTCTCTGTTCATCAATTTTCCCCAGGACTTTTTCCATTTACTGTATAGTTCGGCCTTGAATTTGATCTTCCAAAATGCATCACCTCGCATTTGCCCGGATTGAACTCCATCTGCCATTTATCTGCCCAACTCTCCAATCTATCTATATTCTGCTGTAATCTCTGACAGCCCCCTTCACTATCTGCTACTCCACCAATCTTAGTGTCATCTGCAAACTTGCTGATCAGACCACCTACACCTTCCTCCAAATCATTTACATATATCACAAACAACAGTGGTCCCAGCACAGATCCCTGTGGAACACCACTAGTCACAGGTCTCCAATTTGAGAAACTCCCTTCTACTACTACGCCCTGTCTCCTGTTGCCCAGCCAGTTTTTTACCCATCTAGCTAGCACACCCTGGACCCCATGCGACTTCACTTTTTCCATCAGCCTGCCATGGGGAACCTTTTCAAACGCCTTACTGAAGTCCATGTATATGACATCTACAGCCTTTCCCTCATCAATCAACTTTGTCACGTCCTCAAAGAATTCTAATAAGTTGGTAAGACACGACCTTCCCTGTACAAAACCATGTTGCCTATCACTGATAAGCCCATTTTCTTCCAAAT
Source organism: Stegostoma tigrinum (assembly GCF_030684315.1). Lineage (NCBI taxonomy): Eukaryota > Metazoa > Chordata > Chondrichthyes > Orectolobiformes > Stegostomatidae > Stegostoma > Stegostoma tigrinum. Next base: position 8,031,715 of record NC_081380.1, read on the forward strand.
GGGAATAGATCCTATCCCACAGTATCTTCTCCAGTAGCTTCCCTACCACTGACGTCAGGCTCACCGGTCGATAATTATCTGGATTATCCTTGCTACCCTTTTTAAACAAGGGGACAACATTAGCAAGTCTTCTAACCTTCTAAATGATTAAAGATTTAACAGCAGCTTAGATTTGTTTACTACATCCTCATCAATGGTGTGACCCTTTGATCTTTTACTTATAAATTCTGTGTCTGATACTTCCTCTCTCACTAACACCTGAAGCAGGAGCGAGGCTCCGAAAGCTTGTGTTTTCAAATAAACCCGTTGGACTGTAACCTGCTGTGTGATTTCTGACCTTGTCCATCCCAGTCCAACATCAGCTCCTCCACATCACAGTCACAGGACTGCCTAATCTTTGCACCAGACAGAAAGAAAAATCTTCCCCACCTCCCAAGATTGAGTGAGAAAAAAGAAGTGGAAAAACTCAGCAGCTTCAGTGGTATCAGTGGTGAAGTCTATTTTTCTCAGATTTCCACAAATACCATCTAATCCAGGGCTGCCAGTTTTTTTTAGAATTGCCTGCAGCATTAGTGTGGATTTTGTTCTCCCTTGCATTCAAAATTAAACCAGTATTTTCAGAACTTACAAAACGCTGCGCCACGTTTTGCTTTTTCCTCTGCACGCTTAAATGATTCAGTAAGTCAGAGCTCAAAGGGTCGAGTGCAAGCTGTCTCTGAGGGTTAATAGGAACTGCAGATGCTGGAGAATTCCAAGATAATAAAATGTGAGGCTGGATGAACACAGCAGGCCAAGCAGCATCTCAGGAGCACAAAACTCTGATGAAGGGTCTAGGCCCGAAACGTCAGCTTTTGTGCTCCTGAGATGCTGCTTGGCCTGCTGTGTTCATCCAGCTTCACACTTTATTATCTCTGTCTCTGAGGGTGTCCAGGTAAGAGCACATCCCAGAGCAGCGACCTCAGCGCTGCCCTCTGGTGCCTTCACTGGCAACTGCTGCTGAAACAAGCAACCAAGTTGCTATCCCTCAAGCAGCACTGCTACCAACAGCACAAGTGAACTGCACTGAAAACACTGTCACCGACACAACACAATCACCTTGTGTTAGCAGTTTTTAAAAGAAAACATTTATTAAAGCTACCATAAATAATCCACAACACATTTAGTAGCAGGAAGACACGACAGGGTGCAGAGATGTAACAGATATGTTGCTTGACTAGTCATCCAGGAGTCTGAACTAATATTCCAGTGAATTCAAATCCAAACATAAGCAGTTTGAGAATCTGAATTGACTTGTAAAAGCTTGGTATTGATTTAAAAAAAAAGGCCATGATTATTTTTCTTCTTTCCCATTCTTTAAGAAGATCTGTTGTCTTTGTCTAGTCTGGTCTATATGTGAATCACCTCCCATGTTGAGATGGATGGACTGTTCTTTGAAAAAGTCAAGTGATTTATTGAACTGGGTACAAAAAAAAATCAGACCATGGCAGTTCCAGGCATGAGTGTGGAGTTAAATTCATGATCCTCCTGAATTGGCAGAGCTGAATTAAGGGAACACATAGCCTGATCTGGCTTCCTACCAAAACTTTGCTGGAGAAACTCTGTGGAGAAAACTGAAGAAGGGTCATTGGACCCGAAACATTAACCCTGCTTTCTCTCCACAGATGCCAAGTTTCCCCAGCAACTTCAGGTTTTGTTCCAGATTTCCAGCAACCACAGATACAATTCCTGCTCGTGGTTCACATGATCTCATATGAAGGACACCACTTCCTCAGCAGCAGTTCACAATGCAAAGCCAACATGAGTTTGTGCTTTTTTAAAAAAAATCATTCCACAACTATCCACTGTAAATGCTGAGGTTAGTGAACCGTCCCATGAAGATTAACTGGTGTTGCAGTAATATGATATTGGTATGATAATGGAGTTAATATATTGCTTGTTCACATTGAGCTTATTTTCCATACTCAAATCTGAGAAAGTGATGGGTACAGTTTTTCCAGAAGTCATTTGAGTCATAAGTGCAGAAAAAAAGTACCCAATTAAAAACACAAGGATTGATCATTTCTTGTGCATTTTTAACAATGCTTGATAGTTCTCCCCATCCACAGCCTCATCTACCTCGTTACTAGTCAGTTCTTAGCCCCATGTCAGTTTATACTGGCAGAGAACTGCAGCAACCACAAAACACACATGCTAAATTGCCCATAATGTTCAGGGATGCATGGATTCGGTGGGTTATCGGGGGATGGGTCTGGGTGGGATGCTCCGAGGGTCAGTGTGGGCTTGTTGGGCCGAAGGGCCTGTGTCCGCACTGTGGTGATTCTATGATCTATCCAAACAGAATGCTATAGTCGTGCTGTGCAGCATGTGAATCTTGGCATTCTTGTTTATGTGCACAGTTCTACCGCAGGGTGATTACATCCCACGGGGCCCCCTAATGGTGCAGGAAAACAGCACTTAAAACCATCTCTGTGCAAAGACAGCATTCGAGCCCATCGAAACCACTTCTCTTGATAAATGGGAGTACTCCACTTCAGGAGAAATGGCCTGCACATTCTCTGAAGGTGGTGGTTTTCAGTACAAATTGACTGTGAATAATAGTCAGACTGGAAACATTTGAGAACACAGCAAAAATGTTGCCCCTCAAATCAAATATTCTCTCATCTCTAGCTGGCTTACACATCTGATAGGACCAGGGTCCTAAGTAGCTAACAGTCATGTGAAGCCTTTGACAATAGCACCTTGGGATTCTCTCAATCACCCGCAGGAACCCCAACCATTGCAACACCACTTCTTTGAGATTTGCACTAACCCTTCATTGGAGTTGCTGCAAATGAACAAGAGAAAAAAAAAATCACTCGACCTATATATGCCACAAACTACCATGAGGCAGTTCAACTTTAAGAGCATCCGAGTGTCAAGCCCAAATCCTGCCTTCATCCAACATCTGTCCACACACAGGCACTGTGCACAGGGTGACAATTAGAAACAAAAAGGACTTGCATTTATATAGTGCCTTTCATTGGTTAGGCCACTTTTGGAAAACCAAATTCAATTCTGGTCTCCACGCTGTAGGCAAAATGTTGTGAAACTTGAAAGGGTGCATAAAAGATTTACAAGAATATTGCCAGGGTTGGAGGGTTTGAGCGTTGGAGGTTGCGGGATGATTTTACAGAAGTTTATAAAACCAACAGGGACATGCATAGGGCAAACAGCCCAGGTCTTCTTCCCAGGGTGGGGGAGTCCACTAGAGAGGCACAGGTTTAAGATGAGAGGGTAAAGATTTAAAAGGAACCCAATGGCAAACTTTTTCGCTCAGAGGGTGTGGCGTATCTGGAATGAGCTGCCACAGGAAGTGATGGAGGCTGGGACAATTACAACATTTAAAAGGCATCTGAATGAATATACAAATCAGAAGAGTTTAGGAAGAGATGTGGGCAAATTGCTGGCAGGCGGGGCTAGATTAATTTAGGATATCTCAGCTGGGACGAGTTGGACCGAAGTGTCTACTTCCATGCTGTACATCTCCATGACCCTATGACTACAGGCCATCCAATAGCTCAATAGAACCAATGAAATGCTTTAATGAAATAGTCCAGGGCATCCCAAGTAGGGTCATGGGCCGAAATGTTGGGGACATGAGTTCCAAGGCAGCAACGGTCATTGAGGAGCCTCACGCCCATTTCCCCCACTCTAACCTGTATCCTCTTCCCCATTCCCCACACAGTTCTTACCAAGAGGGTCACAGCAGGAGAACATTTGAGAAACTCTGGTGTATTCACTGTTGTCACGGGAGAAAGTAAGTAATCCATTTGCACGAGGCAAGCTCCCACAGGCAATGTATGAGACTGACTGTTACAGCGAGACTGAACACATTAGAAATACTTGGGATTGGTGATGCCTGGGACATCACAGACCAAGGTCTTGGAGCCTGGCTTGGATCAGCTCAAAGCTCAACCCCAGGAAGTGAATCTGAAACCTTCCACTTGGTACAACTGAGCCACTCACTGGCTATACTTAACTAAAACCTGGAAGAACCGGGAATGCTGGAAATCTGAAATTAAAACAGAAATTGCTGGAAATGCTCAATAGGTTTTGCAGCATCTGTGGAGAGAAATCAGGGTTGACTTTTCTGGTCCAGTGACCCTTCCTCAGTTACTGCTGAGATTTTCCAGCAATTTCTGTTTCACTGTCTTTGCTTACTCACTGACCTTAGTTTCTCAACTTCTCACATTCTTCAAGCTTTTTAGCATTAATACTGAAAACAGAAACACATTGTTGAAGATTTTTTCATTTTGCACTCATCAGGTCACATAAACCAAATTTCATGCAATAACAACAGTTTGCACTATGGGAGGGAAGAATGGTGATTAGTTGGTAAGTCAACTCCCCACTGGCCAGTGCGGTCGCCATGACTCTCTAATGCTACACAGCAGGAACCCAGTGATAACAATCATTTATATTTAAGGTGCCCTGAGGTACAGGATCAAAAATACTGGAATGAAATCACCGGGTCTCAAGGAGGTGGGTTTTAAACAGGATCCGGTGATAATGAGAGCCTGGGTCAGTAGCCAACATGTTCCACTTGGTGATTTCGCAGAGAGGGTAGCACACCACCAACAGTGGCAGGGAGTTGGTCTGAATCATTAAGTTGCCACTTGTAGACAGACTTGGATTCAGCTGGAGGTGGTATTCAGGCCTGGGACAGTCACTGGCCCCATTAGCAGCAGCAGGAGTATCCCCTTCACAGGCCTAGGCTGGTCGCCATAGCTACACGGCTCCTCAAAATAAAGACAGACTTCCACAGACACTGCAGGATAGAGGCTGGCACAGAATCTCCCCCCGCCACGTTCAATTGAGCAGCATTCCCAGAGACAACATTCGAACTGTGTCCTCTCTGGGAAGATCTCATAAGCTACCAATGAGTTGGGCGGCAGGGAGCGGGGTGGAAATAAAGATTTGGAAATGGTCCTGCCCTGCCATTAATCTTAAAGGAGATAGGATCCCATCCATCTTGAGGCATTTGAACCGCCATATTTTCATGTACTCATTCCTTTATCACCTCCTTTTATCCCGTTCACTTAATCTGCTTTACATCTTTCTGCTCTGTCGAGACTTCACCAACCTGAAACATTAACTCAGTTCCTCTGTCCACAAAGCCTCCTGACCTACTGAACGTTTGCCAACATTTTCTGTTTAGTTGTACGATTAGTTTATTCTCCTAAAACACTAACTCTTTCTGTTCCCAATCTACACATAATACACATATACCATGACTAACTTATGGCACGACAACAGTTAGAGTAATAAAGGATGTATTGCACTTTGTCACATTTTGGATCTCCACATCAGAACTTCAGTTTGCGTTAAACTCACTCCAGTGGAGTAAATGAGCTCGTGTATACAAAACAAATCACTGGTTGTCAAGTCAGTTGCAAAACAGTAATAACACAAGTAAGTTTTCCAGACAATATTAAACCACAAGAACTAGGCTCTGGTTTTTTTTTAACGTCAGCAGAACAGCAAGATGGAACAGTTGTGAAATATTTCTAATCCTTTGCACTGAACACGTTTTTCTTTAAGTGACTTTGTGTAATTTTCATGCCGATGGTGTGGCAGGAGCAAAAAGGCGATCTTCTAGTGAAGGGTCTGACCCAAAGCATTAACCGGTGTCATTGTTTTTTGGATGTTGACTCGCCAGTTCCATATTCCCAGCATTTTCTGTATGTGTACCATGGCTTCTTTCAGATGTGCCTTCGCCAAAGCGGTGCCACAACTGGCCAGATATCAGATTCACCGATAAAACAATGCTTAACACAGAGTAACTAATCATACCCAGAACGCATTTACTCAAACTCCTTCTCCCCACCCAAAAAAAGCCGTCATTACTGTTTGAGTCTGTGTTGTTGTACCGGGGGGAACTGCATTTGTGTGGCTGTCTGTCCTACGTTGACTGAAGGAAGAAAACAATGTTGATTCTGCTTTTCCTACAATAAAGGAGATTAAACTCCAACACTCACTGCCTCCTTTCCAGAATTACTGGAATGTTTCGGGGAACAACCTGGAGTGAAATTTGAGTAGTCGATATTGTGCTTTGGGGATTGAGTATAATCTTCTCTGCCTATCACTCAATATGACCATGGCTGATCCTATATCTCCATAAAGAATCCCTAGAGTGTGGAAGAAGGCCATTCAGCCCATTAAGTCCATTCCCACCTTCCAAAGAGACACACAGACCCAATCACCTTCCTATAACCCTGCATTTCCCATGGGTAATCTACCTAGTCTGCATATCTCTGGACACTACAGGCAATTTCGCATGGCCAATCCAGCTAACCTGCACATCTTTGGACTGTGGGACGAAACTAGAGGACCTGGAGAAAACCCACACAGACACTGGCAGAATGTGCAAACTCCATACTGAGAGTTGGCACCGTGAGCCAACAGTACTAACAACTGGGCCACCCTACCTCCCACTTAAATTCCCATTCCTCCTCCTACTCCCAATGCCTTTAAAATCAAAAAAATTATCTATTTCTTTTTTGAATATGTTCAGTGACTTGGCCTCCACAATCTTCTGTGGTCGACTATTCCACAGGTTTGCTACCCTTTACGTGAAGAGATGTTTCCTCACCCAGTCCTAATTCATCTCGACCACATATCCTGAAATTGGTTCCAGACTCCCCAGCCAAGGAAAACATCATCCCTGCATCAAGTCTGTCCGCCCCTGTTCAAACTGCATATTCTGCAATCAGATCCCATCTCATCCAGCTAACGTACCTAGCCTGGACATCCACGGGCACTGTGGGGTATTCTAAGATGGCAATCCACATCTTTGGACTGTGGGGAGGTAACAGAGCACCCAGAGGAAACCCACGCAGACACAGGGAAGAATGTGCAAACTCCACCCAGACAGTCATCCAAGGGTGGAATTTAATACGGACCCTGGAACTAGTGGGGCAGCAATGCTGGTCACTGAACCACCATATCTGCTGAGGTTACACTCTACAATACTTTAAAATGAGCTCCAGAGCTGCAAGAGGATTCCCCACAGACTCTGTCTCAGCCCTCTGAAAATGAACCTGCTCCCACCGGCCCCTGTGCCATTCCCTGGTCGTACCCATCCAACTGAGCTCGTCAGGACTCAAGGTGACACATTTCACCTGCCAAGAGGAGTCAAAGGACTGGGGATCTCAATAAGGGTGAGGTGGGGCTGCTGCAAACAAAAGGGACAGGCTGCTGCTGGAGCAGGAGCAAAAAAAACCCATGTAAAGGTATGAATATGGGAACAAAATAAGGGTAGGCTACTCAGCTCTCAGAGCTCACTTTGCAATGCAAGTAAATCACTGCTGAACAAAAACAAGACGACCGTGGGTCCTGGAAACCTGAAACAAAAACACAAAGTCCTAGAGAAACTCAGCACATCTGGCAGCATCTGTCCAACGAGAGAATCAGAGTTAACATTTCTTGTCCAGGTCTACAAGAGAATTAGGGTCTTGTGACACAGTGGTAACGTCCCCAACTCTGAGCCAGAAGCTCTAGGTTCAAGTCCCACCCGCTCCAAGGTTGTGCAGTAACATTCCTCAGGTCAATGAGGAAGTAGCTAAAAGCAATGCTTTGGACTTCAGTGTGAGAATAGGATACAACACATTTGGACACTGTTAGACTGCATGTTGTGATGTGAAGCTGGTGCACTTTGGGTTAGACAGTTATATTTGTGCTTACTTCTTCTCCCCTCATTACACAAATGCTGTGCCTGACCTGCTGAGTAGTTCCAGTATTTTAAATACAGATTTGTAGCATCCACAGAATTTTTGCTTTTGTCTTTAGAATCCCATTGCATCATTGACTAGGAACAGGAACCCTCACGCAGCATCCTTTCCCAAGGCCAGGCGACACATAATGCTCTCCCCATATCTAACCATTTGGGCAGCACAGCACTGCTGCCTCACATCGCCAGGGACCCAGGTTCAATTCCACCCTCGGGCGAACGTCTGTGTGGAGTTTGCACATTCTCCCTGCGTCTGCGTGGGTTTCCACCGGGTGCTCCGGTTTCCTCCCACAGTCCAAAGATGCGCAGGTTAGATGGATTGGCCATGCCAAATTTCCCGTAGTGTTTACGGGAGGTGTGGATGAGGTGGGTTACGGGGGGTGGGTCTAGGTGGGAGGCTCTGAGGTTTGGTGTGGACTTGTTGGGCCAAAGGGCATGTTTCCACACTGTAGGGATTCTATTCTATCAGTGCACCCAGCTCTGCAGATTCTGGAATACCCAGGGAAAGAGTCTACTCAATAACAAAATCCACATTTTCAAACCTTTCAAAGTGTCAAGGCATTATTCCACACCCAGTAAGTGGCCTCTGCTGGAGACTGAGACTAACTGAGTACACAACTGGCAATTGGACAATGATTCTTATACTGCAAGAATCGATTGTTCACCAGTAACTCCTAGTGGAGAGAGGATTAAGGAACACATTGTAATTGCCTCAGACCCTTCTCCGCCCTCTGTGAAATCGAATTTATACAGAATCATTTCACCAGACTATGGAAGAGAGGCTAGGTGTGAATGGGACATTTGAAGTAAATCAGCGTAGAGTCGGGGACACGTGAAACTCAGTTAAGTCTCCAAGTAGATTCACTGCCAACTAGTAGTAAAAATAATTACACCAGTTGGAGTGCTCAGCGGTGACCATGATCATAACTGAACAGAACAGAACAAGAAATGGATCCTTAGAATTGAGTCAATAAACTTTCTTCAAACACATAATGTATCACTCTGGCTGTACTGTGTTACATGCAGTCGTATAGACCAATCCTAGGTTATGTAGTGCCTGTTTATTTTCCCCTCCGCTTAAATAGTCTACATTTCGATATGATCTTCCTACAAAAAGGCAGAAACCCAACTTTTTACATAGAGGATCGGTTCTGGGTAGCCCAGCTATGAGAGGAAGAGGAGATTTTGTTTTTGTTTGGAAGATAGAGTCCAGTTAGTCACAATGTTAAAACATCACTGAACAGATGACCCCAGGAGATTGAACCTGCCTCCCACAGACACCCGGTAGGATTCAGCCCAGTGAAAGGGTGCATACCACTGTTGCTTGGAGTCGCAGACGTTCTCTTGCTGCAGTCCTCTTGGGTTCCTGCTCCACGGGAACACACGGACTCCAGGGAATGAAGAGGAGCACAGCACCCAGTACTTTCAAGGTTGAGGGTCGCCGGAGCGAATGTTGGAAAGCCATCATGCGCCCCTACTCTGAGAAATAAAAGTCCGTTCACAGTAGCGGGTTGGTTTGCAATTGGTTGAGTCGTTCAAGTGAAACCTGTGCGGTCATTTCGAGAAGAATCAGCTAGATGGAGGAGAACCCCACTTTATTTTCTCTCAATTATACCACAGTCGGTCAGAGTTCTCTGTTCAGCAACCCGGTGCTTGACTTTACTAGCAGCCGGAATGCCAACGGGTGTGTGCGCGTTTTGGCTGCGGAGGCACAGTAATCAGAAAGAATACGAGCCAACTGCATTATTAGCACCACCCAGCCGGCTAACGGGGACCGTGAGTCACCGCCCAGTCCCCTGTTAAAAGGGCAATGCTTTGGTGCTCGCACGGGACGTAACAGGAATTGTACTGTAGTTATAAGGCACCCTGAGAGGTGAAGCTGGTGCACGTCTGGAGTTATTCAATGTTTATGCGTACCTTTTTTGTAAAATGAGAAATTCCTAGCAGAAAGCATTCTGACGCACCACTACACGCACACACAGTCCAGATCTTAAATTACACGAAAACGATAGGATCCTTGCCACTAGCTTTACAATCCGCCGAAATTTTTGCACTTTCCACGCCTCATATACAGCTCCCAGTTCTTCCATACCCATTGGCCGTGGTAGCTTGAGCCCTATAGCCAAACGAAGAGACCCTTCCTTAGAAGAGCAGGCGTTGTAGCTGTCCCTGGCTAGGGCAGCATTTAATACGCAGAGTTTACAGTCATGTAGCTGACTGTTGATTCAGAGTCACATGTCAAACATAGCAAATAAGGACACGAGTGAACCAGTTGAATTTTACCCAACAGTTCCAGGGTCTCAAGCTGGCATTAAAAGCCTAATAATTATTGAATTCACATGCTACCATGGCGCAGGGGGTGTGTGTAGGTGTACGTACGCAAACCGAAGACCTTAATTCAGAGACTAAAAGTAATAGCCCAGCACTACCAAGAGGCAAATCAGTTCCATGAGATTAAAAATAATAGTAAAGACGAAGGCTTTAAAAAAGTATATTTCAACTAATATAATAGGAGGGGCAAGTTCAAGAACAGCTAAACATCAGGGAGTAAATGGGAAAGTGCAAAAAGAATAGAGCACGAATAGGATATACTTTGTCACCCCAGGACCAGCACTGATATTTTCTGTAGAGTATTTCCCAACTGATGACAGAAAGGCAATACAGCTTAGTGCAATGGCTGCCTCAGGATTAGCTCAACATAATTCACAAATTTAATGCCCAAACAAAACAAAAAAAATGCCCTTGGGGAGTTACAAAGATACTCCGGTTGTAATAGATTACGTTTGCTGGGATATGTGCACATATGGTTGGAGTAGGGAAAAGAAACAAAATTACTTCATGAAAAAGTTTGAAGGAAGTTAAACTGGGGATAATGGTTCTGTTCTACCTGGCTTGCGGTGAAGTAACTTCGTCTTGGTCCCCTCCACAATTTTAAAGTTAAAAAAAGTTGCCACAAGTTCCCAAAAAAACCCCAAAAAGCTGGACTACAGTCCTTTCATAGTTTATAGAAAAACTTCCAAGTTCTGCAGCATAATCAACTCAGATTTTGATTGCCATTTTATTGCTGACGCAGATGTAACTGCTGCATTCCAGAAGTTGGAGCAGTATTTAAATATGACAACGTTCTCAAACTATTATTTATAATCTACAACTTAAGTGCAAATGATACAGTCTGTTGAAAGAACAAACTAGAACTTCCCAGACATCGAATCAGTGGTGCCCAGGAAAAACCAAGTTAACTTTTAATCAATCTCACTTTATCCTCAGTTTAAAAGAAAAACATTGGTCCAGGCTGTAGAGATTCTCACCTTTAGGAAACCAGGTTTTTATTCACTTCATTAACTAGCCTGCATGATTGCAGTTTAGCATCAGCCAAGTCAAAGCAGCCTATTTGATCAGTACATCACTTCAACCTTAAAGGTTGACTTCCTTCACTACTGGTATGCAATGGCATTAGAGAGAGTGTACCATTTACAAAGTTGCACTGCACCAACTTGCCAAGGCTTATTCAACAACACACCCAGATCACCTTTACTTCCAACAAAAAGGCAGAACAGGCGACCACTACAACAGCTGGGTTTGCCTCCAAGACCTAATGTGGAACTGTATCTTACTATCACTAGGTCAAAATCCTGGAACACCTAGCAGGTACAGTGAGTACACAGGAACACTGACAGCAGCACATCACTATTTTCTCAAAATGCAGTTAGTGATGGAACAATAAACGCTGGTTCAAGTCCAGGAAATAAAATTTAGCTTGCATCTAAAAATTGTTATTTTGTGTAAGTGAATGCTGATAACTGAAAAGTAGAGTCTGACTGACTTCAAACTGAATTGGGAGAAAAAAAACAAACAGCAGCACAGTCTTAACTAGTGGGGCCAAAAAGCACATATTACAAGGGCTCTGCTACAGGGCTGGAGGTCAGTCCAATGCACATCTCTTCCTTGTGCACGCTTAATTGTGGCTTGTTCAATTCCTCCCCCCCGCCACTGTATACCCAAAATTAATCAGCTGACAATGGAAAGCTATTCAATTTAACAAATGCATCTTGTATTCCATTTTTTACATATGGAAGGTCCCACTGCGAAGTCCACAGCAAATCAGTTTTGGAGTATTTTGGTCTCAGCCTAATAATTCTAGTGTCAGCAGATGATTTTAATCTTTCAACTACTGTTAGCTGAAAGCATCACCAGAACAGACTCAAGCTCTAAAATGTCTTCTCCAAACCTCAGTTACTCAATTTACATATTTTGATATCAGCCCTAGGTGGTGTGGAATGGTGCCAATTTCAGTTTGACAGAGCTCATGATGCATTTCATTAGGTTAAAAAGTGCAATATAAATACCAGTTGCTGGAGTCCGACAGAATCATTAACTCCCTATCTACACTGGCAACAAATACCTTATTGTCAAAGATCCAGAGCTGTAGTGAAAGTACAGCAGTTTTACCACAAAAAGAAAGCCAAGAGAAATAGTTCACATCAACTCAAGTTTGGTTAAGCTTTGAGGACATCTCAATTTGTAAAATTAGTATGACAAAGCAACCTGAACAAAATGGTTGAGAATATCCACAACAGGAATTAACCACACACTAGTAAAAATTATTGACTCCTAATTAAAACATCAATCCAGTAACTTTGATCAGGGATGCCAAATAACCAATTGCATTCTACTTTTAAAGACTGCTAAAAATATGAGAGAGAATATTGAAAGTGTGTGGAGACAAGCTAAACAACTCTCCAGGGTTATTAAAAATTTAGCACACCAGGTCTAGACTAATATGAAAATAGTATTTACACAAACTCTAAGCAGTGTCAAAGGTAAGACTCAATTAAATACTGAACAACATAGGTCACAGTTGTATTTTGGACTACCAGGACACATGAACAGAGCTTATTCTAGACAAAAAGTACAAAGTTAATTATGACTGATGTATCAGCTTAGACCTACCATGTTCCACTGCAGACACCACAGCACACCAACCCCCAGAGAAATGTCAAGTTTACACTAAATGACCTTTCCATAATAAGTATGCAAAAAAGAGAGAATAGAAAATCAAAAGCAGAAATTCAAAAGAAATTTAGTACTAATACTGAGAGTATTCCATGAAAAGAAATAGTAAATGCATCTTCTAGGCACACGTGTCACAAAAATGCTTGGACTAACCATTGTAGATGCATCCAAGAACTGACAGGTACTAACCAGCCACATCCCAAACATGGTCACTGCAATGTCTCAACTCAGGTGCTTTATCAAGTGGTTATCACTGAATAACAAATGGTAAAAAACCTGCAAAACAAACACGTGACCTAATGCTAATCTACGAATCTGGGAGTTTGAGGGGGGTCTTTCTTTCTAGATCCAGGAGAACTGTAACAGATCAGCATAATTATCTTGACCAAGTAGGGGGAACCACCTTACAACTTAGCAGACTTATCCCAGAACCACAGTCCATGTTTCATAACTCTTTTGAAGCACACCATTGTGACCAAAAGGCACTTCATGAAGCTTTTCAGTATTTTAGGTTCTAGTTCCACCTGCTCCAACAGTGCATCATAGCATACCTCAACAGGGTGATTAAAAAACCTATTTATCAGAACACAGGGGTGTCACAATCAGGTAGGCTCAAAGACAAAGTAAAAAAAAACCAAGAGCAGCATTATGCAAAAAGTTGTCAGTTGATTGTAAAAAGCAGAGTTGAGTGTACAAAGACGGCCATAAAATTGGAGTGCAATCACTAAGCTACTGCAATGGATATCACTGGACCAATAATCTAGAGATGACTAGTGAAAAAACAAGTAGCAAATTTAAGTTGGGTTCAGGTCATTTAGTGGAAGCAGCAGCTAATCAAGAAGCTGTATGAATGCTCTTCACTGGAAGAGAAGATGAGCAATAAAATTTGTTTCCCTCAACATTACACTCCTGCAGACTTTTTCCACTCTTACTAAAGAGCTGTTTGTATACCATAAACTGAAATTTCATTACTGGCCCAATTAAAATGGGTGATGCTCTGTGGTTAAAAAGTTAGAAAAAATGGTAGACCAGACTAGGAAATAATGAACTCTGCTGCATTGTTCGAAGCCTGTCAGTAAAACCTAAGTAGTTCTGGATGTGAGTTTGCTCGCTGAGCTGGAAGGTTCGTTTTCAGACGTTTTGTCACCATTCTAGGTAACAGTGAGCCTCCGATGAAGCGCTGGTGTTATGTTCCGCTTTCTATTTATCTGTTTAGGTTAAACCTAAGTAGTACAAAACAACCCTGCCCACCCCACTGAAAGAAAGGAAATCCATGATGCCCACAATTGAGTGCCAGGACTTTGTAAGCAAGACAAAAACATTGCTCTTTTCACAATAAAAATGCTTAGGAGATCAACTTGGCTGTTATTGTCAGAAGTAGCAGCATAGCACACAATAAGATGACATGAGGTGGGCCCACACTAACTTTTATATTGGACATCAAATTAACATTCAGAAATATTATCAGCTGAAGATGAAGCATAGAATCCCTAGTGTGGAAACAGGCCATTCAGCCTATTGAGTCCACACTGCCCTTTAGAAGAGCAGCCCACCTAGCCCAACACACTTATCCTATTCTTTTAACCCTGCGTTTCCCCACAGTTAATCCACCAAAACTACATACCCTAGGACACTGAGCAATTTAGGACAGCCAATCCACCTAAACTGCACATTGGGAGTAAACTGAGACACAGAACGTACAAACTCCACAGACAGACGCCAGAGGCTGGAATCAAACCTGGGTCCAGAGCGCTGAGAGGCAATGCTAACCACTGTGTCAGCCTAAGGGAGGGGGACTGGAAACGTACAGGTGTGCCTCAAATCCAACACATTAAAACTGTTTTAATTATACATAACAAACAGTAAAATCCATTGCGGAGCAGTTCCTTCATCTTCTGCAATACAAAAGATGTTAAACAACTGAAATAAGCAACTACATTCCTAGGTTAGATTTTATAGTACAGTAGAAAAGGCCAAGTTTCACCAAGGACACTTAAGAAGAACAGCCAGATGAATCCTTGCAGACATGTAAGTACCAATTGAAAAAAGTCATCATTTGGCAACACGCTTATTGCTATAGGACATTAGAAGCCAAACCATTGGATACATACACTTTTATTGCAGATTTCAAGTTGAGAAAAAAGCAACATGTTTAGTATCCATTACTAAAAGTTAAGACCAACTTCAACTGAAAGGACTGCAGTCATTTTTTTAAATACAATTTATGAATCCCTCTATACAGAAGTAGGGAAAGATACCACGCAAAAATGACAAGGTAAATGAACCACACACTGTTGCATACAAGTGTACTGTTCACAGGAAACAACCAATGACAATGCTACTGACCCAACAAGAGTAGTCAAAGACAAGTCACTGTACAAGCAATTTATTAAAAATTCATTTTAATCTTTGTCTTCAAATACATACTATGAAAAAGTACATTACATTGCATCAATGTTAAAGCACCACTAAAGCAAAAAGAAAATTCTGGTTCCCAGCATGCTTTCAGTAAGGCCTGTCACGTCGATCTGATCTGTGATCACTTCTGAAATTGAAAAAATAAAATAAAATTATCCCCACAAAGTTATATTTCAATATTAACAATGCTTCAAATTCTTCCATAAGTTTCTATTAGATAGTAATGCCTGCATGAAATTAAGTAGCATGGAATTCTGACAAATGCCCACAACTGAAGAGTTTAAAATCAAGGTTGAGACAAAGAAAGAAAAATTAATTCTGGAAACTTGGATTTGAAAATTGAGGTAAATGGAGTTTTGGTTTTCAGCATTGTGAAGGTCAGATCTGCTTTTAAGAAAGGGTCTGCAAATCATTTGGAACATTGAACTAAGTATACATCCTATCCAATAAATCATTTGGCTTAAGTCAACAACTCAAAATTACCTGGCAAGTGTAATTACAGCTTATTGTTGACTTTATTATCTAAAGGACCTTTTCAAAAAGTCCAACTTAATGTAAACAAGGAGGAAATAAAGCTTGATGTCTGCACATCCTTGCATTAGGCAAACATTGTTCCAAATTTAATTTATAAATAGTTGTTTCAGGTCAAGGATATTTATGGCATTCAGAAAGGAGACAAGATTGGTTGTTTTTCTTTCACCTAGGAATTCTATTTCAGTACATACCTTCCTCCTCCCATTTTTCCTGAGCCAAAGCCACGATCACTACCTCTGCCTCCACGGAATCCACCACGACCTCTAAAGCCACCTCTTCCATGATGTTCTAAGCAACAAGCAAGTGATTTTAAGAACTGAAAGGCAGGTGTGCGCGCGTGGGGTGGTGCAGGGGGCACAACAGCAAGGTTTCTATATTTGAAAGATGGCACTTGAAATTTAAAAGAACAAACACCAATGGCCTCAACATTAAAGCATTTAGACATTCCAAAAAAGTAGCAGTGAAGTGTGGCATTTTGGATTTGAATGATTCTAGAGTCATCTATAAAATCCAGCCATAGAAGTTAGTTCACCTGATGCTTAGTGGGAAGCAGTTTCACTTGCAAATTAAAAGGGTGTGGGGACAAACTCCATACCACTGCTACCACTACCATGGATACTTCAATGCAGGCCTGTTGGAATGTTACACTATTGGAGTCTCGGTTTTGGATAAGACATCAAACCAAAAAACATTTGTCTGATCAGTTGATGGCACTATCATTGAGAGGAGCAGGAGAATCAGTGTCCCAGAGAGAGACACAAATCAATGCCACAAAACCAGTCTACTCAAGCGTACAGTACAGGTTTCAACAAATAGCAAAAAAAGTGGCCATACTTTAAAAAAGTACTCTAACTGAATGGTTTAGGCATCTGGGTGATCAACAAGAGGAAGACATAATGCAACCCTCTTTCAAAGCTTTTGGAGAAATACAAAACAGAATCAAGGTTAAAAATGTTCGTTCAAAAAAAAAAAACAAGCCAATACATACCACCATTAGCTCTAGGAGTTTTACACTGGTTACATTCATTCCTCCAAGCAAAGTTGACATTACCACATGACCTAGAAGGAATAAAATTGGTTTACATCCAAACAGTTGGGTTAACTAGAATTTCAAATTATACCTCAAGTTAGTCTTAATTGTCAATTAGCATGTCCTGAAATTGTTGTTTTGAGATATTAAGCTAACAACTGTGACATTGACAAAAGTTTAATTCTGCTTAAAAACTAATCACTTACGGATTTGGGCAAGTCCAATCTTCACCCCTTGGACCACCACCACCCTGAAATGCACGACCACCTCTGCCCATTTGACCTGTTTAAAACAAAAAACAAACAAGCAAAAGAGCCCCTCCATAAGTCATGTTTTGCAGAAACTATTTAGCTTAAATTTTTTAAAAAGTGTTAAAAATTGTCATACAGACAAGTTTGTATACCTCCACGACCGCCTCTACCACCTCGTACAAACTCTGATCGCCTTGTTGCAAAGGAAACTTTTATTATGTTTCCATGGAAATCCTTTCCTAAAAAGGCAAACACTTGTGTCAGCAGGGCTACTGAATTCTGTTTCACATACTTATTTGTAAGTTGACAGTTGCTGCAGTTACATTGTCAGACTGTAGCATTAAATCACGTGGAAGTACTTAAATGCAAATCATATCAGCATGCATTATGAATTTCTACATCCAGGTTTATCAAATGTGTCAATGAAATCCTTCTGAATGGAGATGCTGCCAAGTTGTGTTTATAGCATCCTAAAGAAAAGCAGGTCACAGTGGGGCAAGAAAAAATTTCACCATGACTGTACTACAATGGAAACAAAGTCGCCCTTTAAAAAAAGGGGGTACTAAAAACATGTGTTAGATTACACAAGTTTAGTCAATTGCATAATACTTGATTATGGACTATAACATTTTAGCAGTGCAACCCACTACTCAAGAAAACGGCCAATGGTCCAGAAGTTCAGTGGAATGCGAATCCAATATAAAAAAGGATCTTACCATCAAACCAATCAATTGCAGCTTTTGCTGATGGTGGGTCATCAAAAGACACCGTTGCTTCACCTTTTAGTTTGCCTGTAACCTTGTCCGTATAGAGGTTGATCATGGCGTTTCCAGTTTTCTTATTAATCTAAGAATGAAAGGTTCCATAAGAATGATCTTCAATGCCCTTCCCCAGAATGATATAAAATTAGACAGACATACAAACCTTAATCACGCCAATCTGTTTAAAAAAATCAGCAACTTGTTCAGTTGTCACATCATCTCCAAGACCCTGGACAAAAATGGTGTTGTTATCAGAGTTGTCATCAGAAGCTGTGGATATACAAAGGAAGTGTTATTATCTTGCTAGCCCTCCTTCTAGATGTTCAAGTTATTGCATGATAAAAATCTTGAATATTTGGTTCCGAGGCCAAGTTGAAATACTGAAAATGCAAGCACTTGGCTCCCCTTTGAAGTACAGTTTTTGTGACTGTGTACCAAATATAAAACTCAACATATCATATGGAACTAGTTAAAAATGAATCATGAAAGAAAGCACATCATACTTAATGGGCTGTGCAAAAAGAGGTACATTTTCAAAACAAGGATCCTCAGGTGATCTACACCAAATTAAAACCAGAAAATAGGATTACTATTTCAAATTTCAGCTTGCAGTCAAAAGAATTTCATTTTAACTAAAACTGATTTAGTGGAGATGATAAAATAACTCCACAATTGTTTCAGGTGAATTAAAGTCCTGAAAGTATCAAGGTAATAACTAGCTGCAGTAACTACTTAGAGAAAGCAACGGCAGAAGCACCACTCTTCTGCAGAATATTGAAGTTTGCCTACCAGGATTAGGTCCTTGCCCACGGTCTCTTGAGCCTGGAAAGAAGAAAGAGAGGCTGAAACTACTTTTTTCCCCTAACATTGTAGAATGCAATAAAGTTGAACACTGTTTTAAATAGCATTTATGGGGAGCATTCATAAAAAGACAACCACAATCATTTAACTCTTTTCAGTTTACTATCATGAACAAAGGCCATTGAATTTATTAAGTCCTGAGTTAACCTCCAAGAGGAAAGTATATACATTAGGCATGCATGCTGCTTCATTTCTTCAAGCTGAAGCCTGAACCATATTGATTGCATCCCCACAGTTAATTGTGTGAAAAGGGATTTGCCCTTCATGTATTGGCTGACAGAACAAAAGCATCTGAAATTAATGTTTTAATGCCTACATACAATTTGATTGTCTGTTGTTGGACTTTATGGCAGGTGAGTGAGTATCAGTAGACAAAACTAAGTGAACTTATTCACAGATGGGAGCGATTTACAGTCAGCTCTATCTTTAGAAGGAAGAACAGTTTCTATCTTGATGCCACAGGTCAAAGCACAGCACAAGTCTGAAGAAAATTCTTATAGAAGACAGTCACAGACTGAATTCAGAATATTGCCTGGACCAAACACTCTTGGATAATGTGACTCAGCCAACTTCTATTGCTAAATATCATGACCTTGTTCTATAGACTCTAGCACAGTGAAGACTTAGCACAAAATTTAATGCAGTGTTTCAAAACAAAACATGTTTATGAAGCTAATTAAACAAAACAATGCTTTCCTTGATAAATCCCAAAATTTATCAGATTGATGGTTCTCCCTCCACACCCTTCCCAGCATATGTATTTTAAGCAAATACAGCTGTTACTACCCAAAGTAAACACTTGAGGTGCAAGTTTCAAATTGATATTATATTGGATGATTGCAGAGATATTTGAACAAGCACTACCCACTAAAACGATAGGACCATTGGTTACAACAGAAATTCAGAGGGTCAGTTCATTTTAAAACTGAATCTTAAAAATGTTTGCACAGCACCTTAAGAGCAACCTGTTCAATAGTTTCCAGGTTGCTATGCACGCTACAAGTGCCTACAGACTGGAAGGCAGAGTGATGGGACTGAAATATCAAGCCTCTAGGTTTGTTTTCTAGTAGATTGTGCATCTCTAGAATCAATTGCAGAAGTTTGCATCTAGTCTCGTTTTCACCACCCATTGCCTCCATGCTTCTTTCCATACTTAGGCCACCGCCCCAAACTTAGGATCAAGTCTCAACACTGCTGCTGGCTGAACCTGTCACTGTTTCCAGGTTGGTATATACCAAACATTCCCACCTGCAAATTACGAGGAAATGGTGGCTGTGTGTCACAGGCTTCATACGGAATTTCACTTAAAGTTCTAATACTCAAAAACTTACCACCAAAATTATTGAAGCCACTACGATCACCACCACTGCAGAGGAAAAAGAAATTGAAGAAGTGATGATTTCCTCATGCCAGTTAAAAAAGGTTTAAACCAAAAGGCTTTATCTTGGTATAATGAAAGCTTTGATAATTCCTGTCACAAGTTGAGTAACCAGGTCATTCAATACCCCCAGAGGAGATTGCTGAAACTTTAACAGCAACATTCAACTTCAGAAATGATGAGATTACCCAATTTTAGTGTCTAGCGTTAGGGCAAGTGAAACCATGTTTCAAAAAAATGAGTTCTACCAGAGTAAACCTATTATTTAGCCCTTAGGTATGGTACAGTTTGCTCAAAACAAGGTGGCCAGCAGACTTTTGGACCATTTGTGTGAAATATGGCCAAGGCTACTACAACAGCTTTAACAATTTATGGGTTTAAGCTTCAGAGGCCACAGGGGTGAAATGCATGAAATTCAGTTGAGGTTGAGAAGCATACTAGCTCACTCATTCAAACTTGTGGTACACAAAAAAAAGCAAATTAACAAAACAAGTTTTATAATCTTACAATAAGTTTTTTTCCTCCCCCTTACATAACCAGTGTATGGTTAAGAATTGAACTAGTACACAGTCATTAGTTCGTAGCACAGCCAATGAGGGTGTGCCATGGCCGGTATAAGCCTAGTCCTTGAACTTCACTTAAGTTTGGCTTTAAAAGTTTCATTAATTGCACCAAAATTTACACTAACCACAAAATGAAAGAAAGGGATATCCTACATCCAAACTGACAGTTTGAAGAACTATGGTATTTTGAGTAATATGAATGTCTTCTTTAAGATTGTACATATTTGGATTCTTTCAGGTCTACATTCAAAACCAAAGGAAGAACAAGAAGTTGAGCAAACGAACCTAGTGCTAATATGTACAGCCTCCAGTCTTAAATAACTGAATTATTTCACCCTTGGACAAACATGTCCTTACTGCTTACCTTAATTAGAAGGTATTAAAGCAAACAACCTTCACCACCAGCACGTCAGGCTGACAATAAATGCTGGCCCAAGAATTCAAAATAAAAGTAATTTGGATATTGGAAATCTAAAACAGATAATTCCTAAAATTTTCAACTTTTATTTCAGTACTAAAATATTTACCAGTTAACAGACAAAAGGGAAGTTTAATTCCATGTGGAGTTATAATTATCTGCAGGGCTAGCAGGATCAGCTGAGCAATTGAGAGAGATAAGAAAATACACAAGTAGTTTAAAGAGACCAATTCAATATTTACCAGTGAAGATGAAATTACTATAAACCCAAGTGCAGAAGCAACTCCCAAATCTTTAGCGAGAAGCTGTATGCATTCGATGTTTGTTTTGACCTACGTCTAAACAAACTGATAGAACACCCCAGTACAATAGCCAGGTTCAACAGCTTCCAATGGCAAGATTAGTGACTGCAACAGTGCATTGCTGAGGGACACATTTGGAAGGTTGGTGATCATTATTTTTCATCCTGAACTTTTGATTAGTGTTCCAAAATACTTGATCAAGTGGAAACCAGACACTTCCCTGGGGAGGATAAAAATTCTACAGCTTTAATGTAGCAACTTTACTTGCATAATACATCTTAGGTTTGTTCAAATTTAGGTGGCATTGCTTCACTTGCTCCCACTCATGACCAGAAAAAACCCATGCTAAATTCTCCCATTTGCAGCACAGCCCAATCATAAACCAAAGGCAAGCACAATATAACAATATACACCCAAAAATACCCTCCATTACAACTATTAATAAATGGACCACCAGTTACCATAAAGCACTACAACTGAAGGTTTATTAACTGAAATGAAAAATGACCTTATGAAAAATTTAAGATTGGATTTATTTGGAAAAAACCTGAAGTCTCACTTTTTCCAGTGCAGGCAGTAACTCTATCCACTTCTCACTGTACTTAGGCACAAGTTGACTATATTGAATAAATCTAAATGCAGTTGACTTTGTGAATTGGAGGTACGTTGCAGCCTCTGAAAATTTTGCTGTAGATGGCTTAGAACTTCATTCATGGCAGAAAGAAGGGCACAATATTTCAAACAAGTAACTTAGATTACATAAATTTGACATTACTGCTTGCACAGTAGAATGCACTGAACATATGTAACAGTAAAACAATTACAAGCAGCACTGCAACATGGAAAAAGTGGCAAAAAAACTCTTTTGTTCCACACAAAAGTTCTTCTTTCAAGAACTCTGAACACACCACAATCTTGTGAAATATATTAACCTTACTGACAAGTGTCAGCACACCATAATTGCAATGTATACTGACAAATATCCAATTCCTATAGTATTTCAGAAGAGAGAGCAAAAACAAATGATTTAGTCCTGGTGAATTCAAACCTGCCCTGCCTTCTCAGCAAGAGATCACAATAAATGCAACATCTGAATAAGTCTGCTAGTACTGTCCCACCTTGAGATAAACTGGCATAAATTTAAAGTGAAAAGACAGCATCAACGTTAAACAGTGATCAAAGTAAAAACCCATCTCATTTCTCTAGTTTCCAAAAAAATTAGGATGCTCAACTACAGAAGAAGTGTTAGCCACATCATGCAAACTCACACCCAGCTTGAGGCACAACACTAGTTAATTTGGGAGATCGTTAATTTGCACCAGCAACTCACAGCACTAAACCCAAGGAAAAGTTTAATAATGTGCAGGGCAACATTTAAAAATGCAAAATATAGTTTAATGGAAGAACCTATATGTTAAAAATCTGCAGATTTTAGCCAGTATATGTAGTAGACCCACTTTTAAAAGTGGTCCTGCACCTTCAATGTAGAAAACAAAGAGTCACTAAAATCCTATCTGAAGCATAAAACCAAAAATAGTAGAGAGTGTTCATACTGTCTTTCCATTCACAGGTAGTTTGGGACTCAAAAAATCCCATTATATTGAACAATTCAAGTAACTGATCCCACCATGGACAAAATGCAATATGAACTTATTCAGCTCAGGTCCCAGTGCAACTGACAGCACAGACGTTTAAGCTAATTACATCCAGTGTAAAATTCTTTTTGCTGTGCAGGATTCAGGTCTGTGCATGAAATCAACTTCCCAAACTGGGAGCAAATGTCACGGTCAGCATGCCAACATGTGAACAATCTTGGCAGGGTTGGTGAACCTATGACAACTGAATGATTTAGTATTTTTGGCAGCTTTGACAATCACAAAATATAGCTTTGACACAGGAACTCCCACATTAAGAGACCACCAGGTTACAAACTTACCCAAAAGTGTAACACCACTGAACAGTGCGGTATTCAGAAGTGCCACGTTAGTGTGAAAACAGGATCTTGAACTTGGACATCAAAATAAGCCATACAGCAACTTAGATAGCAAAACAATTATAGACGTTTATTGCAGAGGAAGCCACATTTCTTTTGGTGCAGCAGCCTTAGATTGTCAAGTATCATTTACACAGATGGACAGAAAGCATCACCTCAGGGAGGCTCAACAATAAATGCAGCTAAACTATATTTATTTCACCAAGCTTAGCTTTGTTAGCTGCAGTAATCAATATTTATAGAAGAAATGGTTTAAAAAAATCATAGAATCCCTGCAGTGTGGAAACAGGCCCTTCAGCCCAAGTCCACACTGACCCTCACAGCATCCTACCCAGACCCCATTCCCCTATAACCCACCAAGTCTATACATTCATGAAAACTACAGGGAAATTTAGCACAGCCAATCCACCTAACCTGCACATCTTTGGACCATGGGAGGAAACCAGAGCAACCCCACGCAAACATGGAGAGAATGGGCAACGTGGGGAGTTTGTGCAAAGGTGAAATCGAACCCAGGTTCCTTATACTGTGAGGCAGCAGTGCTAACCACTGAGCCACCGTGCTGCCCCTGTTAAAGTTTTGTATTTCTTAAATGGATAAGTGCTTCATAAAACTAAAAAACTAGTCACACTACTCTGGGAGAAAAGTGAACCTACAGCTGAAAACAATTAAAATAACTTTAAAATTAACAAAAACTAAAAGAACTTCAGATGCTGGAAATCAGGAACAAAAACAAGTTGCTGGAAACACTCAGGTCTTTCAGCATCTGTAAAGCAAAAAAAATCTAGAGTTAACTTCTTGGGTCTGGCAATACTTCCTCAGTCCTGTTTTTGTTCGTAGTTTAAAAGATTAAAAATGGTTGCCTCAGTCTAGGTACTTTACAAGCTACGACTTGAATTCAAGTTGTTTGATTTGCTTAGTGTAGCCCAACCCAAATTTGAAAGCTTCCACACACTGAAATGCAGCACGTAATACAAGTGTTTTTACTGCATTTACATTTTAGTCAATTCAAGTGACCATAGCAGTATTATTGCTCAAACATCTGTATATACATGAAGATGGACACAGCAGACAAGTTTGTGGGAGAAATGCAGTCTAAAATAGCAAGTGGACTCATACTAGAAGATAACCACACTGATATTCCAGACTGTCATAACAATTAGCTATGAAACAAGTCAACACACCCAAGTGTAAGACAGCAGTCACTTACACAATATGCAGTGGCACAAGTTTTAGAGAAGCTCTAACAAACGGGTTAGAAATCATTTGTCTTAACTAATGTCATCTACCATTTGGTAGATACTACACAACTTTCCAGTTTAAAGTTGATTTAAATCAAGTACAGTGCAGTACATAAATTAACTCCCATATTCTATGCAACATGGAACAAATTGTCAAGATGTGACCTGACTGGCATGTTTTTAATTAAATATAGTAAAGAAGCACCTACCCCATTCTACCACGTCCCCCTCTACCATCACTGTCAAAGCCACCATGACCATATCCTCCACGACCTCTACCTCCATTGCCCTGTGATCTGCCAAAGCTCCGGTTGTCATCTCCAAATTTACTCCTGTTAGGTCTATCTTGCTCATAGTCATCTTGGAGTTGGAAAGAAAATTCAATGGTTACCAACAATAGTCACTTGAAACATCTCTAGATAGTATTTTGTGTTACATAACTAGTTGTAATTTGCACAAGCCTCCATTCTCAAAAATTAATATTTTGCTCAATTTTTCAAGTTAGTTTCCAAGATAAGCAGTTATGTGACCTCAAATTGGTACTGCTTGCCCTCTCTACCCCTCCACCCTCAAACTTTCACTGAGCAAGTGAAGGTATGAAAATTTTCAACTTTTACCCATAATTCATCCCATTCACTCTGGCTCTCCCACATGCAGAGTTCAGGATTAGTACATTTAAAAAAAAACAATGTTTCTATAGTTCCCCATTGCCCTTACCTCCTGAGGTCTGTTGGCCATAGTTGTCGTGAGGTGGATGATACGAAGTTGAGTGGCTGTAACTTGGTTGGCTTTGCTGGGTACTATATTGTGTCTCAGACTTTGAGCCATAGCTGTAAAAGAAGTTATTATTAAATGGACTAGCCAGCATCTTTTAGATGGTGACCAAGGTTTATCTAGCAGTCAGAGGCACTGTTCTAATTATGACACTGTTCCCATCTGAGGTGGTGAACTTGGCTACAGAACGTTCAGAGGCTATTCAGCGTTTAATGAAGTTAACTGTTAACTCCAGTTTCGGAGCATTGGTGGGTCATGATTTATAGGGTGCATATCAAGCATCCATTCATACAGCCTTTTATATAATGCTCCATAAAGCTTTCTATTAATTGACTCGAGGTTGAGGCAAGACAGAATCTGAGTTCATTCACGTTTTGAAGCATCAGGTAAATATAAAGTTATGGCTGCTGCTATAGGAAAAGTGTAGACAACCTGGAATTTAAAAGTAATTCTAAACTCAATACCAGATAGCAAGCACAAACAAGCTCTCAATTAGAGACAGAAGCTTTGAAAACTACAACACCAATTGCATCATATTACAGGATATTTCATAAGACTGTTCAAGAGATAAGATGCAGTCTTGTCCTCGGAGGAACCTGTACTTGAAGTGGTAAAAATTGTGGCATGGTCATTAAGGCTTCAGGGAAAGTTACTGTGCAAGCTGGTGTGACCACTAACAAATAAGAGGAAGAGAAGCAGAAAAGAAAATGCTGTAAACTCCTGTCCTAGGAACCAAAAAAGGTCACTGGGCTCCAAGAGTTAAGATTATGGTGGAATAAAGTTATGAGCTTGGCATCAACAGGATTTCAATTGAAATGCAAAACTGCTCCACAACCTGGTATCAAGTGTCTATTCAAAACAATTTGATAATACAGCTCACACATGATTTTAAAGCAGAAACAAGATACAAATCAGCACAGCAGGAATGGGTTATTGCTAGGGAAGGTACAACTACACAACTGCATGTGAATTCAGGATTGTAGTGGATAGGAGCACTCTGCACCCAAATACATTAAGTGTACTTTAACAATGGTCATGCAATAGCCGCAGGATGAAGGTTTACTTACCGTTTAAGTTCTTGTGCTGCAGCTGTTCAAAGTGGAAGTCGGGATTGGGAGGACCAGGGCTCGGAGTCAATCCCATGTTACAATAAGTCAATCAGGGGTAAGTAGAATAAATTTGCCTAGGCTAAAATAAATTTAGTTATATAAGTGTGGCATTAAATGGTACAGGAAGTTGGCAAGGCATGCGCTATACACAATCTTGTAATGTATACAAGTAATCCTCCGATCCTGTTGCACATGGTGACATGGGATGTGGCAAACAGCTGTGCCCTGTACATGTGATCTTGGAATCTGACAGGAGGACCATGTGAATGTGTTTGGAAGGAGGGAGGTGCAAAGGGCACTGTAACTGGAAAAATTATGAATAATTGGTGAGAAAATTCTTTGGGGTAGAGGAAGAGAAGGGGAAAGAAGTTTTCTAAATATCCTGCTCTCAAGAAAGTCACTTTTACCATGGCAAATCCAAAACAGCAGCACTTTCTGATGAGGCTACATTCCCAGAAGGAATGCACTTTAAGTAGGAACTGTCCTACACTCAAGTCATTGGGGGTTCCAGATGGTGGGATAAGTTGAAGGGCTGAACATACCCTAGGGTGCAATGCCACTACCTTGAAGAATTCCAAAAATATGGCAATTATAGGCAAATGTGATTTAAATGACAACCAGATGCAAAAAAGTGAGGCGGCAATTAAAGGTAGCAATTTTAAATAAATAGACAATTAAGAAATCTAATGCATTCCACAAAGGATAGCAGCGATTTTTTGTTTTAAACGAACCGAACCAGGACCAGCAGTCTGAAGGAGTATTTTACTCCGACTGAAAATATGATACATTCCATACAATTAAAGAAATAAACTCGTGTGATTGAGTGTTTTTGAATTACTGGGACATTACCTGCTAGGGGAATCCGAACGCTGCCCATAATTTCCATACAGTGATTGCTGTCCGTAAGTATTATGAGAGCTCTCACTTCCATAGCTGTGTCCACTCTGTCGATAGCCTGTTGAAGACTGAGAAGAATTCAACCCTGTAAAATAGAAAACGTAGCTGAATCAATGTAAGTTTCCCTTATTCAGGGAAAGCTACAATTCAGACAAAAGCCATGGTATACCTGACTGTCCTTGTCCATAGCTTGAGCCATACCCACTTTGGCTTTGTCCATATCCAGAAGCACCAGACTGCTCATATCCACTATAACCCTTGGCAGAGAGATGTACATTAGTTACATTATAAAATTGTTTCACTCATACATACCATCCCAACCACCAGCATGCCCTTTCCTAGTAGGATGCTCTGCCAGGGAATTTATTCCTTTTTATTTATATTCTCAAATCATTCATCACTACTGTACAAACTATTTGATTTATTTGGAAAAAAGGTAGTCTTTTGCCAACTTTAATCCCCCTCATCCACAAAATATGCTGCTACATCTCTGCAATTAGGATAAGTTACATGCACAGAAGCCATTAAATCTGCAAGTCTTCATTTTTCACAAAATTCAGTGAGAAAAAAGGATAGAATTTAATTCTGGTGCACAAAGAATCCATTCAAAACAAAAATATACTTGTATAATTAGTGTGGATGCCAGCTTTGTGTCATTGACAAAATTATTCCTACTTTTGAAAGTTAGGAGGTCCTGTCCAAAGACTTAAACTTTCAAATCAGAGCTTCTGTAGAAGAAAGGAAAACTGCATAACGTTCCCAAGCCCAACAGCAACCTGGAATGTACCAAAGACCCTGTTATGTCAAAAATAATGCGAGCACAACAAAATTTGAGGGTACATTGAAAAGATCAGCTGTAGACCAACACATTCAGTGTTAGTGTTACTATCTACTTCATTAGGAGATAGTTATGCCGCTCAGTTCTTAACTGCTATTCAAAGTTTGGGAGAACCATAACTGTTTATACCTAATGAAGACAGTGGTCACAAAGTAAAGGGGACTTTGACAAATCTGCAAAAACTGTCACCACTAGCATTTGAATTTCAAGACAAAATCATGAAGTCAGGCATTTTGTTAGGGAAGAGAGACAACTTTCCAAGGAGTAGAGATTCAAGGATAAAGGAATCAAAAGCAGAAGACCATAATCAGTGAACAAGGCAGTAGTGGAAGTAACAGTGGGTCAAATTCCAGTGGACAGCAAAATAATCTGTACAGAAACTAGTTTTACCACACATAAACCAGAACTGTCCCTTATTAAAAAGGCACACAGCGGAGAAGGTGCAAAGTTTGACATGGATAACACCAGAACAAGAAGGTATTTGCTCATAAAAGGCTAAACAAACTTGGGTCCCTCCATTCAAGCCACACTACCCCAGCTAAATTTAAAGTTGATGGAAGAGCTCTTTATCACTGACTGGCCAACTTAAACATACTTCCACTTGAGATCAAAACAAAGAACTATAACAAGTCAAAGAAATCTAACAGGGGACTCGGAGGAAATTTTGTTCCGTGATTAGCTTGTAAAACTCAAAACCACAGGATGAGAGGCCAACAGCATAGGAGGAAAGCTTGGCGTTTCCGTGTTGACTATTTCTGAAGGAGGGTCCTGGCCCGAAACGTCAAACTTTCCTGTTCCTCAGATGCTGCTTTGCCTGCCGTGTTCATCCAGCCTCACACCATTGCCCAACAGCACAGGATTTGTTTAAAAAAGGAAAGTTATCCGAACAGTGGTGAAAAAGAAATAGAAGGAAAATGTTGTCGGCGCTGGGAGGAAGCTCATGTGGAGTATAAAAGCAGCATGGGCCAGTTCAGCTGATTGTAAAGCATGAAAATAATCTATTTATTACACTTTAGCTGATTTTTTTTTTTAAAAATTGAATAAAATCACTGATAACAGGAACTGCAGATGCTGGAGAATCAGAGATGAGGTGTGGGGCTGGATGAACACAGCTGGCCAAGCAGCATCATGGGAGCAGGAAGGCTGATGTTTCGGGCCTAGACCCTGCATCAGGAATGAAGGAGGGTCTAGGCCCGAAACGTCAGCCTTCCTGCTCCCATGATGTTGCTTGGCCTGCTGTGTTCATCCAACTCTACACCTCCTTATCTCAAATAAATGACCGCTATTTTAAAACTTTGCAATGAATGGAGATATGGAAGAATCTCAGGGACACAAAACCAGGTCAAAAGTGAATTCCTGGACAAATGACAGCACTCACAGATAGGAGACCAGGTTTACATGAATGTCTTGGGTAATTTTAAACTGAAAAAAAAAGAGCATAAGACCTGAAAAGCACCTCTCGACTGTCCTCTTTGCCAACTGAGGAAACGTATACAAGTGTTGAAATAATACAAGACAAAATGCAATGATTTACTGCCATGCTCAAAAAAATTCCTCATGAAAATGACTAATGGTTAGTATACTAAGATGTTCAACATCTTGCAGAAAAATTAGGTACCCTCTGGTTAACATTCATATTTGTTCCATTATTGAACCTAGTTGATAGGAAAGCCATTGTAACTTTAATACAAAAAAGGAGCACAGCAACCAAAATCTTGGTAACAGTGAAATCTCAGAACAGTATAATTTCAAGATCAGCTCTAGTGATGTCAAGCAGAATGAGTGCGTGCCAGATCTGTAGATCATCCAGAAAAAGAAATTCTTCATTTCCCAACAAAAGCACTAACTACTAGAAAGACCTGGGAAACAGGAATGCAGTTCACATTTTAGAAGTTGGAAAGCAAAAAACAAACGTTCAGGTTAATAACTGTACCAAAATCCTCAAGAGTTAGAGAGAAAGTTGACTTGCAAAGAATTGAGCTGAATAAGTCTCATTGCTGACTCCAAAGAAGTTGATAGTTGTTCAAATAGATAACAAGTTGGAAGTAAAGTGACAGATTAAATGTCATCTCATCTTTTCAATACATGTAATGAAATCATTACTGGTGCATTTGGATGCCTTCAAAAGCATATCAACTCAAAATTACACCACTGTTAAATGCAGGTTGCAATGAGACACGAGGTTAAGCAATCAGAGTTATGGCTGAAAACAAACATACGCCAAAAACAGTTTTAAAAAAATTATGAAAATCACCGTGTGGAGCAAAATGCATTCTTGCCAGTCTCTGAGGAACACTGCTCATGAATCAATGTTTACAGCCAAGCCCCACTAAATAATAGGTCCATGCAACAGTACACTGCAGTGCAGGGCTGTAAAATTACCATCTTCAAAATGATGGTAGAACTAGATAGGAACAAAAAGATTCCCCAATATTTTAACACCTGAGTTAGTGTGAAATATCAATTCAATTAAAAAAATAAATATGACCAAAGCACCCAGTTAAATGCATTTATTGCTGTTTCCACAAAATTAGCTGTTTCACTGCATTAGTGAATATGTTCAAAATAGGCATTTCCATCTCAGTTTTATATTGAAGAGTTATGTATAAATGATGGATGTGCCTTGGATTAAAATTTAGAACTCATTTCCAGCATTGACAATTGAAGCAGAAAGTGCTCTGATTCAAAATTATATTACACAAGTGGAATATGGAATTAGTATTATTTGCTTCTAGAGCAGGGTAGATCACAAGATGAACACACTGACCCAAAATGTCTGTTTCAGTATTTCAACCAGGTAGTACGGAGTTAAAAATTGCAGTGCTACATCACCAGGATGGCCTTCTTACATTTGAACATCATCTTTAAATAGTAAAGATGTCTCAGGCTATTCACATAAAACATTGCCAAGCTGCACAAGATGTTAGGCATCAAGTTTTATTTAAAAGACAGCAGACATTTCAGCAGAGTTAAGTTATAAACAGAATTAATTAGAGGGGAAATAAGGAGAATGGTCTAAAATTTAGACCCACGAATCTAAGAAGCACAGCTGCAATTACTGCAGTGTCAGAAGGAGGGGATGTACAAGAGGCCTGAAAATGGAGTGTAGAGATCAGCGTGTAGGATTTGGGGTAGGAAAGGCAAGATCACACATGAATCAGGCAGTCAAACCAATTTACAGATACATCGTGTCCATAGTGATGAGCGAATGAAGCTTTTGCTACATCGGAACAATTTTGGGTAAAGTGAAGGTCAGATCATGGAGGAGGATAGCCAGAGGACTGGAACAACCAAGGCCAGAAGTAGAAGTATAGATACTGGTTTCAGCTTTCATAGCATTGTGTAATGAAAAATGTGACTTATAAAATTGTGCAACAGAAAATATGACTACAAACATCAAGTATTTGTTCAAGATATTAACAGCCAGTTGTGCCTTCACCAAGACATTTAAAATTGGTGTCCACAAATCATTTGAAAGCCTACAGTTTACTGCACAAGTATCAAAAGGTATTAGGTGTAATCAGATATGAAGAGTTTATTTCACTAATGGCAAGCTGATCAAAACATAATCATGACCTTTGCTTAAAATGGAGTTGAGATCAGAATAAAACCTGCTCTAACAGAAAACTCAATTATTGTTAAGCCAGATAGAGATATTATTCACGCCTCTAGAGAAGGTTAGGGACTTGAACCCAGGTCTCCTGACTCAGAGATAGGAACACTACCAAACTGTACATTCAGAATGTTATATAGGGAAACACAGTAACATATCCATAATTCTTTTAAAGTAGTTCTGATGCCAAGCAGGAGAAAACCACAAACAAGTTTAACTCTTGTACCTGTACCTAGAAATAATAGGTTGTCTGAAAGGCAAAAAGAACAAAGTAACTCAAACAGGGCTATTAACTTACTTGAATAACAAAGCCCATGGCTTCCTTTATGAATCTTGTTTTTGAGCTATCAGAAGTAGCTATGTTGGCAATAATCGATATGGCTCAAGTCTGATCTACAATAATCATTAAGTTAAATTGCATGCTTATTCAGTCAGCATCTTAGAGGAAAGCTCTTAGCTGCAAATATACAATTCACATCTCCTGTAGGAGGAGACAGGGTTCTTCAAGAATACCTGCTGGGAAGAGGAAGTAATAAAAGGAACCAGAGAAAAGAATGCCAGCAAATCAATCCCAAGGGCCAACTGCACCTACCAAGTGAGGTCAGAAAGACTGCTATAGGATCAGCCCTCAGCCATGCAAGAACTCAGACCTGACCAGTTAAGTACAGAATTTCCTAGGTGAACAATCATACTTGCTAGCAACTGATTACCAATGATAATTCACGCAAAGAAGTGACTCTCACTATAACATATTTGAGTGGATGATACTCAGATTTAAGTTTCAAGATTGTAGGATTTTTATTTTAATTTACAGCCACTATCTCAGATGCCTACTTAATTAAGCACTTGGGCATTAATAATCCAAAACCATTTAGTAGGACTAATCTTGTAAAGTCAAAACACTTGCATGGAAAAAAAACAAAGAACACCAGAGAGGAAAAAGTTAACCAAAAGGCAGAGTCATGATGGTTTCCAAATCACTCAAACCCAAGTCATTTAGCTGAACATACCTGTGAAGCATGCCCATAGTTTTGGTTTGACTGGGTACCATAGGCTCCATAGCTAAGAGAGAGAAAAAAACAATATCATTTTAGAAACAAAAAAAACCACGTTTTAGAGACTGCCACTAAAACATTGGGCTGTGAAGCACATAATTACAAACAGTGACATCACATATATCACAATATTCAGTGTTGTTCAAAAGTGAATGCAGTATCCTGACAAAAGTTCTATGGTTTCAAAGTCCTTATCATCAGGAACTGACCTTCAGCCAACGTACTGCCTTTCAGCTAGGATTTTATTTTTTAAAAAGTGATATTGAAACAAATTTTCATTGACAATACTCAAGTCAAATGGCTACATGTTCAAAGTGTTTAGTTATATCAAGTTTTCTTTTACCCTATCCTTGAGATTGCTATGTAATCGCACTACACCTAGAACATTGCAGAATTCATTAAAATATTGAGTTTGTTTGATTCCTGGATTTGTAATCTTTAGAGCTGTTTACAACAGTGCTTCAAAAAAGTACCTTCTGTAAATCATTTGTTAAAACAGTGACATGTTAAATTTTGGACAGTTCAAAAAGTTAACCACACTTTGGTTCTGAATTTTCAGTATTTGATGATACTGTAGCCCATATACCAAAATGGCAGAACTCACTTATTCCAATCAAGTTATCGGCTATAACTAACATTTGTCTTTGATTAGAAAACCTGAAAAACTATAACCCGATTAAATATGCACAGGCTGATCAACACATTTGTACTTAGTGATGACACGTGGGTGACAAGCAAGTTCCCCTCCAAGTGAGACACCATCCTGACTTGTAAATATCAAGTTCCAGTACATTTTTGACCCTGTAACTCCTTAACACCACTGACGGTTCACCTATATCACATGGAGAGCTGATGTCTAAAATGGCACCTCATCACCTTCAGTGGCGAATGCGGGTCTTGCAAAGCAAAGCACATGTAGTACAAAAGATTTAAACAGTTAAAACTGAAATACACCAGACTTGAGAGAAACACAGTTAGGTTCTAAACCTGGAATGTTAATCTTTCAGTTAAAAATGAACCACAATGCTGATAATCAGAAATAAGAAGCAAATGCTAGAAAAAGACCACAGCAAGTCTAGCAGCATCTTACGTAGATTTCAACGTGACTTCTTTGGAACACAAAATCTGAAGAAAGCAAATTGGACTAAAAAATCTTTACTTCTTTGTCTACAGATGTTGCTAGACCTGCTGGCACGAGGGAAAAGCAGGTAACTATGTGAATTCTTTGAATTTTCTTGCCACAGACTTGTGGCGCAGCGTCCTTGTGTATACTTAAGGCACACAGATATGGATTCTTGATCATTTGAGGAATCGCAGAGCAGGTGAAGTGCAGCAAAGTAGAATGACGAACGTCAGATCATGCCATGAACCTACTGAGAGGTGCAGCAACCCTGAGGTGCCAAAGTGCTCGACTTCTTATGAACTTCTGCTGATTATGTCCAGCACTTAAAGTTTCAGATCTCCAATTTCTGCAATGTTTTGCTTTTTATTCAAAAATTCAACTGTAAAAATGACAAGTCTGTATTTCCAGCACTTTCTGGCTTTCAAATTTCTAAATGTTTTCAGTTTTACAGGTTTGGTTTTTTTTGTAAGTCCTGACATGCATGCATACCTTTGTGCTTGAGCTCCAGGTTGACTGTAATTTCCATAATCTGTTAATTTAAAAGAGAGTTTTTTTTTTAAAATTCAGTGACTGCTGGTGCTATCAGCCAACACGTCGCAACCTTGCTCACTTGTAAAAGATTTACCTGCAAGGGCCCTGGAAAGGTAGGTCAGAACTAGTTCCCTTTGCCCAGTTTAGTGAAAACTCATGACGTTCAGCTCACAAGAAATAAAAGTAAGAGTGTTTCAGTGGCTGCATGGATATTAGAGGTTAGTCTGTCAAAATTATAGTAGTTAAGCAACTACACGCAAACCACCTTGATTTTAAGGAAACTGACATAAGGGAACTTGCACAAAAATAGCTGCAATCTCAACCAGGAGCAAATTATGCTGAATAAGAATCATAAGCAAAGATGGTTTCTCCGGCAGTCATCGTTTTTAAATTTTCATTTAAATTAATAATTCTTTACAAAGCACTCCAGCTTCCAAGTCCTTATCCCAAATAATTTTTTAGCAGTTTAATTCAACTACACCTTAAGCTGGGCGGTAGCAGTCTTACAACAGTCAATTAGTACTAAGACAAGCTAATAGGTGCCTCCAAATCAAAAATTCAATATAGTAGGTAGACTCACATCAGGCGCAAAGTAATGTCACCATAGTACAAGTGGACCAACCATAGGGCTAGTCTCTCATTAGAGACACAGTGGTGGTGAGTTTAACCAGAGGGTCACAACACCTCACACAAGGAGAGAAGTTCAGAAAAAAAAAGTCTTTCAAGATAACCTCAGCTGGTGCAGGAATTCATCCAATGCTGCTAATACCAGTGAGATTGTCAAAAGATTACATTTAAGTGAAAACAAAAATGTCCAAATGGCAACTTTGAATGATGCAAATGTTCATTTTGAATTGAGATTAAAATGTTTATTAAAAAACTTTCCCTTCTACTGTAAGAGGAAATTAATGAATTTGTACCTTTCAGTATACTTTAAGGCACTAACCCAATTTCCTTTGGAGTAATTGAGACTTTCAATTGAGTGAGTATTTTGCAGCAGAACATTCACAGTCTGTCGATACACAGAGGAGCTGGAAGAACTCAGCAGGTCAGGCAGTGTCAGCAGAGAGTCGGCATTTCAGGCTTAAGCACTACTTCAGAACTTTGGAATCAAGTCTTGAAGAAGGGTCGAAGACTGAAACAGCGGCTCTCCTACTCCTCTGATGCTGCCTGATCTGCTGCATTCCTCCAGCTCCACACCGTACTGGCTGACTCCAGCATCTGCAGTTCTTGCTATCTCCAATGCGTACACTCTGCCCAACTTTTATACAAAGATACTTACGTATCCTCAAGTTTACTCTACAGCTATTCTAACTGCTTCTTCCAATGTCAAGTCACAAAATGTTACTTCCTTTCTAATTCCTCAGAACCTTGAAGGTGGTTGCCACTTGACCCTCAGGTTTGAGAACACCAAACCTTAAACCGCAAAAGTTTATCATTCCACTTTGCATGCTGAGGCTATTCTATTTCAATTAAGTCTTTTAAACTAGATTGCCCAAGATTTTGGGGAGCCATACAGACAGTTTGGTACAAGTTCAAGCTTACCTTTACATTTTAGAACTCGAACACCACCCAAAAAATCCAGTCGTCTACTGGATCACACCATCCCCAACTTTAAACTTTACTTTCTACACTACGTTCACACCTCTAGATTTCCACAATCCATTTGCAACTGTACACAACACACTTGTTCTCATTACCTTTCATTTTCAGTCATCTTAAATTACCCACAATTTAATCTGAAGGATGGTGCATTCCAATTATTAATGAGGTATAACCTCATCCTCAAATCCTGCAATACTTCACATAACAAACATTTGCCCAGCTTTAAGCCAGCAAGTTGAGCATGCAATCTAGTATCTTCAAGAGCAGCTGTTAACTCTGGTAGTATGCCACTTTCTTAACTCGGTGTCAGAAGAAAGAAATTTGATTCACAGAAGTATCATTCCAAACAATTGTATTACATCTAGGCCCATACTATTCAAATAAAGCGAACGTTGTTTTCAGAAGCTCAAATTTTATCATAGAAACTAATGACTTCGTTGCATTCTCCTGCAGAAGGCACATATGAGAGAGAAAGTGAGGGAATGGTGCTTAAGCAAGGCGGGGGGGGGGGGGGCACGTTAGGAATCGCCTAGGAGAGAATACGGCAAAAGATAGGGGATCCAGTGGGGTGGGGGGGGGGGGGGTCATTTTTGTAGTCGGGAAGGAGGAGATGGGGTAACTCTTGACGTTCCACAGAGTTAGGGAAACCGGGGGGGGGGGGGGGGGGGGTGGTGAGGAGGAGGAAAGAGCAGAGAGGCTAGCAGTCTCCCTTCCCTTCCCGCCCGCCCATCAAGATGGCGGCCGGGTCATTTGGAACTGCGTCACGCTGTTTCGCCAGGCCGCAGTAACAGGGGCCCGGGAGACAGGATCAAAAACCGCCCGAGGTCCCCCCAGCCCGTCAGAGATCAGCTCACTTCACCACCGGGACCTAGGGAACCCACCTCCCCCCCCATACCCCTGAACACGGGCGGCCCTCCCGACTGCGACTTGCGGTACCGGGCTAGGCCTCAAATCGGGTACAGAAAGGGCAGGAGATAGTTACGCGCTGAGGAAGAGCGAGGGGTGGGGGCCGAGGACAGTCGTCAAACCTTACAGGCCGGGCCGAAGACCCAAAAACACCTATGCTGGTTCTGCAAGCGGGGATAACATCCTGATGAAGGCCCTTACCGGACATGCTGTTGCTTCTGGTGGTGGCTGTTCTTTTCCGCCGCTCCCGCCGACACGAATTCAGCAGCTGAAGGAGGCCCCGGCTCACACCAACACCTACGGCGGGGGAACTCAACCTGTCAAACCAACCGCCCGATACGTCAAACCGCGACTCAGCAAATTAGGGAAACTTCACCTGGAGCAAATAAAACGAACTAACCCTTTCGGGCCGCCGCTTGATTACCCCACTCCTTTAAGTCAAAAAGCAGATGTCACGTGTCCAATGTCCCCCCCCCCCCCGAATGTGAGGTGGTAGATCCCGGTGTGACCCTACTCTCGAACGAGTTGGGACCGGTTACACAGGGAGCACGTGGCACATTGGGGATACGCCCACATTGTGGAACCTTGGATTGGCCTGGTGGACTTGCAGTAAGTTCCAGAATTAGGGTCACTGAGGTCAGGATTTTAAACTCTCCTCTCTCTCCACGGCTGCTGTCAGACTTGCTGAGGTTCTCCAGCAATTTCTGTTTCATTCAAGATGTGCCCTGCTCTTCTTGGCTCCGTTTACCTCCACGTCATTCTCTCAGGGTGTTTCAACTGTCCCTGCCTGTCAATGAGGGTCTGCTCTTCTCTGCCACGACATTCTGGGCAGCTGGCAGTATCTCCATCTGACAAAAACACTGCCATTTAATAAAATCATGGCTGACCTGATTTGGTTTCAAATCCACCCTCATGTCAACCCCTCCTATAATCTTTGACTCTCTTTGTCGATCTAAAATCTACCTCCCGTAGCCATAAATAATTTATCCTGTTTCCCCCGACTTCTTGTAAAGACAATTCTCTGACAGAGGAAAGTTTCCTCATCTCTGTCATCAATGAGAGTTCCTTTATTTTTAAAGTAAGTCTCCTATTTCTAGCATTATAGTGCTGGTCTCTGTACTTATAAAAGGATGTTAATGTGTTTGAAGCAGTCCAGACACTATTACGCTAATAGCTGGAATGAGTGGATTGCCTTTGGAGGAAAGGCTAGACAAGTTAGACATGTGTCGTCTGGAATTTAGAAGAGTCAGCGTTGACTTAATTGAAATGTATAAGATCCTGAAGGGACTTGACTGTGTGGAAGTTGCGA
The DNA here is from genome assembly GCF_030684315.1 of Stegostoma tigrinum. Lineage (NCBI taxonomy): Eukaryota > Metazoa > Chordata > Chondrichthyes > Orectolobiformes > Stegostomatidae > Stegostoma > Stegostoma tigrinum. The sequence continues at coordinate 8,070,006 of NC_081380.1, forward strand.
AGATGTTTCTTGGCATGGAAAAATCTGCACTAAGGCTCATAATGTAAAAATAAGCAGGTGCCCATTTAAAACAGAAACGAGGGAATGTTTTCTCACACCATTGAGTGTCTGTGGAATTCCCTTCCTCAAAAGGCAGTGGATGTAGAATCGTTAAATATTTTAAGGCAGAGGTAGGTAGATTCTTGATTACCAAGGGGATGAAAGATTATCAAGGATATGCAGGAATGTAGAGTTGAGGTTAAAGTCAGCCATGGTTCGAGGAGCCCAGGGGCCTACTATTGTTCGATGTTCATAGTCTTTCTATGAAAGGAAACGTTCTCCTGATATCCACCCTATCAAGTCCCTTCATGATCTTATATGTTTTTATATGGTTTGTATTATTACCACTGTATATTATTTTTCTTGTCTAGCACTTCCAATTTGCGTAAGAGCTGGATGAAGGTCCAGAATCAATCACCTTTACACTTGCTTGGAATTCTGGAGGCTCTGGCTCCTGTTATAATTAGAACTTAATTTGTTTTGCATTCACATTAGCCACATACCTGTCAATTCCATGCTGAAATGAGAATATAGGTCATGGACTCCTTCCCTTGAATCTATAGTGGAATGTGAGTATGACTTACGTCCACATAGCCTATACTGTGTTTTATGGGGCTAAATGGAATCATATAGTCATAGTTTCAAGGAGCCATTCAATACAGAAGAGAATCTTCAGCCCATCAAATCTGTACAGATCTATCTACAATTATCCTGCTTTGCAGTACTTGTCTGATAGCCCTGAATGTTACAACATTTCAAGTGCTCATCCTTGTACTTTTTAAAGGTTGTGAGGTTTTTCTTCCTCTACTGCTGTCCCAGGCAGTGCATTCAAGATTCCCACCACTCCCTGGATTTAAAAAAAAACACTTGCTCAAATTCCCCCTAAACCTCCTGTCCTTCATCTGAAAATTATGCCCACTCAGCACTGACCCTTCAATGAAGGTAATCAAGCTTGGTCAGCGGCCTGAAGGGGTTAATCAGTTTTAATTGCTCAATGAAGGGGAACAGCTGCTAAATATTCATGCCCCTCATAATTTGGTACACCTCAGTCAGGTACCTCCTCAGCTTTCTCTTCTTCAAAGAAAATAAGCCAAGCCTAACCAGTTTCTCTGCATAGCTAAAATGCTGCAACCCAGGCAACATTCTTGTGAATTTCTTCTGCACTCCTTGCAGTGTAATTACGCCCTTCCTACGGTTTGGTGAACAGGACTCAACACAGTATTCCAGTTCTGGCCTAACCAACATTTTGAACAACTTCAACATAACTTCCCAGCTGTTATAATTAATGCCATATTTGATAAAGGTAAATGTCCTGTATGCCTCCTTAATAGGGTGGCATGGTGGCTCAGTGGTTAGCACTGCTTCCCTATAGGACCAAGGATGCAGGTTTGATTCTGCCCTTGGGCAACAGTTTGTGTGGAATTTGCATATTCTCCCTGAGTTTGTGCAGGTTTGCTCTGGTTTTCTCCCACAGTCCAAAGATGTGCAGGTTAGATGGATTAGCCATGCAATCATGCCCAGGGATTTGCTGTGGGAAATCCAGGGTTACAGAGATAGGGTAGGTGGGTGGGTCTGGATGGCTCTTCAGAGGGTTGGTGTGGACTCGATGGGCCAAATGGCCTGCTTCCACACTGTAGGGATTCTGTGATGATCTGTTTTCTTGCCCTGCTACTTTCAGGGGTGTGTGGACAGAACTTCAAGACCTTTCTATTCCTGTGATCTTCCTGGTGCCCTGGCATTCATTGAGTATTTATTGCTTCTTCCAAAGTGCACCACTTCACACTTATTAGATAGATTCCCTACAGTGTGGAAACAGGCCCTTCGGCCCAACAAGTCTACACTGCCCCTTGAAGCATCCCACCCGGATCCATCCCCCTATAACCCACACACCTCTGAACACTACAGGCAATTTAGCATGGCCAATCCACCTAGCCTGCACATCTTTGGACTGTGGGAGGAAACCGGAGCACCCGGAGGAAACCCACGCAGACACGGGGAGAATGTGCACACTCCACACAGACAGTCGCCTGAGGTTGGAATTGAACCCGAGTCCCTGGGGCTGTGGGGCTGCAGTGCTAACCACTGAGCCACCGTGCCCCTCCCAACACTTTTCAAGGTTAAATTTCAAATTCCACTATTTGACCAACCCATCCAATTCTAACCAGTGTAAAAGGGTGGGATTAGCTTTTGGTGACTCTTTGCTAACTAGCACAGACATAGTGGGCAATGTCTCCTTCTGTATGATTCTACTGTTCAGCATTTGATGCCTTATAAACGATGAGCAGCTAATGGAGAACAGCTACAGAAATATCATTATCGTAAAGGAGATAAGTAATAGGGAAACATTAATGAATCTTAAGTTCTACAAGAAATTAAATGCTGCTGTTCAGAAAACTTTATTGCATCTGAGAGGCAAACAGACAGAAAATATCATGGCTAGCTGTACGCTTTGCACAAATATTACTTCACATTAGAGTTATAAACATCATTCCAAACAATGTTCAGTTCATGAGCTGACAGCCAACTTCATAGCATGTGACTGGTGCTGGTTGAAATGTGATCTTGGTCTTGGAGATGCTAATTTGGAGATCACAGTTTTTGGCGGCACTTGAGAAGTTGTCTTCTGTAGCCTTGTTGTGGGCAGCCAGGATATAGACTTTCTTCCAATTTTCCTTCTTATGTCGGCGTCAAATTCACTACTTTGGATTGAAAGTTGTTGTCTTCCCTTTATCAGAAAGCCATGCACTTAATAGCAGGAAATTTCTCATTACTCAAGCATATCTAAACTGTAGATAACAAAGTGTGGAGCTGGATGAACACAGCAGGCCGAGCAGAAAAGCTGATGTTTCAGGCCTAGACCCTTCATCAAAAATGGGAGAGGGAGAGAGGATTCTGAAATATATATGGAAGGGGGGAGGTGGATTGAAAATAGATAGAGGAAAAGATAGGTGGAGAGGAGACAGACAAGCTACAAGAGAGTTGCAGTGGGAGGGAGGAGGGTAAGTTCTTCAGGTTAAGCATCCCTAGAAGAGGTTTCACAGTGAGGTTAAAATTGTATCAGAGATAATAGGAACTGCAGATGCTGGAGAATCCGTGATAACCAAGTGTAGAGTTGGATGAACGCAGCAGGCCAAGCAGCATCTTAGGAGCAGAAAAGCTGACGTTTCGGGCCTTGACCCTGCATCAGAAATGGGGGAGGAGTTATCTTGGATTCTCCGCATCTGCAGCATTTACAAACCTCAGGGGATCTGTCTCCCACTCCAACTCTCTTGTAACTTGTCTGTCTCCTTTCCACCTATCTTTTCCTTTATCCATCTTCGATTCGCCTCCCTCTCTCTCCCAATTTATTTCAGAACCCTCTCCCCCTCCCCCATTTCTGATGAAGGGTCTAGGCCCGAAACATCAGCTTTTCTGCTCCTAAGGTGCTGCTTGGCCTGCTGTGTTCATCCAGCTCTACACTTTGTTATCCCGGATTCTCCAGCATCTGCGGTTCCGATTATCTCTATATCTAAACTGTCAGTGACTTCATTGTCCTCTACATTTTCTGTCATGACTGAAGAGTCTGATAGCATGGGCATCCATAAAATTGTCAAGTATTGTTGTTGACGCTTGTGGGGACCTCTGCAGATATGTTATCTCTGGCATTCTTCTGGGCACATTAGATGCTGCAGGTTTGATGATCCACAAAGCATACTGAACCAAATTTCTGTGCTTGGTTCTATGTGTCCTCTGAAGTATTTTTCCAAGAGAAATGGTCTGCAAATCTGAAGTTTATGAAACTAATTTCTAAAATGCTGCTTCCAGACATGATCGTGATTGTGACAAGAGTAGAACTCTTTTTGTACACAGGCACTGATGTCTTCTTCAATAGTGGCATATCCATACCACCTTGTAGAATAAGTGCTGTTGATTGGGATGACACTCACTCTTAACAGCTTTAATTAGGTCTATGAACAGCATATAAGTGGTCCCAATGCTGGTCTCATTGGTGTCCTTCAGCAAACACCACACTAAATCATCAACTTAATTCATATTTATATAGTGCCTTTAATCTAATGAAATGTCCCAAGGCACTTCATAGTAAAATTGTAAGACAATTTACTACATGAACCTACAATCTCAGATATTGGATCTATAGACCAAAGGTATAGTCAAAGAGATAGGTTTTAAGGAGTGTCTTAAAGTAGGAAAGTGAGATAGTGAGAAATACAGAGGGAATTTCAAGGCTAGAGTAGACAACTGAAGGTATGACCATCAATGATGGATCGATTATAACTGAAACACACAGGAGGCAGGAATTAAAGAAATGCACATAACCCGATGAGTTGTGGTGTTGAAGAAGATGGCAGAGATAGAAAGGTGCAAGAACATGGCGGATTTGAAAGGGATAAAAATCTTTAAATCAGGATGTCATTTGACCGGGAGCCAACCAAGTCAGTGAACACAGGGATGACATGAAATGGATCATGCTGTGAGTTAAGACAGGAGAATTTGGGATAACCTCAAGTTTAGAGTATAGAGGGTAGAAAGTAGAAGACTATCAGAATGCTTTGGAATAGTCCAGTGTAGCAATGATGAATGCACAGGCGATGATTTGAGCAGTTGAGCTGAAACAGAGGGAAAATTGAACAATGTTATGGAGATGGGAAAAGATAACCATAAATCTGGCACAAATACGAGGTCTCACTAAATAGTCAATATCATTTAGAACTTCTATTAATCAACAATGTTATGAATTTGTTCCAATGCTAACAAGAATAGCACAGCAAGTTTTGATCTGGATTGCATTGTCTGAAATGATTGTAAGAAAACATTCAATGTTGTAGCTTTCAAAAGAGAAGTGAATGCACACTGAAAAGCACCAATTTGTAGCACTATGGAGAAACTCCCACTCCCTTACTTAATTGTATAGCTCTTTTGGAGAACTGGGACAATAATGATGAGCTCAAAGTCCTTATTCTGTCAGCATGGTGTTTATGATTCTAAGACAGGCTATGTAAACTAATTGGTTGCAACAACTTCTAAATCACAGGCAAGACCAAAAAAAAGCATTCCTTTGCCAACATGTCAAGCATACTTCAAGATAATTAATCATGTGGAATGTTTCTGAGAGCCATAATATGGTGCTATGCAATTGCAAGTTATTTCCTGATGGTAAGATATCTCTAGTATCATCTCTGCCTTGCATAGGGCTTTCAATTTGGAGTGAAAAGACTGTAGATTCAATATGTACTCCCAAGATTTCATGATAAACACTAGTGCAGTTCAGAGAGGGTGCTGTACTGCCCAGTGTTCTCATATTTGCCTTTTAGTTTAAACCAACATCCTCTCTCCTACAGTAGTTGGTATGGATATTAAAAATCATGATATTAATTGAAGAACAGAAAATTTTCCCGCTAACCTGGGCAATGTTTATTCTATAAACAATATAATTACTAAATGCAAATTGGCCGTTGGTAGTAGCTTTACAACAATGACTGCAATTCATTGTTTTTTTTAATATACAAGACCAGAAGATGTATGATCAGGATTAGGTCCATTTAAGGTTTTAGAGTAGATTTGTAGTTCGGGTTGTGGATGTTGTGGTTGATTGGCTCGCTGAGCTGGTTTGTTGTTTCGCAGATGTTTCATTACTGAGCTGGGTAACATCATCAGTGCAGCCTGCACTGAAGCACCATTGTGTTTTACCCCCTGTTATTTAAACTCTGGAGTCCTTTGAGCTGGATTATCTCACTTCTGGTTTTCCTTCACAGTAGAGTGTATATGGGGTCGAGTTCTATGTGTTTGTTGATGGCTTTCTTCGTGGAGTACTAGGCTTTTTGGAATTCCCGTGCTTGTCTCTGCTTTGCTTGTCCCAGGATCTTGGTCTTGTCCCAGTCAAATTGGTGGTTCTCCTTATCCATATGGAGAGAGATGAGTGAGTATTGGTTGTGTCTTTTTGTAGCCAACTGGCGTTTGTGTACCCTTGTTGTTAATTTCTTTCCTGTTTGTCCGATGTAGTGTTTGTCACAATCTCTGCGGGGAATCTTGTATATGACATTGGTCCTGCCCATAGTGGGTAGTGGGTCTTTGGTTCGGGCGAGCAGTTGTCGTAGGCTTGATGTGGGTTTGTGTGCTACTCTGAAGCCCAGTGGTTGCAGGCGTCTTGTGGTCAGTTCAGATGTGTTCGTGATGTAAGGCAGCGTGATGAGTGTGTCGGGGCATGTAGTATCTTCCTGGTATCATTCATGTAATAGACATCTTCTGACCCAATTTTTTGGGTATCTGTTGTCTTTGAAAGCCTGGAAGATGTACTCTTCTTCTCAGCATAGCTCTGCACCGCTTTTGTGTGTTTGTCTTTTCTGTGTACCTTTGTTCGGAATTTCCCATTTGCCCTGCGCTCTACCATGTCATCTAGGAATGAGAGCTGTTTGTTTTTCTCCTCTTCTCTGGTAAATCTGATTCCGGTGAGGGTGTTGTTTATTAGTTTGTGTGTCTCCTCCAGTTTGGTCCATTTTATGATGACAAAGGTGTCATCCATGCAGTGTATCCATAGTTTGGGTTGGATTAGCGGAAGGGCCATACTTTCAAATCTCTGTATCACCGCTTCAACTATTAGTCCAGAGATAAGTGATCCCATGGGTGTCCTGTTGATCTGTTCGTATATTTGCCATTAAAGGTGAAGTGGGTGGTGAGGCATACGTCCAGTAGCTTCAGCATGTTGTCTGTGGAGATGGTGTCACTAGGGTCTTGTTCTTGTTTTAGTAGCACTGTCAGTGTTCCCCTTTTAGTGGTATGTCTATCGATGTAAAAAGGGCAGTAACATCAAATGATACCATTGTCTTGTCATCATCTATTTTTATATCCTTGACGGAGGTGAGGAACTCTTGGGCTGATTGGATTGAGTGGGGTGACTTGTTGACAAAGTGATTTAGTGTCCTTTGTAGTTCCTTGGCTAATCTGTGTGATGATGTGCCTGGTAGGGAGACAGTGGGTCTAAGGGATACTTCCAGTTCGTGTACTTTTCAGAGGCCTTAGAATTGGTGGGATGCTAGCTCCTTCAGGTTTCATTCTTAAGAAGTCTGTTTTGTTTATCTGTCTGGTCTGTTTGAGTCTTTTTAGCGTGTTGAGGATCTTGTTGACTAGTTGTGGTGTTGGATCCGTCTGCACTTGCTGGTATGTGTTCTCATCGGCTAGTGGTGCATGTGCCTTAGAGAGGTAGTCCTGTTTATTTAGTATTACTGTCATGCGCTCATTGTCTGCTGACAGTATTGTAATATTCTTGTCCTTTTTTAGTCCTTCTTGCCCTTTCCTCTCCAAGGTGTTGAGGGTGTTGAGTTCACTTTTTCAGTTTTGGGATCACTGTCTATCTTATGGTTTCTTGTGTTTGTTCATTGATGCTGTTGGACCTCAGTGTGGCTAGGAATTCTTTCCTGTTTGTCTGATGTAATGTTTGTCACAATCTCTGCGGGGAATCTTGTATATGACATTGGCCCTGTCCATAGTGGGTAGTGGGTCTTTGGTTCGGGTGAGCAGTTGTCGTAGGCTTGATGTGGGTTTGTGTGCTACTCTAAAGGGTCTAGGCCCGAAACGTCAGCTTTTGTGCCCCTGAGATGCTGCTTGGCCTGCTGTGTTAATCCAGCTCCACACTTTGTTATCTTGGCAAGGAATTCAGTTTTGTTGGCGTCGCTCTAGTTGTAGTTAAGTCCGCGGATGGGAACAGCTTTCTCTGTGTCTGTCAGTTTCTTGTTTGAGAGGTTTCTTATGCAGGTGTCTGCTCTATTGTTGTTGTTTTTGTGGGTTAGTTTGGCTAATTTGTCCTGAAGGCCCTGTCTTTTCCTGGCTGTTTTGGTCTGTTGACTGAAGTTGATGACTTGTTCTAGGTCCGTTGTTCAGTCTTGGTTGGTAGCTTCCAGGAATAAAGTTTTTGGCACGTAAGTTCGTTGTTGTATCTGTGGAGCCAGTTGTGTGCATGGTTTATCATCACCTTTACCATCCTGCGGCTGTTTTGTTTGGCTGTTTTGCGAGCTTGTGGGTTGTTGATGGGGTGTTTGTATTTCACATTTCATGGTAATACCTGGTTCTTGTGGCATCCATATAGGAAGTAGATTTGTTCGCGGGTAGTGCTCTGTCATAAGAAAATAAGAGCCTAAGAACTAGAAGCAGGAGTAGACCATCCGACCCTTCGAGCCTGCCCCGCCATTCAATAAGATCATGGCTGATCTTCTTGAGACTCAGCTCCACTTACCCGCCCACTCACCATAACCCTTAATTCCTTTACTGTTCAAAAATTTATCAAGCCTTGCCTTAAAAACATTCGGAGAGGTAGTTTCAACTGCTTCACTGGGCAGGGAATTCCACAGATTCACAACCCTTTGTGTGAAGAAGTTCCTCCTGACCTCAGTCTGCTTCCTTTTATTTTGAGGTGATGCCCTCTAGTCCTAGTTTCACCTGCTAGCAGAAACAACCTCCCTGCCTTCACCTTATCTATTCCCTTCATAATCTTATATGGTTCTATAAGATCTCCCCTCATTCCTCTGAATTCTAATGAGTATCATCCCAGTCTACTCAGTCTCTCCTCATAACCAACCGAGTGAATCTCCTCTGCAACCCCTCCAGTGCTTGTATATCCCATCTCAAGTAAGGAGACCAAAACTGCACACAGTAGTCCAGGTGTGGCTTCACCAGGACCCCATACAGCTACAGCATAGCCTCCCTGTTTTTAAACTACATCCTTCTAGCAAAGGCAGACAAAATTCCATTTGCCTTTTTAATTACCTGCTGCACCTGCAATCCTACTTTTAGCGATTTATGCGCAAGGACACCCAAGTCCTTCTGCACAGCAACGTGCTACAATTTTTTACCATTTGAAACATAGTCCATTTTCCTGTTATTCCCACCAAAATGGATGACCTCACATTTATCAACATTGTACTCCATCTGCCAGACCTTTGCCCACTCACTTAGGCTGCCTATATCCCTCTGCAGACTTTCAGTGTCTTCTGCACACTTTTCTCTACCACTCACCTTAGTGTTATTTGTAAATTTTGACACACCACACTTGGTCCCCAACCCCAAATCATCGTTTGGCATCGTTCTCACATTTTCATGCCAATTTGAGCATGCTTTGCCCATAGGTCTCAAAGTTTTTAGAGTAGATTTGTAGCTTGGGTTGTGGATGTTGTAGTTGGTTGGCTCGCCGAACTGGTTCATTGTTTCACTGTTTAGCCTATTGAGTCTGTTTCACTATTCAATGAAATCATGGCTGATAGCGAGTTTTGAGAAGATTTGTAGCTCAGGTTGAGTTTCTCGATGTGAGTTTGCTCGCTGAGCTGGAAGGTTAGTTTTCAGACGTTTCATCACCATTCTAGGTAACATCATCAGTGAGCCTCCGATGAAGCGTTGGTGTTATGTCCTGATTTCTATTTATCTGTTTAGGTTTCTCGTGCGTGTCTCTGTTTGGCTTGTCCTAGGATGGATGTGTTGTCCCAATCAAAGTGGTGTCCTTCCTCATCTGTATGTAAGGATACTAGTTCTTCTAATAGTGTAGTCAGTGTTTTTTTGGCCAGGTTGATGTTGATGGATTCACATCATTCACACCTGTTCACATCCATCAACATCAACCTGGCCAAAGAAACACTGAATACACTATCAGAAGAACCAAAGACACATACAGCCGACACCACCAACCTCATCAGCAAGGACAACTTCATCAAGCTAGTGGACCTATGCCTTACCACCCACTTCACTTTCGATAACAAAACCTACAGACAAACCAACGGTACACCCATGGGATCTCCGATATCAGGGTTCTTAGCAGAGGCAGTAATGCAGAGACTCGAACAAACAGCTCTGCCAATCATCCAACCCAAACTTTGGGTCCGCTATGTGGATGACACCTTTGTCATCACTAAACAAAACAAATTAGAGGAAACCTTCAAGACCATCAATAATACCCTTTACTGGCATAACATTCACAAAAGAGGAGGAAAACAACAATAAACTGCCATTCCTAGATGTCACAGTAGAGCGAACAGCCAATGGGGAACTTCAAACCAGCGTGTACAGGAAAACAACACATACGGACCAAATACTGAACTACAGGAGCAACCATCCCAACACCCACAAACGAAGCTGCATTAGAACATTATTCCAACGAGCCACCACACACTGCAGCACAGAGGAACTACACAGAGCAGAAGAAAATCACCTATACAACATATTCAAAAAGAACGGGTACCCAGTGAACACAGTCCGCTGATTTCTCAGCAACAAAACGGGCCCAGAAACCATAACCACTCTCGCCGACATCAAAGACATTTCCAAAATGACTGCCAGACTACTCGGACCTCTTGGCATCAGGGTAGCCCACAAACCCACCAACACACTAAAACAGCAGCTAATGAACTTAAAAGACCCTATACAGACAACAAGCAAAACGAACGTCATCTACAAAAATTTCCTTGCAAGAACTGTGACAAACACTACATTGGACAAACTGGCAGAAAGCTAGCCACCAGGATACATGAACATCAACTAGCCACAAAACGACATGACCCACTATCACTCATATCCTTACATACAGATGAGGAAGGACACCACTTTGATTGGGACAACACATCCATCCTAGGACAAGCCAAACAGAGACACGCACGAGAATTCCTAGAAGCATGGCATTCCAACCGGAACTCCATCAACAAACACATTGATTTGGAGCCAATCTACCACCCTCTGAGAAAAAGAACAGGAAATGACATCACCAATGCAGGAAATGACATCACCAACCCATGGAAACCTAAACAGATAAATAGAAAGCGAGACATAACACCAGCGCTTCATCGGAGGCTCACTGATAATGTTACCTAGAATGGTGACGAAACGTCGGAAAACTAACCTTCCAGCTCAGTGAATCAGCTCACACCCGGAACGCAATAAAGACCCACTCTTTTGTTGACCGAGAAGAGGAGAGCACGACTGTGTTGGAGCTGGAAGGAAGACGTCGGGTTGGCTGTGCACCCTTGCAACCGGTGGATCTTAATGCTGGCTTTGGCCTAAAGCTGGTTCAGGGGAGCAGCCAACCTGCAAAGATGGCTGCGGCGAGTGCTCGTGCCCCGGTTCAGGGGGTCCGGAATACCATCCGCGTTTCTGTGAAGAAAGTGGATGGAGGTGCACCTGTGGACCGCGCCGTCTTCGTGAAGAGGGTCCTGTTGGACTGTTGTGGGTTCGCTGCTGCGGACATTACTGCCTGCAGGATTTCCCCGGAGGAGGTTTTTACGATGTAACCTTCAGGAGTGCCAAGCTTTGCGAGCGCTTCCTGGAGGTTTTCAAGGAGAAAGGAGGTGAGGGCCCCCCTCTCTGTATTGACCGCTGTCCCGTTGTTCGTGATGCCAGCGCCGAGGAGCCGTATGGTGACTGTACACATGTACAACCCACATGTGCCAGCAGTTGATGTCCTGACCTTCCTTGGAAGGTACGTGAAGGTGGAAGGGGACCTAACCAACATCATGGACCCCTTCGGCATCTGGACCAGTAAGAGGCAGGTCAAGGTGACGCTGAGGATGGACGCAGAGGGGAACATTGTACACCCACCATCCAGCTTCGCGATTGGCGGGAGCAAGGGCTACCTGACCTACGCAGGGCAACCTAAAGTCTGCCATGCCTGTGGTAGGTCAGGTCACGTGGCGGCCAACTGCAAAGCCACCATCTGCAGGAACTGCAGGGAGGAGGGACACCTTGCAAAAGATTGCCCACAAGATAAAAGCTGCAACCTTTGCGGGGAAGTGGGCCACCTCTATAGGGCATACCCGCGGCAGGGGACCACCTACGCCCAGGTCGCTGGCAGGGGCAATGCAGGGCAAGCCCCTCCCTGGAGGAGAGGAAGGCACCAGGGCCCTGCAAGGGCCCCCCTAATGTGCAGGAGGGCCAGGTCGTGCAGGAGGGCCCAGCCCCGCAGGTTGGACCCGAGGCCAGCAAAGCGCCCCTGCAGGCTCTGCTCCCCCCACCCCGACAACCCAGAGTCAATGGAGGCGGTGACAGGTGACCCAGGGGAGTGGACGACGGTCCAGAAAGCGAGGAGGAAGGCGCGCCGGTGGGCCCAGGCACCGCAACCATCAGGCGGGAAGAAACAGCTACTGGGGGGCTATAAGAGCTCCTCTGACAAGGGAGATTCGGAGGAGGTCCACCCAAAGCAGAAGCTAAAGATCTCAAGGGAGAAGGAAAGCAGCACCCCGCTTCCAGGTGAGGGGAGGCGTCCTGAGGCTCCCTCCAACACCCAGCCACGTGCCGCTGGGGCCCTGGAGGGCCCCCCGGAACTTCCAGGCTGGAAGGAGGAAACAGCATGTCCCCAGCCTGACCCAGAGCCGGACTCTCCTGCCTCCGTACCCCCAACAGGGGGATGCCACCCGGAAGGCAGCACGGATGGTTTCCTGAGCCCAGAGAGCGTCTAGCAGTTAGCCCAGGCAATGGGCATGAAGGGACAGATGGAGGGGCTGGACCTTGGACTTGGGGAGGGTACTGCGGTCACTGCCCACAATGGGGGTACGAGTTGCGAGCATTAATGTACATAGCGTCAAGTCCACCGCAAGATGTGTGTCCATGTTGGCCTACCTGACCACCGTCAAGGCGGACCTCCTGTTTCTGCAGGAGTGCGGGATACCGCACCTCAGCAGGTACGGGAATTGGTCCAGCACCTGGACCTGTGGGCCTTCGATCTGGTCGGGGGGTAATGACTGTCGGTCCTTGGGCCTGGCTATTCTGCTGCAGGGACGCAACTTCACCATCTCTCAAGTTCAGGAGGTGGTGGGGGGAGCGCCTCCCAGTGGCTGATGTCATCTACAGGGACGCTCCCCTGAGGCTGATCAACGTGTACGCCCCAGCGGTACGGAGTGAGCGGTTGGCCGTCCTGCAGCGGCTTCCACCCCTGCTGGCTACATCCAGGCCGGTCATCCTAGGCGGAGACTTCAACTGCATCATCGATGCAGATGGAAGATCCGGCGCGGAGACAGCGGGTGGGGGGAGTCAACTGGACGTCACGTCCAGATTCCTGATGGGCACGGTGAAGGACGCCAAGCTGCTCGATGTCTTCAGCACCCCTGCAGATGGAGCGCAGCGGAGATACACCTGGTCGTGGCCAGACGGGTCTATCCGCTCAAGGATAGACTTCCTGTTTGTGTCACGGGCGTTCTCGGTCAGGTCCACCGGCGTCGAGCTGGTGTTCTTCTCTGACCACTGTCTCCTGCTGGCCGACTGTCACTTACAGGACGACCAGCAGGCCGGCAAGGGGACGTGAAAGCTCAACACGACTCTGTTGACCCCAGAGAACGTCGAGGAGTTTAAGAGGGAGTACGCCGGTTGGAGAACCATGAAACCCCTCTTTGAGTCTCCGGGCAACTGGTGGGAGACGGTGAAGGAGAACATCAAGAGGTTCTTTGTCCTCAAGGGTGTTCGGAAGGCGAGAGAGAGGCGGGGAAAGCTGTCGCGACTCCAGAAAAGGGTGCAGAACCTGCTCCTTCTGCAGTTGATGGGGGTCGATGTCACGGAGGACCTCCGCGAGGTGAGGGGCCAGCAAGCCTCGCTGTTCGCCGCGGAGGCCTCCAGGATAATCTTCCGGTCCAGGGTCCGCTCCATGGAACAGGACGAGACGTGCTCGCGTTTCTTCTTTCAGCTCTGTGCTTAGCCGGCTGAAGGAGGACGACGGCTCGGTGACGTCGTCTCAGCCCAACATTTTGAGGATCAGTAGATCCTTCTATGCCGGACTGTACAACGCGAAGCCCACGGACAGCACGGCCTCTGAGTCGTTCTTGTCGTTTATCACGGAGGTCTTAGACGACGGCACGAGGGAGTGGCTGGACCGGGCAATATCCCTGGACGAGCTGACCAGAGCCCTCAAGTCCTTGGAGAGGAATAAGACTCCTGGGAGCGACGGCTTACCGGTCGAGCTGTATTCCGCTCTGTGGGACCTCGTCGGCCAGGACCTGCTGGAGGTGTACGATAGTGCGTTTTGGGCAGGGGAAATGTGCAAGTCCATGAGGAAGGGCATCATCACCCTCATTTACAAGAGGAAGCGGGAGAGGGAAGAAATTAAGAATTGGCGCCCCATTTCACTATTGAACGTGGACTACAAAATTCTGGCCAAGGTCATAGCCAACTGAGTCAGGTCTGTCCTGGAGTCGGTGATTCACCCTGACCAAACCTGTGCTGTGCCAGGCAGGAAGATTGCTGAGAGCCTCTCGCTCATTAGGGATACGATCGCCTACGTGCAGGACAGGCGGGTGGACACCTGCCTCATCAGCCTGGACCAGGAGAAGGCCTTCAACAGGGTCTCTCATGCTTACATGAGGGACGTCCTCTCCAAATTGGGGTTCGGGGAGCGCATCCGCAATTGGATCCAGCTACTCTATACCAACATCGTTAGCGCAGTCTCGATCAACGGGTGGGAATCGGACAGTTTTCCCGTCAGATCTGGAGTCAGGCAGCGCTGCCCACTCTCTCCTGCCTTGTTCGTGTGCTGTGTGGAGCCCTTTGCTGCATCCATCAGAAAGGACGTGAGCCTGAAGGGCATGATTATCCCAGGCAGCGGAGGCCTTCAGGTCAAGACCTCCCTGTACATGGACGATGTCGCCGTCTTCTGCACTGATCGTCGGTCGGTGAGTAGGCTGTTGGACGTGTGCGGCCAGTTTGAACTGGCCTCGAGTGTCAAAGTCAATAGGGGGAAGAGCAAGGCCATGTTCTTCGGGAACTGGGACGACCGCTCCTTCATCCCCTTCACCGTCAGGACAGACTACCTGAAGGTGCTGGGTGTTTGGTTCAGTGGAGCTGGGGCATGCACTTAGACTTGGGAGGAGCGTATCACCAAACTGAAGCAGAAGCTGGGCAGCAGGACGCTCCGGTCCTTCTCCATCGCATGTAAGAACCTGATTGTCAGGTGCGAAGGGCTTTCGGTACTGTTGTATGTGGCGCAGGCCTGGCCTATTCCCTGGACCTGCGGTCACCCGAGCCATCTTCCACTTCATTTGGGGGTCGAGGATGGACCGGGTCCGCAGAGACACCATGTACAAAGACCTGGAAAATAGGGGAAAGGGCGTACCGAATGCCACCCTTGCCCTGATGGCTACCTTTGTGTGCAGCTGCATCAAGCTGTGCGTAGATCCTCAGTACGCAAACACCAAGTGTCACTACTTACTGAGGTTCTACCTGTCCCCGGTGTTGCGAAGGATGGGCCTGGCCTCGTTGCCGAGGAACGCTCAGAGTAGTTGGACCGTCCCGTACCACCTGACCTTCATGGAGAAATTTTTGAAGGGAAACACCTTTGACCACAAGGCCGTCAGGCAGTGGTCAGCACATAGTATCCTCAAGACCCTTCGGGAAAAGGAGAAGGTGGATCCCGTCGTGTGGTTCCCCACGCAGATTGCCAAAGTCGTTTGGCAGAATGCCTCATCGCCAGAACTTTCAAACAAGCACAAGGACATTGCTTGGCTGGCGGTGAGAGGGGCTCTGCCAGTGAGATCCTTTATGCATGCCTGGAACCTCTGCGTCACCGCATGCTGCCCTCGAGGTGACTGCGGAGGGGACGAGACTGTCGATCACCTCCTTCTGGAGTGTGCCTTTGCACAGGAGGTCTGGAGGGGGATGCAGTGGTATTTGTCGAGGTTCGCCCTGAGCAGCTCCGTGACACGGGACTCCGTGCTGTACGGGCTGTTTCCCGGGACACGCACCGAGACCAACATCAACTGCACCTGGAGGACCATCAATGCGGTGTAAGACGCTCTTTGGTCTGCCTACAACTTGCTGGTCTGCCAGCTGAAAGAACTGGCCCCGACCGAGTGTTGCAGACTGGCGCACTCCAAGGTCCAGGACTATGTGCTGAGGGACGCGCTAAAGATTAGGGCAGCCGCCGCCAAGGCGCGGTGGGGAAAGACCACCGTATGAAACCCCTCGTCCAGAATAGAAAAAAAGGGCCCTATCTGGTAACTGGGCCCAGCTGGTGCCTTCCCCAACTGGTCAGGGGGCCAACGGGGACTGTGCGGGGAGACGACTGCCGGGGTATTTTCTTTGCTTTGTTTTTTTTTTCTTCTTTGTTTGTTCTTATCCTTTAGTTGGTGTACGTACCCCCTGGGTAACCCGGAGCAGCTTGCATGACTGGGTAGGTGTATAAATATGTTTTATTTTTTGTACATCTTATGAATAAAGTATATTTTTTCAAATTAAAAAAAAGTGACGAAACGTCTGAAAAGTAACCTTCCAGCTCAGCGAGCAAACTCACATCCAGAATCATGGCTGATCTCAAAATCCTCAACTCTACTGCCTTATGCCTATAACCCTTGATTGTCTTTCCGGTTAAAAATCTATCTGTCTCAGCCTTGAATATATGTAACATTTCAGTAAGATCAACATTTATTTTTGCAAACTCCAATGAATACAAGATCACCTTACTCCCCCTCACCCCACAAAAAGAACCTTCCATACCTGGGAACAACACAATGAACCTTCTCTGGACTACCCCCAGTGTTGGTATATTTGTCCTTTGACAAGGAGACAAAATTGTCCACAGTGCTGGGCTATACCTAGAGCCTTGTAGTTTCAGCAAAATTTGCTTCACCCTGAACAACTTCTCTTTTTAACTCCTCTCACTTACTTCGGGTCAGAGGCGTGGCCATGAGTACCCACGTGGGCCCCAGTTGTGCCTATCTCTTTGTGGGGTACATGAAACATTCCTTGTTCCAGTCCTTTTCCGGCCTCCACCCACAACTCTAGTATATCAATGATATCATCGATGCTGCTTCCCTCTCTCGTCTGGAATTGAAGAAATTTATCAATTTCGCATCAATTCCTACCCTGCTCTCACCTTCACCAGTTCATCTCTGAATCCTCCCTTCCCTTCCTCAAAATCTCTTGTTTCCATTGCTGGGGATAGGCTGGCCACCACTATTCACTGCAAACCCACCAAACCCCACAGTTAGATGGACTATACATTCTCACACACTACATCCTGTAGGGACTCTAATCCATTCTCCCATTTCTTCTGTCTCCATCACGCCCATTCTGATGATGCCAAATTCAACAAGGGAGCATCCCAAATGTCCACCTTCTTCTTCAACCAAGGATTTACCAGCACCGTTGTTGACAGGCCTCAGTCAGGTTTGATCCACCGATAGCACTTCAGCCCTCACCCCGCTCTTCCCTCTCGCATTAGCAAAAGGGTCCCTCTTGTCCTCGCCTACCATCCCACCAGCATTCACATCCAGAGGATCATTAGCCGCCATTTCCACCACTTCTAGCATGATGCCACCACCAGAGACATATTTCCCTCCCCTTTCCTGTCAGCATTCCAATTTCGCAATTTCGCATCAATTCCTACCCTGCTCTCACCTTCACCAGTTCATCTCTGAATCCTCCCTTCCCTTCCTCGAAATCTCTTGTTTCCATTGCTGGGGATAAGCTGGCCACCACTATTCACTGCAAACCCACCAAACTCCACAGTTAGATGGACTATACATTCTCACACACTACATCCTGTAAGGACTCTAATCCATTCTCCCATTTCTTCTGTCTCCATCACGCCCATTCTGGTTCACTCCTCCTTCACTTCCAAGACCGCTCCACAGCCCTATGGCACCTTCCTACTCAAGCGCAGAAGACCATAAGACATAGGAGTGGAAGTAAGGCCATTCAGCCCATCAAGTCCACTCCACCATTTAAATCATGGCTGATGGGCATTTCAACTCCACTTCCCTGCACTCTCCCCGTAGCCCTTGATTCCTTGTGAGGTCAAGAATTTGTCAATCTCTGCCTTGAAGGTGTAACACCTGCCGGTTTTGTTCCTTCCACTTTAGTATGCAGGAGTACAAACAGCGCCTTCCAGGTGAAGCAACACTGTACCTACACTTCACTTAATCTAGTTTATTGCATTTGCTGCTCATGATGCGTTCTTCTGTGTATTGGGGAAACAGAGCATAGACCGGGTGACCGCCTTGCAGAACACCTACGTTCTGCCCATAAAAAAGACTCTGAGCTTCCATTGTATCAGAGATAATGGGAACTGCAGATGCTGGAGAATCCAAGATAATAAAGTGTGAAGCTGGATGAACACAGCAGGCCAAGCAGCATCCCAGGAGCACAAAAGCTGACGTTTCGGGCCTAGACCTCTCTGATGAAGGGTCTATGCTGTGTTCATCCAGCTTCACACTTTATTATCTGAGCTTCCATTGACTTGCTACTTCTACACACCACCCTGTTTTTCGGCTACCATTCTGTTCTGAGCTTGCTGCAGCGCTCCAGCGAAGCTCAGCACAGCCTGGAAGAAGAGCATCTCATTTTACAGCCCTCTGGAGTCAATATTGAGTTCGACAATTTTATGAAATTAAAAACGAAAGAACTGCATATGCTGTAAATCAGGAACAAAAACAGAAGTTGCTGGAAAAGTAGGTCTGGCAGCATCTGTGGATAAAGGAATCAGAGTTAACGTTCTGGGTCCGGTGACCCTTCCTCAGAACCGATGGTAGCTGGGAAAACGTTGGTTTATATGTAGGAAATAGGGAGGGGATAGGGTAGGGAGTAAACAATAGGATAGAGCCCGAAGAGAGAGAGAGAGAAGAACAGCTGGGTGGACAAAGGAATTGATAACGATTTGGCTAGGAGGGTGAATAGTTGTTAATGGGGACTGTTAGTGACCAACAATAGATAGTGTGTAATGGCAGGCTATATGAAAACAAGAACAAAAACAAAGTTGCGGGAAAAGCCCAGCAGGTCTGGCAGCATCTGTGGAGGAAAAATCAGAGTTAGCATTACGGTTCTGGTGACCCTTCCTCAGAACTGATGGTGGCTGGGAAAATGTCAGTTTATATGCAGAAAATAGGGAGGTGGGTGGGGTAGGGAGGAATCAACAGGATAAAGGCCAAAGAAAGAGAAAAACATTTGGACAAACAAAGGAGTTGCTAATGATCAGGCTGGGAAGGGTGAATAGTTGTTAATGGGGACTGTTAGTGACTAACAACAGCAGGGGTGTAATGACAGGCTACATGGTAGCAAGGCCTGGTGTGTGTGGGGATGCTGGGACATGGGAGAGTTTAGGCCCTAAAATTATTGAATTCAATATTGAGTCCGGAGGGTTGTGGGGTCCCCAAGCTGTAAATGAGGTGTTGTTCCTCCAGCTTGCATTGGGCTTCACTGGAACACTGCAGCAAGCGAGTGACAGAGATGTTGGCCAGGGAGCAGGGTGGTGTGTTAAAGTGGCAGGCAACAGGTAGTTCAGGATCTTTTTTGCGAGCAGAACATAGATGTTCTGCGAAGCAGTCGCCAAGTGTATGTTTCATTTCGCCAATGTCAAGCAGGACACATTGTGTGCAGCGAATGCAGTCAACTAGATTCTGGGCAGTGCAGATGAAGTGTTGCTTCAGCATCTGTAGTTCTTCTGGTTTTTATTGCCTAGTGTTATACTCCATTCCCTTAGAAATACAGGCCAACATTCCATTAACTTTCCCATTACTGTGTGAACGTGTGTGCTGGCTTTTTGTGATTCATGCATGAGGACTCCCAAATCTCTTTGCGCTGTAGTTTCCTACACTCTTTTCCATTCAAATAATATTCAGCTCCTATATTCTTGGCTTCCAAATGAATAACCTCACATTTTCCCAGATTATATTCATCTATGAAGTTTTTGCGCACTCAATCTTTCTATATTCCTCTGTAGATTCTATGTCATCCTCAACACTTGCCTTCACACCTATTTTTTCATTATGCACAAAGTTGGCATTGTACATCCACGACCCCCATCCAATTCATTAATATATCTTGTGAAATATATTTTAGTAGATAATTGTGGGCCAGCACTGATCAATGCAGTACTCCACTAGTTACAGGTTGCCACCCTGAAAATGCCTCCCATTTCCTTCAGCTTTCAGTCTTCTATTGGTTAGCTAACCATCTAACCATGTTAATATATTACCCCCAGTATCATGAACTCTTATTAAGTCACCTAATTTGAGGTACCTTAGCAAATGGTTTTTAGATATTAAAAATATTACACCCACTGTTACCCTTTAGCTATCCTGTTCGTTACTTACTCTAGGAATTCTAATACATTTGCCAGATGTGATTACCCTTTCGTGGAGCATGCTGACTTTGCTGGACTATATTCTGCATTTCTAAATGTTATGCTATTGCATCCTTTATACTAGACTGCAATGTCCCCCAATGATGGATGTTAAGCTAATTGGCCGACAGTTACATTTTTGAAAATGAATGCTACTCTGACAGTTTTCCAGTCCTCTGTGACTTTTTCAGAATCAAATACTTCTTGGAAGACAACTATCTATGTATTCACTATCTCTGCAGCTATTCCTTTAATTTCTAGAGGGCACCCTATCAAGCCCAGAGGACTTATTGGTTTTTAGCTCCACTAAATTTCATAGAATCCATTCAGTGTGGAAACAGGCCATGTGGCCCAAAAAGACCACATTCAGACTCACCTCTTTACCCTAATCCCTGCATTTCCATCAGCTAATCCACCTAACCTATACATCCCTGGAAACTGTGGGCAATTTAGCATGGGAAATCCACCTAATTTGCACATCTTTTGACTGTGGGAGGAACCCAGAGAACCCAGTGGAAACCCACAAAGATATGGAATTGAACATGGGTTCCTGGTGCTGTGAGACAGCAGTTCTAACCACTGAGCTACCTTGCCACCTTAGTATGTTCTCACTATTGGTAGTTATTGTATTTAATTCCTCTTGAATGTTTAGTATTCATGTTTCCTACCATGAAGACTCATGCAAAGTAATTATTCAACACCTTTGTCATTTCCTGATTTCACATTATTATCTCCCCAGGCTTATTCTCTAAGGGGCTGATGTTCACTTTGCATTTTGTCGTCCTTTTTGGATATTTAAAGAAGCGCTTGCAGTTAGTTTTGTTATCACTTGCTATTTTACCATTAATGTTTAATTTCTCCCTTTTTCAGGTTAACTTTTCTTCGTTTTTCAGATTTTCCCAATCCTGGCTGCCCACCATCTATGCTACATTGTATGTTTCTTCTTTCAATTCGATACTGCCCTCAAGTTCCTTGGTTAATAATGTTGATTTATTTCCTTCCCAGAATCCTTTTTCCTCACTGGGATAATAACTTTGCTATAAGTCATGTACTATGTTCTTATATATATGTGCTATTATTCATCAACTGTCTTTTCTGCTAAATTCATTTCCCAGTACACTCCAGCCAACTCTGACCTCATTATTTGCAATTGTCCTTATCTTTGTTTAGTACAGTTGCGTCCGAGCCATGTTTTCTGACTCTCAAAGTAAATCCTGCCTTTTTACATGCACCATTATCTCTTGATTTCTCTGTCTCCACTAAAGTTACTGTCACGGGGCCTATAAATTGTACCCACCAGAGTCCTCCCTGGTTATTTCTTATCTTCACCCATATGGATTCCACATCTTTCGATTCAAGATAATTTCTTGTTTTATACTGAATCTATCCTGTATTAACAAAGATACCCCATCACCCTTTCCCTCCTACCTGCTCTTTTGGAAAGTAACATCCTCCTGAATATTCAGTTCCCAGATTTAATCTCCTCATAACCATGTCATAGGAATATAGGAACAGGAGTAGGCCAATCAATTCCTCAACTCTGCTCCAGCATTCAATGAGATCTTGTTGATCCGTGCCTTATCTCCTTATACGTTTGATTTTGGCCCACATCTATTAATACCATTGCTTAATAAAAACTTGTCTATCTCAGTTTTAAATTTAACAACTGACCAGCATCCATTGTCATTTGTGGAAAGGAGTTCCAAACATCTACCATTAATTGTATGTAGAAGTGCTTCCTAACATCCGTCCTGTACAATCTCACCCTAATTCTCAGATTATGATCCCCTAGTTCCTCAACCAGTGGAAGTAGTTTAGCTTTATCCACCCTGTCTTTTCCTGTCAATGTCTTGAAGACTTCAATCAGATCGTCCCTTAACCTTGTAAATTCTAGGGAAACTCTCTCCTCATAACTTAACACCTGAAGTTCAGATATCATTCTCGTAAATCTACATTCTACTCCCTGACAGGTCAATATACCTTTCCTAAGGTGTGGTGCCCAGATCTGCTCATATTACTCCAATGGAGGTATCCTGAATTTTGTATACTGCAGCATAGCGTCTGTATCTTTATTTTCCAGTCCTCTAGAATATATTGCCACATTCCATTAGCTTTCTTGCTTACGTTGGGCTCCATAATTGGCTCTGCAATGGCAGATTATACCCATTATAGTCTTTTGTGCCATTCCTTTGTTCTTTTCATGTACTTAAGAACAGTTAATTTGTTTTGAAATGTTGTCGTGGTTCAGAATTGTGGGGTAGCAAATTAGACTTTTTCTAACTACCATTCTATAGATCTAGACTTCCTTTAATATTCGATTTGTCATAATTTGAAAGTTATTGTTTAAGCTTCAATGGAAAGAAGCCACTTATGATTCAGAGTTTAATTATTTCACATTTATCACTTAATCATCCTATTGATAACCACAATAAGTAGTGTTTATAATATTCTTGGTCTTGTGCTAAAGAATATTTAGTCTGCCAATATATGGAAAGAATTAACTTTATTAAATAACACCTTACAGTGGCATCATTTTGCTAAGTGGCTACAAATCTGAACAAAATCATGTGATAGTGCACTGCTACTCTTATGATGTGTATTGTGTATCATTAGCATAGAATAATCATACTTCACTCTTTTATACTACAACCTTGATTTGCAGTCCTCCAGTCCAAGGATTGTTAACAAAACGATTAAAACAGACAAAAATACTTTGAATACTGTAAATCTTGAAATAAATAAAACAAAATGATTGAAATATTCCAAGGAGAAATAGATCTGACATCATCTCAGAGAGAGAAACAGAATTGATGTTTCTTGCCTGTCATCGGAAATATATATAATATATAGTTCCATATGTATCCGCTTCATAATACACAAACACATACAGTAATATGTAATTATATGTACATATTTCATGACATTACCAGGAAGAGAGGGATTTTTAGTGTAAAGGCATAGTTCAGTTGCCTCTGGGTTCAAGTCTCACTCTAATGCTTGATAACAAAAATCAACGCTGTAACTCCAGTACAGTAGTAAGGGAGCACTATACTCTCACAGATTTTATTTTGTAGAAATCAAAATGTGAAGTTGCACTCAAACTGCCCGTTGTGCAGTCTATTTGTGAAGAAGCTGACAGATTTAATTTCTGAACAGAGTTCAGAGAAAAGACAACAATAATTTACATTTATATACCATTTGAAATATGTAAGCATATCAAGGTGCATTGGAATGAAAAAGAAACATTAGGAAGGAATGAATGGACACTTGATCGAGTATTGTGGATTTGTGCAGTATCAAAAAGGAAGAAAGAGCTTGAAGCGTAGATGGGTTTAAATGGAAAGAATGTGGGGCCTAAGCAAGTGAAGAAGAAGTTGTGAGGGGAGGAAGCAGAAATCACTGAGTAAATACCTGTAAATCTGGTGGCATTGGGAGCCATGAACATATCTCTGACCTAAATGAACCTATGTGTACAAGTGTCACCAGCTGCAAAAGCTTGAGCTCTGAATTTTGGCACTGGAGTGGCAGAAGTCACTGTGGACTGTATCTATAAGGCAGAGAACTACAAGGAAATGATGTTCAGAGAAGTTGTCATTTTGCAGCTGGGGCCAAGCAGACAGATAGGGAATGTAGATCACCAGACTGACCAAGAGAAACAGACAGGTAGATGCAGGGTCTCACTACTAATCACTTTCCCATTCTGGATAGTGGTGGGATCCTTGTAGGAGAGCAGCAACAATCGAGCACATAGCACCACAGGTAGCCCATCTATACAGAAGGGAGGGAATTGTAGTGTAAGGGCAGTACTGAGGGGCATTTTTTAGTTAGCATAGCAGGCAGACATTTTGAGGAAAGGAGTTCCAAACATCTACCATTAATTGTATGTAGAAGTGCTTCCTAACATCCGTCCTGTACAATCTCACCCTAATTCTCAGATTATGATCCCCTAGTTCCTCAACCAGTGGAAGTAGTTTAGCTTTATCCACCCTGTCTTTTCCTGTCAATGTCTTGAAGACTTCAATCAGATCGTCCCTTAACCTTGTAAATTCTAGGGAAACTCTCTCCTCATAACTTAACACCTGAAGTTCAGATATCATTCTCGTAAATCTACATTCTACTCCCTACTGGTACATCTACATTCTACTGGTAGCGCCCGCTACCAGCTCAGGCCATCAGTATGACTCCAGGATAGTAGATTGTGTCTGGTTCTGGGATCAAGGAAGTGACTGAGGAGCTGCAGGGCATTCAGCGGGTGGGGTACAATCAAAGTCATGATCCATATTAGTACTAACAACATAAGTAAGATGGGGAAAGGCGCCCTGAAATCAGAATTTAGGGAGCTAGATAGAAAATTAACACGGACAACCTCAAAGATAGTAAACGCTGGAAAACTCCCAGAGCTACATTCAGTGAGTACAAAAGAGGAAGATAGGACAGATGAATTATGATTATAACATTTTAAAGGCATATGGATGGGTACGTGAATAAGGTTTTCGAGGGATATCAGTGAAATGTTGGCAAATGAGACTAGATTAATTTAGAATATCTGGTTGGCATGGACAAGTTGCACTGTATGGTCTGTTTCTGTGTTGTACAATTCTATGGGCTATTAAATCGAGGGACCCTCACCTCATTTGAAAGTGAATGATCCCAAGGCGCTACCTCAAAGAGCAGAGTTGTCCCCAGTGTCCTGGGCAGCGTACGTAGTTGAATTAACATCAGGAAAAAAAAGATTATTTCATTATTACCATATTTGTGTTTGTGTGAGTTTGCTGTGCACATACTGTTTGCTGATGTTTCAATCTCACATTAGTGGCCACACTTTAAAAAGCACTTAAGTTGGCTGTAAAGGAGCAGATTTCCAGCATCTGCAGTTCTTTGGTTTGGACACGAAACACAAACTGTGCTGTCTCTCCACAGATGATGCCAGAACTGTTTTTGTTTCAGATTTCCAGCATCTTCAGTTCTTCATTTCGTTAAAGAAATGCCAGGTCGATCTTTCTATTGGGGCCAAGCAACAAGTTAGAGAGAAGCAGGAAGAAGACATACTTCAGAATTAAAATAATCGTGTTTCAACAACTGATGAGATAATGTCAATATAGTTACATAGTGGTGCCATGATCTAATGTGGAACAATATTTGAAGTTTGCAGTTGTCTTGGGCGGACAGTAGCTGGTTGCCATGACAACGGGCAGCACCGAGGCCGGCGCGCATGCGTACTGCGTCACTTTGGGGCCTGTGAAGCCGGACTGTAAATTAGTGCTCGCCTGCCGTCAGACGCAGCGCCCGCTACCAACTCGGCCCGGCCCTCCGCTGCCGCCGCCTCTTCCTCTTCTTCGTCTTCGCACCGAATCTCCAGAGAGCCAGCGGGCCATGGCGGACAGGAGCGAGGTGCAGCCTCCTCATGCTCCTGGCCATCATCATCACCATCACCATCACCAACAACAACAGCTACAGCAACAACAACAGCAGCAGCAGCATGCGCCACCGCCCAGCCTGGTGCGGATGGTGAAGTCTGTGATCCCTGTGCTGCCCTGTGCCACCGTCTCCACAGCCCTGCTCGGGTGGATCATGTTCTACCTGACCTGCAGGTACAAGATGTTCGATGAGCACACCTTCACCCTGGGCCACTTCACCAGCCGCCTGCAAGGTAAGGGGGAAGGGGAGTCATGCTGGACATAGCAATGGTCAGTGTTGGAAGGGTCTGATACAGTCAGGCTCTATGCACTTCAGTGGCGTGAAATATCTAAGCTTTGTTTGATTGTGGCAACGAAGGCATGAGGAAATATCTTTCCACGTCTGAGTGGTTAGGTTTTGGAATGCTGTGCTTGAAATTGTTCCAGGGCAGTTGAGGCCTTCAACAGGGCATAAGGTCTTTATCTGAGGAGGATCAATGTACCTGGTTATAGGGAGAAAGATGCTAGGTGAGATGACCTTGGGGTGCTACCACTGGCACAACGGGCTGAAGAACGCCTACCGACCCTATAATAATCTGTGATATTCCCCAATCTTCAAAACATTTGGAAGATTAGCTATGTGATGAGTTAATGCATGTTGATGTGAGATATTAGCATGGTCTGTACATAGAGTTGTATGGATGTGTATGTGACCTCTGGATGAAAACAGGCTGAAGCTGTAAAACCAGCTGAACCAGATACAGACTCAGCAAGGGAGTAAAGTGTGTCACGATTGCAGTGGACTGTTGTGATACTTTGACTATCACATAATATCAGAAAAGCATTTAGGACCTGGAGTACGGCCAATGTAGAAAACATTGTCTTGATTTGGAACGGAACATCACGACCATTTTTGATGAGCTCTTCGGCATTGTTACTTCCTTCCTTGAAGCAAATGAGGAAAATACACCTTTCACTGAACACCTGAAAAACAGAGGCCCTCTTCCAGTCAGTTCCTGTAACAAAATTCCTCCCAAATTACTGCCTGTATGTCCCGCATAAGATGGATTAAGAGCAATGGTAACAATTTTCACATCATGGGAGACTTCCTTTGACAAAAGCAAATATTGGAAAAATTCACCGTCACTTCCATTGTACCAGCTCGGTTTTCAGCCCCCTTAGGGAAAGGGTATTTGAGGGCGAGGATCTAAAACCGAAGACTAAGGTCATGATTTACCGAGCAGCGGTGATTTTTGCTTTTTCATAGGTTTCAGAGACTTGTACAGTCTACAGCAGGTACCTCAAAGCACTGGAGAATTACCTTTGCAAGGTGCTCCAAATCCACTGGCAAGAAAGACAATACAACAGCAGTGTCTTCTCCCAAGCTAATTTGCCCAGCATTGAGACACCAGTCATTTAAAATTAGTTCTGCTGAGCAGACCATGTTATTTGAATGTCTAACGTCATTCTGATTTGAAATCAGTTGTGGCAGGACACTGTCAGGAAGACAAGGGAAAAGGAACCCTCAAAGTATACATGAACGGGCCAGACATATTCACTGACCTGGGAGACCCCGGCTTGCCACAAACAAAATTGTATATTTTTTATTTGGGAATGCAGTGATCCCATTGAGATTGTTTGTTGTGAGTATGCAGAGATAAGTCAAGGCATTGGAGCATATGTCTGAATGTCCAAACATCCCTTCCTATCTACCCTTTGAGTGCCAGATATCCTACATGTGGCAGTATCTGCTCTGGACTTACTGACCACCTCAGAACCCAGCCAACTAGAGTGGTTCCTTGATCCCTAAGGGTCTACGTATGATGGAGAAAGAGCTAAATGTTCCAAGACAATTCATGGGAACCTTATCAAACAAAATCTGACACCAAGTAACGTAATTGAGATATTACAGCATATGATCAAAAGCTTGATCAAACAGAGTTTTTAAGGTGCAGCTTATAGGAGAGAAGAGAGGTAAAGAGGTTAGTGAGGCAAGTGTAGAACTTAGAGCTTTGGCAAATAAAGGCAAAGCTACCAATAATGGAGTAATTTAAATCTGGAACATACAAAGGATCAGAATTAGAAGTGTTCAGACATCTCTGAAGTTTATGGGACTGTGGAGATAGGCAGGGATGAGGCTGTGGAGAGATTTTAAAACCAGGATGAGAATTTTAAACTTGAGGTGCGGCTTAACTGGGAGCCAGTGTAGGTCAGCAAATACAGGAGTGCTGGGTGAATATGACAGAGTTAAAATGTAGGCTGCAGAGTTTTGGCTAGGCTTAGGTTTATAGAAGGTAGAAGCACCAACTAAGGAATTTCTGTGGAAATGAAGATACAGGAGATGGGTGGGGCCGAAAAATTAAGTGACTGAGTGGATGTCGCTTTTAGATCCAGAAGTCATGCAGAATGTGATGCTCAGATGGGGTACATTCCTGGCCAGGAAACAGACTGTCACTAAAGCTGAATAGCTATTTACACTAGTAGGTCAATCACAGGCTTGGTAGGGAATAGCAGTGAGGGGACATGGTGCATTGGTGAAAGGGTTTAACGCTGATCAAAATTACTTTTAAAATTAGGATCAGTGACATAGCAGCTGAGTCTTCCCGTGTATCCAATGCAGAAGTTTAGTCTCAATGTTGAATGAAATCCAGGAATGTGGGAGCCACATTGGGGGAAGAAAGAAACACTGCTCACTAAGGGAAGCAAAGAGCATACGTGTGTTGCCATATCCTGAAATCAGAAATGTACTTCCTTATATCTGCTCTGTTTGGAAGAAGCATGTCAAGAGTTTCTATTTATAATTTTACGCCATTAGAGGTTGTTAGAGATCCTGAAAGAGAATGAAAAGAAAAATTTGCATTTATATAGTGCCTTTCATGATCTCAGGATGTCCAAACTTATTTTACAACTAATAACTACTGATGTCATGTAGAAAACCGGGCAGCCAAATTTCACACAGTTAGGTCCCAAAAACATAATTACATAATTAGTTGTCACATTATTACCAGATAATCAGTTAAAGTGATGTAGGCTGAGGGATAAATGTTGCTGAGGGCGTTAGAAAGGAGTTAAAACAGTGCCATGGGGTCTTTTACAATCACTTCGGAGACAGGTAGATGGGAGCTTGGCTTAACGTCTCATTGAAACAAGGCGTGTCCAACCATGCCCAAATTCCCCTATACTGCTCTGGAGTATCAGGATGTTTATCACTGATCCATGGCTAGACTGTAAGCATGCTCCTCTGAAAATTGGAAAACACTGATAAGTCAGGTTGTGCAAAATATAGTAGTCAGGCTCATTTACAAGATTTATGATTGCACAGAAGTTGAAGCACAATAATCAGCTGAGCAAATACTGATTAGGTATTAAAAATTGCTGAGACAATCTTTCAGGATCAAGAACACAGTGTCACAATCCTGGAATAATGGGCTTTCCGTGGACTGCCTCCTTGCTGCAGTAGAGAGTATTGAGTATTTTGTTGATCCTGTGAGTGATGCCATAAAGAGTTCTCAACTTCTGGCAGGGGCACCATGATGGTAAAGTCACAGGGAAGGAACAGACAAAGTACAACCCAAAACAAATTCTTAACAGTGTTCCTAGCAAAAGACCCTTGTGCAATATCAACAGCTTCAATAACAGGGAGATCTCCAGGCACTGAGGTTTGCTTGTCAATGGAATGGAATCCACTTTCGTCAAGGACCATGTATCTACTGATCTGCAACAGTATTCCCATGTTAAAAGACGTCCCCTGCCTTTCCTAGGTGGTCAGTCATACTTGGTAATGGATGATTGCTAATGACAGGCTGGTCACTGAGAACTGAGATGAAGAGGAATTTATTTGTTCAAATGGTTGTGAAATTTTGCTGTTCTCTGCCTCAGAAAGCAATTGTTTTATGTATTTGAGACAAAGGTCACTGGAGTACTGGGTACAAAGGGATTGTGCAGGAAGGTGAAATAATGGTAAAAGATTGATCATGGTCCTGTTCAATGGTGAAGCAACATGAAGGGTCACTTGAGCCACTGCAGCTGTTAGTTCTTGTGTTCTCGTATGGAACCATGCACAATCTTGGAAAATAAAAATATCTGCAATTTCAGGCATTTTTAGTCAACCTGCCCAGATGTGTTTGACAACACACGTGGTGCAGGTATGACTAGAAGCTGGGTCTCCTGACTCAGAGGCAAGGACACTACCACTGCACCACAAGAGCTTTTCAGCTGAGGTTTTAGGAATTGCAATGTGTTCGCCTCTGATCGCCCAAATGCTGCCTCAGCAGTATGGAAACCATAAACTGGGAATCAATGAAACAAGTAAATTCCTTTAAAATTTCAAGGAAGGAAGCAATAATGTTCATTCATGGATTTTTATGAACTCATTCAAACGTGTTATAACACAGATCTGCAACAATGGGATTTGAAGCCAGATCCGGCAGAGTTTCACCTACCCTTCGTTCAACCTGATCTATTGTATCCGTTGCTCCCAATACGGTCTCTCTGTATCAGGCAGACAACACAGACTTGAGGACCAGTTTGTGGAGCATCTAAGCTCTGCACACACCAACTAACCCAATTTTCCAGCTGCCATCCATTTTACTTCCCTCTCCCCACTCCCTTGGCAACATATCCTTTCTTGGGCTCCTCCACTGTCAGAGTGAGGCCAAACGTCAACTGGAGTAACAACACCTCATATTTTGCCTTGGGAGCTTACAGCCCAGGTCCTCAATATTGACTTCTCCAGCTTCAAAATCCTGCCATCCCCAGCCTTAGCCCATGTCCAGTCTTCCCCCTCCTCCTCGCTTCCCTGACCTGACCTAATCTATCCATCTTCCTACTCACCTGTCCACTCCAGGCTTGCCACTGACTATTCACAATAACTCCCCATCTGCATCCACCTATCACCATCCCACCTACCCTTCCCCAAGCCCCACCTCCCTCCCTCTATTTACTTCTGTGCTCCCGTCCCCCTCCCCAGTCCTTTACAAAGGGTTTTGGCCCGAAACGTTCACTTTCCTGCTCTTCGGATGCTGTCTGACCTGCTGTGCATTTCCAGCTTTACATCTATTGACTCTGGCTTCCAGCACCTGGAGTCCTTACTGTCTCCAAATCACTGATAACCAACACTGCAAAGTCTCTTCTAAGGATGTCCACCTTGAAGAAGTTTTCATCCTCCCTCCGAAGAGAGCTCAGTGAGTCTCTCTCCCACTGCAACCCCCCAGTTGTCTCCTCTGCCCTGAAGCTCTTCAACCACATTCAGAAGCAATCTTGCTACTACTGTCAGGCCTCCTTCCTCAGTGCCTGTCTACACAGCTGGCTCGCTCCCCCATGGACACCAAATAATGTTCAGACCTTCACAATTTGGACCCAACCATGACAATTGTTATCTACAGTACTTCCAGTGCCTCTAGAAATGATTGTCCCTGCGGATTCTCAGGTCTACGCGCTCTGCCATGCGTTGACATCTTTCTCCCAGCATTCAGCTTTGCCCGAGCTCAGGGCCTCTTTTTCCCAGATCTGCAGGGGACCTCAATTGTTCTTTGTTCTCAGAAGGATCCACACCATCAACAAATGCTTTTTCCTCACTCTATCCAACATCAAAGACCATAAGTATGCCAAACTCTGTCGTACTTACCACCAGACATGGACCTCCTCAATCATACTTCATCCTAACCACATCTCTGACTTTCTCTGGGATCAGCCTGATGCCATTGACCATGCAGATGCTGCAATCACTCCTATAGATGGCATGATCACCACTTCTGCTGACGTTGAAAACCATGTAACTGCTGTTTCTGCCGACATTGAAGTCCATGTAACTGCTGACATCGTTGGTGACTGGGTTACTTCTGCCCACGTGACTGCTCCTGCACGCACACCCACTCTGGATGAAGTCTTTGCCCCCTACTCCTGGCCCCAGTTCCAAGCCTTGCCAGGTATTAACCATACCCCTAGACTTCCCCCTCACTGAGGTTGAATGGTTAGTCCTCAGCAAAAAAACTCATTCCCCTGTGCCCACACACCAACATATTCCATGCATGTCATGATGTCGAGCTCTTTTTCTGCCAGTTCCACATCTATTTTCTTGAACAGGAATTAAACCCATGCTCTAATGACCCCTTCCCGTTCCCCCCAGCAAACTTCATCCCAACACCCCTCTTGGCCTTCTACCCTCCCTCAACCTCTTCCTCTCAAACTGCTGCCGTGACATCAATCACTCAGATTTGTCCATCCCTCTCACGTACTCCAACCTCTCCTCATCGGAACGTGTAGACCTCCACTGCCTTCGCTCCAACCCCAACCTCACAACTACACCTGCCGATAAGGGAGCATGGTCATTGTCTGGTGAACTGACATCTACATCTCTGAGGCCAGACGCCAAATCTCTGATACCTCCTTCTACCATCCCCTTGATCTTGACCCCACCTCTGACCACCGAGCCATCATCTCCCAGACCATAAACAACTTCATCACTTCAGGAGATCTCCCATCCATAGCCTCCAACCTGATAGTTCTCTAATCCTGTACCACCTGTTTCTATCTCTTTCCCACAATCCATAAATCCGACTGCCCTGGTTGACCCATTGTCTCTGTCTGCTCTTGCCCCACCGAGCTCATCTCCTCTTACCTTGATTCCATTCTTTCCCCCTGAGTCCAGGAACTCCCCACCTACATTCATGACACAACCTTCACCCTCCACCTTTTCCCTGGCTCCCAACTCCTCATCTTCACCGTGGACGTACAGTCCCCTTATACCCGTATTAAAAGCCCTCGGTTCTTCCTCTCCTGTAGGCCCAACCGGTCACCCTCTACTGACACTCTCATTTGGTTGGCAGAACTGGTCCTCACTCTCAAAAATTTTTCTTTTGATTCCTGCCACTTCCAACGAACTGAAGGAGTGGTGTTGGGCTCTCACATGGGCCTGAGCTAGCCTGCTTCTTTGTAGGATTTGAGGAACGGTCCCCCTTCCACAACAACACTGGCATCATCCCTCACCTCTTTCTCCGTGATATTAATGACTCCATTGGTGTGCCTTGTGCTCCCATGAGGAGCTCGAGCAGTTCATCAACTTCACCAACACCTTCCACCCCACCCTCAAATTCACTTGGACCATTTCTGACACCTCCCTCCCCTTCCTGAACCTCTCCGCCTCCGTCTCTGGAAACCGCCTCACCACTGACATGCATTTCAAACCCGCTGACTCCCGCAACTACCTTGGCTACACCTCTTCTCACCCGCTGTCCTATAAAAATGCTATCCCATATGCTGAATTCCTCCATCTCTGCTGCATCTGCTCCCACGATGAGGCATTTAATCCAGGACGTTCCAGATATCCTCCTACTTTAGGGAGCATAATTTCCCCAGCTCTATTTCAACTGCATCACCTCCATTTACTGCACTTCTGCCCTCAAACCCCCTCCCCCCTACAACAATAAAGATAGAGTCCCCTTATCCTCATGCACCACATCCTCCAAACCTCCAAATCCAATGCATCATGGTCTGACACTTGCGCCATCTACAATCTGACCCCACCACCAAAAGGATGTTTCCTTCACCCCCCCACTCCGGTCTGCTTTCCATAGGGACCGTTCATTCCACGACTCCCTCGTCAGCTCTACACTCTCCACCAACTTCCCGATGCCCAGTACCTTTCCCTGCAACCTCAAGAAGTGCAACACCTATCCCTACACCTCCCTTCTCACTTGCATCCAAGGCCCCAAACAATCTTTCCAGATCTGGCAGAGATTCACCTACCCTTCATCCAAACTTAGCTATTGCATCTGTTGCTCCTGGTATGGTCTCTCTGTATCTGGGAGACCAAACACAGACTCGAGGACCAGTTTGCGGAGCATCTGTGCTCTGCACGCACCAACCAACACAACCTTCCAGTTGCCGTCCATTTTAATTCTCACTCCACTTCATTGGCAACATGCCCACCCTTGGCCACCCCTCCACCTCAGGAAGGACATACTAGCCCTGGAGCGTGTCCAGCGGAGATTCACACGGATGATCCCTGGAATGGTAGGTTTAACGTGTGATGAATGGCTAAGGATCCTGGGATTGTACTCATTAGAGTTTAGAAGGTTGAAGGGCGATCTAATAGAAACTTACAAGATAATGTATGGTTTAGAAGGGGTGGACGCTAGGAAGTTGTTTCCGTTAGGCGGGGAGACTAGGACCCGTGGGCACAGCCTTAAAATTGGAGGGGGTAAATTTAAAACTGAAATGAGATGACATTTCTTCAGCCAGAGAGTGGTGGGCTTGTAAAATTCATTGCCGCAGAGTGCAGCGGAGGCCGGGACATTGGATGCCTTCAAGGCAGAGATCGACAAATTCTTGATCTCAAAAGGAATCAAGGGCTACGGGGAGAGTGCAGGGAAGTGGTGTTGAAATGCGCATCAGCCATGATTTAAATGGCGGAGTGGACCTGATGGGCCGAATGGCCTTACTTCCACTCCTATGTCTTATAGTCTTACGGCCTCCTGCACTCTAAATGAGGCCAAACATAAACTGGAGGAACAACACTTGACAGTTTGCCTTGGGAGCTTACAGCCCAATGGCCTCAATATTGCCTTCACCAGCTTCAAAATCCCTCCCCCTCCTCCTCAGCTCCCTGAAATTAGATTAGGTTAGATTCCCTACAGTGTGGAAACAGGCCCTTCGGCCCAGCAAGTCCACACCGCCCCTTGGAGCATCCCACCCAGACCCATCCCCCATAACTCACACACCCCTGGACACTACCAGCAATTTAGCATGACCGATCCACCTAGCCTGCACACCTTTGAAATGTGGGAGGAAACCGGAGCACCCGGAGGAAGCCCACACAGACCCAGGGAGAACATGCAAACTCCACACAGACAGTCGCCCGAGGCTGGAATCGAACCCGGGTCCCTCGTGCTGTGAGGCTGCAGTGCTAACCACTGAACCACGGGGCTGCCCCTAATGACCTAACCCGTCTGTCTTCCTACTCATCTATCCACTCTAGCTTTCCCACTGACTATTCACAATAACCCCCTACTTGCATCCACCTATCACCATGCCACCTAACACCCCCCCCACCAGCCCCAACCTCTCCATTTACTTCTGTGCTCCCCTCCCCTTCCCCAGTTCTGACTAAGGGTTTCGGCCTGAAATGTTGACTTTCCTGCTTCTCAGATGCTGTCTGACCTGCTGTGTTTTTCCAGCTTCACACCTGTTGACTCTGCCACAAGACCCTCGTAATTAATGTTTGAGTTCCGCCTGTCATGATCACTGGAGTCTGCCAAGCATTTCACAGCCAATTAATTACTTTTGAAATATGTTCACTTGTTTTGTAGGCATCAAATGACCAATTAGAGTTTTGATTGTGTTGAATGATGCATAAAGTTTACTAGCACACTGGGCAAAATACCCTACTCATTGTTGGATACTGTGATAAAATCTTTCACACGCCAGCTGAGCAGGCAGACAGAACCTATGTGTGTCACTTTGCTCCTGTAGCTTATTCATGTATCCAGAAAGATTATTTAAAAATGAAATTCCACTTTGCTCTTACCCAGCCTAGTAATTGGAAGCCAATTGTTTTGCTTGACAGAAAGGTTCTAATAAATGATGATTTTGTTATCTGCATACCATTCTTCATGTGATTGTAAGCAGTGAATCTCATCTCTCCAACCACATATATTTATTGCAGATAATCTTTCTTCTGGTCTCGTCTGAAGTCTAAGGTAGCAGCTCAAGCTGGACCCTGGTATGGTTTTGTTAACCTCATTGGATGCAACAACATTAGGGAAATGATGGTGATTTGTCTACCTCTTGATCTTAAAACTGGAATATTGAATAAGGCCAGAGTAGTAAAAATCTGCTTTCTTGCCCTAAATGGACAGTTTAGGTACAGTATGGTAGGTTTTCATTTTTCTTTGCAGAAATTTGGAGAGGAAAACATTGTACTAAAATGAGCTATTTTTCTGTTTTTGATCTTAACTACTGTAGTGATCTTTCTTATTTCTAGTGATTTCAGTACACCTTTGCAAGTGCATTTTTTTTTATTTTTGGCTTTAGGAAGACTTTAAGCTGGGTATGTGGTGTATATATAGAGGGCAAGCCTATATGAAACCCAACGCTCGACTGTTGTGATGGGATACTCCCCCAGACCTGACTGAGCTTGATTGCCATTCTTCAGACAGACAACCAGTCAGACTAACATTTTTCTCCTACTTCATTTCTGTCAAGACAGAGCTCTACATTTCTAGCAGGAGATTTCAATTACAGCTTCTTCAGGGGAGTATACCTGAAATTTAGTGGCTCCATTGTAGGGCAGGATAATCAGGGGAAGTCAGACCACATCACCGTTGTCATGGTATTTGTTGCCATATTCATTGATATAAATGTTCAGCAGCACTGATATCACAAGCTAAGTTCTGCACTACCTGTGCAATTGTTTAAAAACTACATTGTATATTTATCACTAACATCTTTTTCTTTTTTTTTAACTACAGTGTACAAGTTGTTTAGTTATGTGTTCATCCATAAGAGTATGAGCGCGCTGGTGTGCAATGTTCTTATGCTGTGGTATTTCGGTGGTGCTATGGAGAAGAGCATCGGAACAGTAAAGTACGCATACCTCACTCTCCTGTTCACAATTCTCACTGGAATCATCTATCTCCTCATTGGTTCAATGATTTTTGGACTGCGTAACCTAAAAGAAATTCAGGGATTTACTACACTCGTTTTTGCCTGTGTGGGGATGTCTGTATTTCTGTCTCCTATGAAGTACATTGTCTTTATAACAACTATCAAATTGATTTACCTCCCATTCATTTTACTTGCCATTGCAATTTTCATTCCGGAATCATCGATCATTGGCAATGTTTGTGCATTGGGAGCAGGAGTTGCATGTATCCTTTTTTTTTTCGAAACGTCTTGCTAGCTAAATCTGAATTATTGTTCTAATTTTGTATTTGGCTAAAATATATCCTTTCTCCAGGAGTTTGATGGTCTAACCATAATCTGTCATTAAAATTTTGACTGTTCTGTGGACACCACACCAACAGTACTCCAAACCGATGTGGTAAATCAGGAGTTTTAGATACCTCAGACAGAGATTTCTTCAGCCAAGACAGCAAGGTTTGAGACATTTTAACCCATCATCAGCATTAAGAAACTTTGTGAATAATGCAGGAAGCTTTAGCCCCTGGTGTACCTGATCGGCTGGGTTTTTTGTTGTGTGTATGTTTCATGTTCCTTACTTGTCTCTTTACTTGAATGTTCCTTGCACATCTGGACTTGTTTTTCGAATACTTCTAAGACTCTAGCGTTGGAGAAAAAAAATTGTCATCTTTTCGGTAATCCCTGTTCGCTTCTAAGTTCCATTTGGTGATTCTGCCTGCATCTTCTGATGCCTTTCTTTTTCTCTGATATTCTCACACAGATTTCTGTTGCTGCTGAATTTCCCTCTCTTGTTCTTTCTAAACTCAAAATCAGCTAACCTACACACTGTTCCTACTCACTCAATCCTTGTGATAAAGTCAAAAACTGTTGGTTTTATTTAATTCTTTGCAAGTACTTTCATAAGATTATTTAAAGTCCTACTGTCACAGTTTACAGGCTTTTACAGTCTCAAGTTTGACTTCATCTAATTATTGCTCACTCAATTTCCTTCTACTATTTTCAGCCTTGCCAATTTTCTTCACTGTGAGTCTTTCACCTTAGACTCTTGAAGAAATCTTTAACTGTAATGCCTGAATAAAGAAACAAAGTCAGTTGTTATATTTAATGAAACCAATACTATTTATCCTTAATAACACCCCCTTTGCAAGATGTTTATGGTCGACGGTTCTTTCCTTACCTGGATTTGCATGAGATGACTGCTGCATCAATGGAAAGGAATTTTCCTTTTACTTATCTGAAGGTTATACCAGGGATCACATTTTATTCAGCCTTGTGGGAGGTGAGAAACGTCGAAATAACTGACAGGTAAGTGGCTGTTTTACTTCAACACAGTTTACTTTTTTTAGGAGTATATCTTTCTTCCTTTTTATCGTTGGTCGCCCAAGGGCCTGGATTCCTGTAAGCATGGTTCCACAGGTTCTTATAGGCTCTGTACTTAATCAAAATGACTGCTGTAAGCAGTGAGATGTGAGCCTAAGCAGTGAGCACTGGTTAATTGCACAGCTAGTGCAGATTATGCCCACATACGAACAAGTAGGGATGTCTGCACAATGATGAGATGTGCCAGTGTTTGGTTAGTTTTCTTCCCAATGACAATTATCTTTATTTCTTTTGGATGATGGAGCAAGCTCTATCCGGTTCACTGCCACAATAGGTGTCCAGTATACGGATGCAGGCATTAAAGGACCCTGCTCCATATTTAAAAAGCAAAATCATAAAAGCTTATACACCACAAAGGAGGCTATTTGGCTTGTTGTGTTTGTGTGCTGACTGTATGCAGGATTCAGTTAGTTCCACTGCTCTGCCCTTTTCTGGTAACCCTGTAAATCCTTTCTGTTCAAATGCGATTTTGAAAGTCACAGTCGAACAGCCTTCGCCACCTTCTCAGTAAGTGCATTCTAGCTCCCAACCACTTATTGCATAAAAACCACATTTATGCATGTCATCTTCAATTCTTTTGTGACTGGCTCTAAGTCAATGTCAGGGTTGGATGAACACAGCAGGCCAAGCAGCATCAGAACAGCAGGAAGGTTGACGTTTTGGGCCTAGACCCTTCTTCAGAAAAGGAGGGTCTAGGCCTGAAATGTCAGCCTTCTGGCTCCTCTGATGCAGCTTGGCCTGCAGAGTTCATCCAGCTCTACACCTCCTTATCTCAGATTCTCCAGCATCTGCAGTTCCTACTGTCTCTAAATCAATGTCTTCTGGTTCTTGATCCTGCTGCCAAAGGGAACCCTTCTCCCTATCTGTGCTGTCCAGATCCCTCATGGTTTTGAGTTCCTTTACTAAATTCCCGCTTAGCATTTTTTTCCCTTAAGGCGACTTACTCCGGCTTCACAAGTCTATCTTCTTCTCATCCCTGGAA
Source organism: Stegostoma tigrinum (assembly GCF_030684315.1). Taxonomy (NCBI): domain Eukaryota; kingdom Metazoa; phylum Chordata; class Chondrichthyes; order Orectolobiformes; family Stegostomatidae; genus Stegostoma; species Stegostoma tigrinum. The sequence goes on from NC_081380.1 coordinate 8,108,512, forward strand.
TTATGTTAACAAACCTTTTACTTTATCCTAGCTACAAGCCTCTTAAGTTTGCTAAAATGTGGTAACCAGAATTAGACACAACACTCTTAAGTGAGATGGACCAATGTTTTCTAAAGGTTATAAATTAATTTCCTAACGTTTATACTCTCTGCCTTGATTTATAAAGGTTAAAGTCCTGCATGTAAAAACAGAAAGTACTGAGAGGCTCAGCAGTTCTGGCAGCATCTGTAGAGATCAAAACAAATTGAAAGTTTTGAGTCTGACATGACTTCTTCAGAACAGAAAGGGGCTGAAAAATGATGGTTTTATGCTATTGATAGAGAAGCGAGTGGAACAGATTTTCATGGTACGCAGAGCAAAGGACAAAGTGAGTGTTAGTGTGGTAAAGGGGAGATAGAGACATAAAATATGTTTAAATTATAGGTTGTGCAAATGAGAAAATGGCTCCTCAAAAAGCTCCCTTCCTCACATGGGCTGCAGCATTTCAAGAAGGTAACGCACCTTTCCAGGACAAACAGGGATGAGCAGTAAATACTGGCCAGCCCAGCAACATCCACATCCTGTGAAAGATTTTTTTTAAAAAGTGGAATTCTCCAGTTTCTTTGCATCCTGTCAGGAGGATGGATGATTTTGGCCACCACCATTGCAATTTCTGCCTTGCCCTCAACTCCATGCAGTCTTGGTGACTTATTAGTCCATGTTGCAGTATTTTTTTTTAGTTCATCTATTCTTTCAGTTACCGCCTTCTTCACTGTGGCTTTTGCAGCACCTTCAGATGTAAACTAGCCATTTAGTATCATAGCCATGCCCACTGCCTCCATCCACAGGTCCCCATTTTGGCCCCTAATTATCCCTCCTCTCTTGCTGTTTGTGTGCCGTGACAAAAACCATTGGCTTCCCTTTTTTAATGTTAGCAGCCAGCTTCTTCTCATAATCTGTGTTTTCCTCTCTTATTTTCTTTTACTCTTCCCTGACCCCTGAATTTTCTGTGGTCATCCTGGCTCTTATTTCTGTTACCAATCTCACATCGTTTTTGCCACTTCATCCCAATCTCTTCTCTCACACAGAGGGCTCTAGCTTTGTTTGTCCTGCCTGTTCCAGTTGTGAGCTTCTACGTTGACTGTGTCTGAACATTTCCCTCTTCAAAGGGGTGGTGATGGCCTAGTGGTATTATTGCTGGACTGTTAACCCAGAGACCCAGATAATGTTCTGGGAACTTGGGTTGGAATCCTGCTGTGGCAGATGGTAGAATTTGAATTCAATAAATATTTGGAACTATGAGTCTGATGATGACCATGAATCCATTGTTGATTGTTGGAAAAACCCATCTGGTTCACGAATGTCCTTTCGGGAAGGTAACTGCCATCCTTACCTGGACTGGCCTACATGTGACTGCAGACCCACAGCAATGTGATTGACTCGTAACCACTCTCTGGGCAATTAGGGATGGGCAATGAATGCTGTCTAGCCAGCGATGCCCTCATCCCATGAATGAATAATAATAAAAAAAGACTGTCCTTTGTTCCATTTCAATTGCCAGTACTTCATTCCAGTTTGTCCTGGCCAGGCCTATCACAGATTTTAAATGGGAGAGTTATACTGCAAATAAAAAGTCCAACTTTTGTGCTCAGAAAAATGCTGAGATGCCTTTAATATTTTTTCTAAAGTATTGTTAAATTTTGTATTTAAAGTATTTTTTAAATTCAAATTAAATGCTCTCAATTGTGTTATTTTCTGCATTGTACATGATGCAATTGAATCATTCCCCCCCGATACTCAATTTCCAGAAGTATGCTACGAGAGTTATGAAATGATGTGACTATCCTTTGAGACAGAACTGTAAGCAACTGAGCCATTGTTTCTGGGACAGTGCTACAGTTTCTTTTTGGGTGTGAATGCGAGCTCAGCATCGAACTTGACTTGTAAACTTCATGCTCTGCAGTGTATCTTGGAGAATGTAGTGTGGAGGGATACCGTTTTGCAGGAGGCAAATTGAAGTCTGAAATTGAGTCCATCCTATCTATCCTCCAATTCTGTTCATATTGTTTGAGATGTCACAAATAGGAGCCTTAACTTCTGAATGAATTTCCAAAATAACTACAGACTTCCTGTGAGACATAGCATCCTCAGGTTTCCTCTTCCTTTTAAAAAAATCTATTATAATAGTTACAATTAAGTTATTTTTGTTTTGGTTCACTATTTTTTGTTAAATGTATGAATGCTGTTGATATCATGGGATAATTATCTACGCAATGGAAGGAATCCTATTGAGGCGGGGGAGGTCTCAGTCATGGGCTGGAGAGCCAGCAAGAGTCCTTCCTTATTAATGAAGCTCCTTTGCGTCTCGTCCCGCTTGGGTGCTGACAGGCTTGCAGCAGGCCTTCTCTTAGGGATCCAGGATCCAAGGGTAAAGAACTGTTGACCAATTAGACGTCGTGGCACTGTGAGGCGGTAGTGTTGCTTTTGCGGCACTCAAGGTCATGGATCATCATTGTATTCCAAGCTACAGGTGAATGATTATGGGGGTGTTACAGGTTATGGCTTGTGAGTCAATGGGGCAGCAGAGTTGGAAGTAAGGGCTTGTGAGATGATCCCAGAACTCCCTTGCTTTCCTGATATGAAGTCCTTCAATCAGACAGTGAATACCTGTTGAATGAAGAATCTGGCAAACAGTTCCCCACCCCATTGATGGCTTAATATCAGCAGTGACATTAAGGGAGGATTAATTGTCCCTTACCCTGTTGCCACAGGCATAATCTGAATGGAGGAGGTGGGCCCCCAGCCACTGTCTTCCCACTCCACCAAACTAGCACAAGATCCTGTCCCATTTGTTTTCAAGTGTTTGTGTGGTGTCCTCAAAATACCAACTTGATACTGATCAGCCAAATAAGGTGTTTAAAATAATTGCATTCTTTCAAACATGATTTGGGCATTTTCCACATTTTTGTTCAACCAGAATATTGTGGTGTTCCTGTATAGTTGGTATTTGCTCTCCTTGTCTGTCATTGCAGCAGATTAAATGATTATTATGTTTTGTGGTGTCAAGCAATAATTAATACTGTGTTTGTAAATGAAGTATGAATTTGCCGTACAAAGTCAGATTGTTATAATATTTCACAGTGTGATCTAGTCACTGACACTTGAAACTCCTTTTTTAAAACTGGAGTTTCTTAGCATTGAAAATGCTAGTGAATGAAATTTTGCACAACATAATACCACTGGAATCTTAACATTTAAGAACACAATCCATTCATCAAAAAGTGCAGAATTCCCAGAGGAATGATTAACAGACAATTCCAAATTATGTCTTCCAACAGTGATTTAAGTCAAACATTATTTTACAAAAACATGTGTTCTGATGGGAATGCATAATAATGGCAGCTTTACACTGGCAGTATGAATCCAACATCAACTATTTTACTTCCTGTATTAGCCTAAATCCAACTCCCTTTCTCCTCATTATAGATCTACTAGTTGAAATTGTAAGACCAATTCCTAACAGAAGTACATTTGGAAGTGTGAACTTGCCGAGGTGACAACTAGATTTCAGTCTCTCAGTACCAATTAAAGTGTACCAGTGTAAATATGGCTAGAATGTAGCTGATTGCACAGCTAGAAATCATCAAGGACTTTAAATGGAATTCTGTTGCCATTAATTAACTGAAGTTGTTAAGTTTAAAACTTATGATATTGTGGCACATTGGTAACAGATGTGGGAAATGGAAGAAAGGTCTCACTAACTCATTTGGAGTTGTAGTCCTGATGGTGGGACAGTTTTGATGGTCCCTATTGCTAATGCTAACCATGCTAAATTTTAACATTAATTCTTTGATAGCACTTATAAATACCTATCCCTAATACCTATCCCTAACATTGCTTACCTGACAAACAAAATTCTTTTGAGGAAGAGAATATGTTGGTCAATAAAAGTTTCTGGTACAATGCCCTAATTTCAAGCTTGCTGCCCAAATTGTGAAAAACTAATTGTATTTACCGTGGGGCCATCCTTCCATTGTAGGGGGCGGGAGGGGGTAATAGACTCATTCTCTTCAAATGCAGTGTTATGTCAAACCCTGCCTAACAGAAATATTTTGTTTTCAGGTGGTTTGCCAGGTGGGAGTGACTGTTACATAAATTCAGGGAGAGGAATTTTTCAGTAATCAATTTGGTGTCCTTTTGACTCGGAGCCTGATGCACTTTAAATAGCTGTCAACCATGTCAAATTTGTACAGGCCAGATGATATCAGAGAAGCAAGGTGATGAGAACCAACTGTACAACATTCTCTCTACCAAGGAAAATTAAAGAGTTAGATAACCTATACATAGTTTTTTTTTAATAGTTTATATGTTTACAGTTATGTATTCATAGTTATACTTTTAGGCTAATTTTATAGGTCATAGAATTATAGAGTCATACAGCACAGAAACAGACCCCTCAGTCCAACTCGTCCATGCCCACCAAGTATCCCAAATTAACTGGTCCTATCTCCCTGCATTCGGCCCATATCCCTCCAAACCTTTCCTATTCATGTACCTGTCCAAGTATTTTTTAAATGTTGTAACTGTGCCTGCATCTAACATGGCCTCTGCTAGCACATTCCACAAACGAATTACCTTCTGTGTGAAAAACAGCTCCCTTTTAAATCTTTCCCCGTCACTTTTAAAACATGTCCCCTAGTTTTAAACTCCTCCACCATAGGGAAAAGACAGTAAGGCTATTCACCTTATCCATGCCCCTCATGATTTAACCCCCAGTGCTCCAGTGGAAAAAATCCCTGCCTCTCCAGCCTTTCCCTCTAACTCAAGCCCTCCAGTCCTGGCAACATCCTGGTAAATCTTCTTTGCTCCTTCTCTAACTGTGCTTCCTGCCCAATAGTGTCCATTTCTTCTGTCTTTGTCAGTCCACACAACTAATATTTAACTGTTTTCTTCCCTCTGTTGTATAAGTTTCTAATCGACACACGTTCTATCCTTCAGTTCTCTACTTTTTTACATTTACCCTCTTTTGTTCAGTCTCTTCGTCCTCCCTGTTTGTTTTTCACTCTTTACTCTCTTCCTACTCTCATGGAAGAGCTCAGGACTCACCAGATGGGAAGTGAATGTGTAAACTCACATGGTCCAGTAGACAGTGCCACCAGACAAGTGTATTACAGTTTAATCATGCATTTATCAATGTTAACACCCATTTTTATGAGGAAGAATCAAAACTGAATCTAATTGAACATGTCAGAATGTGTTTCAAATGCAGTTTAAGTATTAACATCTGTTAGATAAGATCATTATAACATTTCTACAGAAGGAGGTAGCTACAGAGTACAGCAGTTAATGGAGTTCTTCTTGTTTAAAGTTAGAACATCCATCGTATCCTATCGTAGAGTGGTAGAATTGACATTAGTGAGATCTTTAGATTTTCTAATAGGAATCAGAAAGTAAGAATAAATGGGTGTTTTGGTTTGGCTTGTTGTTCTCAGATTGCTTTGATTCTTGCTCTATTCAATTAGGCTTACGTCATAAAAATAAGAACAGGAAGTGTTGCACTATATAGCACTTTTCACAGCCTCAAAGCCATGGACTTTGCAGAAGACAGTGATAGACAACATCGGTAGGGGGCTGAGTTACATCTTTTGTTCTGTTCCATTGGTGAGAGGTCAGTGCTGGGGCCTTAACTATTTCCAATCTACATCAATGCCTTAGATGAATGGCCCAAATATATGCTAGCTAAAACTGATGATGAGTCCAAGGTAGCTGGGAGCAAGTTATCAAGATGAGGTAGAAATTCTGCAAAAGGATGTAGATAGGTTAAGTGAATGCCTAAGTGAAAAATTGCCAGTACAAGGTGTACAACGATAGTTCTGAACTTGCCTACTTGCCAGCAAGAATAGAAAAGTTGTTTATTTAAACAGAAATTACAGAACTGGTAGTACAGTGAGATCTGGGTGTCTTGATGCATGAATCACGAAAGGGCGACCCATCAAGTAAGTAGGATGGCAAATGAAATACAAAAACTGAGGTTTGACTGCACCGTACAGGGCCTTTGTGAGATCTTGTGGGGTGTTGTGTACAGCTTTGGTATCCTTGTTTAAGAAAATACATAATTGTGTTAGTAGTAGTTCAGAGAAGGTTCACTTAACTCATTCCTAGAATGAGGGGTTTATCTTGTGAAGAAAAATTGTATCGGTTGGAAATTATAAGAATGCGAGGCGATATTACTGGAGCTTAGAGACCAGAAGCAGGGGACATAGATTACGAATGCACCTCTTAAATTGAGATGTGTAGAAACTTTTGTTTCAGAGGATTGTTAGTCTGTGAAATTTTGTTCCAGTGGGTCATTGAATTTACTCAAGGCTTAATTAGATTTTTGATGGATAAGGTAGCCAGGGGTTATGTGGGCAGATGAAAAAGTGAAGTTAAGATCATAACTAGATCAGCCATGATCTTATGGAATGATGAAACACACTTAAATAGTTTACTCAACAGTGTTCACGATTCCTCACATATTGAAGCAGCCTAGGTTGATATGCAACAAGACCTAGACAATCTTCAGGCTTCGGCTGACAAGTGGCAAGTGACATTCCTAAATGTTATGCACAAATGTCAGCCTCTGACCACCACCTACAGGAGAAAATTCAACCCATCGACATTCAATGATATTGCCATAACTGAGCCCACGTTTTCAACGTTGTGGGAATTACCATTGAATAGAAACCACGCGAGACCAGCCAAATTATTGCTGTGGTAGCAAGAACAGTTCAAAGGCTGGGAATTCTGTAGTGAGTAACTCAGTTCCTGATTCCCCAAAGCCTGTCCATCATCCACTGTGCACAAGCCAGGAGTGTGGTGGAGTATGCTGTATTTGCCTGGATGGGTGCAGCTCCGTCTAAGTCCATAAAGCTCGACATCACCCAGGAGAAGGCAGCCTGCTTCATTGCACCCCATCTAATACCTTCAGTACTCGCTCCCTGTGCCACTAATGTACAGTGGCTACAGTGTATACCATCCACAAGATGCATTGCAACAATTCACCAAGCTGTTTCCTAACTCATGACCTCTACCACATAGAAGGACAAGGGCAACAGACATATGGGAATCTAAACATTTGCATGTTTCCCTCCAAATAACACACCATCCTGAGTTAGATATATATATGGCTGTACCTTCACTGCTTTTGGGTTAAAATCCTGCAACGACCTCATAGCACTGCGAGTATTCCGAAAATATACAGACTGCAGTGATTCATTAAGGCAACTTAGTTAAGGACAATTGGAGATGGGTTTTAAGTCCTGGTCCAGCTTGTGAAACGCGTCCCCTAAATGAATAACAAAAGAAGGGACTGAGACAAGCGATTAAATTAGAAGCTGAAATATGAAAACGTCACCTTCATCATTGAGAAATTTGACATCCACAAATGTAGTTTTTTCAGAGATAATGAAGCAGTTCAGTTGTAATTATGTGCTTAGCAGCTCATTTAAAAACCCAGTTACATCTCAGTCACAAGATGATGCTTTTTGAAGGGTTTTTATTATGTTATGAATGGTACACAATGATAATTTCTTGTCAGCGTTTTCATTACCACTTGTCTGTGTGGACTTCAGTAGTGCATCTATGAAGAAAAATGAATCTCTGATAACTAGCTCTGGATTTCTGCTAAAATTGCGCTTGTAGATGTAGAAATTGCGTCAATTTTGAAGGAGTGCTGTTGACAAATGAGGATGGATTTTGTGGCAGTAACGGTAACAAAACTAAGCCTGTGAGCTATCAAGTGACTTCTAAAAAAAATTGAGCTCTTAATTTTTCAATCTATAAATCTAGGTTTTAATTATGTATTTAATTGCACGCTTACATCGACTTCAATCCAGATGATTTTATTCAAAGCCAACCAAGTGTTAAAACACTGTTTTCCTAATTCTAACCATTGGCCATTCTTTATAATTTAATGATTTGTACTTTGAGAAATAAGTCTTCAAATTACACATAGCTTCTGCAGCGTCTTAATATTTTAAGAATATTCTTTAATGTCAGATGCATGAAGAGCAATATTCATTAACAAGCCTCGACTGCCAAATCAAATTTTGGCTGAGCAATCCCAAATTAATTCAGTATTGTACAATCTTGCCAAATGGAAGCACGTTATCTATATCTGGTTGTATCTTCTCTCTTATTACTGCTCATCATTAGGCATGTGTACTCCCCAATTCAGCTATGTGCTGAATTTTCCCAAAAAGACTCTGTCACTAGCTTCTACGAAAAGCCACTATTTCAAAAGGGTTAATATGATTGTATCCATTATTCCAAAGTTGCTGTGCCATTCTTCGGTATGCTTATAACAATAGCTTTTTCAAGAAATGAATCCAAGCATAAAGACCTCCTGCCTTGAAGTGTTACAGTCTTGGAATGCTTTGAAAGGTAGATTTAACCAAACAGCAGGAATGTGATCACTGAGGTTAATCAAACCAACCCAAAAATAAGGTTCAAAGATTAAGAAATTTTGCAGTAAATAGTATTGCAGTGAGATCAATATGTACCCAAAATTTACTGCCATTGGGAACTCATGTAGTTTCCAATTTCAGCCATGCCATTGGGTAAGATCCCAATCAAAGGCAATCAGGCTCCCATTAAACAAACAAATGGAAGGTGTTTAGGCCACCCTGGCAAACATTACCCTGCGTTTAGTATCCAGAAAACCAGCAGTTGATATAGTTTGCGTGTTGTCTGATTTAGTAGAAGGGATTTGTATTTTTATGTTAAGTGAGTTTTGGGCTTTGTTTATTCATATCTAATGCTTTCTGTTGCTTTGAAGTAGGTGTTTGGCTGTTTTATTGTATCAATTGTCTTATTCTTTCATGCTGAGTTCCCTTTCTGATATTTTTCCAGTTCCTCACTAATAAACACTAAGGATATTAATCATTTAAGCGGCTATTGAGTAGTGATTTTTCTTTTAGAAATTTGTTTGCGTAAAGTGACTTCTGAGATTACATTGGATTAAAGGTCATATTCCTGTGTAAAATACTTAAAACAATAGGATGACCTTACAAAACCACAAAACTTCTGTTAATATATTTATATTATTTATTTACAAATCAATACAACTATTAAGGACATTTTCAACAACTTTTTTTTGAAGATCACATGAGGAATTTAGATCATTGTTGAGTTAATTAAGAACTACTGCATATGTGGAGTGGATGAAGCTGCCTTAGATGGATCAATCCAGTAGTACCAGGGCGATGCACATCACTTACTTATTTGATTCTTAATTGCTAGATTGTTAGGAACCTTATTTACTGTAACAGCAGAGACTCAAGAGCAATCTATCTTAGCAATTTATAATGCTAAAAACAGCAAAATAATTCCTGGGATAACATTTTCTATTTATATTTTAATGTCATTTTGTTGAGCGTAGTGAGCATCCTGGCATAGTGAGCCATTGAAATTGAAGTATTCGAGGTGGTCTTCCAGTGAACTATGTGTGTGTCCATGCTTTAACTGGAGCTATTCATTTGAATTCCCATTGTAAAATACAGTAACATTGTGTTAGCTTCCCTAATTACTTGTTGTACCTGCATACTAACCTTTTGTACTCACTTTGTTCACTTTTTTTTCTTTAGATGTTTGTGGAAACTCTTGGTCTGTGATTTTATATTTCCGACTGGCTTTGTCTGGTAATTCTAATTTTTCCCTCTTAATATTATGGTAACATTTTTGCTGGTTTATATATTCTGACCCTCTTCTGATCTGCCACTGGTCTTTGGACAACTATATATAATTCTTTTAGATTGATACTATATTTAACATTTCTAGTTAATCATGGATATTGGCCCTCTCTTGGAGTTCCTTATTACTTTTTTAAATGTATCTATCCTGTGATTTATGGAATATCCCTTTAAACATGTGCTACTGCATCTCCATTGACGTCTTTTAACCTATTTTGTGAGTTCACTTTCGTGTCCTCATAGTCACTTTTTAAAAATGTGGTCCTGCACCCACTCCTCTCTATCTCAAATATAAAATTCAGTCATATGGTTGCAGCTATGAAATGGCACCTTCAGTATGAGATCATTGACTAATCACCTCTCATTACACAATGCTACATTTAGTGTAGCCCACCCCCAGGAGATCCATAACATGTTGTTCTAAAAATCTATCCTGAAAACATGCTATGAACTCTTCATCTAAGTTATCTTTGCCTATTAGGTCCATCTTACTCATTACAAAACTTGTAACAAATTTTTGAAACAATATTTCCCTTTCATACATCTTCACTTAATCATTGGATGATTTTCTAATTGCTCTGTTACCTGATCCCTAATGATAGAATCCAGATTAATAGGGTAACTGGCCTATAGTTACCTAATTTTTCTCTTCCTCCTGGCATATGTTTGCAGTTTCTAATTCTTGAAAACTGTTCTAGAGTTTATGAACTTAAGGAAGATAAAAACCAATGCACTCACTATCTTGCAACCATCTCTTTTAAAACCCTGAAGTCCAGGGAATTTGTTGCTGCCTAGTTGCATTCGTTAGCTCAGAAATATTTCTTAGACTCATTTCTTAGAATTCCTGATGCTCATTAGTGCCATTGATACCAATTGTTTATGGAATGTTTCTTATGTCTTCCACTTAAGTATGGTTGCAAAGCGCTTGTTTAATATGTTATTATTCCCCATTACAATTTAAATTTTCTTTGCATCTAATGGGCTTGCATTGCTTCCACCAATCACTTTTATTTAATCATTTCATGGTATCTGATGTTCTCTGGCAAAGTCACCATTTGTTGCCCATCCTTAATTTGGCTTGAGCCATTGCGGTCCATCTCGTGCAAGTGTACGTACACACTGGCGTTAAGAAGGAAGTTCCAGGATTTTTTACCCAGTGAGAGTGAAGAAGTGACAGTATAGTTCCAAGTGAGGGTAGTGTGTGGTTTGGAGGAGAATCTTTAGGGAACGCGTTCCTATTTGTCTCCAATTCTTGCACTTTTAGGTGGTAGAGCTCGGGAGTTGGGAAGGTCCTGTCAAAGCAGCCTTGACAAGTTGCTGCAATGTATGTTATGTGTATAGACATTGCTGTCACTGCATATCTGTGGAGGCAATGAATGTTTTGGTTGGTGAATGGTGTACCTGTCAGGTAAGCTGTTTGGTCCTGGATGTTGTTGGTCTTCTTGAGTGTTGCTGGAAATGCACTCATGCAGGCAAGTGGGGAGTATTCCATCACACTCTTGACTTGTGCCTTGTAGATAGTGGACAGGCTCTAAGGAGACAGGAGGTGAGTTATTCATCTCAGAATTTCCAGCCTTTGATCTGGATGTAGGCACAGTATTTGGGTGAATGTGGCTGTTCCAGTTCTGTTTCTGGTCAGTGGTAATCCCAAGAAGTTGATGGTGGGGGATGGTAATGCCATTGAGAAGAGATGATTAGGTTTTCTTGTTGGACATGCTGATTGCTTGACACGAATGTTATTTGCCAGTTATCAACCTGAAATTTGATTTTCTCCAGATCTTGTTGCACATTGACAGGGTCTGCTTTAGTATCCATATTGTTCTGAATTGTGCTGAACATAGTGCAAACATCAGCAAACACCCTCATTTCTGACCTAATTATCAGGATACCTGAGGGGTTCCAGAAGCACAGACTTAGGATTGTGATATCCAGCCAGGACAACCACAGCCTTTGTTCTAGGTATGATTCTAAACAGTAGGGAGTTTCCCACGATTCCCGTTGACTTCACTTTTGCCAGGATTCCTTGATGGTGTCATAGGTCAATGCTCTTGATCTCAACGGCTGTCACCTTTTACTTCTCCTCTTGAATTTACTACTTATGACTATGTTTGGACCAAGAGTACAACCTGCGGTTGTAGTTGCGTGTCACATGGTAATGTTGCTGATGACACTTTACGTTACTTTGCTTATGATTGAGAGTGGACTGATGGAGTGATCATTGGCCAGATTATGTTTTTCCCGCTTTTTGTAGACAGGACATAACTGAGCAATTTTTCACATTGCCTGGTAGATGCCATGTTCTAGTTGTATTGGAACAGCTTGGCAGTTGTACTAGTTCTGCTCAAATCTTCAGGACTACTGTTGGAATGTTGTTGGGGCCATAGCCTGTGCAGTATCCTATTTACATACCTTTGCTTACCTTCTTATTCACTTTCCTTATCAAATTCTTGATTTCCTGTTGAATTCTAACAGATCCTCGGTTTTGCTACTCTTTCTGGCAACACTATAAACCTCATATTAGCCACAGTTGGAGTTTCATTGTTTGGTCTTTTTACCTGAAAGGAACTTGTTGCAAACTATGTATTAATTCTTTAATTCCACCAATTGTTTGACTACCATCCCGTCAGTGCAGTTTCCCAGTCTTCCTTACCCAAATTTTTGCATAGTTTGCTTCATTATTTGCTTTTCCAAAGCTACTCATAATTGTAACAATTTCTGTTAGATTCTCCAAGAATTGTCTCTGTTAGGGTTTCTTCAGTTCTATCACCTCTAATTTTTGGTATGTTTCTGGATTCAGTTACATAACCTTTCACTGAATTTATCCTTCCTGCACTAGGATGTTAAGAATTTGGATGATGATGGGCTAGTGCAGGGGGATGGACTTAGATTAGTTCACAGGTCGGCGCAACATCGAGGGCCGAAGGCCCTGTTCTGCGCTGTATTGTTCTATGTTCTATGAAATGACATTATAATTTAGCCAACTTCATGACCAATTCAATGTCAGTTCCTGTTAGTTTTTGCTTGCACACAGCAATCCAGAATCCAAATTTCCTTTTATGTGCCCTTTTCTACCTGCGTTCCCAACTTTTAAAGACAAGTCTGTATATATTGCTGGATTCCGATCTCATTTACTCTGTTTAATGGATTGTTTCCTTTCATTTTGTCCTTTTCCTAAATTTGCTCCTTCATATTTCTGTCACTATCTATCTGCCCACTCATTTTAGCTTGTCATACTGTTTTCTTCTTTTGGTTTCACAGTTTGTTGTGCCTCTAATTTGATATTGTCAGCATGCTTCAAACACATTCTTGTGCCTGCGTTCAAACTGCATAAACAGAAAATAAAAGAAAATAAATGCGCAACCCAGACTCCTGCAACAATTGAAAAAACCCACCAGCCGAAAAATCTGTACTTACTTTACTTCCCTTTCAGTTTTCATTAGCGCTCTCTCCCTGCATTCAGCTATCTTCTGTTCAATATTATATGCCTTGCATTGTTTTGGAGCACTTTATGCCGCAGTTTATTATTAAACGTATAAATCCATTTAAATGACTTTCTTTATGTCTCATGAAGGAACTAAATCTTGCAAGAAAAGTATTTCTGAAAATATTCTATTATCAGTCTTCGACTATGATTATTGCAACTTGTCAGTGTGTTAGTTATCTTGCTAAGGATGAAAGCGAATTCTCTTATGAGATGTAGACTCACCAATAATGTTTATTTAGTTTGTTTTAAGACTATACTGCAGAATATTTGCAATCAAAAAAATACTTAAAGTAAAATACACTTGATATAGTAGGAGTAGGTTCTTAATTCTGTACAAGGATTTCAAGCTATCAGTTTATTTTCTTGAATCAATCTTCTTAACTCAATCTTCTTAATATACTATAAGTACCTCTCTGTTATAGTAATCTTGTATCATTTGTGCTCAAGCTAAAAAATGGTTTATTACAAGAATGTTTCCCATGGAAAAAAATTACATTCAGTAACTTGTGTAGGACTGGCTCATTAAATAGTTCAGTTTTGCATCTTTTTTGAAAGCCACATAAGCCAAAACCATCAAGGCAGTGATTTAATATAACAGTGAGAAAGTTCCTGAAAGCTTCCTTCTTTAAAAGTACTGAAGAATCATGTAAAGTATTTTTAAGCAACCTGTTTGGACATGTAATGGCACACCTCCATATCAAGTGGAATGTGAATCTGGACTTTCTGGTTGTAACAGATTGTCAACTATAGTCTTTTTGGAGGATGACAAATGAGCTGATGGTCCAGCTGGTCAGATTTAGAAAATGCATAGTGCTTTTCATTGCAATTTTTCATCATTTTCTGCTCTAACATTGAAACGTTGTGGAGACATATCCCATCCCCTTTGGTAAGAGAAATAAGTAATGAGAAGACACAAAGTTAGAGCTAGACATTTAGGAGAAAAGTCAGGAATTACCTTTTCACACACAGGCCAGTAGAAATCTTGAATTCTCTCTCTCCACCTTTCCCTTGCTGGGAGATTTGGAGCTTTCAAGACAAAGTGAGAGATTTAATTTCAGACGGTCAAGGGATTATGGAGCTAAACCAAGTAAATGGAGTTGAGGTACAGATCTGACTGAATGGTCTGATACTGCCGTGTGTTTCCCATTTGCTTACTAACACTTTCTGGAGATACAGTGACTAGGAAAATCAAAGATTGGATTCTTGGCCTCGTAGCCAGTTTTGTCCAGGGTGGTCATCTTGATGCTATAGTTAACCTCAGCATTCCTGGGTTATAAGTGATAAACTAGTGATCCATTCCTGATTTGTTTATTCAGGTGAAACAGACCAATTGACATTTAAGTCTTGGCTCATCTATGAAAATTGGTCACTTGGGTAAGTTGCAAGAGATTTGTTATCAGTGCCTCTTCAGCTATACTGCATTTAATAAAGTAATGGCAACGATTGACATAATAAACCAATTTTCTGGGCTAAGCAGAAAGAATACCTCTGAAAGATTTACCAGGGTTTTATTGTACAGCTGTGGTTTAGTTATAAGCATTAGTTTTCACCTTCATCTTCTGGATGCTTTCCCAGACCAGAAACCAACACTCCATTGGGGAAGGACACAACTCCTGTAGATGTTTTCAATCAGTCTGTTTAGAGATGTTCGGAGCAGGTGGGACTTGAACCCAGGCCTCTTGGCTCAAACAAAGACACTGCCATTGCACCAAAAGACCTCCTATAAAAACTCAGTTCTTTTAAAATAATAAACTACCACCAAATCACCTGTTTAATGAAGTAAATTAACAGAGTAAAGGACTACCCGTGTCCTTGGAAAAACTGCTTTTGAAGAGTTGAAACAAATCTCTGCCCCTGTTTTTCTCCATTTATTGACAGACGTTGAGCCTTGAAATGAAAATGAGGCACTATTCTGCTCTGTTAATTTTAGGCAATATAGCTCAAAGTTTTTATTCTGATGTCTTTAGCCATTAAAAATGCTTGGCTAGGTTGAAAGATGTGGTAATAGTTTCAGCCCAGCATTGGCCTTTTAATCTAAGAATGACTGAAACATTTAAGAGACTGATAACAAAATATGTCTTTGATCTGATTTGTGGTGTTTTTTTAAAATGATCATAAGGCATCTAAAAGGTAACAGTTACTTTTTGCACTAGAGTAGTTTTTTTCCCCCTCGGTCATTATTTATTACAGTATGTATAGAATTTTGTTAGATTGTTAGAGATTTAATTGTTTTGCCCAACTATTTAAAAATAATTCCTATTGTTAATACATCACTCCTGAGGACTGTATATAGCGCATACTGAATAAGTTATGGGATCTAAGGAGGCATGGAGTGACCTGGGCAGTGGGACTTTGGGTGAAGAGGCATCTGTGGCGTGGGTGCTTTGAGCAGGAATGAAGAAGTGAGGTTTGGGGGACTTATAAATGATATTTGGATCTGTGGTGCTGTGCTGGAGAATCGGATCTGGCCTTATAATTGGCCCACTTTCACACCCACACTCCTCACTGTAGTGATTGTAACCTGCTGGACCTCATAGAATATGTGTTCCCTGATTGGAGCTGTTAATTTGGTTCAATCAGGGAGACGTTGCTGACATAAAAGGGAGAATGTCAGGGATTTTGTCTGATTTGGTGGGAGGTAGGTGCTTTTGTCGAAGGCTATGCATTTGTAAGTAGATGGTGATTGGTGATGGGATGACGGCCCCTGATAAGTTACTTCACTCAGCCTCCATCCCGGCTCACAGATGAGACTCTGAACTCAAACTGTGTGAAAGGATGAAAAATCCTGGGCAGAGTCATGTAGGAGTTTGTGTGCATTTTTGAAGGCTCAGATGTGCACAGGTTGGGTTTCCCTGACCCTATAATAAAATTTGGCTAATATCTATCATCACAATAAACTGCTTTCACAAAGTTCTCAGTATCCATTGTCTCTTGGGCTCTTCAACAACTTCCTCATCTATTTTCTACAGCGAGACATCTGAGTGATAATTCATCCTTAGTGCATTCACATTGCATCCAAACACTTCTGTGTCTTTTCCTCTGGACACACTGCAGTCAACTGTCTAACATCACATGAAGCCTTTCTCACCAGCAAGGTTACTGTCATGTGCAGGTACAGTCATTATGGCTCTCATAGTGGTGGTAGGCAGATATCTAATATACATATTTCTAAGACAGAGTAGTGTGTGACATAAATGCAAAGATCAGTACCTTTTTCCCTAGCTATCCACATCCTTCCAAATTTCAATCACGATACTATCTACATTTTTGTCAACCTGAACAACTTTCACTTTATTCAATTACCACATTTGCTACTCCAGAATTACTCATAAAGCCCAGGATGACTGCAAGCTCATCACCATGTATTGCCTCTTTTATCCGCACTTCCTAATGGTAGGTGCTGAAAGTTTGTGGATTTCCTTGTTTTCAAAATTTAGGTATCTCCACATTCTATAGTACAGGGTAGAATTCTACCTGTACCCCAAAACATTCCAGCATCTCTCCAGTTTTGCCAAAGTAACTTTTGTTTTTTGAAAAAACAAGCTGTAGAGCTGGATGAACACAGCAGGCCAAGCAGCATCAGAGGAGCAGGAAAGCTGACGTTTCCGGCCTTGACCTATCTTCAGAAAGTCCAACAAGTCCACACTGACCCTCGGAGCATCTCACCCAGACCCATCCCCCATAACTCACCTAATCTACACGTCCCTGAACACCACGGGCAATTTAGCATGGCCAATCCACCTAGTGTGCACATCTTTGGGTTGTGAGAGAAAACCTGTGTACCCAGAGGAAACCCACATAGATTCAGGGAGAGTATGCAAACTCCACACAGACAGTCACCCGAGGGTGGAATTGAACTCGGGTCCCTGGCGCTGTGAAGCAGTAGTGCTAACCACTGAGCCACCATGCCACCCGAATGGAAAACACTAGTTACATTCAAGCAACAAATGTTGAGGGAACTTTAATCATTTAAAAGTTTTGAGTATCAAGGTTATATGTGAATGGGAAGTAGTTTGTGTTCTGTGAATAGATGTTGCAAGGTTGAATGTCGGTCTCCAGTGTTTTTATCTTTGCTACTCCTTAATACTTACCACATTGACCTTTCTAATCCTTTCTCCAGCTGTTGCTTGGATCTGATTTTTTTTTCCATACTGTGAAATGCTTGGGATATTTTGCTACGCCACATGTGTTCTTAATGGGCGAGCTGCAGCATTGTGGGTGGCTATTGAGTCTACCTAGCAACGAAAGAAATTTAAACTGTAAAGCTGTTCAGAAAAACAGCTTTTGAAAGCAGTAATTTTAGTCAGTCATGTTTGTTTTCTTTTTTCAAAGTAGTTCTTTCCCACCTTACAATTAATGTATTTCTATAACATTTGAGTTTGTTGGAAAAAGACCCATTTTGCTAAAGTTTTTTGTTTTACTGATCAGGGCAAGTCACAAGAAATATCAAAGTAAAAGAAAATCATTTCTATTTTCTGAGTGGAGAGCATTGATTAATTAGCAGGTGGACTCTGACCGACAGAGGTAGTACCATGGAGAATGCTGCAGTTAGTGATGAGTGACAGTTAACTGCAAAATGTTGTTTACATTAAGGAGTCACCAGAGAATGGCTATCACATTTTATTGTGTTGATTTTTGTGTGGTTTTAATGTGGAACTATCAAAATCTGCTTTATATTGGAACGTGCAGGAAGACCAGTCAATTATATTGTCCTAGGAGATTTTCCATTGGAATTAATTAATTACTTTTATTAATTTGTCGGGTGTTGGTTTCACAAGGTCAGCATGGATAAATGTTGTGTTATTAGAGGAATGAGGAGTTTATCATTCTAGAAATGTAAATAAAGGTGTATACTTAGATATGAAGGGAGAAAATTAGATTATGGTATGACAATGCACAGAGGAAGGCCAGGGTTGCATGATTGTCAGGCTAAGAGTTAATTGAATCAGAGTGTGAAACTGTAATTTAGTTTAGTTTGCAAAGCTTTGAATTCGATACATATTTTTATATTTCCATTATTAATTTTCGTGTTTACATTTACAATAGAAACTCGCTACATGCATTTGTTTATCAGTAGTATCCTGCTTGTAATTATATTATTGCGCCTCCATAGGCAGAAAGGTGTAATTACAGCATGAGCTGTTTACATAGGCTCGTTAACTTCATGTCACAGTGTTTATAATGAGGGGATAATTTAAGTGTACGCGGATGAAAGATTTTTTAACATGTTGGAGATTTGTGTTCTGGTTGAAGGCCTCTAAACTTAAACTTAAAAATGTACAAACAAATCTGTCACTTAAGCATATCCTAAACAATTTAAGAAGTATCTACCCTTATTTTCAATCTATAAACCATTTAATGTTAGATTCTAAAACTGAATATTGTGATTTTTTTTGTGTGTCAAAATCTATGCTAACTTTACATAATTATAAAGTACATTATTTGACTCTCTCCTTCCTAAGTTGGGGAAGTGTATGCAGACATGACAAAGACCGGCCAGCTGAAGACTTAGCATTTTTGGTGACCAAATTGGGACGGATGGAGCTGGGGGACTTCCTGTCTGGTTCTTCTGCATTTTTGAGGGATCAACATCTTGCTGGTCTTGCAAAACTCTTCTCAAAGCTGCAGTGCCTATGGCTTCAAATTTAATGATGGAGCCCAAACTGGTCTTGTAACTTATAGTTCAATTCTACCAACAACAGCTTCTCTTTTATAGTACCTTTCAATCGAATAACTTGCTCCAAGGAGTTTGATGGAAGCAATATAAGGCAAAAAATGGCACCAAGCTGCATATATTAGATTGGCGATAACATGGTTTAGAGCTGGATGAACGCAGCAGGCCAAGCAGCATCAGAGGAGCAGGAACGCTGATGTTTTGGGCCTACACCCTTCTTCAGAAATTAGGATTTGAGGAGCACATGAAATAAGAGCATTGTGGCTGAAATGTAGGGATGGAATTTCAAGCTTGAGGCCAAGGCAACTGAAGGAGTAGTCACCAGTGGTGGACTGGTTAAAATCGAGGATGCTCAAGAAGCTAAAATTAGAGGAGCATCAATGGTATATGGGACCAGAGAAGATTACAGCAATGCAGAGGAGCAAGGCTATGAGCAATTTGAAAACAAGAATGAGCATTTTAAAATCAAGATGGTGCTTAGTTAGGGGCAGCATGGTTGCTCAGTGGTTAGCCCTGTTGCCTTACAGAACCAGGGAGCAGGGTTCAATTTCAGCCTCAGGCGACTGTCTGTATGGAGTTTACACATTCTCCCTGTGTTTGCATAGGTTTCCTCTAGGTGCCCTGGTTTCTTCCCATTAGTTCAAAGATGTGCAGGTTAGGTGATTTGGCCATGGGAGGTGCAGGGTTGCAGGGATGGGGTTGAGTCAAGGTGGGATGCTTTTCAGAGGGCTGGCACAGACTTGTTGGGCCAAATGGCCTGTTTCTACACTGTAGGTATTCTATTATCTAACTGGATGCTATTGTAATGTCTTCTTGCAAATTATGACATGGGCCACAGAATTTAGCATAATTTTAAATGTTGCCAGTTTTTCTTCCCTTCCTTTCTGAGAGGTATAGTTCCATGGACGTCTGGTAATACTGCATTCAGCTGGACATGGTTGGTGTAATGGATTAGCCTTGACATTGTGTTGGCTGTTCAACTGCAATGGCGTCAGAGTGGAATCAACTTGTGCCCTCACTAAAGATCCAGATAGCAGCAATTTTAGCAAAGGTGGCAGCCTTTCCATTACTGCATATTTAATAAATTCCTTGTGGTGAATGCTTTGTGCATTTTGAATCAATTGGTGATAGTTTGGTATTTCCTTATCTTGTTATTGAGTTATTGCTCAGAATTGAGCTACTGGTCTTGAGTTCAATGCTGCTTTCATTCTTTTTTTTAACCACTCATACACTGACCTTTTAAAATATGCTTCTATTGTTTTAGTTTCAAATGTTACCTCCCACGTAGAGAGAGATTTCCTAGGACTTCCTGCAAGGACTAAGTTCACTCTCTTACAATCTTGGAAATCTGTATTGTTCTTGGCTTTAGACTTAACAACTGTATCAAATCCAAATATGAAAACTGAAACTAAGTAGAAGCAGACCTCTTAAAAAAAAATTTAAGATCTCAAGACCTACATCAACACAAATTGACATGCAAATAATGAAAAGGGCACCAGGAGACATTTAAACCTTTGGCAGGCATTTTGTAAATGTAGTCTTTGGTAATAAATTAGTGTTTTGCTTAAAAATAATCATCCAATGTACAAGCTTGTACAGTGAGAAAATATTCTGGATCATAAGTATAAGCAGACCAGGCATGCTGTTGACACAGTATTAGTATGTATCTTTTTTTGACTACGTGCTGTTCTGGTAATTGTTCAGCAGTTTGATATTCCGAATCAACATTTGAACACCCTTGTCATAAGTCTGTGCTGTTAGGTTTTGAAAGAAGGGTAATGTTCGAGATAACAAAATGTGAGGCTGGATGAACACAGCAGGCCAAGCAGCATCTCAGGAGCACAAAAGCTGACGTTTCGGGCCTAGACCCTTCATCAGAGAGGGGGATGGGGAGAGGGTTCTGGAATAAATAGGGAGAGAGGGGGAGGCGGACCGAAGATGGAGAGAAAAGAAGATAGGTGGAGAGAGTATAGGTGGGGAGCTAGGGAGGGGACAGGTCAAGGAGGTGGGATGAGGTTAGTAGGTAGATGGGGGTGCGGCTTGGGGTGGGAGGAAGGGATGGGTGAGAGGAAGAACAGGTTAGGGAGGCAGAGACAGGTTGGACTGGTTTTGGGATGCAGTGGGTAGAGGGGAAGAGCTGGACTGGTTGTGTGGTGCAGTGGGGGGAGGAGACGAACTGGGCTGGTTTAGGGATGCAGTTGGGGAAGGGGAGATTTTGAAACTGGTCTCCCGTATTTCCCGCAACGTGTCCCTCACACCCCGCCCCCGCCATAACCACCCAAAGAGGATCCCCCTCGTTCTCACACACCACCCCACCAACCTCCGGATACAACGCATCATTCTCCGACACTTCCGCCATCTACAATCCGACCCCACCACCCAAGACATTTTTCCATCCCCACCCTTGTCTGCTTTCCGGAGAGACCACTCTCTCCGTGACTCTCTTGTTCGCTCCACACTGCCCTCCAACCCCACCACACCCAGCACCTTCCCCTGCAACCGCAGGAAATGCTACACTTGCCCCCACACCTCCTCCCTCACCCCTATCCCAGGCCCCAAGATGACATTCCACATTAAGCAGAGGTTCACCTGCACATCTGCCAATGTGGTATACTGCATCCACTGTACCCGGTGTGGCTACCTCTACATTGGGGAAACCAAGCGGAGGCTTGGAGACCGCTTTGCAGAACACCTCCGCTCAGTTCGCAACAAACAACTGCACCTCCCAGTCGCAAACCATTTCCACTCCCCCTCCCATTCTTTAGATGACATGTCCATCATGGGCCTCCTGCAGTGCCACAATGATGCCACCCGAAGGTTGCAGGAACAGCAACTCATATTCCACCTGGGAACCCTGCAGCCTAATGGTATCAATGTGGACTTCACCAGTTTCAAAATCTCCCCTTCCCCAACTGCATCCCTAAACCAGCCCAGTACGTCCCCTCCCCCAACTGCACCACACAACCAGCCCAGCTCTTCCCCTCCACCCACTGCATCCCAAAACCAGTCCAACCTGTCTCTGTCTCCCTAACCTGTTCTTCCTCTCACATATCCCTTCCTCCCACCCCAAGCCGCACCCCCATCTACCTACTAACCTCATCCCACCTCCTCGACCTGTCCGTCTTCCCTGGACTGACCTATCCCCTCCCTACCTTCCCGCCTATACTCTCTCCACCTATCTTCTTTTCTCTCCATCTTCGGTCCGCCTCCCCCTCCCTATTTATTCCAGAACCCTCACCCCATCCCCCTCTCTGAAGAAGGGCCTAGGCCCGAAACGTCAGCTTTTGTGCTCCTGAGATGCTGCTTGGCCTGCTGTGTTCATCCAGCCTCACATTTTGTTGTCTTGGATTCTCCAGCATCAGCAGTTCCCATTATCTCTAATGTTCGAGATAGTTCACGTTTCTGCTGAGCAATTTAAGTTAGCTATTGTAGACATTTGCAAGACCATGAAGCAAATGTTGTCCAAGCAAATTGATTGTGTAGACTTTGTCCTGTGATCATGAAAAACATTTGGAGAAGGAATATGAAAGATGGGGCATTTAAAACTTAGTAATATGATGAGGTGCTGTTTACATAAGCTGCTATTTGGATGTCTATACAAATCAATTTATTCTCTGCAATGCTGTAATGAATTATATTAATTCAACAAACACTTGGCCTGCACTGTGAGTGCTCACACACATAGGTTGCACTTTTGATAACTGGGACTTTATACGAGTGATGTTTGGGCAAAGAGGAGCCCAATATCCAGTGAAAGAGGCCGATTGGATTCTGAGGAAATATATTTGAAATTTAAAAAGTGAAATAGAAAGAACAGAGTTAAAGATATAACTTTATTAGTTGGGGAAACTAACACAAATCTCACTGAACCCGAAAGAAAACAGAATTTGCTGGAAAAGCTCAGCACATCTGGCAGCATTGGTGGAGAGAAATCAGAGTTAATGGCTCAGATCCAGTGCTAACTGATTTTTCTCCACAGATGCTGCCAAACCTGCTGAACTTTTCCAACATTTTCTGTTTTGTTTCTCATTTGCAGCATCGACAGTTCTTTCTGTTTGCATTCTCACTTAACCCGATACTTGAGCTTGAGCTAAAACATTTAACTTGCATGCGTAAACGATAACAAAGTGGGGAGCTGGACGAACACAGCAGGTCAAGCAGCATCTTAGGAGCTTATGCTGCTTGGCCTGCTGTGTTCATCCAGCTCCATACTTTGTTATCTCGGATTCTCCAGCATCTGCAGTTCCTATTATCTCAGATACATAAGCGATAAGACAACTTTCTGCTTGTGATTTTAAAAATTTGCATGAGAAAAGGTGTCAAACCCACCAAGCCTGCCTTGCCCAGGTATGTTGCACCTGGGTTATGCAATCTTGACAGAAATTTAAAACGAGTCAAAAACTTGCAGCAAATCTCTGGATATTCCTGTGACTACCCAGTGCAATCAAATTAGGCAACAGAAAACTTCAGATGATGAGTCATCTAGACTTGGACTTGAAACATTAGTTTTCTCACCAGGGATGCTGCCTGACTCGCTGTGATCTCCAGTGCTTTTTCTTTTCAGAATACTTAAAAGCCAATGTTTGTAACATCTGTAATTAGTTAACAATATGTTTTTATACCAGAAACCTTTTCATTCCAGAATTAGGTGAGCACAATTTATGTGAGAGCAGTAAATATATACTCACTCTCGTGTTCTATTCCAGACTGTCAGCTAAGAAAAATGTATCTTGAAATATTACCTAACATAGCCGATTTAATTTGATGTTTGTCTTCCAGTACAAGCATCCAAATTCATCTGCAGTAACTTATCAAGCTGGACAGAATCTAAGTTTTTAACCATTTTAGTACATTTATCATGTCTTCTTTTTGAGCTTTTTTGTTTAAGAACTTTTTTTTAGCCTTTGCTGTACTTTACATAGGTGTCGTTCGAGAAATGGAGGTCTTGGGGCAAAATGAATAGCACCCCTGCCTCAAGAGCCAGAGGCTCCAGGTTTGATGTGTCCCACAGAACCTGATGGCCAAAGAAGGTGTATTTATGATGTGCCCAAGGAGGTTTAGTATGCTGCAAATCTTTCAAACACAGCCAGTGACAGGATCTAAGAGCAGAAGCGATTCCTGGTTAGCCCCATGATGGGAAATGAGTTGGAGCTTCTGCCATTCAGTATCCATGGTTATAGACTATAACATGTGTTAGAAGTGCACGTGGCCACACCAACTCTGAGTGAACTGAATTATATCATTTTATGGCATCATTTTAATGCATTTCCTATGGAACTTCAATAACTTGCACACATTCATAGCACATTGCTCCAAGAACAGACAAATCAATCTTTTTGTTATGTAATTATAGTACTAGTACCACTGCAGCTTCAGACTTGCCCAGTGAGCTGGGTGTTGGTTGACATGCAAACCCACAAATTAGCAGTTCCTGGCTACATTGCCAAATGAATTGCAAATTCTTCAGATGTAACTGTCAATCAAACAACCTACTTCAGAAAGACTCACAAGGTATTAATTACATCACATGTTTGCTGCAGTCATTTCGAATTATCTGTGAATGCAGGAACCTTGTAGTTAACTAGGCAATATTTAGGACACTAATACTTAACAGTTAAGTATTTTGCACCTGGCAGGTATTGGCATATTAAACCACCTTTTTTTTTGAAAGAAGCAAACAACAAATGCAAATTAATAGCTACTGTTATTTTATGTGTTGAATTTAGTTCGCATGTACCTTTGAGGTAAAGATTGTATGTTCAAACGCCACTTCCAGAGAGTTGAGTACATAATCTGGACTGAAGGAGTGTAGCTGTTATTGGTGCTGCTTTTCAGATGGACGATCAAACCAGAACATAGTATGTTTTATTGGGTGGATGGTCAGCAGTAAATAGATAGCAATGACGAGAAAATGGAGAGGAGGGTTTAAATTATGCCACTTAAACTGCCAAAAGATGAAACATGGTGTTTCACACGGATTGTTGCTGGGATCACTGTTGTTAACTCTTTATGTGTAAATGATTTGAACTAGGAAGTCAGAATTACAATTCTGGAATTTTTGGACACTACATGCTGCAGTTAATGTAAACTTTGACAAAACACAAGAAGACGTTAATCCACTTGAAGAATGGATGCCCAACAGGCAGATATATAATAGTGAAGTGGAATAATTTGGTAGGAAGTATATAGATGTCACATTCTCTTTGAAAGCAAAGGACAACATTTTAACTCCATCTACTTTCCATAGTTAATATTCCAAGTCTGTAAAGGGATAGCAGAGCAGAAGAACCTGATTTGTGTGTCTTGATACAGTTTAGGAAAATCAGTGCCATGGGTAGGGAAGAAGAATTCTGCATATCTTTAGAGTTGACACACAAATCATTCAAAGCAATGATGTAGGTTAGTACAGTCATAAAAACAACAAAAAAACACCATGATTCATGTCTGTAAGGATGCTAAACCTGTGTAGAACTTGGGTTAAACCATACTTGGAGCACTATGAATTATCCTGATTTCCATATCTCAAAAATGACATGGTGGCCCTCGAGATGTGCCAAAAACTAGAATAATACAGAACTGAGAAGTTATATCTACAGAGAAAAGAAAACCCTTTCCACTCTTTCAGAGAACTTAATTTTCATTACCTTACTCTCACTGTACTTGCTTAAAATTACCTTGCATGTCTATCTCTCTTCAGTCCTGACTAAAGGTCATTCAGTTGGAAAGTTATCTCTGGTTCTTTGAAAATACTGGGTGACCTACTGAATGTTATGAGCCCTTATGTGTTGTCGTTTCAAAATTTCAACATCCACAGTATGATGGTTTTATAGTCATAGTCTTCATGCTGCTGATGTTAGGTCAACTGGCCTGTAGTTTCTTGGTTTATCCATCTTATTTATCTCAGTATTAATATGTCATTAGAATCCTTATCCTGCAGCATCACGCCTTTGTCCAGTGTGGATTGTATGATTGTGACCAATTCCTCTAGTTTCACTGCCTTCTTTGTCTTTGGCTGCATTCTACCTGGACGTGGTGACTTATCAAAGTTATCAAACTTTCAACAATGCTAATTTAGTATGCCTGTCTAATTATTATAAGACCATTGGACTCGGTACAACCTATTGGGTCTGTTCTACCATTTGATGAGATCATGGCTGATTTGATAATCCTCTGCTTCCCTTTCTTGTCATAGCCCCAGAACCCTTGATTCCCTGACTGATTAAAAATTATCTGCCTGTAGACAACTCTGTTTTTACTGTGTTTTTCGCATCATTTGCTTTCTTTGTGAAGATAGATCCAAAGTACTTCGTAGTACTTCTGCCATTTCTTCTTGCTCAGAATGAAAGTTTTCCTTTGGTAAATTTTGAGATTTGCTTCCCTTTTTTTCCCCCTTTTTACTTTGTCATGTTTCTGATCATTAACCAAAACTTGCTCTTGATATTTGCCTCAAGTCCCCTTTTTCCATTTGATTTGAATTTTTATCTCGTTTTATCATCCAGGATACATTGGCTTTAGATATTCTACCTTTAACTTTCAAAGGAATATCCCATTTTGTACCTAAACTGCTTCTTTCTGAATGTCCTCTGTCAGCCTGTTACTGTTTGTCCCTGCCATCATATTTGCTAATATAACTTTATTAGGTTTTTTAAATCTCTGAAATCAGTTTTCTCCAATTGACCACTATTATTGTTAATATTTTCTGATTTCATAGAATATAGAAAAGTACAGCACAGTACAGGCCCTTCAGCCCACGATATTGTGCCATGGATTAATCCTAATCCAAAAATAAAATAACCTAACCTGCATTTCCTTCAATTCACTGCTGTCCATGTGCATGTCCAGCAGTTGCTTAAATGTCACTAATGACTCCGCCTCCACAACTACCACTGGCAAAGCATTCCATTTCTTTCTATAATTACTTGTAATTTAAATATTTTGTGGTCACAGTTAGCTAAATGATCTCCGTGATAATACCTTCCACCTGCCCAGTACCGGGTACAACATTACTTGTTTCCTTGTTGGACTGGGAATATCCACTAATATGGGCCTGAAGATCGAGATTTATGCCTCACCTATCCTGGAGAGGTGTCAAAACATCTCGGAATAGGTTGATTAAAAATATTCAGAATTTCTTCTTCCTTACCCATGGCACTGTTTCTCCTAATCTATAACAGGGACATAAAAGTTTTGTTTTATTTCTTCGTGAGACTTGAGCATCACTGGCTGGGCCAGCGTTCATTGTCCATCCCTAGTTGCCCTTGAGAAGGTGGTGGTGAACTGTCCAATTGAACCGCTGCTGTCCATGTGTTATTAAAGTCTCCTAATAGCTCTGCTGTGGAGGTCATTATGTCATAGTAGATTCATTCTGGATTCAGGTCCCACTGCAGGTTTGATAGCCAAAGAACATAATTCATAACATGGCCAAATAGTTTTATTGTCAACTTATTAATCCTTCTGCAACACATCAGTGGTAAGCAACAAGACTGTGAAAGGTTCCTTGGCAGTCATTGATATGTAGCTCCTGGTTATAATATGCAAGTTTTTAAAAAGTGCATGTTTCCACAGCCACTCTGACTCCCTGAGTGAACTATAATGCATTGTCACTACCATCATTCTGTCACATTTTATTTCATCTCCTCCAAAACTGCAATCTATTTCATCATGTACTCGTGAATACATGGTCCAAGAGCCCTCCTTTGTTCTTTCTTATCAAACATTCTTGTATACCTGGTAAGTAGGAATATCAAGAACCCATTCTTCACTGTGTTTAAGCTACATTTCTGGTAATGCAAACATGTCATAGTCCAATGTAGAAATGTGAGCCTGCACCTCACCAAGCATTTGTTACGCTATAGACACTACTGTAGATACAAATTTAAATACCACTATTGTCACTTTTGTTATTTTTGTCAATCCACTTCCTTCAACTTTTTTTTGGATATTCTAATTATTTGTCTGATTGTCCTGTCATCCAATTTTTACTTTTCTCTGCTGCTTCTATTTCCCTTTACAGTCCCACCTCCCCAAACAGTAATATTTAATGTCTCAGTGAGAGTATTTTTCCCAGCTTGCACATGTGCCCCATTTTCCAGAACTGGTCCCAAAGCTGTAAGAATCTGAAACACTCCATTCTGTATCCAAACATACATTTCCACTGCACAGCCATCCTCATCCAGACTCATTAGCATGTGGTCTGGGAGTAATCCTGTGATTGTGAAGTCCTGTTTTTTTAAATTCTTTTTCTGCTAGTTTTTGAAACTCTGCCTTGAAGGACCTCAACATTTTTTCTGCCTCTTGTCATTGGTTCCAGTGTGGTCCATATTTCTGGCTGTGGTTCAAATTCGTGTCTAGTATCCTACACCTGTTTGGATATATCCTTTACTCTGACATTAGAGACACAATATACTATTTGAGAATCATGATAGCTGTTGGAGAATCGCATCTGTTTGACACAAATATTGAACCTTGATGACCACTGCATTTCTAGTTTACCCGCTCTGTGCAGTCAAATATCTCAGGGTGCCAGGAGTTTTGAGTTTTACAGTAATCCTCCCAGGAGTAGCTGCCCTACCCAGTGCTTAAAGTTGAAACACAGTGGTTTGGTGATTCCTCTTTATTTGTTGCTTCTGGATAATCTTGCTCAAACACTGCCATAGAATGGCTTTTTGTTGTCCAAAACACCATTGTTTCTTCTTTTCCTCTAGATATTGTAGCTTTCTATTAGCAAATATACATGAGGAATGCCATCAATGGCCGTCTACAGCTTCAGGGCTGTCTCAGTTTGGGCTTTTGAATGTAAACATGATGTGCATTTATGTAACATCTTTGCAGGACATCCCAAATGACGTGTTTTTGAAGTAGTCACTTAGAATTTGAGGCGATACTCCCAGGGATTGTCAGTCTAGTGAAATTACTCAGTGAAACAGCTTGTCAAACCACTCAGTTGTACTTAGTCCCCTCATGGTTTGTTATACAAAAACAAACCTCATCAGATCATCCTGTATGAAGCTAGGCATGGGTTTCAGGAACAAAAAAAAGCACAGTCTGTTGGCCCTGTGCATTCCTCTTTAGAAACTAGGATGTGTATCATAATTGCATGAGCTATTCCACAGACTAGTCAAGTAACAGCCTCACGGTACCATATTTTCTATGCAGTAGCCCAGATCCAACCGCCCATGATTCTAGGGTAAGTCCTGACCTACTAGCGGCACAGCCCTTAGCGTACGTAGTTTGGAGGGAGTTGGCCTGGGGCTCCTCAGCTTTTCTTCAGAATCTCATGATGCCTCATGGCATTAGGTCAAACCTGATGTAAGGAAACCTCCTGCTTATTTACACCCACTACCACCCCCCCAACAGCTGATAAATCAATAACACTCCATGTTGAACACTTGGAAAATACACTGTGGTTGGCAAAGGTATAGTATGAACTCCTGAGCAAATAATTTCATTGTCCATTATCAACAATGACAGTATCACTACTGTCTGAGCTCGAGGATATATTTGCATGTCTGCATCTTCAGCAAGGGGTGAGAGAATCAACACCATGGAAAAATTAACTTGACCTTGACCTTACCAACCTACATGTCACAGATGCATCTGTCTGAAAATGTTAGTAGCGGCCTCAAGTCTAGAGAACGACCATTATATAGTGAGGTGTATGGAAGAACATGCAACAGATATGCAGCAACAGACACAGAGTGGAGTTTAGGAGAGTGTGGGGTGACTTGGTTGGAGTATGTAAGATGACAAAGCGGATTTAGAAAGAGTCATTCCTGTTGTGGGTAAGTCCAGAACTAGGGGTCCAGAACTAGTCTAAAATTAGGAGGTCACCTCTGGAGGACAGACATAAGAAGAAATATTTTCTCTTGCAAAGTTATGCAACTTTGGAGCGCCCATCCTTTATCAGGGGTGGAGGTTGGGTCGGGGGGGTGGCGGGGGTCGGGTGATGTTCATTAAATATTTTTGAGATAGCAGTAGATAGATTTTTGTTTGGAGAATCGAGGGTGATCATGGAGATTCTGGAATCTGGAATTTAAGATACAAACTGATTGACTATGATCTTTTTGCATGATGGAACAGGCTCAAGAGCTGAATGGTCAACTTCTGCTCCAAACTCTCCTTTTGTTACAAAAAATGTGATAGCCTAGTGAATCTGTAACGTACAATTTTATGCATGCTAAATAGCAGAAGCAGTGTTATCTGGATAGATCAAAGCAATCCCACAACAAACAGATCCGATCTAAGCCCAGTTGTCCAGTCACATCCAGTCACGAATGACACTGGGCAAATAAACAGTTAAGCAGAAGAGGAGAAGACAGTGGGTTTTGGACTGAAAAGAGTTGATTTTCTTGCTCCTTGGATGCTGTCTGACCTGCTGTGTGTGTTTCTCGCTCTACATTTATTAACCAGAAGAGGTTTCTCCCTGGACCACCTCCATTCTCAGTGATAGCAAAAGCCATAACATGAGTGTAAAAGGTAATGCTGAAGCATGAGCAATCATCCTTCTAGGATCCCTTACCACTATGAGGTCAGTCTCCAGCCAACTTGATTAACTCTTAAGCAAATTCAAGAAATGCCTGAGGGTGTTGGATAAAACAAAATCTGATAAGACCCTGACTGGAGTGCTGGAGAGTAGTTTCTGCAGAACTAGTTGCACATCTTAACGGAGAACTGGTGTTTTTGAAGTGGTAGCAGAGGATGATGAGGGTAATGTAATTGATATGGTGTACATGGACTTTCAAAAGGGATTTGATACACTGGCCACTTAACAGACTTGTGAGCAAAGTGTCAGTAGCAATTTGGTTTAAAAAGTGGCTGAATGGTAGGAAACAGACAGTAATAGTTAGTAATATTTTTCAGATTGGAGCAAGGTTTATAGTGGAGTTCTCCAGGGTCAATACTGGGAGTTTTTCCTGATATATTACTGACCTTGGTGTACAGGAGACAATTTCAAAAGTTGCAGACAGTACAAAATGTGGCAGTATTGTAAACTGTCAGGAGGTCAGTGTAGAACTGTAAAAGGTCATAGGAAATTGGTGGAATGGGTGGGTAGATGGCAGTTGGAGTTCAATGCAGAAAAGTATGAGATGATATATTTTGAATAAACTTGGAGAGCCTGTATAAAATAAATACAACTCTCAAGTGAAGGGAGATGTGAGTGACGTGCATGATTTCATTAAAGGTGACTGGCAGTGTCAACAGCAGTTAATAAGGCATGTTGAATCCTTTATTAATATGGACATTGAGAACAAGAGCAAGGAGGTTAAGCTGAACTTGTATAAAACACTAGTTACACTGCAGCTAAAATATTATGTACAAGTTGTGGGAGTCACACTTCAGGAAGGATGTGAGTGAATTGGAGAGAGTACAGAAGAGGAGTCCAAGACTGGTTTAGCCAGCGTAAGTGGGGAGAAACTGTTCCCCCTCAAAGAGGAACAGGATGAAAGGCACGGATTTAAAGTAATTTGGAAAAGAAGCAAATGTCTGTGGAGAAAATAATCCATTCTTCATACCACGATTGGTTGGGGTCTAGAATGCACTGACTGGAAGTTTGTTGGAGGAATTTTTAATCAAGGCATTCAAGTGAGTATTTCATTATTAATTGAATAGAAATAATGTGCAAGTGTAAGGGGTAAAGGCAATGAATGTCTTTATGTCATGATGCTCATATGAAGAGCTTATGCAGACAGCCTAGACTGAATGGTTACCCTCTGTCATGCAATGATTCACTGGAAGACTAGTATCTACTTGGCAAATTGGAAAATTGATCACACTTTCCACACAAAGCAGAAGTCCAGCTTGATAAATAAGTACCCCATCATCCTAAAATGTGATCCAAGGTGTTATCACCGGCGCTATCAAGCAGCATTAATAATTTGCTTAGCAGTGCTCAGTTTGGGGTTCATATGAACCATTTAGCTCCAGATTTCATTATATTTTTGGTAGGTGAAGTGAGATGAGAGTGACTGCCTTTGACAAAAGGTCAGTGTTTGACTAAGTGCAGTGTCAAGGAGTTCTAGTAAAATTGATGACAAAGAGAATCGAGTGTGGAGGGATTGCCCACTGGCTAGCGTTCTTTCTGGTGCAAAGGAAGACACTAGTGGTTGGTCGATACCAATCATCTCAGCCCTAGGACACCACTGCATTTCCGAAAGGTAGTGTCCTAGGCCTAACCATCTTCAGTTGCTTCATCAATGACTTTTCTGCCACAATAAGTTAAAAATGGGGCTGTTGTTAATGATTGGACAGTAGCATAAGTTCCATCCGTGACTCCTTTGATACTAAAACATCTGTGTCCATACACAGTAAGATCTGAGCAAAGTTCAAGCTTGAGCTGTTAAGTGGCAAGTAATAGTTGCAGTGTATAAATGTTGAGCAGTGACTATCTCCAACAAGGAAGGAGTCTAATTACATCCACCTAAAATTCAATGACATTGCAATGGCCGAATCCCCTACTGACAACATCCATGGGACTATCATTTACCGGAAACCTAACCAGACCAATCACATAAATATCATGGCACAAGTGCAGAAAGAGGCCAGGTATTCTGAGGCAAGAGTTCCATTTCCCAATTCCCCAGAGCCTCTCCACCATTACAAGCCACGAGTCTATATTCTGTGTTTCTGTGTAAGATGTTTCCACTAGAGAGGAGTCCTGGGGACATAGTTACATAATAAGGGATACTCATTTAAAATTGAAATGTGTAGGGAATTTTTTCTGAGGGTAGTGAATGTCTCGGGTTAGACCACTGACAGTATCTAAAGAGAAGTTAGATAGCTGTCAACTCCTTGATATTTCAAAAATCTATGAGGAGCTGATAGAAAAAAAGGATTGAGGCTCAGGCAGATCAGCCATGATCTTACATCTGCAGTTCCCATTATCTCTGATCTTATAGAATATTGGGCAGGCTTAAGAGGCTAAATGGCCTATTACTGCTCTTTTTCCTATGTTTATATGGTCACAATCAGATCAGCCACAATCCTTTTGAATAATTGGGTAGAGTCAGTGAGCTGATAGTTCTGCTCCTCCTCCTGGTTCTTATGGTCCATCCAGCTACCAGTAAGCATATGGTTCCACAGCATTGGTCCTTTCCGAGCCTCCCACAGGGCGGGATTACTGGTATGGCAAGGGTCCCATTTCCCCCATATTGCATGAAATGAATCAAATTGCACAACTCAAGACTCAACA
Source organism: Stegostoma tigrinum (assembly GCF_030684315.1). NCBI lineage: Eukaryota > Metazoa > Chordata > Chondrichthyes > Orectolobiformes > Stegostomatidae > Stegostoma > Stegostoma tigrinum. The sequence goes on from NC_081380.1 coordinate 8,141,568, forward strand.
TTAAAACTTTGCATTGAGAGAGAGATCACCTGCAGCTGTGTGAGTTGGAGATAATGGGAACTGCAGATGCTGGAGAATCCAAGATAACAAAGTGTGAAGCTGGATGAACACAGCAGGCCAAGCAGCATCTCAGGAGCACAAAAGCTGATGTTTCGGGCCTAGACGCTTCATCAGAGAGAGGGATGGGGAGAGGGTCCTGGAATAAATAGGGAGAGAAGGGGAGGCGGACCGAAGGTGGAGAGAAAAGAAGATAGGTGGAGAGGAGAGTATAGGTGGGGAGTTAGGGAGGGGTAAGGTCGGTCCAGGGAACACGGACAGGTCAAGGAGGTGGGATGAGGTTAGTAGGTAGGAAATGGAGGTGCGGCTTGAGGTGGGAGGAAGGGATGGGTGAGAGGAAGAACAGGTTAGAGAGGCAGAGACAGGCTGGGCTGGTTTTGGGATGCAGTGGGGGGAGGGGAAGAGCTGGGCTGGTTGTGTGATGCAGTGGGGGGAGGGGACGAACTGGGCTGGTTTTGGGATGCGGTGGGGGAAGGGGAGATTTTGAAGCTGGTGAAGTCAGCTACAGTTTCCTCCCATAGTCCTAGGATGCGTAGGTTATCTGGATTGGCCATGCTAAATTGCCCATAGTGTCCAGGCTAGGTGGATTAACCATAGGAATGTAGGGCTACAGAGAAAGATTTGTGGGGAGGGGTGTGTAGGTCTAAGTGGGATGCTCTTTGGAGGGTTGGTGTGGACCCAATGGGATGAATGGCATGTTTCCACAATAGGAATTATATGATGATTCTGTGAACTCTTGCAAAAAAGCAAAATCCAAGTTGCTTTGAGCATTGGTTTTATATAATGGGGACTTTATTTTGATGGATAGTTTTCAGCTGTGATGCTCTTGGGACACAGAGCAGTACAGTGTTTGGTTCGTGTTTCTCTATTGTTTTTGTCCAAATCTCCCATGAAAGATTTTCTTTCTGTGGAACCTCTCATTGATGTTTACAACACCTGCCCACTTAAACGGAGCTTGTTTTGATAACCAGCTCGTTCTCTGAAATGCAACGGCTGCATGCTTGAGAGACTGCATTTATAACATTCACAAGTCCTGTTTCCACCAGACATACACATTTGCCATTACAGTGATGAATTATTAGATACATATTGCTTTACAGCTACGGGATGTGGAAATCTATAGTTTGTTTTTTATTAAATTCGCTGCAGAGAAGGATTGTCTGTGTTCAATTTGCTCAATTATTATAATTGTGTAGTGGAAAACTCAGCCCGTTGTACGAAGCAAGTTATCGCCAAGACAGAAAATGCTGCACCACGTTCTGTTTTGAGTACATTTTGGCCTGTTATGGGACTGAGACTTTGTGGAGAAATGCAGATTCTTTCTGCTTCAAATTACAGAAACTCTACATACTTCGTCTCTTCATATGTCTGGTTATACACATTCTTATTTCTGACTTTAAATGTAATGGACAGCCACAAAAAACAACTTGGATTTATGTAACATCATTAATGTAGCAGAATTTTCCAAGGCACTTCACTCAGCAGTAATCAGCCAAAAATCAACACCTAGTCAAGGGATCGTTGCTTTGGGGACCTGACAATCAAAGAAGTAGATCTTAAGGAACACTTTGGACGTGGAGAAATTTGGAGGGGAAATTGCTAAAGTTAGGGCCCTAGACAGCTGAAACCAAGAGCTGAGAATTGCTTTGGATAATCAGCCATGATCACAGTGAATGACAAAGCAGGTTCGAAGGGCTGAATAGCCTCCTCCTATATTCTATGTGTCCAGTAGTAAGGGAATCACTTTAGGCACACATTGGGTCAGTGATTCACACTGCTGCCTCAAAGTGCCAGGCACCTGGGTTCGATTCCAGCCTCCTCTGTGTGGAATTTGCACGTTCTCTCCACGTCCGCATAGGTTTCCTCGCACAGTCCAAAGTTGTGCAGGTCAGATGGATTGCTATGCTAAATTACCCATTGTATCCAGGGACGTGGCAGGCAGTGTGGATTAGCCAGGGAGATTGCAGCATTACAGGGGGAGGGCAGGGGCTTGGTCTGGGTGGGATGCACTTTGGGGGTTTGGTGTGGACTTGATGGGCTGAATGGCCTCTTTCTGCACTTGTAGGGATTCTGTGAACTGATTCTACAAAGACTGAGAGTGCTGGGACAGTTGTAAGAGAATGCAGAACAGGCCAGGTTTGGGAGAACCCAGAGGTTCTTGTAGGTGCTGGAGGAGATTGTAGAATGGGTTTTGGAGTGTCTTGAGCATGAAAATATGAATATTTTAATCCAGATGTTAGTGGACTGTATGCCAAGATAGGCCTGAGAGCTGTGACACCCCCAGAGACTGGCCTTGTTGTAAGTTAGAGTCTAGGCAAAGGGCTTTGGATCAGTTCAGGTTTGTAGACAATGAATGATGGTAGACTGGCTTGGACACCATTGCATTAATGGCCAGTGGATGAAACAATAAAAAGAAAGATACTTTCAGCAACAGTAGGGCTGAAGACATGTGGAATGTGTGAATTAAGGAGGTGAAGTTAGTTTTTAGATGGAGAGAGAGAATGAGGTTGGAAGTCCAGCTTAGAATCACATAGGACTCCAAGACTGAGAGCAATCTATTTTAGTCTCTTTACAGTTACCAGTGAGGGAGAGGTTGAGAAAATGGAATTTGTGGTGCCACCAAAATCAATGGTTTTGATCATCTTGATGGTTAGTTGAAGAAACCTACAGATGGACCAAAACCAGATTATTGAACAAGCAATCAGACTATATGCAGGCATTTGGAGGGGCTGTAGGGGATTGAGTACGTGTGAACTCCATCATCATCTCATCAGATCACTTTACTGAGAGACGGCATGCAGACAGTGGGCAACCAAGGATAGGGTGAAGTGTGCTGTTTAGATGGCATGATCCGTTGGAGGTTCAGAATGAATTTTTTCATTCATTGATCATGGGTATTATTAGCTAGACCAACATTTACTGCCCATCCCTAATTGGGTGGAGTGCAGTTAAGGGTCAATCACATTGCTGTGGGCCTGGAGTCAAAGTTTCCTCCTCTAAAGAACATTAGTGAATTAGATGAGTGTTTTTATTTTACCTGACATGCATTTCAGGGTCACCATTAATGCCTTAATTCCAGATTTCTGTTTCATTGAATTCAAATTCCATCATCTGCAATGTTAGAGTTCAAACCCAGAACATTACCTCTGTCTTTGGATGAAGACCCTAGCAATATACCTTTCGGTCACCGCATCTCCTCTCATGAATGCTAGCCAGAAGTTTGGCAAAAGAAGTGAATGATTCCGTAGAGTGGACTTCAAGATTAAACTGCAGTTATGGTTCTGCACGCTGTCCTGAACACTCTCATCCACTCTTGTAATTGAAATTCTGTCAACAAAATAACTTGTATTAGGTAGTGCCTTTTCCAAAGGTATTTCACAAAAACAGTATGAAACCGAACTGCATAAGGAGACTGTAAGTCACAGATATCATAGTCCATATGAGCCACTCAGTTTATTGTCTTGCCACTTCTTGGTATCCATTACTCTATTACTGTATCAATTAAACTATCTGATTTCTTCACATCATTACCTTGGGATTTGCAATCAATGCTGGCCAGCCAATGACACCCACATCCTACAAAATGAATAAATTGTAATCATTCATATATCATGTTGTAGTGTGATTCTTTGATATATCAATTTATTGGATATATTAAACAGGTTAATTATCACAGCTGCAGTAGCTGAAAATCGACAATTCATTGGACAGAGAGAAGTATCAATTTATTCTCCCCCTTCTCTGTTTCCTTATCCCATTGTGTATAGTTAGTGTGCATCCTCTGTAAAATATAAAAAATATGCTTCTATACTGTCACTTTGCTTCCCTTGAAGAGTGTGTTCCAAATCAATAATCTTTGGTTTTCTCTTCATTCCCTCAATATCCACCTTCTGGAAAATTATTGTTCTCTGGTGTGTTCACTCTGTTTAGCTTGTGAGCTTTAGCATAATGCAACTGTAGTATTTTGGCTGCAGCTGATTCTTTGCCTACCAATTGTTTCTTCAAGGTGTAGGAACACATCATTGCAGATGCTGGAATCTGTACTGTAAACAAAAAAATGCTGGAAATCACAGCAGTTCGGGCAGCCTCAGAGCTCTGATGAAGAATCATCTAGATTCAAAACACTAACCTGGTCTCTCTCCATGGATGCTGCCTAACCCAAATGTTTTGTTTTTAGATAGGTTTTCCAGCCTTTTGAATTTAAATTCATTGTGCTGAGGCAAGGAGGGCAGTTCAGGCTACTAAACCTCATGGCAGGGCTACCATTTTATTCTTACTCCAAAATTAGCATTATTATGGTATGAAAAATTGATGAACCTAAGCAAGTAAATGTGTTTAAGGTTCTAACTGATATTCTAAAACATCTGTTAAGAAAAATGCTGTTCTAAAATTTGTAAATAAGTGCACTCATCTTTGTCATTTCCTGGTCTGAAGGTGTTGACTTCCTGTTCCACAGGTACAGGATCAATATTTTTGAAGCAGCCTGTTCAGAGATGTCATTACACACCTCTGCAGCAGCTGGCTCAGAGGTAGGGGTACTACCACAGCACCATAAGAGGCTAGGGTATTCTAGGACAGAGGCTAGGCACAGGGTATACTTCGGTTGCTTGCCAACGTACTGTTTTCCACATCGACAGTGTGTGTCAATGGGCTGTTCAGCTGTTTGCTGCACACAACATAAGGAGTAGGAAAAGGCATGCTGGTCCATAACAAGTGATCCACTCATGGAGGCTAGAGTTTCATGGCTGGAAATGTTACAGTCTTGAATACCACAACCACATCCTGGGAAAAGCCAAATCGCAGGGCCAACGACGGATAAATGCATTGTGGAATTTGCTCTTGAGACAAGTCCTGAATATCACATGCAAACACTGTTTATCTATCTTCCTTCTTTATGATGTGACCTGTACCCCTCACCTACAGCAGATCCTGCTCCCTCTTGAAGGCTGCCAGAGAGTGAGAACCCACATACGTTCTGGATTCACACCCTCTTTTTAGGGTCTACATATTTACTTCCAGTATGTATCACCAGTGATCAAAACAGCCTACCCCGTTGTCTTCTCCCTGACCACACAGACACTGATGAGACACTACGGATTACAAAGCAAAGTTGAACAGAATCACAAGTAACAAGACATCCTTACCCGATGAGCTCAATGCATTCTACGCTTGGTTTGAACAAGACGTCAGTGAAACAATGCCACCTATTCCAACAGCCTTAGATGCACCTGTACCCACAGTCAGCACTGCAGATGTTAGATCGGATTTCTTGAGAGTGGATCCACAGAAAGTGAATGGCCTGGATGGAGTCCCTGGTGTTCACTCAAATCCTGTGCGGACCAGCTGAACAGAGTATTCACAGACATCTTTAACCTCCTTACTACAATCTGAAGTCTCTAACTGCTTCAAGAAAACAACCATAATCACAGTGCCAAAGAAATATTGTGCAGCATGCCTCAATGACTACCACCTAGTGGCTCTGACCTCCGTAATTATGAAGAGCTTCGAGAGGTTCGTCATGGCTCACATCAACTCCAGCTGATCAAACTGCTTTGATGCTTTGCAATTCATCTACCAGGCAACAGGTCCACAGCAGACCTCATGTCCCTGGCCCTACCCTCATCCCTGGAACATCTGGATAACAAGGAAACCTACATCAGACTCCTACTTACTGACTGCAGCTTTGCTTCAACGCCATAATTCCAACCAACCTCCTTTCTAAATGCTGAAATCTAGGTCTCAGTTCCCCCTTTGTAACTGGATCTCCGACTTTCTAACCCATTGACCACAGTCAGAAAGAATAGGCGATAACATCTCCCCCAACCATAATCCTTAACATAGTGCCCCACAAGGCTGCATACTCAGCTCCTCCTGTACTCCTTATACACTCACGGCTGTGTGGCAAAACTGAACCCCAACTCCATTTACAAGTTTGCTGATGATACTACACTCAGATCTCAAAAAAACAATGAAAGAGATTGAGTGCTTAGCAGCATTGTGTTATGGCAACGATCTCTCCACCAACGTCAGCAAATTGCAGGAGCCAGCCACTGACTTCAGGCAGTGGAGTGGAGGGCACGCATCAGTGGTGCTGAAGTGGAAATGGTCGAGATTGTCAAGTTCCTGGGAGTGACGATCACCAACAATCTGTCCTTGTCCACCCACATTGAAGCGACAGTCAAGAAAGCACAACAACATCTCTACTTCCTCAGGAGGCTAAGGAAAGTCAGCATGTCCACAAGGACTGTTATGTTTTTATAGATGCACCATAGAAAGCATCCAATCCAGATACATCACAGTGTGGTTTGGCAACTACTGTTCCCAAGACTGCAAGAAACTACAGAGGGTCATGAACACAGCCCAGTCCATCAGGCAAACCAGCCTTCCATCCATTATCTCCATCTATACTTCCTGCTGCCTCAGGAAAGCAACCAACATAATCAAAGGCCACTCCCACCCCTGTTATACTCTTCCATTGGGCAGAAGATATAAAAATTTGAATACACAGATGATTCAAGAACAGCTTCTTCTGTTATCTGCTTTCGAATGGACCTCTCAAATGTTCATTCTGATCTCTATCTCTGCATCTTCCCTGCAGCTATAACACTGTATTCTGCACTCCATTCTGCTACCCTGATGCACTTGTCTGGTACGATCTGCCTGTATAGCACACAAAACAACACTTTCTACTATATCTCGGTACATGTGACAACAGTAAACCAAACTCAAACTCAGTGAGCAAAGAAGGCTGCTCCTTCCTGGCCTTACTGAGATCAGCTGATTGGTACTGGCATGTTCCAAGTTTCAAATGCCACATCTACTGACTCTCTCAGTCAGCCTTTGAGTAATCATCCCAAGGTTTTGTTCCTCCACAAGAGCTCTTTTCTGTTCTTCTTTATCAATGGGGTTTACGTTTAGCAAACACAGAATTACAGAATCATTACAGTGCAGAAGGAGACCATTCATCCCTCATGCTTGCCGTGCCTCTACTATCCAGTCTGGCACTATTACTTAGGACTGATCTGCCCATATCCTTGCACGTTCCTTTTATCCAAACAATCATCCTTTTGCCCTCTTGAATGCCTCAACTGGACATGACGACCAAATTTCCAGGCAGAGCATTCAGTAGCCTAACAATTCTTGGTTTGAAAAAGATGTTTCTCACATCACCCTTGCTGCATTGCTCATTACATCTATGTCCTCACATTGCAATTTCTTTTACAAACAGAAGCAGCTTTACTGTATCTACTCTGACTGGCCACTAATGATTGTGAAAACCTCAATCAAATCTTCTCTCATCCTCTTCTCTCCATGGAGAACTGTCCTGACTTCTTTACTCTGTCCTCACCATTGAAGTTCTTCATTCCTGGAACCATTATGGTAAATCGCTTCTGCACTTTCTCCAATACATCCTTCCTATAATGTGGCACCCTGAACTGTACACAGTACCCCAGCTGAAGTCTTACAAGTGTCTTGTACAAAGTCAACATTACTTCATTTCTCTTGTACTTTATGCCCATTAATAAAGCCAAAACACTGCACCTTATTAACTGCTCTCTCCACCTGTCTTGCCAACTGATCTGACCACATATTCATCCAGGCTTTTCTGCTCCTGCATTACCTATTTTATACTGTCTTCCAATGTTCTTCAACCAAAGTGCATTACTTTTTGGCTTTCTGCATTGAACCTCATCTGCCAACTCCACCAACTTGTCACTGTTTTTGGAGTTCCACACTGACCTCATCACAGTTCACAATTCTTCCAAATTTAGTGTCATCTGCAAATTTGGAAATTGTACCCAGCACACCAAGATTCAGATCATTAGTATATCTTAGGAAGGGTAAGGGTGTGGCTTTTGAGCTGTTATGACAGGTCTGTCTGCTTGGAGCGATGTACATTCACACATTGATACATCATATATTGGTCATGGAGATATTTGCAGGTAGTCCAAATGATTTAGAGCTGGTGATGTTGACTGTCTTTTGGTAGGTAGGTCACTGTCACTCGATTGAATTCTTCAGAGGGAGACTTGATGAGATGGGGACCAGGCTAATCACATCTCTGGGAATGGGATAACCCTGTTGGGTATTTTCGCAATTCTGGATGGATGTCAAACATCCGTTGGTCTGGCTGATATTGTGAGAATGGCTGCATTCCACCAGGCAGGGGCTGGGGTAATACCTTGCTATTGTGCCTCTAAGTTTTTTCTCAAGCCTGAGTCGGTACATACGTCCCTGGATCAGAAAATCTGTCTGTCATTAGAATGGCTGGTGTGGATACAGGTGCGCAATCATTTTATCTTGGGAATTCACAACTGGGTTTTACTGAAGGAATCTGCAAAATATCTGAAAGAATTAATTTGAGTGCATTCATTATTTGGAAGTGGTTGTGTGTTTTTCCTTCATGTGATTTCTGACTATTTGTCATAAGCCTTAGCGCTGCAATTAATTTCAGTGTTTATAAAACCCAGAATTTAGAATATACTTGCCTGTATATATTTTCACTGGGCTAGGATTTGCCAAAGGTTCCAGCGCACCAATCCATATATGGGATAGTTGGTACAATTGGAATGCAGAGCATTTCATCATCAAGTTTCCTACAAAGAAAAAATGTATTTTTTATGTTTTGGCATTGATCCTGGGTGCTGTGATTCATGTTAGTTTTTTTCTTCACAACTTCACAGTCTAAAGCTTGAATTGATGTTGGCTTGCATATGTGAAATCAACACACCAAGAGGATAAAAATACATATGACAGTTCAGCATTGCAATAACTTTTTTCTCTTTATTATAGGTGCAATCCTAGACCAGGGTCCTATCCCACACAAACCTATTACTTTCCTCCAGCCACTGACTCCCAGTACAACCAATTTTCGAAGATATATTGGTCTGGATCTGAGCAGCAACAAAATCCTAGTTACGGTCTTGAATATGTTCGTAGGCTTAAATATGATGCTGGATATGGACAGAACTATAATCTTGGCTCCACATCTGGACATGGACATAACCACAATGTTGGACACACACCTGCGTATGGGCACAGCCATGATCTTGGACACACACCTGGGCATGGGCACAGCCATGATCTTGGATGCATACCTGGGCATGGTGACAGTCACGATCCTGCCCATAATCCTGGACATACACATACTTGTGATCATAAAGGTGATTACCAATATGCTGCCAAGGTACCGTTCAATTCTCCTGGGCTCCAACAGAGTTATGATCCGAGTCCATCTGTTAGAAAAGACTTTGAAGATTCCTGTTCTGTGGTCATGAACTAGGTCCTTAGTTGGCGTCGACCTTTGCAAAATGTAGAGTTCGTGCCACCATCATGGAATCACCAGTCAATGCCAAAGATGCCTTTTTTTTTAATTTTTAGATTGCCAATTGTCAGATAATAGAAATGCAAAATTTTCCAAGTGCTGGTTCAAGCCAAGGTGATAGTAGAAAAGTGTGTATTGTTACAAAGTAAGTTATATCATTGGCATCAAATTCAGCGTCAAAGACTTGAAAGCCTACAACTATGTATGTACTAAATATTGGTGTTAAAAATTTTGCTTTTTTATACTTTGCACCTTCTGGTTATTTTAACAGTCATTAATTATTTTTTGTTTGTACCTGTGCTGTAATTATCACTGTTAGCACAGATGGGAACATTATCTTCTGTTTGCAAAGTATCATAAAATGCATCTTGTCTTAATATGGGCACAGTGTGCATTTCAATCTGCACTGGCAATGCCAATGCACCAACATTAATACAGCTAGGGTAACAGAGCAATTGAGGAGTATGAAATGGCTTAATTTATACTTGATAAACATGCTGCTTAAGAATTGACAGCTGATGGGTCAAGATGTCTGAAGGATGTACCTCCAGCTAAACTAGTCTTGAGTTTGAGTCTTAGAACTGCTGTATGTTTGAACCTGATTTGCACTATTGGGAAATGATTTTGAGAGTTTTGACTGCTAATTGGGCAGGCTGCTACATGTACAATAGCAAGTAAGGAATGAGTGGAAGAGAAATGCTGATCTTCCAAGTACCTCACCAAGTGGCATCGAAATTGTGGAGAGCCCCATCTTTACTGTTACTGTTCCACCTTCTGTCAAGCCTCATATTAGTCGGGTTACTGGCCGAAGGTAAGAATACAGTGGCAAGGATTTTCTTCAACAGTGAGAGAGAGAAAAATGTGATGACGAACTATCTTGGCCTACTCTTCATTAAATGAGAATAAACAGAGAAGGTGAACTTGCCAAGGGAGAGAGAACATTTGGAAGAACAGAATTCGAGTGCAGTTTGTTCAAAACAGTATGCCAATTGTTTTTACTCTTATGTGAGTACGACTTGAAATATCAATAATTGTGGTCATCCTTCCACATTCTCTCATACTTTCTTGGTTGCTTAATTAAATTGTGCAGATATTGAGGGTCAGAAATGAGCTGATGTCTGCTTGGTTAGGTAATCTGAAATTAAAGCACTGTTCAAAGCTTGTATTATCAACTGAAGCTACCTGGAAATTGGTAGAAACAAAGATGTTATAGATACCTCAACATGTTCAGTGGTACAAGTTTGTGTGGGTGACAGAGATAAAGTGCTGGAAGAACTGACTGGGTCACATAAGATTGTTTTACATCGAGCTTTACAGTGATCACACCTAGCTTTACCACATTGCCACTTCTCTTTTGGATTCACTATCCCTGATTTGTCACATTGCTTATTTGACAACCAACAGTTGTGCATGCACACACGTATCTCCAACTACATATCAGGAATGCTGAAGCCATTAACTTTTGTCCTGTCATAGACTCTATTCTCAACCTGTTGACCTCATTCCTCTCCCTGGTAACTGTCTGAGGCTTAACCAGTCCCTTTGCAACCTTGGCATCAGATTTGATCCCTGGTTGAGCTCAAGACCACCTTTCTCTATCTCCATACCTTTGCCAAAGACTCAGTTCACCTGTTGTTGAAACCCTCAACCGTGCCTTTGTTACATCCAGATCTAATGTTTTCAGACCTCTACTGTCCAATTCCTAACTCAGACCAAATGCTGGAGATCACAGCAAGTCAGGCAGTGTCCATGGAGAGACAGCAAGTTAATGTTTTGAGTCAGGATGAATTTTCATCAGCTCTGATGAAGTGTTATCTAGACTCAAAACGTTAGCTTGCTGTCTCTCCATAGATGCTGCCTGATCTGTTGTGATTTCCAGCATTATTTATTTTTCAGTACAGATTCCAGCATCTGCAGTAATTTTCTCTCTCACACCAAATTCTGCCCCTCCACATACTCGCTGACCTTTGTCAACTCCCGATGCACCAACACCTGGAGTTTAAAATGTTCATCTTTATTTTCTCATCCCTCAATGGCCTCACCCTTCTTCAACTCTGTAACTTTCTCCAGCCCTAAAACCTTCCAGTGCTTTCTTCCAATTCTGGCCTTTTGCCCATCCCCAATTTTAATTACTGTTCCATTGCTGGTGTATTTTAGATACCAAGATCCTAAGCTGTGAATTTCCTCCCTTCAATTTCATCACCTCTCAACCAATGCCCTCTGGTACAGATTTTAATTGCACAAAAGACCTGTATATTTGAATGCATTGAAAATTATTTTGTTGGATCTCACACTTGCGGTATCTGAATGGGAACAACATTTGGGAACATTGCTGTAAACATTTAAGATGCTGCTGAAAACATTTTGACTACTTTTTGATCATTTGTTCTAACATCTTGTAATATGTATCTTCTGTTTTATAATACATCCTGAAATGTTTTACATTAAAGATGGTAAAGTCAAGTGCTCTTGTTTTCAATTAATTAGAATCATTCCTATCTGTAAAAAGTGCAACCGAACTCAATTACAGTGCAATATTAAAATGCTTGGCTAAGTTTTATTCTTGTGCTATTTGAACACTTCAGACCTACAACATACTGTCAACATCAGACTGAACAGCATTGCCAGAAACCAAAATAACGTTTCTCCCAGTTGTTCCACAACACCATTCTGATATATAGCAGCTTATCATTTGCTGACTAAAGTAATTTACTTGTGCTTAAGATAACAGTGTGAAGGTGGACAGCAGGCCAGGCAGCATCAGAGGAGCAGGAAAGTTTACATTTCCAGTCGGGAGCCTTCTTCATCTTCAGATTTCCGAAGAAGGTTCCTGACCCAAACTGTCAATTTTCCTGGGATAATAGGAACTGCAGATGCTGGAGAATCCGAGACAACAAGGTGTGGAGCTGGATGAACACAGCAGGCTAAGCAGCATCTTAGGAGCAGGAAATCTGGCGTTTCGGGCCCAGGGTCTAGGCTTGAAACATCAGCTTTCCTGCTCTTCAGATGTTAACTTCCCTGCTCTTTTGATGCTGCCTGGCCTGCTGTGCTCCTCCAGCTCCACATTGTATTATCTCTGACTCCAGCATTGGCAGTTCTTACTATCTCCTACTTGTGCTTAATCCTCTTTTTTTGTATCATGTTGGCCTCAACATCTTGCCCCTTCTGTTGCATCTATCCTATCGCCTGGTTCCTTCCATTTCTATTCCACGCCTTACCAATGTTGCACCACGTTTTGGTGTTGCATGAGCTGCGACTAATTTGACATTTGAATATTCAAATTAAAACTGCCTGATTCCATTTCGGATCTGAGGTGGCATTCTTGATATGATCTCAGGCGATATTGTCTCTTTTTTCATATCCTCAACAGAATTGCAATTTTGTTTTTCTTTAAAGTTGAAGCAATGATTGAAATTCCAGATACTTTCAAATCACTGGAGTCCCCAGTTTTGAACAAACAGATTTTGCTGTACAAGGGTAGAAAACTAGAACAAATCACCACATAAAAACCGAAAGAACTGCAGATGCTGTAAATCAGGAATAAAAATAGAAGTTGCTGTTAAAATTCAGCAGGTCTGGCAGCATCTGTGAAGAAAAAGTCAGAGTTAACGTTTCGGATCCAGTGACCCTCAGACCCAGTCCTGAGGAAGGGTCACCGAACCCGAAACATTATCCCATTTTTTGTGTCTTAGAATCTAACAATCAGGATTTATATGGGGTAAATAACAGTTAACAGACAAAACTGTGAACAAACACCTCTCAGACTACATTTTAAATGGTCAGCGCAGTCAGGACATACCTTGTGATGTTAGTGCCACTCTGGGTCGTCAAATGTCATTAAAACTCTTGAATAAAAGCAAAATACTGCAGATGGAAATCTGAAACAAACACAGAGAATGCGGGAGAAACTCAGCAGGTCTGGCAGCATCTGTGTAGAGACAGAGATGGAATTAACATTTTGAATCTGGTATCAGGCTGCATTCTCTGCATTATTAAAATTCTGTCTCATTTGGAAGGGATTCTAAGTCTGCTCCTAAACAAGCATCTCTCAGAATCACACTTTTCCAGTTCAACAAAGCCCTGTTTTATATCTGTCTCCTCTAATCTGATTCAACTAAACAAACACAGTTAACCTTATGAACTACCATTTATTTTACGCATTCTGGCAATGTGCTAAAGCCTGGCAATTTAGTTATCGTCTTAGCTGTTAATCTCTTAAAACAACATGATCTCAACCTTATTAGTACACGTAGCTTTAAGCTGCTTTAATCACATCTACCCCACTTTCTACAGTTAAACTTTAGTTCCTAGAACTAGAAATTATCCATTAAAACCAATGACACATAATTAAATATTCATTGCACCTCTGTGTCAGAAGATTGTGGGTTCAATCCTGCTCCACAGGCCAGAGCACAGAATCAAGGCTGACGTTCCAGTGCAGGACTGCCAGAGCACTGCAAAGGCCAGCGTTGTGGTCCTTTCGGAGCAAACATTAAACAGGGGCCTGAGGCAGCCTTCCCCCCACCTCCCCACCCCCCCCCCCCCCCCCCCCGCCGCCTTACCCTGTACCTAACTAAACGATCCCATGACAACTTTCAAAGAAGAGCAGGGAAAATTTCTCCTGTGCACTGGCCAATATTAATCACTCAAATAGCATAATTTTTTAAAAAACAGATAATCTGGTCACCATGAAATTTGTTTTTATCAGAAGTTTTTCTTGTGCACAGATTGGTTGTCACCTCTTTTTACCTTAGGTCAGTGGCTACACCAAAATATATTTAATTGCCTGGGAAACTCTATGGAGTAACCCGATTGGGAGGTCTGAGGTATGACAAGAGACTGGATAGGTCGAATTCCTGTTTCACTGGACCATAGGAGAATGACTTTATAGACGTTTATAAACTCATGAGGGCATAGATAAGGTCTTATGCCTATGGTGGGGGAGTTCAAAATGAGGGGCCATATTTTTAAGGTGAGAGGAGAAAAATTTAAAAACGGCATGAGGGTAAACATGTTTACACAGAGTGGCTCGTGTGTGCAACGAACTGCCAGAGGAAGTGGTGGATGTGGGTACAGTTACAACATTTAAAAGACATTTGGATAAATACATGAATAGGAAAGGTTTGGAGGGATATGAGCCAAATGCAGTCGGCATGAACTAGTTAGACTAAAGGGTTTCCATTCTGTTTGACTCTTGAGTGTATAAGGTGTGTTAAATATTTACAAGGTGGGGATAAATTCTTTTCCCTCTGAAAATCTATACAGAGATGATGTTGCAGGGTAATTTGTGCCTCTTGATTACATTTCAGGCAGTGGAGCGGGCTGTGGTGCTGTGAGAAGCTTAATCCCCTCAGATAAGTGGTCAGCCTCAGTGAATGCATCTTCAAATGCAATATATCTAACCAGTTGTCTCCACTCCAAACCCATCATTCAACAAACAACTTGTATCAATCAATGCTCAGACCTATTAGTTAAAAGTTCTTTCTGATCCTCACACAATAGGTGCTGCTATAAACTTCAAATCCACATTCCAAACCATTAGTTATCCAGCATTGTTATTTTTTTAAGGTGCCCATTGCTGTGGCTGTCACCTGCAATAGGACTGAACCAAGAGAAGACTCGAGGTGTATCTAATCCTGTTACATATGTTACACTTCCCTCTCTCACACACTTGTGATTTAACAGCTTCAGATGATGTAAGCCTGCAGTTCTCTTTCTTTCTGTCCTCCCCTCCTCATGTCACAACCCATACACTTGCGTGGTTTTCCTTTCAAACACCCAAGAGCTACAACCTGAGCGGGACGATGGGAAGAATCATGAAGAAATTGATATTGAAGACGCTTCACTTGCTTTTATACTCACAGGCAGTGACTTGGATGCTTACACTGTTAGATCTACAGAGGATAGCGCAGAGACAGGATCTGAATGAGGGGAAGACATCATGCACAGTTGGGCTTAAGCCAGGAGGAAGGGAAAGGATAGAATTGATTCTAGCTCGCTCGAGGGTGTGGTTATGTTTAAGTTCCAGTGCAGAAGTTCTTGGATTAAAAGAATGCTGATGGGAACTCACAGGGAGATACCTGGCACTTTAGGAAGTCTGCCAGAGATCCTGTGATTAATGAACAAGTTCGAGACCAACTTGGCACAGAATGCAGGGCAAGAGGGACAGCCAGTGCTGCAATGAAAGCTCAGATTGCTGCTGTGCCTGCTGCCAATGTAACTGTGTGCTGCAGGGTATTTGTTTATTTATTTATTCACAGGGTGAGGCTGGCAATTTATTGCCTGCCCATAGTTGCCCTTGAGATGGCACCTTCAACTGCTGCAGTCTGCCTGCAGTGCTTCACATTAATCCAGCAACGTGCCCTCCACCGAACTGCTCAAATTGCCAAGTGGGTCGAGAAGTGTTTCCATGGAGTCAGTGGCTGCAGTCCTCATTCAGGTAAACAACCGTTCATTCTGCCAGCTTGTCAATCTGCCAATGCACGTACGTATGCACACACACTCCAGTGTATTCCCAGAGCAGCTCAAGACTGCCCTGCACGTTCATCTGCAGTCTCCCTCACTGGGAGTCAGCACATTCCATCAGCCATGCTGCAGTCACTGGGCTAGGACATTGCATGAAGACTAATAGATACAGGATGGGCACCGAGAGAATGCATAGGCAATTTAGTTGACTTCTCTGTGTAATATGGCATTTCATTTAAATTTGGTTCAGAATGTTTATTTAACAGTTGCATTTATTTTTGTAACCGAGTGCTGTGATCAGAAGTAACATAAGGAAGGTAAGGTACACGTAGTGAATGGACTATTGGGTTCATGGTAACTGATAACACACTGAAATGAGCTACTGATGAATAACACAGACAGAAAAGAGCTGACAACAACAGGATAATGATATCATCACTAGCTTGGACGAGATTTATAGCCCATCTCTAATTACTGTTGAGGAGGAAGTGATGAGCAGTTTTTTTGAACTGTTGCAGTTCACGTGATGTGGGGATAATCGCAGGAAGGCAATTCCAGGATGTTTACTCTTGACAGTGAAGGAACAGTGATATTGTCCCACACCAGGATGGTGTGTGGCTTAAAGGGGAACTTGTACATGGTGATGAACCTGTGTATCAGCTGCCCTTGCGTTGAGTTTGCAGGTTTTGAAGATGTTGTTGAAGGAGCCTGGGTGAGTTGCTATCTGGCATCTTACAGATGGTGCAGACTGCTACCAGTATGTGGTACAGGGAGTGAATGTTAGAGGAGGTGGATAGGCTACCAGTCAAAGGCCTACTTTGTCCTGGATGGTGTGGCCTTCTTGAAGTGTTGTTGGAGCTACACCCCTCCAGACAAGTGGGTGTACTTCATCACACTCGTTGTAGATAGTGGACAGACAGTGGGAAGTCAGGAGATGAGTTACTCATTGCAGGATTCCCAGCCTCTGACCAGCTCAGTTTCTAGTCAATGGTAACCTCCAGGATGTTGTTTGGGAGTTGCTCCTCCTCCTCATTCTCAGTTGTTTGTTAAATAGTTTGTGGACTGGATTTTACCATTCTGACTGTGAGGGTGTCCAGCATGGAACAGACCACCTCAGAGCTTTGTAGGTGTTCTGTTACTATTGGAGGGATTGGTATAGTGGAGTCTGGGCAACAGTATGCCCTACTCATTCAGATAGCACTGCAACGTTAATTGTATGTGCATTCAGGCATGGGTTTTGCATGAAAATCATTGGCCATGTCAGCTGATACTCATCACTTTTTGATTTTCTGTGGTAGGTGAAATGCAGCTGGCACAGAATGAAGGCAGCATGACTAAAGCCAGAATACTGGGCATTCGTTTGCTAATATGGTCACACGTCAGTTGGGCTTTGATAGAGTGGAACCCCTTGTCAGTTTCAGTGTGGAGATGAGGCATGATGTATGCAGTCAATGGAAACCCTTGAACCTTGTATACGGTTCTGTTCACTTGTCTCTGGATAGACAAAGAATGAAGTGTACTTGGTCTGCTTTACAGTGACCTCCCTTATGGAACAGTGGAACGATAAACTGTTGTTGCAAATACAAGGCATCTCATTCACCAGCCATGGTCATCCTCATACCAACAAACAATGGAGACTGTGACTGTGACAGAATCAGTTGGAGGCAACTGTTGTGTGCACAACGCAGTAAAAACTCCTTGAACACGTGCTACATCATTTCCTGTAGACATATGCAATGTGACACAGCTATAGCGAGCACCAAACTCTTCTGGAATTGTAGCAACAGCTTGAAGAAATCAACCAGCAATTATACTCTGAGGAGGTAAGTAATTTCTTCTTGGATTTCGAGCCTGCTGTGCCCATTCTTTGATTCCGGTCCCTTTAAAAAGTCACTTTAGGTCAGTTAGCTTAACATCTGTCAATGCGCATTTCCCGCAACACATCCCTCACACCCTGCCCCCGCCACAACTGCCCAAAGAGGATCCCCCTCGTTCTCACACACCACCCCACCAACCTCCGGATACAACGCATCATCCTCCGACACTTCCGCCATCTACAATCCGACCCCACCACCGAATACAATTTTCCATCCCCACCCCTGTCTGCTTTCCAGAGAGACCACTCTCTCCGTGACTCCCTTGTTCGCTCCACACTGCCCTCCAACCCCACCACACCCGGCACCTTCCCCTGCAACCGCAGGAAATGCTACACTTGCCCCCACACTTCCTCCCTCACCCCTATCCCAGGCCCCAAGATGACTTTCCATATTAAGCAGAGGTTCACCTGCACATCTGCCAATGTAGTATACTGCATCCACTGTACCCAGTGTGGCTTTCTCTACATTGGGGAAACCAAGCGGAGGCTTGGGGACCGCTTTGCAGAACACCTCCGCTCGGTTCGCAACAAACAACTGCACCTCCCAGTCGCAAACCATTTCCACTCCCCCTCCCATTCTTTAGATGACATGTCCATCATGAACCTCCTGCAGTGCCACAATGATGCCACTCGAAGGTTGCAGGAACAGCAACTCATATTCCGCTTGGGAACCCTGCAGCCCAATGGTATCAATGTGGACTTCACCAGATTCAAAATCTCCCCTTCCCCCACCGCATCCCAAAACCAGCCCAGTTCGTCCCCTCCCCCCACTGCACCCCACAACCAGCCCAGCTCTTCCCCTCCACCCACTGCATCCCAAACCAGCCCAGCCTGTCTCTGCCTCCCTAACCTGTTCTTCCTCTCACCCATCCCTTCCTCCCACCCCAAACCGCACCTCCATTTCCTACCTACTAACCTCATCCCACCTCCTTGACCTGTCCGTCTTCCCTGGACTGATCTATCCCCTCCCTACCTCCCCACCTATACTCTCCTCTCCACCTATCTTCTTTTCTCTCTATCTTCGGTCTGCCTCCCCCTCTCTCCCTATTTATTCCAGAACCCTCACCCCATGCCCCTCTCTGATGAAGGGTCTAGGCCCGAAACGTCAGCTTTTGTGCTCCTGAGATGCTGCTTGGCTTGCTGTATTCATCCAGCCTCACATTTCATTATCTGTCAATGCGGCCATGTTTGAGACTATTGTGAAGCATGTAATAACAGACCATTTAGAAATACTTAATGTAACTAGGCAGAGTCAGCACGGCTTCATGAAGAGAATGTCATGTCTGGTAAATCTGTTCAAATTAGTTGAGGAGGTGATAAGAAGGAAAAATAATGGGAAGCCAATAGTTGTAACATATTTGTTTATTCAAATAGTGTTTGATGAGGTACATACATATAAGAGCCCACGGTGTTTGGGATAGTATATTACCATGGATAGAAGACTGTTTAAGTAATAGAGTGTTTGCATAAAGGAACATGTTCAGTTTAGCAACTGCACTTTGTATGGTATGATCTACCTGTACAGCACACAAACCAACATGTTTCACTGTATCTTGGTACATGTGACAAAATAAATCAAATTCAAACTCAAACACAATGCTGGGCTGCAATTATTTACAATATATATTAATGACTTGGATGAGGAAAGTGAATATACTATAGCCAAGTTTCAGAATGAGGGAAGGCAAATGGTGAGGAGGGATAGAAAGTAGTTAGGTGAGTAGGCAAAAACTTAGCAGATGGAATATAACATTGGAAAATGTGGAGTTATGTTCTTTGGCAGGAAGAATGGAGGAATTGAATGTCATTTAAATGGGACACACTGCAGAAAGCTTTAGCACAGAGGGATTTGGGAGTTTTAGTGCGCGAATCACAAAACTAGTGTCAAATTTAAGTGGGTAGTAGGGATGACAAATGGAGTTTTGGCCTCATTTCAAAGGGAGTTGAGCATAAAAATAGGGAAGTCTTACTAAAACTATACAAGGCAGTAGTCAGAACACAGCTGGAATACTATGAACACTTTTGTGGCCCTTCTCTAAGGAAAGATATACTGCCGTAGGGGCAGTCCAGAGAAGGAGTGATATGGAGGAACTGTCTTCTGAGGAGAGATTGAGTAAATTTGGCCTATACTCATTGGAGTTTAGAAGAAAGAGGCGATCTTATCAGTATGAGGTTCTTTTATATCAACTCCACAAGTACACATGTACATAAGTATGATTCTTGGGGGGCCTTGACAGGATAGATGTTAAGAAGCTGTTTCACCTTGTGGGAAAATCTAGGTCCAGGGGGTCGCTCTCAGAATAAGCGGTTTACCCAGTTACAACAAAGAAGGAATTTCTTCTCTCAGTGACAGAGACCTGTTAAGGCTGTCGTGTTAAGTACGTTCAAGGCTAAGATAAGCAGATTCTTGCTCAGTAAATGAATGAAGAGTTATAGGGAAAAGGCAGGAAAATGGAGTTGAGGATTATGAGAACAGGCTTGATCTTTTGAATGGTGGAACAGACTCAGTAGGCTGAATGTGTGGTTTTATGGTAAGTAGAGGTGGTGGTGGTGAGGAGGGTGTAGTGAGAGGGAGGAGTATTGTCTAACCTGCTGCTGGACAAGTTTGCAAGCTTTCAAACGTTCAAGGCTATGAGTAATTATTAACTGTATCATTAACTCAAAAATGGCATTCCTGGCATTGGACACTGACTGCCACAGTTTATAGCGTTGATGGTAATCGTGATATGGAGGTGCCGGTGTTGGACTAGGGTGGACAAAGTCAGAAGTCACATGACACCAGGTTATAGTCCAACAGGTTTATTTGCAATCACACAAGCTTTCAGAGTGCACCCCCTTCGTCAGGTGCAGTGAGCGAGGAGGGCACATAGATACAGAGTTTATAGGCAGAGAAATCAAGGGCAGAGAGATCAAAAGGTCATATAACTGGTGTGAGTGGAGTGTCAGATGATAAGTCTTTGCAGATGATCAAGAGTGTTAGACAGTGTGTAAAGTGTTTATAAAGTCAATGTCAATGCTGTGCTGTATGGCAATCAGGCAGAGCTTTCAGAATATACACAAGGTGACATCTCAGGTCAGACACTGAATTGTAGGTATGGGGCCTTGTTCATAATCGGAGTCAGAGTTTTAACTTGGAATAAAGCTGGCTTTATTCCAAAAGCTGGAATTTAAAAGATACCACACTGACTGACTGTGACTACAAGTTGTGTGTTTTTTGAACAAATTAGAATGTATCTGCAAATAAACAAACATCTTAGATAAAATGATTTCCCTGACAGATTTTTCTGTGCGTGTGTATGTGTGTGTGTGTTTGTGAGTTTGTGAGAGAGAGAGAGAATAACCTGGCAGCTCAGTGTAATTTCCCAGTGGTACCCACCCTAATACCTGCACCAAGATAACAAAGTGTGGAGCTGGATGAACACAGCAGGCCAAGCAGCATCTCAGGAGCACAAAAGCTGACGTTTCGGGCCTAGACCCTTCATCAGAGAGGGTCTAGGCCCGAAACATCAGCTTTTGTGCTCCTGAGATGCTGCTTGGCCTGCTGTGTTCATCCAGCTCCACACTTTGTCATCTTGGATTCTACAGCATCTGCAGTTCCCATTATCACTAATACCTGCACCAGTCTGACATCTGGTGTGTTTTCCGTAGAGTTTTGTATGCAGTGGGTGCCTTTACAGATTTCCCAGTACAATTAAAGCAAGAAACAGACAAAACGGGCACCAACCTATAAATTATGAGGGGGTTGAGCCCTCGTACTTTTCTTTCTTCACTTTCTACATGGCTGACCTCAACTCAACCTCCACTTTTCTCCAAAACCCCTTAACCCACTACTCAGTAAACATTGTGAATTGTTGCTGGCATTTTAAAGTTCTTGTAAATGTACAGCTCATGTTGATAGCAGGCTATAATATGCGAAGCATTTGGAGAGAGCCTTTGCTAACATGACCTAAGGCTGTTTCTGAGAGAGACAATAGTTCATAAAAGAGTTTTCAGCAACAGCACCACCCGCTCCCCCCCCCCCCCCCCACCCCCACCACCACCACCACCAAGTTTTCCCAGTCAGACTCGGATAGTCCGAGATTCAGTTTCCGTGCAGTCCTGTTTCCAAAGAGAGTTGTTCTGGAAGAGAGTAAACTATCTTATGCAAAAGGTGGGGCTTTGAAACTGAATGCCTCGATCTATAGAAAACATTAAACAGGAGCAGCTGCCTGGGCTGTAAGCTCAGGAATTCCCTCCCTAAGTCTCATGACTGCTCACTCCTCCTTTAAGGCACTCCTTAAAACCTCCTTCAACCAAGCCTGTTCTGATATCTCCTTACGTGGTTCAGTGTCACTGTTTGTTTGATAATGTTTCTGTGAACATTTAATTGTTTTATAGAGACGGTGCTGCCATTCAGAAGTTTTGAATTTTAACTATTTGAGTGTGTTTTCCAATGTAATGTGTTCTTCATCAGCTTCCCCTTTCTGTTTCCTTTTCATATTTTGATGTTTTTGGATGCATTTCTATATTATTTTTGACCTGGGAATGCTAATGTGGAATCTGAACTAATCAGATTGAAAATAATCTCTATTTTAACCTAAAATTAGGATTTCTTGTTCCAGATTGCCACACACGAGGATGTCAGTGTTCTTTTTCATTCCCCTTTAGCATCTTATATAGCTCAATTAGGTCTCCTCTCATTTTTCTAAACACGAGAGAGTATAGGCCTAAATTACTTAATTTCTCAATCTCTCTCTCATCTCTGAAGCTTGATAGAAACATTGAACAGAGAGGTCACTTCACCGCTGCCCAGGAACTTGACTATCTCCACTCTAAGTACAGTGAAGCCGTAATATAGACAATCAATAGGATCTTGGACAGCAGCACATAAACCCCTTTCAGATCTGACCTCCATCACCTTTACGGCATGAGACAAAGTCTTGGGACTACCACCATCTCCAAGTTGTGCAGCTTTCTAATTTGGACATATATCAAAGAAGGAATGGAAATATAAGGTGAGCAGTAAACCCCATTTTAGATCACTTCCATTTTAAGTAAGTAAGAGTCAGTGATGAGAGACGGCAGATTCACTCTCAGCCACTTCACAATATCAAGACATACCTTAGTGTCACTGAATCACTGTCATGGAATCCTGCACCTAACACCATCTCAAAGGAAGGAGAGTGACCAGGAAATACATGTGACCAGGGTCAACCACATCTTGCATTCACGTTTTAAATGAATTCAAAATGGACCACAAACACATTTAAACAATATAATATGTACTGCATAGTCTATGTGCTGTAACCAGTAAGCTCATCTCTAAGGTTTTGGAGTATATCTGTAGCTCAGTTATGTGTGTTGAGATTGGTTGGCTCGCTGAGCTGGTTTGTTGTTCTGCAGACATTTCGATATCATGCTTGGTAACATCCTCAGCGCAGCCTCTGATGGAGCCTTGGTGTGTTTTCCTGCCTGGTTTTTAAATTCTAAGGTCCATGGCAATGGATTGCCTGACATCCGGGTTTCCTCCGTAGTGGAACGTATATGGGGTCGAGTTCAATGCATTTATTAATAGCCTGCTTCGTGGAGTGCCATGCTTCCAGGAATTCTCGTGCCTGTCTCTGCCTAGCCTGTCCCAGGATCTTGGTGTTGTCCCAGTCGAGTCGTGGTTCTCCTTGTCCATGTGGATTGAGATGATTGAGTATTGGTCATGTCTTTTTGTAGCCACTTGGTGTTCAAGTACTCTTGTTGTTAATTTCCTTCCTGTTTGTCTGATGTAGTGATCCTCACAGTCTCTGCAGGGGATCTTGTAGATGACATTGGTCCTGTCCATGGCAGAGAGTGGTTCTTTAGTTCAGGGTAGCACTTGTCGTAGGGTTGATGTGAGCTTGTGTGCCACACTGATGCCCAGCGGTCATAGAAGTCTTGTGGTGAGTTCTGATGTGTTCCTTATGTAGGGTAGTGTGATGAGTGTGTCGGGTGGTGTAGAATCTTTCTGATGCTGTGCCTTTAGGCATCTCCTGACCCAGTTCTTTGGATATCTATTATCCTTGAACACTTGGAAGAGGTATTCCTCCTCCTCTTGGCGTAGTACCATGTTGCTCCAGTGTGTTGTTGCCCTTTTTAAAAAAGTATTATTAGCTTTTGTAGAATGTTGTTAACTTTTTTTTGGAGACAAGGCACACTTTTTGCCAACCTTTGAACAAAATAAAGCACACTTTGAAATTGAACATGATCTCTCCCCCAGATCGCCACTTACGAGTGCAAACAAATTAAATTTAATACAACCAATCATATAAAGGCAAAACACTGCAGATGTTGAAAATCTGAAACAAGCATAGGGAATGCTGGAGAAACAGCAATTCTGGCAGCATCAGTGAAGTGAGAAACAACGTTAATATATTGTGTCGGTAGGAGAGTCAAACCAGACTCAAAATATTAACTCAGATGCTGCCAGACCTGCTGAGTTTCTCCAGCATTTTATGTCTTCGTTTAATACAACCATATCTGATTAATATATACATATTGTTTCTGTAACAAGTTTTGTGCAAATGTGTTATGTAAAGTACATTCAAGCCAAAACAAAATTGAGAATTAACGGCAATTATTTTAAACTAATAAACATTCATATAATAAAGATACAGCAAAATCTATTCAGGTTTCATAGAATCCCTACAGTACAGAAGCAGGCCATTTGGCCCATTGAGTCCACACTGACTGAAGAACGTCCCACCCATATCCACCCACCTTCTGTATAATCTTGCATTTCCCATAGCTAACACACCTAGTGTGCACATCCCTGGGCAATATACGCAATTTAGCATGGCCAATCCACCCAACCTGCACATCTTTGGACTGTAGGAGGAAATGCAGACACAGGGAGAATGCGCAAACTCCACAGAGACAGTTTCCCAAGGGTGGATGTGAACCCAGGTCCCTGTCGCTGTGAGGCAGCAGTGCTAACCACTGAGCCACCTGGGAAAATCTGATGCACGTGAAGTAAATGTAAAAAAATTCAAGTATTTAGAGGCAAGGCTGGAGGGTGAATTTCTGAAATGACCTCTGATGGTGACCTTCACTTTTACCATTTTGCTAGTAGTAGCTGAGTAAGGTGCCATACCATTAGACACTGTATTACATTTGTCAATTAAACATAAAGTTCTCCATTTTCTCATGTGTTGTTTGATTTTTAGGGATGCAGCATGTGTACTCCGAATTTTGCTTTGATTGCTTAAGATAGTACCTAGTACAACTATATGGTAATAGCAACTAGATTCTTCACCAAATTCCTGAAAATGTGTTTCCAGTCCTTGTTAAAGAGTCACGTCCAGATTATGGAAGCAGGACGTTCAGCCACACCAACCCTCTGAGGACCATCCCATCCAGAACCCCCTGGCTAATCCACCTAGCCCGTACATCACTTGGAAACTATAGGCCAATTTAGCATGGCCAATGCAACTAACCTGCATATTTTTGAAGGAATGGAAGGAAACCAGAGCATCCAGAGGGAAGCCATGCAGAAAATGTGCAAACTCCACACAGTCACCCAAGGGTGGGATTGAACCCAGGTCCCTGGAACTGCAAGGCAGCAGTGCTAACCACTGAGCCACTGTGTTGCATCGAACAGGATAGGTTAGATTATGCAAATTTGGTAAATGGGACTTCTTAAAGTTGTTGTTTAATTTCTCCTTAGAGAAGAAATGGCTAATGTAAGATTCAATAAGGTGTGCAAAGCTTTAAAAGCTTGAATTACTTTCACTGGCTGAAGAATTGGTATCCAAAGGAAACACTATAAAGAAATGCTTATAAGGATTACAACAGGAACGCCTGTGGATTTAGGTAGCTGTATGAGCTGTTGGGAAATTGTTCTGGACGTTTATAACCTGAGGTAGTTCCAGTGACACAGCAATGGTTAACACAGGCATACCTTAATGGGGTTTGGTACCTCTGAGTCATGTCAGTTTTACACCTGCCTCCATGTTGTCCTCAGATTAATAATTGCCTCTGGCATTCTGCAAGGCTGAAACTTGTTTTAGGTGGTGTGTGCTGGTGTTTTTGTTTTGAATTAAGTTTGCCTGCGTGATGTGTGTGCGTGTGTGCGTATGCATATGTGTGTGTTGGTGGGGAGTGCCTTAGGCTAGGCACCTGAGTCACGCAGTTGGGTGGGGCATTGCTTCCAGATTTCTAAGCCAGAGGGAGTGTTGTAACAATCCAGACATCCCTCGTCATGACCAAATGTTGGAATGTTTGATCAGCAAAGCAAGTTGTGAAATTATTTACCCCACCAGCCACTCCCCCCCCCCACCAACCTCTGCTCACTCCCACACCAGACCGTGTTGGCATCCACTGGCAATGGTTCCGACAATTTGCAGCTAGGAAGTAACTTCAAACGTCTTCTATTCCATCATTCCTATCAGTGAGTCTCATGAATCTACATCACATCCACATGTACCTTGCCCTGTCTCTGATAGAGAGCTGCCTCCATTGCTGACTTTCTTTCACTCTAAGCAGCCGCTCCTCATTTCTGACCTCATGACTGAGGTTCTACGTTTTGGCAGCAAGATAAAATATGAGGTTTTGTCCTGACTCTCTTGTCATTAACCTTGGCACATTTCCCAGTTCCAATCTCTGTAGGTCCCAAGGTGTTCCTTTGTTACCTGAGCATGTCTGTCTAGGGTTGGCTGTCTAGAGCAGCGACAACCGTCTGTCTGGAGAAGGAATGGTTGTCCATCTGAAGCAAGAGACAGATGGAACATTGAGGAGGCCTCTGTTTTCTGAAAGGGGAATACCTATGTCTAATGTACTGAGGAATGAGAGGCCACCTGTCTGAAACAGTAAAAGAAATATACAGTAAGAAGGAGGAGAGTGTAGAGACAGGACACCTCTCTGGAGTATGATGGGTCAGAGACAAGGGCGATCTGAAACATACAAAGGGAGCAACTGTCCATAGCAGGGGGAAGAAGCTACAGCATAAACAGGGTGGGGGAGATGCACTTAGGGCAGGGAGGGGCCTGGAGCAAGGAGGGAGCTGAATTGGGGTGGAGGGGGTGTGGAAATCGCTCGTGAAAGAAGGAAGTCTGTTTGGAGCAACGATAACCGTCTTTCTGGAGAAGGAATGGCTATCTATCTGAAGCAGGAGACAGATGGAACATTGAGGAGGCCTGTTTTCTGAAAGGGGAATACCAATGTCTAATGTACTGAGGAATGAGAGGCCACCTGTCTGAAACAGTAAAAGAAATATACAGTAGGAAGGAGGAGAGTGTAGAGACAGGACACCTCTCTGGAGTATGATGGGTCAGAGACAAGGGTGATCTGAAACATACAAAGGGAGCGACTGTCCATAGCAGGGGGAAGAAACTACAGCATAAACAGGGTGGGGGAGATGTACTTGGGGCCTGGAGCAAGGAGGGAGCTGAATTGGGGAGGAGGGGGTGTGGAAATCACTCGTGAAAGAAGGAAGTCTGTTTGGATCAATAAGGAAGACTGTCTGGAGCAGGGAAGGCCTGTCTGGAGCAGGGAGGGACTGTCTGGAGGAACAACTGGGAATGCGGAGCAGGGAGAGTGTGTTGGGAACAGAGAGGGACTATCTGGAGCAGGGAGGGGCTGGAACAGGGAGGGGGGACTGTCTGGAGCATCGTCTGGAGCAGAGAGGAGGGCACTTGTCCAAAGCATGCAGCAGGGAGGGAATGCTGTCTGGAACAGGAAGGGATTGTCTGCAGCAGGGATGAGGACCATCTGGAGCACAGTGAGGGACTGTGGTGCAGGGAGGTACTGTCTGAAGCAGAAAGGGGGGAGTATGAAGATGACTAGCTTCCTCCTGATCAGGGCATTATAATGTTTTAGAAACAAATGATCAAGAATGAAATTGAAGCAGTTATTCTGGGATCAATACAATTTGGATGGCAGTAGATGATTAATTTAAAGGTTTCTGAGCATGAATCACACATTGACATTGTCACTAATATTTCTTCTGTAGACAGACATCATCAGACAGGCATTACTAACAATTGATACTATGGGGCTGCCCATACAGCACTGTTGCTGGGTCACCTGGAATATTTTACACTAGGCGATTTGTTTTGTAGATAAAGACGAGATCCAAATCAGCATGTAGCTTTCAATCACGCCTCTGGTGAGATTGCTCAGAATTTCCTTATCCATTAAAAGTATGAAGCAAACCACACTGTTGTTGAAAGAACAGATCAAGTGACTTGCCTCTGTAATTTACTATTTTGGGTTATTCTCACTGGAACTGAAGAATAAGCATCTCCTCTGGTTGACTGTAAAACTACCATGAACACTTCATACTTCTCTGCACCTTTCAACCCTTTTCCAGCAGTATTCAGAGGCACTGGTAATTTTAATATCCATCTTGCAAAGAATTTGCAGTAAAAAAATCGTTTATTTGGTATTAAATATCAATTAGAACAGGAAGCCCTCTGCAATATATTTAATGGTTAAACTCCAATTTGTAGGCTACTATAAATAGGGGCTCAATAATATAAGGTAGAACATACATTAGAGACAAAAAGAAGCTGCAGATGCTGGAATCCAAGGCTGACAAACAGGGGGCTGGAAGAACACAGCAAGGCATCTAGCATGTGTAGGAAAGGGCCAGTCAATATTTTGTGTATTACTCATTGTAGTCTAGGTCATGAGAGGGCAAACTGGTTACTCATGTGTGTATCATTCTTTAACCTGTACTGAAAAAGCTTATCATTTACTATTGAATGTGTCTGCCATTTCATTAAAAAATTCCTTTGTTGTTTTACACACCTTTAGACGGTTAAACACATGACAATTTGGCTATTACAAAACACAAAATTACAGATTATACATTAATAGTCAAAAACACGTAATAACGAGTAGCTTTTAATTTCTTTCAATGAATAGTGTGGGATGCCTTTCTCATCAAAGTCTGTGTATCTCTCTCTCTACTCTTTAACTGTCTGTACAATCCCTGGAGTACTCTGGACCTGTGCCCCTCTCTTACAACCTCAATGGTGCCCGTGAGCTTTTCCCTTTGCAGTGCACTGTTTATGTGCCATCTGCTGCGATGCACCAGAAACTGATTCAGATTTAATTTCTGTACAATTTCATTAAAGTTGCAGTTCTGCAGTTCAGGATCTTTACATTTGTGCATTGAGAGTTTATGTTTCTTTCATAGATGTGAGCCTTTCTGCCGAGGCTGGCATTTCATTTTTGCCCATGCCTACTACAGACAGACATCAAATGTTAGCCTTGCCAGTGATGCCTATATCTCATGAAAGAATGAGAAAAGAGACAGGTTAAGTTTTAAGCAGACAGATCAAACTGAAAGCAAAGTTGGTGCTGCACAGTTAGTTGGTGTGTGAAAGGGAGAGTAGCAGCCACAGTCGAAATTGAGAAACCACACACACTGCCAAACTGAGATACGGAGTGGTGATTTCTGGCAAAGCTGCATAGCAAAGAGATGTATCATCCAACCTTGTAAACATGTGACCTCTTAACAAGGGATAGTCCCCTACATTGTTTTGCTGCAATCAGCTGCATGTGGCAACCTGGCTGCAGTTGTTTAACTTCGAGTGGCTGCTCAATACTGCTATCGCCAAACCTACACGTGCATAAACCTAAGATCACTGGAAAGTATTGAGGACAAATCCAAGCAGCAACTTTCAGTGACTGACTGAAATTTAATCAAGGGAGGGGGTCAGTTAGTTTAGGTAGTTGGAAGTCTGGTTTGTAATGCAGAGTGATGCTGACTGGGTGGGTACAATTTCTGCACCAGCTGAGGTTACCAATGAAGAAATCTCCTTCTCAACGTCTCCCCTCGCCAGTGGCATGGTGACCATCAAGTTAAACCACCACCAGTCATCTCTCTCTGAGTGAGGACCAGAGGGATATAGCATTGTTGTGGGAGATGAAAGAATGGGTTAGGTCAGAAGTCGGGAGATATGTTAGACATGGGTCAGGGCCCTGTCGTCCTTGGTAATGAAAAGTCTTCAGTCAAGGAAAAAGGTGGACACTTCTGACGGTCCCTTGCAGAAAATAGCATAATCGGAACAGATACAACAGAGATAAACAGTGGGATGGATTCCTTACAGGAGACACGGTGTGAGGATATATAGTCCAGATGACTGCAGGAGTCTGGTGCCCACATACCACCCCACCAGTCTCTACCAGTCTCTAAAAGACTTGCCATTTCTACAAGCTGCAGTGGGATGCCACCAGCAGGCATACATTCCCCTCCCCTCTGCTGTCAGCATTCTGCAGGGACTGTTCCCTCCAGGACACTCTGGTCCAGTCCTCCTCCATTCACAACACCACCCCACACCTCATGGAACCTTCCCAATGCAGTCACAGAAGCTGTAACTTCTGCCTGTTTACCTCCTCATTCCTCACCATCCAGGGCCCCAGACATATCTTCCAAGAGAAGCAGCAATTTAGCTGCACTTCATCCAATCTAGTGTACTGTATTTGTTGTACACAGTGCGATCTCCTTGATACTGGGGAGATGAAATGCTGACTGGGCAACCACTTTGCAGAACGTTCTATCTGTAAAAATGACTCTGAACTTATAGTTGACTGCTACTTTAACATACCACAATGTTCCCAAGGCAACATTTCTATCACAGGCCTGCCGTGGTGTTCCAGTGAGACTCTGCACAAGTTTGAAGAACAGCATCTCATTTTCCACTGAGGACCCTTTAGCCTCTAGGAATCTACAACACATTCAATAACTTTAGAGACTGATTTCACCCTTCCATGGTTGTTACCCACCGCTATACCCTGGTCCTGTGCTTTCAGCATAGCCTACACATTCTCTTCTATTCTCAGTTCTCATCATCACTTATTCAGCTAGTCTTCTGTTCTGACCTATTACTAATAATCTCCTCATCTGCCTATTATTTTCATACCTCCCCCTCTCTGGGCTCCATCTCCACCTATCCTCTCCCACACCACCCCCAATCTTGTCTTCAGCATACATACCTCCTTTTCCCGCTGCTATCAGTCTGATGAAGTGTCGCCTGACTTGAAACATTCCCCACCCGTACTCTCCTCTCCACCTATCTTCTCCTGTACCTATCTTTGATCCGCCTCCTCCTCTCTCCCTATTTATTTCAGAACCCTCTCCCCATCCCCTTTTTCTGATAAAGGGTCTAGGCCCAAAATGTCAGCTTTTGTGCTCCTAAGATGCTGCTTGGCCTGCTGTGTTCATCCAGAGATTTCAGAACATGCTCTTGCAAAACCTGATTTGTTCTATAGCTTCTTCAAAAGCTGCGACTTGTCATGGAGATGTACAGCATGGAAACAGACCCTTTGGTCCAAGCTGACCTGATATCCTAAACTGCTGTAGTCCATTTTACCAGGCCCAAATCCCTCTAAACCTTCCCTAATCAGAAGCAACATCTAAAAGGCATCTGGATGGGTAATTGTACCGGCTTCCACTACTTCCTCTGGCAGCTCATTCCATAAACGCACCACCCTCTGTGTCAAAATGTTGTCCCTTAGGTCCTTTTTAAACCTATGTCCTCTAGTTTTGGACTTCCCTACCCTGGGAAGATAACCTTGGCTATCCACTCGAACCATGCCCCTCTTGATTTTATAAACCCGTTTTATAAACATGCAATGTGCCTTAATGACTATTGCCCGGTGGCTCTGATCTCAATAACCATGAAGTACCTCGAGAGGCTGGTCATGGTCTACATCAGCTCCAGTCTCCCAACTTGCCTTGATCCCCTACAATTTGCCTACTGATGTAACAGGTCCACAGAGGATGCCATATCCCTAGCTTTGCACTCATCCCTGGAACACTTGGACATCAAAGATATCTACATCAGACTCCTGCTCGTTGAGTTCAGCTCCGCCTTCAGCACCACTATCCCCTCCAGATTGATCTCAAAACTGCGTGACCTTGGTCTCAGTTCCGCCGTCTGCAACTGGATCCTCAGCTTTCTGACCCACAGGCTGCAATTAGTGAAGATAGATAATTGCATCTCCTCCACAATAACACTCAATGCTGGAGACCTTCAAGGATACGTCCTCAGCCACCTACTGTACTCCCTTTACACCTATGACTTTGTTGACAAATTCTAAATGAACAGCATTTACAAATTTGCTGATAACACCACTGTAATGGGACAGATATCTAATAACAATATGTCAAACTACAGAAGGGAGATAGAGGGCTTGGTGATGTGGTGCAACGAAAACAATCTGTCTCTCAATGTCAGCAAAACTAAAGAACTGATCATTGACTTCAGAAAGAGCGGAGGAGAACACGTCCCAATCTACAACAACAGAACTGAGTTTGAGAGGGTGAACAGCATCAAGTTCCTTGGAGTGTCTATAACCGACAACCTGTCCTGGACTTCCCACGTCGATGTGACAGTCAAAAAGTCATAACAACGCCTCTTCTTCCTCATGCAGCTCAGTGCATTTGACATGCCCATAAGGTCCCTCATCAACTTCTACAAGATGCACCATTGAAAGCATACTGTCTGGGTACAGAATGACATGGTACAGCAACTGCTCTGCCCAGGACCCTAAGAACTACAGAAGGTGATGTGCATAGCCCAGGCCATCAATCTTCCATCCATGCACTCCATTTACACAGCTCATTGCCACAGAAAGGTGGCCAACATCATCAAAGATCCATTGCAACCCGCTAGTGATCTCCTACAACCTCTACTGTCAGGCAAAAGATACGGAAGGCTGAACATACTCAAGAGCAAGCTCAGGAACAGCTTCTTCCTGGCCGTTATCAGACTGATGAATGGACTTGTAACCTATATGCCTCTGTCTAAGTCTCTTTGATCTTTACATCCTTTGCTTACTATGATCTGCATGTACCACTCTTAAACAAAGCTTTTCACTGTATTTCAGTATATGTGACAATACTTCTGTCAATCAACCTCCATAACATCACCCCTCAGCCCCCAACACTCCAGGGAAAATAACCCCAGCCCATTCAGCTTCTCCCAGCTCGAACACTCTAGTCCTGGCAACATCCTTGTAAATCTTTTCTAACCCCTTTCAGGTTTCATAATATCTTTCCTATTGCAGGAAGACCAGAATTGAACACAGTATTCCAAAAGTGGCCTAACCAATGATCTGTACCACTGCAGCATGACATGTTATTTGAGCTAAATTGGAAATGACAGAGATAAAATCAGTACTGCTTGTTGTTGATAATTTCTGATCCAGAAGCACAAGATCTGATTTGTGCCTTTTGCCATAACATTCTTTCCCAGTTGTTTGTCTTCAAGAACACAGTGCCTCCTCATTGTTTTCACATCCCTGTGTGCGGCTGGAATTAGTAAATGGCACATTTTGCTGTTAGGTGCTGATACATTCACAGTCCAGGAGATGTGACACACCTTATGCACCATATAAAGTCATCCATTTGTGTCAGGTCTTCACAACCAAGTCTCCATTGTTTTCTGAATCCATGTTTATCAAATGGTAAAACTATTTGCATTCCTTCTCAAACATGAACAACAGCAGATTCAACCCTCTGGAGCTCCCATACCATTACCTCTATGCATTCTTCTAATTCTGGCCTCTTATCCAACCTTCATATGCTTGACACCTCCATTGACAGCCATCCCTTCAGCTGCCTGAGCCAAAAGGAATTCCCTCATTCATATCAAATGAAAACACTGCTGATCCAGGAAATCTGAAACATAGTTGTTCGAATTTTTAATAACTCTGGAATAAAAAGTTAGCCTAAGTGGTAATCATATAGCAATTGGTGTAAAACCCACCTGTCATTTAGGGATAGAAACTGCTGATTTTATCAGCTCTGGCATCCATGTGACTCCAGACCCACAGCAAAGTGGTTGACTTTTAATTGTTCTGGATGTGAGTTTGCTCGCTGAGCTGGAAGGTTCGTTTTCAGATGTTTCAACACCATTCTAGGTAACGTCATCATGATGATATTACCTAGAATGGTGACGAAACGCCTGAAAATGAACCTTCCAGCTCAGCGAGCAAACTCACATCCAGAACCTCAACCTGACCTACAAATCTTCTCAAAACCCGCTACTTTTAATTGTCCTTTATACATTCAGAGATAGACAATAAATGCAGGCTGAGTCATTAATGCCACATTATGTTAAAGACCAAGAAAACACTTTTCTGGTTTTAAATCCAATTTTGAAATATTTGGTTTTGGTTTTAGCCTGTTTGTATTATTGTTCTATTGACACAGTATTTTCTACATTTTAGAAGACAGCTGATGTAGTGTGATCCTCCCATAACTTCCATGATTTGGGTTTCATGGTTAGCAGTGAACAGAGAAACCTGCAACAGGCATGTACAAGGAGGAGGCGGGGGGCAGGTTTTGCTTTCTTTAAGATTTGGTTTACTCAAAGAAACAGTACAATGAAAACAGCGCAAACTGTAGGAACACAGGGTAAGATTTTCACAGTAGGTTCAGGAAAGCAAGGTCAGGCCGTTTCGCGATAATACCTCACCTGGAGGTTGGCGCCTTTGACAGTGCAGCTCACCCTCAGCAGGAATGCCAACTCTCAGTGTTAGGAATGCAGGTCCCTTTAAGAGTAAACCAGAACAGCTCCAGAGTTGATTGTGAAGAGGTGATTGCTCATTAACTCTATATTTAAGAGCTGGCTTCATAAGTCCATTCCTGCATATCTTTAGAGTGAGAGCCAATGGTGTTCACCAGTACCCATGAATCTCTTCTAGAGAGATATGGGTACCACAGGGGCTAGGTGCATTATTTCCGCCCTACAATATCATTTTGATTTTGCCCCCTCTTATGTTTCTTCCCCCTCTGATTTTTGGTAATGCCCCTGGTATTTGGGTGATGGTGTGGATTTAGTAAGGGGAGGTTGTGCCTGACAAACCTGTTAGAATTCTTTGAAGAGGTAACAAGTATGTTAGATCAGAGAAACGCAGTAGATGTTTTCTATCTAGACTTCCAAAAGGCCTTTGATATGGTGCCTCACGGGAGGCTGCTGAGCAAGTTGAGCTACTGGCTTGGATTGAGGATTGGCTGTCTGACAGAAGGCAGAGAGTTGGGATAAAAGGCTCTTTTGGATTGGCAACCGGTGATGAGTGGTGTCCCGCAGGGTTCAGTGTTGGGGCTACAGCTGTTCACCTTATATACTAATGATCTGGATGAAGGGACTGGGGGCATTCTAGCAAAGTTTGCTGATGATACGAAGATAGGTGGACAGGCAGGTAGTACTGAGGAGATGAGGAAGCTGCAGAAAGATTTAGACAGTTTAGGACAGTGGTCCAGGAAATGGCTGATGAAATTCAGTGAGAGTAAATGTGAGGTTTTGCACTTTGGGGAAAATAAATACAGGCATGGACTATTTTCTAAATGGTGAGAAAATTGGTAAAGCAGAAGTACAAAAGGTTCTGGGAGTATTGGTCCAGGATTCTCTAAAGGTTAACTTGCAGGTAGAGTCCATGATTAAGAAAGTGAATGTAATGTTGTTGTTTATCTCAAGAGGGTTGGAATATAAAAGCAGCGATGTGCTTCTGAGACTTTATAAAGCTCTAGTTAGGCCCCATTTAGAATACAGTGTCCATTTTGGGCCCTACACCTCAGGAAGGACATACTAGCCCTGGAGCAAGTCCAGCGGAGATTCACACGGATGATCCCTGGAATGGTAGGCTTAATGTATGATGAATGGCTATGGATCCTGGGGTTGTACTCATTAGAGTTTAGAAGGTTGAGGGGAGACCTAATAGAAACTTACAAGATAATGTATGGCTTAGAAGGAGTGGCTGCTGGGAAGTTGTTTCCTTTAGGCGGGGAGACTAGGACCCGTGGGCACAGCCTTAAAATTAGAGGGGGTAAATTTAAAGCTGAAATGAGATGACATTTCTTCAGCCAGAGAGTGGTAGGCTTGTGGAATTCATCGCCATGGAGTGCAGTGGAGACCAGGATGTTGGATGCCTTCAAGGCAGAGATTGACAAATTCTTGATCTCACAAGGAATCAAGGGCTACGGGGAGAGTGCAGGGAAGTGGAGTTGAAATGCCCATCAGCCATGATTTAAATGGTGGAGTGGACTTGATGGGCCGAATGGCCTTACTTCCACTCCTGTGTCTTATGGTCTTATGGATGGGGTAATTTGGTGGTGGATTCCTAAAATAAAATAAATTGGGTTCTTAGGGCTGCTGTGGGACAGTGGTAGCATCCCTGTCGTTGGGCCACAATACCTGCCTACCAAGGAGATGTATCATAATATATTTAAACAGGTGACATGTGACTCCAGACCTGCTGGACTCTTAACTGCTGACTGGACAATTAGGGATAGACAATAAATGCTAGCTGGCCAGTTATCCCATGAATGGACAATGGCTGATTTTTGTTTTAAAACAAAATCTGTGTTCTTCTCCAGTTCTGGACAGGGAAAGGTGGAAACTTGTGTTTGTGCTAAACTTTAGGTTTACAATAAAACATTTGTAAATGTCTGAAAATCTGCTTAATACAACATATTCTGTTAAACACCAGCCTAGATTATATCCATTATCGTGTCTTAATAGGGAGAGTTAGACTCATGGCCTTTTGGGGGAAAAAATGATATTGATTGAATTGAGGCAGCATGATCAGTGAGACTGGAAGATCGGATGGTTTGTGTATCACACTGTTAACAACATGATTGAAATGTTTCTGTTGTTGAACCTCTCTCTCAATGTGGAGAATTGTCCAAACTCTCATTATGTTAATATTCACTTGCTGATGAATGGAGTCTAGTCAGACTGAACGTAAGGAAGTGTAACTTTCCATGGGTAACTCAGAGTTGAGTGATCAAGGGAAGTGTTTATATGTTTCAAGCTGATCTGTCATCAAAAGAGCACTTGTCCTCACAAATTAGGTGCTAATCTTAATGTAACAACAAGTTATTTTCCTGGTAACTGATCAAATCTGTAATAACTTTACCAGGAATGTCAAAACCAGTTGCTTTGTGTTTTATTTGTTTTTATGATGTCATTTGTCTTAAAGGGTGTTGATTAGGTAAATAATCACTCCATAAGTGATCCTGCACCCTGACACTAGAACAATAAACATTCCAAAACCTGCTACATCTGAAGAGAGAAGAATGATTTGCATTTGTACTTCCACCTTTTATAACCACAGTACATGGAATGTAATTGCCTTCCACAGTTAATGGAAGGCTGTGGCACAATGGCATTATCATTAGATTTATTAATGCAGAAACTCAGCTAATGTTCTAGGGATAACAAAGTGTGGAACTGGATGAACACAGCAGGCCAAGCAGCATCTTAGAAGCCCTGTCCCCATCCCCCTTTTCTGATGAGGGATCTAGGCCCGAAGCATCAAAAAACTCCCCTGATGCTGCTTGGCCTGCTGTGTTCATCTAGCTCCACACCTTGTTATCTCGGATTCTCCAGCATCTGCAGTTCCCATTATCTCTAATGTTCTAGGGACCTGGGTTTGAATCGCCCCATGGCAGATGGTGGAATTTGAATTCGATGAAGAACCTGGAATTAAGTCATCTAACAATAGCCATGAAACCATTTTTTATTGTCAGAAAAACATATCTGACTCACTAATGTCCTTTAGGGAAGAAAATCTGCCATCCTTACTGGTCTGGGCCTATATGTGACTCCAGACTCACAAGCAATGTGGTTGACTTTTAACTGCCCTCTGGCCAGTTAGGGATGGGAATAAATGCTGACCTAGCCAGACACATCTACATCCTGTATAACAAACTCTGGAGCTGGATGAACACAGCAGGCCAAGCAGCATCTCAGGAGCACAAAAGCTGACATTTTGGGCCGAAACATCAGCTTTTGTGCTCCTAATATGTTGCTTGGCCTGCTGTGTTCATCCAGCTCCACACTTGTTATCTTGGATTCTCCAGCATCTGCAGTTCCCATTATCACATCTACATCCTGTGAGTGAATAAGAACAGAATCTAATGATCTTTATAGCAAATGAAGTATTTCTGAAGTTGAGTTACTGTTGTATTGTGGGAAATAGAGCAACCAATTTGTGCACAGCAAGCTCGCCCTAACGCTTTTGGTGATGTTGGTTGTGAGATTTGGATTGATGACAACCAGGAGAATCCAAAATAATGTCATGGCACTCTGCTGAAGTCTCACTTCTGGGAACTGAATCCGGAAGCCTCTAGTTCAGCCACTCACTTTGTTCCCTGAGGGAGAAAGGATGCAAGGAAAGAAATCACTGCCTCTCTTCAAAATACGTTCACTTACGAGGGTAGACTTGGCCTTGGGTTAATACTCACCCCCAAAAGATGCCAACAGTGCAGTGGAGTGCACTGACTGTAACAGTTCAAGTTTTTATTGTGAGACCTGAGCTCTCAGCCTCCTAAAAGTCGACTTCCTCATCCTAATATGCAGTGATATCAAGACACACTGTAATGAATATGTCTTGCATGCTGGATGGAAAGTCATGGCTGGATATCGAAGTCTCCTTGGTCTTCAATCAGTATAATGACTTTCAGACAGCAACAAAAAGATAAAAATTAACATGACTTTGATTGACACACAACAAGGTTTCAAGCTCAGAAACAGGTCGCAATGTCATAGCAGTAAGACTAAGAAGGCTGCCTGTAGGAGATCTCAGATAGTAAACATAGCCTCAAGGTTAGAACTAGCAATTAAGTTAGGAAACACTTCTACATCTACATGTAATCATGGTTCAAAACTCTTCTTGGGAAAGACACATTGGGGAGATTTAACTAAAAAACATCTTAAATTTACTCCTTCAAATGAAGTCAAATAGTCAATGATGGTACAGACTCCATACACAGCTAGAACATAGTACACTAGGGTAAATGAGCCCAGGCAGGGAACACACTTTTACATTACACCAAATAGAAGATTTACAGGAACATGACGTCAGAGGTTTAATATGAAGGGACGAAATAATTCAATTATGTGAAAACTGTAGCTTTTCCAGCCTAATTACAGTGAGACCGTTTCCACTAGTGACTGTGGCCTCTAGTTTTTGTCGTGCTTCAGTGAAACACTGTATACATTTAACTACATACACTTTAAGTTGGCATTGTTTTCACAGTGCTCTGATCTCCTCCTTTGTATGAGCTTCCTGTTACCTGATAACCTGTAGATAGAGGATAGATACTGTGTAATGCTGGTAAACTCTCACTTGCACTGGATGTTTGCTGATGAACCTTAGATAACAAAGTGTGGAGCTGGATGCACACAGCAGGCCAAGCAGCATCTTAGGAGCACAAAAGCTGCTTGGCCTGCTGTGTTCATCCAGCTCCACACTTTGTTATCTCGGATTCTCCAGCATCTGCAGTTCCCATAATATCTGCTGATGAACCTTGATGGCTTCTCGCTGGTGTTGGCCACTGAGTTGTTGCTGCAAGGAGGTCTCCTCTGGGAAAGGAGGAGGAGGAAAGGGAAATACATTGAGGAATTAGCTAAGTGAGTCCCTCAAGCCCCTCCAGGCTTTGAAACCCTCCTCACAATTTCTGGGAAAATTCCTCTCATTGTTCTACTCAGCAGGTTATTGTGATCTGGAATGTGTTGTAACTCTCAAAAAGGAATTGGGTAAACCTTGAAAAAGAACCATAGAGTTGAAGGGAAAGAGCAGGGGCGTGATACAAATTGGATAGCTCTTTTGGTGTGCCAGCACTGACATGATAAACTGAATGGCCTCCTACTCTGCATATAGGAAGAGAAGTCCTTAGCCCTGACCTTCCAGTCGCTTGAAATAAACCACTTGGCTCCCAAAGGCTAATATTTCCATCCTTGGGCCTGCTACAGTGTTCCAGTGAAGCTCAACACAAACTGGAAGTACAGAAACTCATTTTCCACTTGGGCACTATGCAGCCTTCAGGACTCAACATTGAATTTAATGACTTCAGAGCATGATCTTCCATTTTTTTGTACACCCCTCATCCCCAGCTGAGTCTTATTGTCTTTGCTTTCAGCAAAGCAGACCTATTTTCTCCTTTTCATAAATTAATTTGCACCTATTTTACATCGCCATCCACCCAACTTGATCACTGCATTTGTCTTTTGCACTGGGCAC
Organism: Stegostoma tigrinum; assembly: GCF_030684315.1. Taxonomy (NCBI): domain Eukaryota; kingdom Metazoa; phylum Chordata; class Chondrichthyes; order Orectolobiformes; family Stegostomatidae; genus Stegostoma; species Stegostoma tigrinum. The sequence goes on from NC_081380.1 coordinate 8,181,278, forward strand.
CCTCATAGTCAGTTCCACTTGCTCCTCCTTTCCCTCTGTCACTAGCATAAAGAACACCATTTTCCACTTCCTTCTAGTTCTGAAGAAGAGTCATACAGGACCCAGTGTTAACTCTGTTTTCTCTCTCTCTGCACAGATGCTGCCAGACCTGCTGGGGTTTTTCAGTATTTTCAGTTTTTATTTCAAGTCTCTCAAACCTGAAAGCTATCGGTCTTAAATTAAAAATTGACAAGTGACATTAGAAATGAACAGCTATAACGGTAGTAATTGATCTGGCATCCACTGGAAGCTCCAGAAGGACATTCTAAACATCTCTCACTGTTTACATGTAAAAGTCTTTCCTAACCTCTCTCATGAAAAGCTGGGCATCTAATTTTTAGGTTTTGTCCATCCCCAGCAATGGAGTCATTTTCTCTCTTTTAATCGTAATTTCAATGTTCCCTCTCAATTCTCTTGCCTGTGCATGGCCTATTTATTATAGAGAGTGGTACATTCAAGATCGCTCTGTACATGCAGTTGTCTTTCAGAAAACATTGGTTGGGAGTGTTTTTCACACTGAATGGTACATCAATGATAACTACTTTGCTGTGCACCTAGGGAATACTCCCAGATGTTCATGCCAGTATCTTAAAAACTTCAATCAAAATGTCCCTTGTTTGCCTAAACCCCAGGAAATACAAGCTTAATTTGTATAATTACTCATCAATTTAATTCTTGGAGCCACATTTCATTCTAGTCCAAAATCTCCTTCCTAGCATGTAGTGTTAAGCGTACCAAGAACAGTTACTGAGCATGTGCACAGACAGCAGTGTCATGACACATGGGCATGAGATCTGATGGAGGATCAAACTGATGAGGCTTGCCTCACCTAGGCTTCTGTGCATGCATTACAGATAATAGACATTAACACTTTGCTTCTGTGCATGCATTACAGATAATAAACATTAACACTTTGCACCAGCCTTGTGTTCACTCTTTGCTGGTCCCAAGATCCCAGGAGCTGGGAGTGATATTCAGACACTAAGGAGTGGTGACTGGAGGCCATTTGTAGTGAATCCTTTGCTCAAGGGAGTTATTCATAAATGGGCTTTTAATGGTTGATGGTTTCTATGAAACAATCGAGGTTTGGAAGCTGTGCAACAGTGTATTCCACAGAAGGTTTGTGAGGTCCAGTCAAAGGTCTCATTCTTATTCTCCAAAGTACTGAGACAGATTGATTGTCTCCCTGGGTAGCTGACCAGTGACTATGTTAAACTGATTAATCAAAGCTCATATTTTACTAATTGAATGACCATGAAAACAGTGAGGTGATTAAATCTTCAGTTTAATTGGAAGTGACAGTCTTTGCTGTTGTATGTGCAGCTAGCTCACTCTGCTGGAATAGCTGCTGCTCATGATAAAGGTTGCTACCTCTATCCCCTTTTTATATAGGAAACAATAAGTCCTGCTTAGTTTAGTGTGGTAGAGAAATGTCATTTTACGGTCTAACTAGAGGAGTCTCTTATTAGAAAATAGTTATATGTTCCATTGATATGATGGACATCGTGTTGAGGATTTTAAGGAGGATCAAGTATCAGATCCTTTGAGATCCTAACCTGTTCTGTCCGCAACAGCTGATAATGGATTTTCTCTCCAGGTTTCTTAGACCGAGAGTTTCCTGAACGTGAAGATCAACTATTCAGAAGATCACTGTGGGCTCTCAGCAGTTCAACAGCAGTGCTGACTGGAGGCCATTTGTAGTGAATCCTTTGCTCAAAGGAGTTATTCGTAAGTGGGCTTTTAATGGTTGAGGGGATGTGAACCAAAATAATGTGTTGAAAGACCCAACATCAGCCACTGGATCAGGTAACCAGCGGTGACAGCAGGAACATAGAGCCCGAGGTAACCGGCTGTAACAGCAGGAACACACAGCCCGAGGTAACCAGTGGTCAGAGCAGGAACATACAGCCTGAGGTAACTAGTGGTAAATATGATCTAGAAGCTGGGCTTGTGAAACAAGCAATTTCAGCTCCCCGCTCTGTGGCACATTGATAAACCCAACCGTACCCATTGTGGTATCTCTGCCAGCAGGACAGTAAGCCAAACTCATCATATTCTCACAAAATCAACATGTGAAAATAATGTCAATTCCACCATCACAGTTCAAGCATAACACTGGCATTTTCAGGATAGAATCTGCCCAATGGTTATTTCTGTTGAAATCCAGAACAGATCTATCTACAGATTGTCTCATTCCCAGACAATGCATTGATATTTAGCTTCAGTGATTCAATAACTGTATTAAACTTTACTACTGAGATTCCACTTTCTGTATCAGTGAAATGTATCTGAATACAGTCCCTGTAGACACCGTGTAGAAAGTAATCAGGACAATATCCCTTCCAAATGAAACCAGTTAAGTACTATTTGCCCAAGCTCAATATCAGCCCTTGACCACTGTTGTTTGTACTTTGTTCTTGGATGCTATGAATTTTTTGTGCAAAATGGGCTCTTTGAAGAGAATGAATCAGTAAATCAATTGTTTTCAGCACATTTCCTGCAGGCCAGCAGTCTCCTGTGATCTCTGAATGCCCCATTAGTTAAGCTTGTGTCAAAATTAAGTGGAGCTTTCAACAGCAGGTTTTAAACTTTGGACATGAACCAACTCCATTTAAAGCAGCTTAGATACACTTGTTTGCCTTGAAATTGAAATGCCATCTTTTGGGATTTTGCATATTATTTCCTTTTTTTATATCCTTGGCAAGAAATGTTATAGAAAAATATGATCTGCACATGGATCTTACTATATACTACCTACAACTATTGGACCACAAAGTTTAAAATATTGTGTTCAGATTTTGCTCCACTCTCTCCATAGATAAACAAATCAACCATTGGAAAATAGTTTTCCCAGTCTTCACTGCCACAATTATCATTGCGTATATGCTAGAGAAATCACATTTTCCAGTTGGGGAGGTGATGGCCTAGTGGTATTATCGCTGAACTGTTAATCCAGACACCCAGATAATATTCTGGGGACCGGGCATGGATCCCACCATGACAGACGGTGAAATTAGGAATCCAGTGATGACCATGAATCCATTGACGATTGTTGTAAAAACCCATCTGGTTCACTCATGTCCTTTAGGGAAGGAAACTGCCATCCTTACCTGGTCTGGCCTACATGTGACACAAGACCCACAGCAATGTGGTTGACTCTGAACTGCCCTCTGGGCAATTAAGGATGGGCAATAAATGTTGCCCAGCCAGCAACATCCTTGTCCCATGAATGAACAAAGAAAAATATACTATTAGACGTAATGACACACACTAATTGGAATGCAAAACTGAGCCAGCTACTTTGGACACTGAATAAGGGCATACCCTTACTAATTTAAAAGGCTGAGGTGATTTCACACAAAGTTGGGATTCAAACAATTTCAATTAGCTCTTGCCATCTCATTGAAGAACTCTTAATTCATCGTCGTTAGTAATCACTCAGTAATGAGTACGACTGTTCACCTAGAAAATTTCATATCACTGGTCATAGGTTCTGAGGGTACTGTGTGGCTGATGATCCCAATCCTATAGCCACCTCTCCAACCACACAGTTAGCAGTTTCCAGGAGGTGGAATTGGTCATTAGTCTCGATTAATCCTTGTGAGTGTTTGTCATAGAGTGATCATAGGAGTCTAGGAATCATGGTGGCACACGAGCCTACAGCCAGTCTATAACAAACACAAGGATTAAAGATCTGATTCCCACAATATGCAGAACCAATGTAGTTTACAAAACAACATGCAACAACTGACACAAGCATTACATCAGACAGACAGGAAGGAAACTAGCTATCAGAATACACAAACATCAACTAGCAGCAAAATGACATGTCAAACTCTCCTTAATATCAGTACACTTGGACAATGAAGGCAATCAGTTTACCTGGGACAATGTAACCATAGTAGCCCAAGCTAAACATAGACACGTACAGGAATTCCTGGAAGCTTGATTCTCAACCCGTAATGCAATCAACAAACATATAGAATTGGACCCCATATACAAACCCATATAAAACAAAACCAGAAATGGCAGTACTCACCATAACGGACTGGACAGTATAAATTCCAAGCAGAGTAGAACAACATTGTTTCATTGGAGGCTTCACTAATGACGGTACCGAACATGATGACAAAATTTCTGAACAAAAACAAGCCAGCCTGGCAAGCAAGTCGACAACCTCATCCAAAACCCATGCCACAATTCTTTGCTAAAACCTTAAGGGATGACCTGGACTTGATCTGACTCTTACCTAAGTGATGGGATGCTTAATGTAACTGTGTCACACCACAGTTAGGTATCACACTGGAGCCCCACTATTTCCCAGAGTCATTGCAAATGCTAAAGATTGTAGCCAAGTGTGCAAAATTCTCCAAGAGAAAGTATGGTCCAGTTTTCTGTAGTTCACAATAAATACTAATTATTACAAAAAAAAAGATTTTTGCTGCAGGTAAACAATTATGAGCTGATATCGTATATCTTCATTAGTTAAACTCTGACCACCTTATAAACAACAAACTTTTCCACCCCATCCCCTCCTTTACATATACACACAGAAATGAAATGGGTTTTGCAGACAGAGGGGAATTTTGGGATCCCTATCCACAGGGGTTGCTGATTTGATCCTTCTGGCTTGTCAGGTTATCCTGCTCCTCAATCTCTCTTTTCCAGGTATATTAGTATGCTTACAGAAGGCAATTCTATGATTTCAGAACTAATACAGTCTATCACCTGTATCTAAATGCCACAGTTTACAGCTACTGATAGAGGAAAAAGGCTTTAGGGCTTTTTTTTAAACTGCAGAAAATAAAAACACGACCTCCACTTTCCGAGGTCTAAAGGTTGCTAGCCATCTTCTTGAACTACCAAAGAGCAAACCACACAGTTGCTGGTTATCAGAAGGCCTCTGTCATTAAACACTGGTCACAACACTAAAGATCAATCAGGTACTTGTTGCCAGTTGAATCTCCCTTTGAATAGACCCGCCAGCTCCAGCTTGTCTGTAGCAATCTCCCCCTCAATGCATGAACAAGCAACAGGGTAAACAACACTTACAATGAATATCAGTCTTGCTTTTTGAAGAAGTACTACAATTCCCTCCACAATCCTTGCTTTTTGAAGAAGTACTACAATTCCCTCCACAATCCTTGGTTTTTGAAGAAGTACTACAATTCCCTCCACAATCCTTGCTTTTTGAAGAAGTACTACAATTCCCTCCACAATCCTTGCTTTTTGAAGAAGTACTACAATTCCCTCCACAATCCTTGCTTTTTGAAGAAGTACTACAATTCCCTCCACAATCCTTGCTTTTTGAAGAAGTACTACAATTCCCTCCACAATCCTTGCTTTTTGAAGAAGTACTACAATTCCCTCCACAATCCTTGCTTTTTGAAGAAGTACTACAATTCCCTCCACAATCCTTGCTTTTTGAAGAAGTACTACAATTCCCTCCACAATCCTTGGTTTGTAAACAGTTGTTATCTCCATTTTACGTCACAATTAAGAATATGATCTTTACAACTGCTGATGTCTTGCCGAGGAAGTCTGCTAATTGGAGATTACCTATTGTTACACTGATCACTTTGTTAAATTGAATTTACTGGTTTTTAGTGGATTAACTTCAATCTCCCTGGTGAAAGAAACAGCATTGAATTTGATTCGTTAACTCTCTCCCTTCACAGATGCTGCCAGACTCTAGCACTTTGTTTTTCGTTCAGATGTCCAGCATTGCAGTATTTTGTTTTTATATCACTGTGGTGGATAGCATACCAAAAAGAAATCAGACTCTTACTTCTGAAAATGTTTCTGAAAGTTACTTTGATAGTAGTCAAAATGGGTGGTCAAATTTTAACTTCATTCATCTGATTGATATACATTTTGTGGACTAGGATGTTTTTTGTCAAAAATGCAATGAAAACATGGACCCAAAATGGCTGCAGCAGTCACCTAGCCAAGGTTGACGCAAGATTTATGAGACCCATGTTGAAAGAACAGAATTGTCTGCACTGGAATTACCACTTTATTCAAACACATTGAAAGCAGGAACTTGGTCAACATCAAGAAATTTGCAACTCTTGTTTAATTCACAAGTGTAGGATCATTTTAGACATTGCAGATAGGAATGAATTCCTGCCAAATAGCCTGCTTGGAAAACAATGGAGCTAGACTCTGGAATCTACACAGAACCATACATCAATAGTTGCTTTTGAGCAACCGCGCAAACAGAAGGAAGAATGAATTCATGACAGTAAGAGAAGGAACCTTCTGTCTGTATCATTCTTTCATCATCTCAAAAAACAGTACTGGTGAAAAGCAGTTTGTGAAATGACCATTTACTGAGAATCAACAATAATTTAAAGAGCAGTAAGGCTCTGGTGGCTCTTGGGCCCTTTCATATTCAGAAATAGAAAATGAGATAAGTTGATTGACTGGTGAGTATTCCGTTTAGGGACTGAATGTCAACACCTGACTGGTTAAAGATATGTTTTATTTTTAAGGAATGTTTATAATAATTGATAATGTGTGAATTATTCATAGGATTCATCTGTAGTTGTAAAATTTATTGCCATTGATAGGATGATTTAGCATTGGTAATGCTCCTTTTAGCAGTAGCAAGGTTAACTGATAAGTCCAATGAGAAGGAGGCATTGCTAGATCTGGTTCTTGGGTATGAGGTGGCTGAAGTGGATCAAATGTCAGGACAAGAACATTTAAGGGATAGTGACCATTGTATCATAAGATTGAGGGTGACTATGGAAAGCAACAAGAAACAAACCAGACTAAGAGTAATGGGGCAAAGACAACTTCAACAGGATAAGAATATATCTGGGCCAAATAATCTGGAGTCAAAATATGACAGGAAAAATATTAGCTGATCAATGGGCTATCTTTAAGGCAGAGATAATTCAGGTACAGACAAGGCATATTCCCTAAAAAGAGAAAGATACGACAAGCAAATCCAGAGCCCTCTGGATAACTAAAAAACAAAGGTAGAAATCTTGAACAAAAATTAATTAAAACAGTGACCTTATAACAGGTGTCAGGTAGACAACACAACTGGAAATCAAACTGGAGGGTGGGTAATGTTGTTCCATTGTTTAAGAAGGTAGCAAAGACAAGCCAGGGAACTACAGGCCAGCGAGCCAGACAACAGTGGTAGGCAAGTTATTGGGGAGAATACTGAGGGACAGGATCAACCAATATTTGGATAGTACAGGAAGTCATGCCTGACAAATCTTTTAGAGTTTTTCAAAGATATAAGGCTCTATTTCCACAGCAGCAGTGGGAGTGGTGACGGCAAGGACCAGGGGGCTGCTGGGACGGTAAATCCTTCACTTTAAATACTTAACACATGGGATCAGTGGCCTCCATGTTTGCAGCAGCAGCCGGAGCGGTGAGGACCAGGTAGCTGCTAGGACGGTAAGTCCTTCTTTTCAGCAGCGGAGCTGAGTGGGAGCAGTTGAATTGTGCTCTGAGAAGGTGAGTGAGCTGATATATTTGGGCAGTGGCTAAACCCATGGCACCACATGTGTAATGTCTCCCACCCGCCTTCCTCCTCCACTGAAAACAGACTTTGTGGTGTGTTGAGAAGGTAAGGATTTTTTTTTATTGTGTGCTAGTAAGTAGAGTGATTCGTAATAAATTTTTCACTTAATTTATCTATTATTTGATATTATAGTAATACTAAGTTAAGCTTAAGAGTAAAAATGGCAGGAGATCCCAGACCCATGTTATGGTCCTTTTACTCAATGTGGGAGCTCAGGGAAGCAGCTGATGTCCCCGACTCCTACACGTGCAAGAAGTGTCCAGCTGCAGCTCTTGTTAGACCGCTTGACAGCTCTGGAGCTGCAGATGGACTCACTCTGGAGCATCCACGATGCTGAGGAAGTCGTGGATAGTACATTTAGCAAATTGGTCACACCACAGATTGGACTTGCCGAGGGAGAAAGGGAACGGGCGCCAAAGGTAGAAAAAAAGCAGAAGGCAGTGCAGGTGTCCCCTGCGGTCATCTCCCTCCAAAACAGGTATATCATCTTGGATACTGTTGCGGGAGATGCCTCACCAAGAGAAGGCAGTAGTAGCCAGGTTCATGGCACCATGGCTGGCTCTGCTGTACAGAAGGGTGGGAAAAAGAGTGGAAGGGCTATAGTCATAGGGGATTTGATTGTAAAGGGAGTAGATAGGCGGTTCTGTGGTCGAAAACAAAACTCCCAAATGTACGTTGCCTCCCAGGTGCACAGATCAGGGATGTCTCAGATTGACTGCAGGACATTCTGAAGGAGAAGGGTGAATAGCCAGCTGTCGTGAAGCATATAGGCACCAATGATATAGGTAAAAATGGGATGAGGTCAGACAACCAGAAGTTAGGGAGTTAGGAGCCAAGTTAAAAAGTAGGACCTCAGAGGTAGTAATCTCAAGATTGCTACCAGCGCCACGTGCTAGTCAGAGTAGAAATGAACGAATACACAGGATAAATGTGTAGCTTGAGAGAATGGTGCAGGAGGGAAGAGTTTAGATTTTTGAGACAGTGGGACCGGTTCTGGGAGAGGTGGGAATATGACAAATCGATGGTCTACACCTGGGCAGGACTGCAACCAATGTCCTAGGGGGTGCTGTTGGGGAGGGTTTAAACTAATATGGCAGGGGGATAGGAACCAAATGAGGATGTTAGTGGACAATAAGGAGGTAGTAAATAAAGTCTGTAAGGAACTAGATAATGAAGTCTGTGTGACTAAGGGGAAGAGTAGGCAGAGAGCAGGTGATGAACACAAAGGGACAGGTGGTCTGAGATGCATTTGTTTTAATGCGAGAAGTGTAGGAGGTAGAGCAGATGAAATTAGGGCTTGGATTAGTACCTGGGAGAATGATGTTACTGCTATTACTGGGACTTAGTTGAGGGAAAGGCAAGATTGGCAACTAAATATCCCAGGATATAGATGCTTCAGGTGGGATAGACAGGGAGGTAAAAGGGGTGGAGGAGTTGCATTACTGGTCAAAGAGGATATCACAGCTGTGCTGAAGGTGGGCACTATGAAGGACTCGAGAAGTGAGGCAATGTGGGTTCAGCTCAGAAATAGGACGGGTGCCGTAACAATGTTGGGGCTGTACTACAGGCCTCCCAACAGCGAGCGTGAGATAGAGGTACAAATATGTCAACAGATTACAGAGAGATGTAGGTGCAACAGGGTGGTGGTGACAGGAGATTTTAAATTTTCCCAGTATTGACTGGGATTCACTTAGTGTTAGGGGTTTAGATGGAGCAGAATTTATAAGGAGCATTCAGGAGGGTTTTATACAGTGGTATATAATTGTCCAACTAGGGAAGGGGCAATACTGGACCTGGTGTTGGGGAATGAGCCTGGCCAGGTGGTTGAAGTTTCAGTTGGGGATTACTTTGGGAATACTGATCACAATTTCATAAGTTTTAAAATGCTCATGGACAAAGACGAGAGTGGTCCTAATGGAAGAGTGCTAAATTTGGGGAAGGCCAACTATAGCAGGATTCGACAGGAGCTGGGGAATGTGGATTGGGAGCAGCTGTTTGAGGGTAAATCCACACTTGATATGTGGGAGGTTTTTAAAGAGAGGTAGATTAGAGCGCAGGACAAACATGTCCCTGTGAAAATGAGAGATAGAAAGGGCAAGATGAGGGAACCATGGATGACAGGCGAAATTGTGAGACTAGCAAAGAGGAGGAAGGAAGCATACATAAGGTCTAGGCGACTGAAAACAGGCAAAGCTTCAGAGGAATGTCGGGAAAGTGGGACCAATCTGAAATGAGGAATTAAGAGGGCTAAAACGGGTCATGAAATATCTTTAGAAAACAGCGTTAAGGAAAATCCCAAAGCCTTTTATTCGTAAATAAGGAGCAAGAGGGTAACTAGAAAAAGAATTAGCCCACTGAAGGACAAAGGAGGGAAGTTATGCAAGGAGTCAGAGAAAATGACTGAAATTCTTAATGAGTACTTTGCATTGTATTCACCAAGGAGAGGGACATGATGGATGTTGAGATTAGGGATAGATGTTTCATCACTCTAGGTCAAGTTGGCATAAAGGGGGGGGGGAAGTGTTGGGTGTTCTAAAAGGCATTAGGGTGGACAAGTCCCCAGGTCTGGATGGGATCTATCCCAGGTTACTGAGGGAAGTGAGAGAGGAAATAGCCTTAACAGATATCTTTGCAGCATTCTTGAGCACAGTTGAGGTCCCGAAGGACTGGCCAATTGCTCATGTTCTCCCCTTGTTTAAGAAGTGTAGCAAGGATATCCGGGTAACCGTAATTCAGTGAGCCTGATGTTAGTGGTGGGGAAGCTGCTGGAGAAGATACTGAGGGATAGGATCTGTTTACAGTTGGAAGAAAATGGGCTTATTAGTGGTAGGCAGCATGGTTTTGTGCAGGGGAGGTCATGTCTTACCAACTTGATAGAATTCTTTGAGGAAGTGACAAAGTTGATAGATGAGGGAAGGCCTGTGGATGTCATATACATGGACTTCAGTAAGGCATTTCATAAGGTTCCCCATGGTAGGCTGATGGAGAAAGTGAAGTCACATGGGGTCCAGGGTGTACTAGCTAGATGGATAGAGAACTGGCTGGGCAACAGGAGACAAAGAATTGTAGTGGAAGGGAGTTTCTCAAAATGGAGAACTGTGACCAGTGGGGTTCCACAGAGATCTGTGTTGGGAGCACTGTTGTTTGCAATACACATAAATTATCCGGAGGAAGGTATAGATGGTCTGATTATCAAGTTTGCAGATGACACTAGGATTGGTGGAGTAGCAGACAGTGAAGGGGACTGTCAGAGAATGCAGCAGAATATAGATAGATTGGAGAGTTGGGTGGAAAAATGGCAGATGGAGTTCAATTCAGCAAATGCAAGGTAATGCATTTCAGAAGATCCAATTCAAGAGTGAATTATATGTTAAAAGGAAAAGCCCTAGGGGAAATTGATGCACAGAGAGATCTGGGTGTTCAGGTCCACTGTACCCTGAAGGTGGCAATGCAAGTTGATAGAGTGGTCAAGAAGGCATACAACATACTTTCATTCATTGGACGGGGTACGAGTAAAAGAGTTGGCAGGTCATGTTGCAGTTGTATAGGACTTTGGTTCGACCACCTTTGGAATACTGTGTGCAGTTCTGGTCACCACATTACCAAAAGGATGTGGATGCTTTGGAGAGGGTGCAGAGGATGTTGCCTGGTATGCAGGGCGCTAGCTGTGAAGAGAGGTTGAATAGATTAGGATTATTTACATTAGACAGATGGAGGTTGAGGGAGGACCTGATTGAGGTCTACAGAATGTGAGGTATAGATAGGGTGGACAGCAAGAAGCTTTTTTCCCAGTGTGGGGGACTCAATTACTAGGGGTCACAATTTCAAGGTGAGAGGGGAAAAATATAAGGGAGATATGCATGGAAAGTTCTTTGCACAGAGGGTGGTGGGTGCCTGGAATGTGTTGCCAGCGGAGGTGGTAGATGCAGGCATAACAGCGTCATTTAAGATGTATCTAAACAGATACATGAATGGGCAGGGAGCAGAGGGATACAGATTCTTGGAAAATTAGCAAAAGGTTTAGATAGGGGATCTGGGTCGGCACAGGCTTGAAGGGCCGAAGGTCCTGTTCCTGTGCTGTAACTTTCTTTGTTCTTTGAAGAGGTAACTGAGAGGATAGTTGAGGGCACGGCAGTGGATGTTGTCTATATAGACTTTAGTCAGGCCATTGACAAGGTCCCGCATGGCTGACTAGTCATGAAGATCAGGTCAAATGGGATCCAGGGAATGCTAGCCAATTGGATTCAAAAATGGTTTGATGGTAGGAAGCAGAAGGTGATAATTGAAGGTTGTTTCTTTGCTTGGAGGCCTGTGACTAGTGGTGTGCCCCATGGGTCAGTGCTAGGACCTTTGTTATTTACATAAACGATCTGGATGTGAATGTGCAGGCATGATTAGTAAGTTTGCCAATGATAAAAAATTTGGAGGTATCGTTGATAGTGAGGAAGGTTCTCAAAAATCGCAGAGGGATCTTGATCAGATGAGATGGACGATTGGCAAATGCAATTCAATACAGATAAATGTGAAGTGTTGCACTTTGGAAAGTCAAACCAACGTAGAAATTATACAGTGAATAGTAAGGTCCTGGGGAGTGTTGTGGAACAAAGGGACCTAGGAGTACAAGTGCAAAATTCAGTGAAAGTGTGTCACAGGTGGACAGGGTGGTAAAGTAGGCATTTAGCATTCTGGCCTTCAGCAGTCGTGGCACTGACTATTGGAGTTGGGGTGTTATGTTACAATTGTACAAGTTGTTGGTGAGGCCGCACTTGGAATATTGCGTACAGTTTTGGCCACCCTGTTATAGGAAAAATATACTTAAACTAGAAAATGTGCAAAGAAGATTTATAAGGATGTTGCCAGGACTAGTAGGCCTGAGTTATAGGGAGAGATGGGCCAGGATACGACTTTATTCCTTCAACCACGGGAGAATGAGGGGTGACCTTCAGGATGAATGCATATCGTCTTTTTTTTAGGGATGGGGAATTGAAAAGTAGAGGGCATAGGTTTAAGGTGAGAGATGGAAGATTTAACAAGGACCCGACTGGCAGCTTCTTCACACAGAGTGGTGCATATATGGAATGGGCCACCTGAGAAAGTGGTTGAGGCAGGTACAATAGCAACATTTAAAAAAACATTGGCATAGATACATGGATGGGAAAGGTTAAGAGGGATATGGACCAAATCCGGGCAAACTGGAACTCGCTGAGCATGCAACACAATCAGCACGGATCAGTTTGGGTCGAAGGGCCTGTTTCCATTCTGTATTACTCTATGACTGTATGAATACAGAATGTTCAGACAGAAGATGAAGAAGCAAATTGGAGAAGGAAAGTGACAGTATGGAAAAAGAGGTTGGAAGCTAACATGAAAGGGAATCCCAAACACATCTATAGGCATACAAATAGTGGAACATGAGTAAGATTGATTCAGGAGCAAAAAGGGGGTTTACACTTGGAGGCAAAGACCGTTGCTGACATATGAAATTAACACGTCTTTAGCAAGGAAGAAGATGCTACACAAGCCACAGGGTAAAAGAATAGACAATTCAGAAACTATAAGGTTTTAAAATTGAAAAGGAACGAGTATTGGTTAAAGTTGACAAGGTAACAGGAGCAGATGAAATGCACTTAAAGTTATTCAGGAAAGTGAGAATAGAAACTATGGAGGCAATAACCATAATTTTTCAGTCTGCCTTTCACCTCGAGGAAGATTTCAGCTCATTGTACAATTGCAAACATTACATTTTTATTTTGAAAGTGATGTAAAGACATGCCCATATTAGATGCAGTGTCAAGATTCTTCTAATTGGCCTTAATGATCTTACATGGTAAGATACTAGCTAAGTATCTCCCTATTAGGATGCGGGGAGGCCATGCAACTGGGCTTACTCCAACAGGCAATTACATTTGCTGAAGCTCTTTCTGGGTGTGCAGCTGGATGATATCATGTGACAGCACAGTGTGTGGCAATCTCTGCTGCCAGTGGTAGCACTGCTACAGTACAAGGTTCAGGTCTCTGAATTGTCCTTGCTATTTTCTTCAATTATTGTCCTTTGATTATAATGGTTATTGTCCTTCACCATACAACTGCAAGGTTTAGAAGATTACGATGTTTTAGGACAATGTCTTTTGGTTTATAAGACAGTTTTTTGTGACTGTATCTTTGACTTTAGGGAAAGGTAGGGGTTCAAGTCCTATTCTGGAGATTTGAGCACAAATGCTAGGTCTACATTCCAGGGGAAGGCACTGGAGGTGTAGTCTTCTGAATGAGCTGTTAAATAAGTCTTGCCTGCCCTGACGCGTCAACTCAAAATACATATTTCAAGAATTCAGGAAATTTCCCGAGACAATGTTTATCCATCAGCCAACAGCATCAAAAATAAATTTACCTGGTCACTATTACTTTGCTGTATGTGGGAGCTTGCTGTGCAAAAATTGGCTGATGGGTTTCCAAAATGTCTGCATTGGCAATACTTCATTGGCTATAAAAGTAATCGAAGATATCCATTAGATTAGTTGAAAAGTGATATTAGCTTTGTTATTCAAGCCAGGCCTAAATGTACCAGAGAAGGTTCCTTGAAGAAAGTCACGCTACCTACACCCACATACCATTTCCCTCCCATCCCAAAGTCCCCAAACTCTCCTATGATCTCCCTAAAACAGACATTACTTTATTACTTTTCTGAATTAACATAAGATAGGATTTGGACTGCTGTAAGTTAATTTGTTTACATTTTATAGTAAGTTATTGAGAGAGGAGAGAATTTCTGCAATTTCCAACAAGGCAAAACCTAATCATTTCCCCTTAACATTCAATGGCATCAGTATTTCTGCCTCCCTTATCGGTGACATTCAGATCATTATCATTGATCAGAAATTGAACTGGATTAGCCACATAAATGCTGTGACCATGAGGGCGGGTTATATGCTGGGAATTCACCTTTTGTCTCCCCAAAGCCTGTTCAGCATTTACAAGGCACAAAGTATGTGATGGAATACTCAGTTGCCTGGAGGAGTGCTACTCCAGAAGGTCTCCACTCAAGACTTTTGGCACCATCCAGGACAAAACAGCCCACTTGATTGGCACCTCATCCACCACGTTCAACATTCACTCCCTTCACCACCAGTGCACAAATGGCAACAGCATGTACTATCTGTGTGATGCACTGCAGCAACTCTGCAAAAGCTCTTTCCACAGCACCTTCCAAACCCACCTAAGGCAAGGGCAGCAGATACATGGGAGCACCATCACCGATAAATTCCCAAACAAGCCATACACCACACTGAATGGAACTATAGTGTTGGATCAAAATCCTGGAACCCCCTTCCTAACACCAGTGTGTCCTTATGCCTCAAATACTGCAATAGTTCAAGGAGGTGCATCACTATCACCTTCTCAAGGGCAATCAGGGATAGACAATAAATACTAGTCTAATCAGCGATGTCCATGTCCCACAGGGGAATAAAAATACGTACTCAGGGCTGGCTGGGGGTGGTGGAACAATTTTAAGCACGATATACTTAGCCACATCCCCACCACGTTGCCTTTTAGTCTGTTCCTCAAGGCTTAACAACATGCTGTACCATGACTCAATGACTCACTCAGAAGTGTATCAGCAAGACCAAGACTGACCTTGGTTAATACTTACGAAAGCAAAAATGAACTTAATCAAGAGTGGCAGCACAACTTGTGTTGTTTGAATCAAGGCTGCATTTTCTACTCAAAACTGCATCTGCGTATACCATGGAAGATTGATTTAATGAGCTTCCCATGGTGAGCAGATCATGTGTATGTAAAGGGTGTTGTTCATCACTCAGCAGCTGTGCTGAGCTACAGCTTTCCATTAGTGAATGGGCATCCAACCAGCCATATCAAATGTGTTTTCCCAGGAAGTGCAAAGTAGCTAACTCCTCTGCTATGTCAATACCTCATTTGTTACAATATTCTATTTACTTACAGTACACACAGAAACACTACACACACACACTCAAAACACAAAAACACCATAGACCCACACAAAAACACTATACACACACAAATTCACTCACATATGCACAAATACGACACACCATTCACACAAACACATACAGAAATAACACACAACCTCACTTAAACAAACATATTCTCATGCATGGTGGCTCACTGGTTAGCACTGCAGCCTCACAGCACTAGGGACTCAGGGTTTGATTCCATCCTCAGGCAACTGTCTGTATGAAGTTTGCACATTCTCCCTGTGTCTGTGTGGGTTTTTGTCAGGTGCTCCGGTTACTCCCACAGTCCGAAGGTGTGCAGATTAGGTGGACTGGCCATCCTAAACTACCCAATGTGTTCAAGGATGTGTAGGTTAGGTGGGTTAGGCATGGGAAATGTAGGGTTACAGAGGTAGAGTAGGGGGATGGGATGGTCTTCAGGGGGTGGGTGTAGACTTGTTGGGCTGAATGGCCTGTTTCCACACTGTAGGGATTCTAAGGATACACAGGAAAAACACACTTATACACTCTATTCACTCATACACAAACGTTCACACAGAAGCATGATTTAAGTTCACATTCTCACTCACTCACACACAAATGTACACAGAAACACCACATCCATATAAGTCCTCACACACACACAAACACATACATACTAAATACCACAGAAATATTACACATTCACACACAACCATTTCACACAGCTCGATTTCCCCAGACCTCAAGTGTTAGTAGACCAGAGCATGCTCCAAGAAACTCAGGTCTCTGAATTGTCCTTGCTATTTTCTTCAATTATTGTCCTTTGATTATAATGGTTATTGTCCTTCACCATACAACTGCAAGGTTTAGAAGATTACGATGTTTTAGGACAATGTCTTTTGGTTTATACGACAGTTTTTTTGTGACTGTATCTTTGACTTTAGGGAAAATAAAAGGGGTTATGTGACCTATGCTGTCACGTAAGTTGGAATTTTCAATTGTCTCCGAAAGTAGAGGCAAATTCTGTTTGTAACTTTAGTCTATGATTTGTTTGAGAAGTAATATAGTTTTTAAAGTGTTCTTTTTGTATTTGTTTCAGTCAATTTTAAAAGGTGAAATCTTGTCATTTGTCCTTCTTTCAATGAATGAAAAGTTGAATTTCTCTTCAAAACCTGTCAATCCGAATTTAGATTGAAACATCATTCAATAACTAAACTCACTTGCATGAATGCAACCTGGTTGTAATAAAACAGCATTTATATATCAGACATGGTCTGTCATTTTTGATGTTTACACAATATTAATTTGCTGATGTTTTATTCAGTACTCCCTCTATTTCCCTTTTCACCAACAACGTAATTAACTTATTCTTAAATGTTGACTTGGGGACTACATTAACCTCGGCCACCCAGCAGAAATTGAAAGGTTAGACAGTTAAAACTGCTCAGGATTTTTATATTTGAGCTAAGTGTTAATGATTTTAACCTGCTCAACTGAGATGGTGGAACAGATGTTGTTCAAAACCATCATAATCCGTCATGATTTGGTCAGCCCTGCCTTAGGAACAATGCTATTTGCCGATTGATAAAACTTGCTAAACTGTATTTCAATCATATATACCTGTCTAACCAAAGGCACAGGCAATACAGTACTGAAAGCATCAGCCAATGCCATAACGTGGTAGGAGAATCATTTTCCACTGTGATTAAAATACAGGAATCTCCCTGTCATTTAGTTAATGGAGAGAGATCTATTTCCATTAGCAATGAGTGAAAAGCTACTCTTCTGATTTAGTTGTAGGAATGATTTTTGTTTTTGCTTGTGATACAGTGGGAATTGCTCATCATGTGGAGGACTGACTGGTTGCTAAACACCCTTTTTCACTGATCAAGAGACCTCCATTGCACAGGAAGTTTGTGTCAAAACATAAAATGTTATCAGTTGTCTTTCCTAGTTCTGGAAATTAATAAGACAAGGGTGAAAAGGTTGCCAAGGCAAGTTATGCAGCATCTAGGCAATGTGAGGAAGATGGTTTTGTAGTTGGACTAGGAATCCAAAGGCTAATGCTGTGGGGACATCCTGCCGTGGCATCTGGTGATGTGGTATTTAAATTATCCAATAAAATCTAGGAGTGAAAGCTGGTCTCAGTAATGCTCACTATAAAGTCATCATTGATTGTCATAAAGACTCATATGGTAATTAATGCTCTTCAGGGGAAGGAAATCTGTCAGCCCTACATGCGATTTCAGATTCACATCAGTGTTGTACCCTCTGAAGTAGCCTAACAAGCTGCTCAGTTCAAGAACAAACAGAAATGGGCAACAAGTGCTGACCTTGCCAATGATGTCTACATCCCTTGACATAATTGCACATCCAGAATAGGAGTATTATATGCATTAATTTAATGTGGCATCGCCTTATAGAAAGTACATGGAAAATACATCCAGATTTGGTTGGAAGACCAAGTTTGTAGCTACCACCATTGGATTAAATTAGAAAGACAGATTGCATAAAGGTTGCTTCTATTCCCTTTGATTATGGAAGATTAATTGGTTATCAGATAGAGTGATTGGAGAGAGAAAATGCTAACAGAATTCAATAGGGGAGATGCAGACAAACTATTTCCACTGATGGGCAATCATTCGTAAGTACTTTTTCATTTAAAGGAGAATAGAAACCAGAAACTGTCTCCCCCAAAGGCAATGTACTTTGGATCAACGGCAGCTTGGATGTGAGACAAAGGCAGGAAAGTAAGCATGAACTTATACATCTGCTAAGATTTAACTGAAAGATGGAGCTGGCCCAACAAGTTGAATGCCTACTCCCGTTTCTAAATTCCGGAAAATACTGAAATCACCACCGCTTACATATAGATCTCCTCAATCACGTTTAGGGGCTTGTGGATATGGTTCTGTTGTTAAGGAGGGTTGTGGACTGGGAGATTCTGTCAGAAGAAGACCAGAAACTTTGCTTCCCCTCAGACTTGCTTTTCCATTCTTCAATCGCTTGTGTGAAAGGTGGAAACTAAGGTATTTTATAACATCAAATGTCCACTGTTGCATCAGAAATTGTAGCACACAAAAATGTTCCAAAAGCTTCAGAAAAATTCTGTTGGTGCAGAAAATGTTAATTCAGGCTATTAAAATTCAACAAAGTGAACTGCAACACAGAAGGCTCCAATGAACCTTAGAGGAAATGATCTCTCAGCAGTCAGAACATGTCATCTATTATCACTCAGTTCATTTGGACTGTCAGGGTAGATATGACTTTCCCAATCAGAAAGTTAAAGAATCTAATTATTATATCCAGTTATTATAGAATGAGCACAGCCCTAACGAGTACCCTGTATTTTCTGTAAGAGTATTTACAGGATCTGAATCTTGTTGATTAAAATATTGTGCCTATTTCGAATTAAGTTGCAAACAGGCCTAGAAGCTTCCAGGCTAGTTTTGTGAGCTCTGCTTGCTATTTCACACTGCACGACTATCGCCACTCTGTCTACCATTGGAAACAGCTGGACAACTGCAGACATGAGAACAAGTGTAATACCTAAATCTTCAATTACTTTAACATTCAACTGGAAATTTATTCCATTTCTATTCTCTCCTCATTTTCTCACTATCCCGATTGAAATGTTTTGATAAATCCTTCTGAGGGTCAGTAACAATGTTGTTTTCTTACCAAGGACCAGATATATGGTCCAGAATGACTTGTCCACCTCCAATATTTCCAGCTCTTATGTGCAGACTGAAATCTGATCAAAACCTTTAGCCAGAACATAGTGGGAATCAGAAATCGCAACTAGGTGAGCCTTATATCTGGTCAGAGAACAAGAGTTAACATTTCGAGTCTGGTATGACTCCTTCAGAACTGAACAACAGAACATTCTTAACAGTCATATAAGACTCAAAACATCAACTCTGTTTCTCTCTCCACAGACACTGCCAGACCTGCTGAGTTTCTTCAGCATTTTCTTTGTCTGTTTCAAACCTCCAGGATCTGTAGTATTTTGCTTTTACTTAATCTGGTTGTCCACTTTTGTTGAATATTAAGTATTCAACTTTGTCTCTCTCTCTCTCACTGTCTACTTTAAGGCCGAATTCCTTTGTTAATTTTGACATTAAGAAGAATCAAGGTGATTTTCCAGAGTCCTGCCTTGATAAATAAATTTTCAGTATCAGCCTTTAGGATCTGAATAATGGAACATGAATTCCAGCCTGTTGGGAACAATAATTTCAGACAAAGAGACAATGGTACATTTCTTTTTAATGTTTCTATGGTGTGGCTGTCATTTCCATTCGTTGGCTAAACATGGTTTAGCACTTCACCTGCTGAGCCATGTTTCTCTAAAGGATGTCAGGCTCCATGTTCACCTTTCCCACCTTGAGTTGCCATGAACTTTGTCTCGGCAAAGTGTAGAGAAGGAAACTGGGACGAGCATCTAGACTATTGCAGAACACTTTAAATGAAAGAAAGCAAGGAAGCTCAATAAAGCCTTTGCAATCATTCATGTCACATTTCCCGATCTTCACTCCATCCAAGCAATGTTCATTGAACATTGATCTAAAGTATAAAATCATTCCTTCATCTGAGGACTTTTACTGGGTAACCTCAGCTTTAGACGTCAGGTGCAGTAATACTGCAAAAATTACACACTGGGGTCATGGAACATCTGCAGGCTGATTTTGAAAATAATTTTCACTATTGAGGTCCTGCATTAAGGTCAAATTATGAAATAAGAACATGAAATGTCAGCTATAAGATAAAGCATTTTCGAATGGTTCAGAGTTTGCTTCTGAAGTTCTGCTGTCAGATCTCAAGAAAGAGGGGAGCGATACAATTATCATAATAGTTGGGGGCAAAGCCTATTCAATGTGGAAGCCTGAGCCATGTAGAAGGAGCTGACATCATGGCTGTGAGATATATCTGTACATCCTCTTTAAATAAAAGCAAAATACTGCAGATGCTCGAAATCCAAGACAAACACAGAATCAAAAACATAGAATCATAGAAGATAGGAGCAGCAGGAGGCCATTTGACCCTTTCAGCCTGCTCTGCCATTCGTCACAATTATAGCTGATCATCCAACTCAATAGCCTAATCCTGCTTTCTCCCCATAATCTTTGATCTCATTCGTCCAAGTGCAATGTCTAGTCACCTCTTGAATACATTCAATGTTTTGACATCAACTACTTCCTGTGGTAATGAATTCCACAAGCTCACCACTCTTTGGGTGGAGAAATGTCTCCTCATCTTCATTCTAGATCGTCTACCCTGAATCCTCATACACATCCACCATCGGGAACATCCTCCCTGCACCTAACCTGTCCAATCCTGTTAGAATTTTATAAGTCTTTATGAGATCCACCCTCATTCATCTGAAGTCTAGCGAAACCAAACCCAACCTAGTCAATCTCTCCTCATATGTCAGACCCACCATCCCTGGAATCATCCTGGTAAATCTTCGTTGCACTCCCTTGAGAGCAAGAACATCCTTCCTCAGAAAAGGAAATCAAAACTGCACACAATATTCTAGGTGTGGCCTCACCATGGCCCTGTATAACTGCAATAATACATCCCTGCTCCTGTACTCGAAACCTCTTGCAGCGAAGGCCAATGTACCATTTGACTTCTTTACTGCCTGCGGCACTTGCATGCCAACCTTCAGCAACTGGGGCACAAGAGCGCCCAGGTCCCGCTGCACACTCCCCTCTCCCAATTTCCAGCTACTTGTACTTGTACATCCTCTTGAAGTAAAAGCAAAACACTGCAGAAGCTGGAAATTTGAGACAAACACAGAATCAAACACAAAGTAGGATCTGCTGTCCTTACCTAGAAGGAGCAGATTACCGCAGATGCCTGAATCTGTACTTCAGCTCTGATGAAGAGTCATCTAGATACCAAACGTTAGCTTGCTGTCTCTCAGTGGATGCTGCCTGCCTGACCCGCTGTGATCTCCAGCGTTTGTTGTTTTAGTGCTATCCTTACCTGGTCTTGTTTACATATGACTCCAGAGCAATGTGGCTGACTGCTAAGTGAACAAATTAGGGATGGGCAATACATTGGTTAGCAACTCTCACACCCTGTGAATAATTTAAAGCAAAAAAAAACCCTAGGCATTTGTCAACGTTGTGATCATTGCTCCCGGACTCTCAAGATGTGACTCCTGAACATCACAAGTGTGTATAACAACATTCCTGTGCGATATCGCGGGGATGTCCGACCATATTCAGGCACACGGATATTTCCTTTGAATGAAAGTGGCTTTTTTTTTCTGGGGATGGCGGTGGTGGTTTAAAAACACTCACACCTATTTGTAAGCTCGACAGTGCTCTGCAACATATTCAACCACATTTATTATGACCTAACCCGTTAGGTCACTGTAAGGAGTGAGATGCAGTTTCACCTTAACCAGAGACATATATAAAAATAAAGCAAAAGTGGGGGAGGGGAAAGGAGAGTTTTTAAAAAAAATAGTGCGGGAAACTCAAACTGAAATCGAATGGCAGTCAACGTTTACTTTACATCTTCGACCAGCGACAACTTGAGCCGCCATGACATGTTGGCCTGGGTCAACGATTCTCTTCAGCTGAACTACACCAAGATCGAGCAGCTGTGCTCGGGGGTAGCCTACTGCCAGTTCATGGACATGTTGTTCCCCGGTTCCATCATCCTGAAGAAAGTCAAGTTCCTGGCCAGGCTGGAGCACGAGTACATCCAGAACTTCAAACTGCTGCAGGCGGCCTTCAAGAAGATGGAGGTGGACAAGATCATCGCAGTGGACAAGCTGATGAAGGGCAAGTTCCAGGACAATTTCGAGTTCCTGCAGTGGTTCCGCCGCTTCTTCGACGCCAACTACGACGGGAAACCGTACGACCCGGTAGCCGCCCGCCAGGGCCAGGAGACCGGCCCGGCCCCCGGCGCCTCGGGCCTAGTCTTCAACAAGCCCAAAAAGACGCTGAGCACCCTGAGTGCCGCCTCTGGCCCGGACAGGAAGGACAAAGCCGTGCGGTCCTCATCGTCAGGGACCTCGCTGCTTCGCTCCAAGGCCTCCTCCCACCTGAAGTCGGGCGGCGTGGCGGTGCCGGCGACGCCGGTCCCGTCTCCCGCCAAAAGCGCCGCCGCCGCCGCTCCGGACAAGAGCAACAACAACAACATGGCGGGTAACGGCGACGCTCATGTGGCCGAGCTGGCCGAGCAAGTGAGGGCCTTGAAGAGCGACCTGCTGGAGCTGGAGAAAGAACGGGACTTCTACTTCGGGAAGCTGAGGAACATCGAGATGATCTGCCAGGAGAACCAGCAGGAAGATAACGGGCTGGTCCAGCTGGTGGAGAAGGTGCTCTACTCCGTTGAAGACGGGTTCAACCCGCGGGAGGCCGCCATTGAGCAGCCTGAGGAGCCAGAGGAATATTAACAGGGTGAGCCCATGACCCTCCACAGCTTATTGCAAATCTGTGCTTAGAGAGTGGAGACCCCCCTCGTTTGCCGCAAAGTTTTACAGAGAAAAAAAAGGTTGTGTGTATGTGTGTGCGCAAAGATGCTAGTGTAGGCTAAATTAAAGTGTACCTCCTTTCTCAATAAGCAGGCTTCCATTGATTTTATTTCCTTTCCTGTCGAACAGTGTATTTTTTTTGTGTGTGTGTACTTCTTCCCTGCCATTTATTCATTGCCTTTCGTAGTTGCCCTTGAGGTGGTGGTGGTGAGCTGGTGGAGATACAGTCGAGGTGCTGTTCAGTTGGGCTATCCAGCTTCGACCCAGCCACATTGACATTAACATGGGTGTTTATCGTTTACTTTTGCATAAGGGATATGTTCCCAAGGCAGTCAAGCCAATTGGACTAAAGCCTGGGGTTCTCTTCTGCTGGTGACTCTAGTCCATGGGGTAATCAGGGTAATCCCTTTCCTTAGTGAAACACCAAACTTATGTATATGCAGAAGGTTTATGCCATGGATATCGCCACTGCTTGGTTGAAAGCAGCCAGAAAAGAAAGATCAAATTTTAATCTGAAATGCCTTTTTCGCCATGAATCTTCAAGTGAGTTTGTGTTATGTTGATCAAGAACAGAAGTTGCTGGAAAAGCTCAGAAGGTCTGGCAGCATCTGTGTAGAAAAAAAATCAGAGTTAACATTTTGGGTTCGGTGACCCTTCCTCCACTGAACCCAAAAAATTAACACTGATTTTTTTTTTCTTCACAGATGCTGCCAGACCTGCTGAGTTTTTCCGGAAACTTCAGTTTTGGTTCCTAATTACAGCATCCGCAGTTCTTTCGTTTTTTTTGTGTATGTGTTATTTTGATGTTGACTGCAGTTCAGTCAGTGCTCTAAGCTCCATGTCAGACTGTTTCAAGCTCCATTAAGAGGATCTGTGCATGTAATCCAGACTGACATTTCAGTGCAGTACTGAGCGAGTGCTACGCTGCTGTAGGTGGTGTCATGCAAAGGACCCATTCCCAAAGTAGGGACTGATGGTCCTGTTGCACACGTTTCCAGTCTTCTTTGTAAAAAAGATAAAAACGCAAAATGTCAATTGGAGATTAAATGTTCAGCTTACCCTGCTATAAGAACAAAGATTGTTCTGTTATTGCCCCAGGATTGAGGACTGCGCATGTGGTTTGCATAGAGTTAAATTTATAGTGAAGGATCTGAGGAGAAGACAGACAGGGACAACAGAAATTCAGTGTTATGATTGAAATACGTGCTGGGTAACTAAAACAATTAAACATTTTAAAAAAGATCCACATGTAAAAAAAACCTTTCACAACTTCAGAACATCCCAAAGTGCTTTACAGTTAATACAGTTTACTTTTAGAGCTTCAACATTTTTTCAATGTAGAGATACAGCAACAAAACTATACTCAGGAAGCTGCACTGACAGCAATGTGACAGATAATCTGTTGTACTGATATCATGTGAAAAGTGAATCATTGCCAAAACACTGAGGAAATATCTCCATGCTCTTCTTCAAACAATGTCGTGGGGCTTTACTCCATCTACCTGAGAGGGCAGACTGCCTCAATTTAAGTTCTCATTTGAAAGATAGCACTTCCAAAGATGGAGTCTTTCAAAAGGAAGTGTTCCATATTTGTCTGGTGAAGAGCCTGCTGTAAGATATCGAAATAAATGCATTTCATTTCGAATCTGTCTGAGCTAACCACATTTTCCCTCCAACTATCAAACATTAGAATAGTGAAATTGTACAACAAAGTGCTCCTAATTTTACAATGTGAGACCCTCCTGTACACTCAGTTCAAACTGCTCAACACAGTAATTAGGGAGAGAACGCTTATCCTATTACTGAGGGCTATGACAGCATTCACCAATATCAAAACAGTATTCCTCACTTTAGGAATAGTTACAGTGTATGTAACTTCAAAGAAAACATCTTTCATGGGATATGGCATCACTAGAAACGCCAGTATTTGTTGCCCATCCATAATTACTGTTGAATTGATTGGCTTTCTAGGATCTTTTAGAAGGCGAGTAGGAGTCAACCACATTGCTATGGTTCTAGAATCAGACCTAGGGCAGACTGGTAAAGGTGGTATTGTGTTTTAGTTTCTTCAGGCCCAGAGTGGTCTAGCATGAATTAAGGTACCCACTTTCATAGTGCAACCGGTACAACATTCTCCATTGTGTATAGAGGTGTACGTACTTGCTCAGTTTCTGCCCTACTAGCCTGTTTAGAAACTATTCTATACCTCATTATTTTTCCAGGAAATCTAGTTTTATGTTCTATTTGGCACAGCTTGGTAGGCAATGGCTTAATGCTATTAGCACTCGACTATAAGTCCAGAAACCCAGGTAATGTTTTGGAGACCTGGATTCAAACCCTGCCACAGCAGCTGGTGGAATTTGAATTCAACAGTAATCTGAAATCAAGTGTCCAACGATGGCTATAAAATCCTTATCCATTCTCAGAAAAAACCCACCTGGTTCACTTATGTCTTTACGTGGCTTGGCTACATGTGACTTCAAACCCATGCAATGGTTGACTCTTAACTGCCCTCTGGGAAATTGGGGATGTGCAGTAAGTGTTCACTGAGCTGGTAATGCCCATATCCTGTAAATGAGTTTAAAAAAAACTCTAATTAAATCTTATCAGAGATAGTAGGAACTGCAGGTGCTGGAGAATCTGAGATAACAAGATGTAGAGCTGGATGAGCACAGCAGGCCAAGAAGCATCAAAGGAGGGTCTAGGCCAGAAACGTCAGCTTTCCTGCTCCTCTGATGCTGCTTGGCCTGCTGTGTTCATCCAGCTCTGCACCTTGTTATCTCTAATTAAATCTTTGTGGATATAGCATTTCTAATGCTGTGACTTCCTAATTGAGTTTTTACTTCTGTAAAGATTGTTATTCTGCAGTGATGGTGGTTCCCATCACCTTTGCTCCTCCACTTGAGGATTTTGCTGCCTGTCACTCGTGTGGTGGCCATTTTCACACACTTGTGTGTCTCACTGACTCCCACAGTATTCTCCTTGCTTCCAAAAGCATATTTCTGTGATAGGTCAGAATTGCATAATTCTTTAAATTTACACATCCTAATTCTAAACCTGGAATGTACAGGTTTTCCTTTGGGCCCTTCCCAGTTGTGTTGTTCCAGTGTAGTGTCCACGCACAATGATGGTCACACTTGATAAGAGTTGCAATGTTGTTTTTACTTATTGATCTTTCAGCCTGAATCACTGCACAGCTACAGGTTTCAACTTTTGTACAAGGAATTTTTGGTTGTGGCTCAGAATTCTTGATGTCTGGCCGAGTCAGTGATTTAACCCGGATTTGGGGCCACTCCTACAGATTTGCAACCTGAACCTTTGCTTTGAAGCTGCGGATTTCCATGGTCCAGCACATTTCCTGTCAGGTCTGGCATGCTTTCTGTGTCATTCTCTGAAATATTCTTGCGTGTAGAGTGTCCCCATGAGTTTTCTGGGGTTCACTGTCATCATCAGTCAACAATATCTGTTCCTTTTCTGGATTGTCATGTTTTTTTGTCATTTCCCCAGGTTTCTCCTGAATTCTAATTTCTGCTGGTTGACACCATTTAATTATTGCCACATATGTGTGGGTCCCTTCCAGCTTGAAGTAGCCTAGTGTGGATGAGGATATCCACCTTTCTGACCCATCTCTTGCTCAGTAAACATGTTATGTATTCCATTACAACAGACGTGAGATTGCTGGGATGTTGCCATGAATAGAGATTTTGAGTTATAAGGAGAGG
This sequence comes from Stegostoma tigrinum, assembly GCF_030684315.1. NCBI lineage: Eukaryota > Metazoa > Chordata > Chondrichthyes > Orectolobiformes > Stegostomatidae > Stegostoma > Stegostoma tigrinum. The sequence continues at coordinate 8,208,026 of NC_081380.1, forward strand.
CTGGATGGGTTGGGTCTTTTTTCACTGGAATGTAGAAAATTGAGGGTTGACCTTATAGAGGTCTATAAAATCGTGTGGTCATGGATAGAGTGAGTGGCAGGTGCCTTTTCCCGAGAGTGGGAATTTTCAAGGCAAGGCGTCTTATTTTTAAGGTGAGAGGGAAAAGATTTAAAGAAGATACGAGGGGTAATTTTGTTTTTACACAGAATGGTTTGTGTGTGGAATGAACTTTGAAAAGAAGTGGTGGGCGTGCTGGCAGTTGCAGCGTTTAAAAGATTTGGACAAATGCATGCATAATAAAAGTTTGGAGGGACACAGGCCAAACGCAGTCAGGTGGTAACAATTTAGTTTGGGACTATGTTGGTATGGACTGGCTGGACCGAAGAGTCTGTTTCCAAACTGAATGACTCTATGATTCTATAACTGCATTACTGTAACCTGTAAAATCAATATAACCTACTTTACCACCACGACTGTTGAAGCACACTAGCCCTAAATCCACCTCCTACAAGCTCCATCTTTACTCTAACTGAATCCCTGTTATAAGACGGGTGGTTCTGACTGAAATCAATTAGATATTAACCCATTCAGAACCGGGTACAATGGATGAGTGATTACATCCCAGAAGTGAACCAAATGGGTGTTTACAACAATCAGCAAGTTTCATGGTTACCATTACTGAGGCTGGGCTTACGTTCCAGAGTTTTACTAATTTTAAACATAAATTCCACCAGCTGCTATGATGGAATTTTCTCCCTTGTCCCCAGGCCCACTGGATTACTAATCTTGTGATATTACCTCTGTATTACCAGCGACAGCATATCTGCTGAACCTTAATTTACTTTTTGAGAATAAATATGGTATTATTTTACAGATAAGAGCAGAGAATACTGAAGCGGGTTAGTCAGCTTCTCTGGAGAGCGAAACAACTGTTTATATTTTGAGTCCAACATGATTTTTCCTGGAACTCTCAGAATTCGAAGCACAGAGTTGTTACCGGTGCAGAAGGAAGCCATTCAGACTACTGTGTCTGTACCAGTTGTGTGAGAGTTTTGACTTAGTGCTGATCTTCTGCCTTATCCTTGCAACCCTGCATATTGTTTCTATTTAAATAATCTTCCAATGTTCTACTGAAGACCTCAGTTGAACCCATCTCCCTTTCACTAGCAGGCAGTGCATTCTGCTCCTGAACCACTTGTTGTGTGAAGAAGGTTTTTCTCACCTATTTTACTGAAGATCCAAGACCTTCAGAGTAATTTTTACTTTAGTCCATAGTGCAAAATAGTTGATAAAATGTATGCTACCTAATATTTATGTTAATAAAAATAATGAGAGGAACATAGATCCATACAGCATGGAAACAAACTCTTCGGTCCAACTAGTCCATGCCGACCATGTTCCCAAAATAAACTAGTCCCACCTGTCTGCATTTGGCCCATATTCCTCCCAACCTTTCCTGATCATATAGTCATCTAAATGTCTTTTAAACATTGTAACTGTATCCACATCCACTACTTCCTCTGGCAGTTTAATCCACACACATACTAACGACTTTCTGTATAAAAAAGTGCCACCTCAAGTTCTTTTTAAATCTTTCTCCCCTCACCTTAAAAATATGCTGCTGAGTTTTGAATTCACCCACCTTAGGGAAAAGACCTTTGCTTTTCCCCTTGTCTGTGCCCCTCATGATTTTATGAGCTTCTCTAAGGTCACCCTTCAACCTCCTATGCTCCAGAGAGAAAAGTCCCAGCCTATCGACCTATTTTCATAACTCAAACCCTCCATTCCTGGCAACATCCTGGTAAATCTTATCTGAGCCCTCTCCACTTTAATAATATCTTTCCTATAACAGGATGACCAGAGCTGGGCACCAGAATGGGCCTCACCAGTGTCGTGTACAACCTCAACATGATGTCCCAAATCCTATACTCAAAGCAATGAAGGCAAGCGTGCTAAACGCTTTCTTAACCACTTTACCAGATTTCAAAGAATTATGTAGCTGAACCCCTTGGTGTCTCTGTTCTACAACACTACCCCAGGGCTCACCATTAATTGATTAAGTCCTACCCTTGTTTACTTTACCAAAACGCAAGACCTCGTATTTATCCAAATTAAACTCAATCTGCCACTCAGTCCATTGACCAAATTGATCAAGATCTGTTTGTAATCTCAGATTACAACCTTCCACCATCACCCTCTGTCTCCAATTTTGTATCCAATTGGCAAGCTTACTTTGAATCCCATGTGATCTAACTTTAACTAATTCAACTACCATGCGGAACCTTATCAAAGGCTTTTCCAAAAGCCAAGTAAACAATTACTGCTCTGCCCTTATCAATCTTGGTTACTTCCTCAAACAACTCAGTCAAGTTTGTGAAACATGGGTCCCCTCAAAAACAAAACATTGCTGACTATCTCTAATCATTCCTTGCCTCTCCAATACATGTAAATTCTATCTTTCTGAATCACCTCCAACAACATACCACCACCGATGTCGGACTCACAGATCTGTAGTTCCCAGGCTTCTGCTTATAACCTTTCTTAAATGAAGGCATAACATTAGCCACCCTCCAGTCCTTCAGCACCTCACCTCTGGTTATAGGTAATACAAATAATTTTGCTAGGACCCCTGCAATTTCATCCCTAACTTCCCACAACATTGTGGGATACATTTGATCACATATCAGAGATTTATATTTCAGCTGATCCAGAATAGACTATTTTTCATTATCAGGCAAAGTCAAAATTACCTCTAATAAATTTAAAATTAATAAACTTAACCAGAACATAAGGGGCTACCTAATAAACAAGAAATGTCAATGTCCATATCTGTAGTGGATGAAAGTAAGTTATGTTAGACACACATTTTCCTTTGATAGAAAATAGATGCCAATCTTCTGAAGTTTCCTCTCATTTTCTGAACTTAATTTCATGTGATGCCTAATGTCTTGTACATAGCCAATCTCCTCTTGGTAGTTTCCCTGTACAAAGTTTTTTATTTTGTAGCACCCCATTGCCTTGATATGAACCCCCTTTCCAGTTAACAGTGGGAAGAGGGCAGGAGGAGTTAAGCTGTCCAAAATGTGAAATGGGGACAACAACTCACAAATTGAGACTTGATGTCATTTTAATGGTGTTTGGTTGTTGTGTAGGACCCATTTGAGAGGTTTGTGCAGGATATTTTCCTAACATACCTAAGTTGGCTTACCATAGTGCAATGATTTAGGAGTCAGAATTATATTTCATATGTTAGCCATGTGCCCCTGGCTTGGGAAGCCCAGCGATGAAGCTGTTGGTTGGCTCCCACATTGAACTGTATTCTCTTTTTGGAGTAGGACCAGGAACGCTCTACACAGATGAACAAGGAAGACTCCAGCTTCCCCTCTGCCAATTGGAGTCCCTCTCTCCCTCCTGCTAAGATCTCGACTTTCTCCTCACCCAAAAAGCCCCCATATTGCAACCCATATCTCCAGCCGGATCACCCTCATCTCCAACTTTGCTGGTTCCCCATATCCTCCTCATCTCCCTTCAGATATCATACCCAATATTTCACACATGCTTCTCCTGTACCCAAAGTTAACCTCTGGTTTCCCTCAGGAGATACTTTACTAGTATCCACTCTTCACTTCCTGAATCTCTTGTAAAGGTGATTCACTTTCGGTGGTGAAATGCCAGTGAATGGCTGCACCCATTGGTATATGGAGGGGTTAGCCTACCACCTGCTGGTCATCCTGTGGAATTGCAAAACATTCTTTGACCAAATGATCCCCAGATAATAAAATAATAACAAGGTTTCTGTTCTTTTAACTTAATCAGCATAAATTAAACAAGATTGACAGGCAAATGATACTTCAAATAAAAAGGCAAATTTCACCTTGAATGGTCAATGCAACAAATGTCTATCTGAAAGGGCCACAAGCACCCACATCACTCCCCACAAACATGTGTTACTCCATTGCTATACCAGTTCTTTATTCGTGCACAGTAGGCCTGAGACCTATCCAGTATCAGCTTTCACTTTCAGGTTTAATGAGTAAATTATTGTCATAGAAATGTAGAAAATAGGTGCTGGAGTAAGTCATTCGGCTCTTTGGGCTTGCTACACGATTCAGTATGATTACGGCTGATCATCCAACTCAGTACCCCGTTCCTGCTTTCTCCCCATACCCTCAGATCGCTTTATCCCTAAAAAACTATATCTTTGCCTTCTTGAAAAGATTCAACATGTTACCTCAACTACTTTCTGTGGCAGAGATTTCCACAAGCTGACCACTTTCTGCATGAAGATATTTCTCCTCACCTCAGTCCTAAATGTGACCCTTGGTTCTGGACTCCCCAGTCATTGGGAACATCCTTCCTGCATTTACCCTGCCTAGTGCTGTCAGAATTTTGTTAAGATGCCCTCTCATTTTGTCTAACCTCCAGCAAGTGTAGTCCTAACCAATCCAGTCTCTCAGCATATGTCAGTCCTTCCAACCCAGGAATTAATCTGGTAACCCATTATTCAAACCCTTCATATCCAGAACACTGTTCCTCGGATAAAGAGACCAAAACTGCACGTAATACTCCAGGTGTGGTATCACCAAGGCTCTGTACAATTGCAGCAGGTCAAGACTGCTCCTGTACTCAAATCTGTTGCTATGAAGACCAGCACACCATTTACTTCCTTCATCGCCTATTGCACCTGCATACTTACTTGACTAACTGACTAATAAATCCCGATTAATGGTTTGGTCCCATCTGGGAGATTAGCCAGCTCTTTAGGGTCTATGAGCTAGTTACATGTTTTGCAGGTTTTAGACTCTTTTAGCCAACTCTGCACAGTTCTTACAAGAAATCTGCTGTTTCACTGAAGAGAAGAAAACTCTCCCATTCTGAGAAGGACTCAAACTTAAGGAGACTTAAGGGGAGCCAATGGCCTTGTGGTGTTGTTGCTGGACTGTTAATTCAGAGACCCGGATAACATTCTGGAGACCTGCGTTTGAATCCTATTATGGTCGATGGTGGAATATGAATTCAATAAAATATGTCTGGAGTTAAGAATCTAATGATGACCATGAGTCGATTGTCAGGAAAAACCCATCTAGTTCACTAATGTCCTTTAAGGAAGGAAACTGCCATCTTTACCTGGTATAACCAACATGTGACTCCAGACTCACAGCAATGTGTTGACTCTGAACTGCCCACTGGGCAGTTAGGGATGGACAATAAATGCTGCCCAGCCAAAAGACAAATTTCACCATGTAGAAGACTCTCCAAAGTGGCAAAGCATTACCTACATGGCAAAAAATCAAGACTCCTTACAAATCCGTAACTTGCCACCAAACACGGGGTCCAGGCCCGAAACATCAGCTTTTGTGCTCCTAAGATGCTGCTTGGCCTGCTGTGTTCATCCAGCCCCACACTTTGTTGTCTTGGATTCTCCAGCATCTGCAGTTCCCATTATATCTGATCACCAAGCCCGGTATCCACATTTTTACCAAGATGCTAGTGAGGTAGACTTGAGATTCACTTTTGCACAGATTACAGGAGCCAGCTGGTTATTTAAAATATCTCAGAGATAATAAGAACTGCCGATGCTGGAGTCAGAGATTACACAGTGTGGAACTGGAGGAACACAGCAGGCCAGCAGCATCCGAGGAGCCGGAAAGCTAACATTTTGGGTCAGGATCCTTTTTCAGAAATGGGGAAGGGGTAGGAAGCTCAGAAATAAAGATAGAAGGGGTGGGGTCTGGTCAATGAGTTGGGAGGAGCGGATAGGTGGGAGAAAAGATGGACAGGTTGTGCCTGCTGTGTTCCTCCAGTTCTACACTGTGTTGTCTCTTATTTAAAATACCCTGCTGTCTCCAATCTTGAGATGCGGGATTTTGATGGGTAGGTGTCTGAAATGTGAAGTGCACAGATTAGGCAGGTGAGCAGATTTGAATCTTGTAGATTCATTTAGGTAACTAAGGTGTCCTTCTGGAGAAATAAGAGGCTTTTTGGTTCTGATCCTGATGGTTGGGGAAACATGTAAGTTACACTTTGGAGGTAAGGCATCCTTTGGGAGAAGTCAAGTGTCCTTTGGAATTGTTAATAGTAGATACGTTTAAGGATAAAAATTTACTAGGACAGTTAAGCTGCTAAAGAGCTGTTGAAGCTGCCAAAGAATAGTCAAAGAGACCAATCAAGATATTTAAAACTCCAGTCATTTATGTCTCTATCATAGCCTTCCTTTTTCACAGTTTGTTTGACAATGCAGTTTTGGATTTATTGATGTGTGTCTGGGAATTATAATATTCTTTGATTTTAATTACATATTTGTTTCTATAAAGCTTTATTGAGACAAAGGAATTTAACCAAATACTTTTTCTCAACATAATGAAATTTTCAATATGCTTGCTAAGTTATTAAAACTTTGGCTTTTCTCATTTACGAATAGACCCCAAGGTCTGCCTTTAGTTTTATTCAAAGAATCCCTAAAATCTGGAAGGAGGAGTTTTGGCCTATCAGTTTGACACCAACCCTCTGTAGGATATCCCTGGACACTGTGGTAGGAAACCCATACAGACATGGGGAGAATGTGCAAACTCTACACAGACAGTCGCCCTGTGGTGGAATTGAACTTGGGTCCCTGGTACTGTAAGGCAGCAGTGCTAACTACTACGCCACTGTGCCACTCCATTCTTTTGTGGGAGATGAGCATTGCTCGCTGAACCAACATTCATTACCCATCCTTAATTGCCTTTATTATGGTGGTGGTAAGCTGCCTTGTTGAATTACTATAGTCCATGTGATATAGGTACATCCACAATTCTGTTGGGAAGGGATGTTCAGTGACTACTTTGGTACTGCCAGTGGTGGAAGGAGCAAATGTTTGTGGTATGGTGCTGAACAAGTCGGCTGCTTTGACCGGGTTTGTCGTGAACTGCTCTTATCCACGTGGGTGATCTATCACGTTCTCAGCCATGGGACATCTTTACAGGACTTTCTCAGGATAAGTCCCCTTTATTTAAGAAGATATGTTGTTTAATGGTAGGCAGTTCAGGGTTTGCCCTCCCCCTCCCTCCATATGGAGGGATTGTCTTATGAGCAAACGTTAAAAAGGTTGAGAACTCTATTCATTGGAATTTAGAGGAATGAGAAGTGATCTCATTGAAACATATAGGATTCTTAAGGGGTTTGACAGGATAAGCGATGAAGAGTGGGAGAGTTTAGAACCAGACAGCGTAGTCTCAGAATAAAGGAGTGCCAATTTATGACTGGGTGGAAGAGGAATTTCTTCTGTCGGAGGATTGTGAGTCTTTAGAATTCCATGCCACAGAAAGCAGTGGAGGCAGAGTCCTTGTGTATATTTGAGACTGAGATAGGTTCTTCATCTGTTGGGGAATTAAGGCTTACAGGCAAGATGCAGGAAAGTGAATGTGAAGACTGTTGGATCAACATGATCCTATTGAACAGTGGAGCATGCTTGAGGGTCTGAATGGCCTACTCCTGTTCCTATTTCTTGTGGTCTTAAGCAGCAAGTGGCATTCGTTCCACACCATTGCCAGGCAATAGCCATCTCCAACTAGGGAAAATTTGACCATCACCCCATGACATTTAATCACTGAATTATCATCACTGAAATCCCCCCATGTGGAGTTAATTAACAACAAACCTGGGCGATAACATTGAACAGACACTGAGCTGCATTAGCCATACAAATACTGTGGCCACAAGAACAGATCAGAGGCTTGGAATCTTGCAGTAACTCACCTCCTGACCGTGCAGCATTATAAAGGCACAAGTCACCCACTTACTTGGGTGAATGAGCCAACAACACTTGAGAAGCTTGCCATCATCAAGGACAAAGCAGCCCGCTTGATTGGCTCTTCATCTACCACCTTAAGCATTCACTTCATTCAACCACCAATGCACTGTGGCAGCAGTGTGCACCATGTGCAAAAAGTGATGGACTAATTCACCAAGGGTCCTTTGGCAACATCTTCCAAACCTTGACCACTGAGAAGGACAAGGGCGGCAGAAATATGGGAACACAGCCACATGCAAGTTCCACCCAAGTCAGATGTCATCCTGGACTGTAGGTCAGGAAAGCAACTCACTATCAGCTTCTCAATGGAATTGGTGATGGCCAATAGATGGTGTCCCAGTCAGTGATGCCCGCATGAATGAACAAGCAAAAATCTATCTAACTCATCTTGAACAAATTAAATGACCAAGATGCTGAACTTCTTAATATTTTTCCACTTACTATGTTTTTTTCAGCTGAAAGATCTCTAACTACAGCATCCACAATATTTCTCCTTTATGTTTTGAAGACAGCTACAAAGTGTTAATCAAGAACTCCCACCTCCATATGTAATTTACCTTTTTGATCTGAAATAAGCTCTGGGTTTTCGTTTCTTATCCCCTTGTTCTTGACATATTGGTGTTTTGTTTGATCTAATTGCTAATATGTTTTCCGTTCCCTCCTAGACTTCCTTCACTTCCTTATGAATTGCAGCCCTGCACTTTCTAGGCTTTCTGTAATATCAAGGATACCACAGAATTTGAGATGCCTGGGTTGTGGAATCCTCCCACTTCCAATTATGTTTTGGAGACTATCAGTTGGATTTTAAACACACCAGGTCAACTGTTCAGCACACCAAGGGGAATATCTGGCCTTCTAAATATTTTCTCCTTTACCGTAGCTACCTGCCCCTGATCTCTTGCATTCTGAAGGGTGCATTTTAGGCTAAGAATAAACATTAGTGCTTCAGGAAGCCTTTTCTCATCCATTACCATTGATCCCAAGTTTAAACCAGTTTGACCCAATAAAGGAAAAGGGTCGAAACATTTAGATGAGTCTTGGATGACGAATTTCTGGCAGTTACTTTCAGCAATAGGCTAAATAGATGCTCACTGTTCATTTCCTGTTCACTGTTGTTTTATTCTTTTTATCATTTTTGGTTGGGAGCTGAGAGTGGAAAAATGACCTTTGGACTGTGAGCAGAATTTATGTTGTAAATAAAGAATCAAATTGCTATTTGCTAATAAGGCCAGGCCCGAAAGTTATTTGCAGGTCGATTCTTGTTAAAATATACTCACTAAATGCTTCAACTGTGGAGAGGCCTTATACTCAAGCTGATGGTAGATGTTGAATGTTAACAGAGACATTGTGGGGAGACGTTCAGTCTGACAGGGAGAAGTCAGAGTTTCAACTGGTTTTTGATATGGGTTTGGATCAGAAAGATTCTGTTTGCGAAAGCTAGTGGATGGAAGTATGATTGCTCCCTGGTTATCCTCTCGTTATCAACTCACTGAAAGCTTGGAGAACAGAAATTCAGTGCTAAAAATTAAATGAATATTCCTTAGAACCTACTGCAAGCCAACTGCATACATTGGCATCGTCAGAAACCAAGTACAATACGCTGGAGATGTTATGGATCACAGAAACAACTTAAATGAATGGGCCAATTACATCTCATTTATTTTTCCCTTTTGATTTATCCTTTAACTGTGTCATTTGTCTGTCCTTCTGGAGATTGGGGGTCAAAATTAAAGAGCGCGTTTGTCTTCGACATTAATTAGATTACCTCATGGTTTAACTTTACCCTGCTAAAGCTACTGCACATATATTATTGATATATTGGTAAACCTTTTATTTATAGTAGAAACCTAGTGTCTGATCTTAGCTGTTCACAAAATCTGGGTACAGGTTGTTCAGAAAAGTCTGGCTAGGAACCATTGGAGTTAGTTTTGAGATTTATTGAGTATTATAGTTTTAGACAGAGGTAGGAGGGCTGATTTGATTCAGCTGTCTGTGTCTGTGTCGTCACAAATAAAGGACCTTGTCGTCTTCATCTGATCACATATAAAGCAAGTTTCATACACCATAAAGTGTTGCCAGTTAGAGTTATAGAGTCGTACAGCAAGAAGAGACCCTTCAGTCCAACTCATCCAAGCTGACCAGATATCCTAAATCACCTAGTCCTGTTTGCTAGCATTTGGCCCATTTCCTCCAAACCCTTCCTATTCATATACCCATCCAGGTGTCTTTTAAATATTATAATTGTACTAGCCTTCAACACGTCCTCTGGCAGTTCGTTCCATACTTGTGCCATCTTCTGTGTAAAAAAGATGCTCCTTAGGTCCCTTTTAAATATTTTCCCTCTCACCTGAAACCTATGTCCTCGAATTTTGGACTCCCCTGTCCTTGACTATTCACCCTATCCATGCCCCTCATGATTTTATGAACTTCTGTAAAGTCACCCCTCAGCCTCTGACGCTCCAGGGAAAATAGCCTCAGACTACTCAGCCACTCCCTATAGCCTCAACCCTCCAACCCCAGCCACAACTTTGTAAATCTTTTCTGAGCCCTTTCAAGTTTCACGGCATCTTTCCTAGAGCAGGGAGACCAGAATTGCATGCAGTATTTCAAAAGAGGCCTAATGTCCTGGACATCTGCAACATGATCTCCCAACTCCTATACTCAATACACTGACCAATAAAGGCAAGTGTACCAAACACCTTCTTCTCTGTCCTGTTTAGCTGGGACTCCACTTTCAAGTAATTAAGAACCTGCCCCAAAGTTCTCTTTGTTTAGCATCAGGCCCCAGGACATTACCATTAAATGTATAAGTCCTGTACTGATTTGCCTTTCCAAAATGCAGAACTTCACATTTATCTAAATTAAACTCCATCGGTCACTTCTCAGTCTATCGGCCTATCTGATCAAGGTCCATTTGTACTCTGGGGTAACCTTCTTCACTGCTGTCTACATCTCCAATTTTGGTATTATCTGCAAATTTACTAACCACATCTCTTGCATTCACATCCAAATTATTTACATAGATGACAAAAAGCAGTGAACCCAACACCAAATCCTGCGATACACTGCTGGTCACAGGCCTCCTGTCTGAAAAGCAACCCTGCCACCCACTGTCACCTACCTTCTAGCCAACTTTGATAGCTAGTTCTCCCTGTATTCCACGTGATCTAACCTTGTTAACCAATCTGTCATGCAGAACTTTGTTGAACTTTACTGAAGTCCACTTAGACATCATCCACCGCTCTGCTTTCATCAGTCCTCTTGCCACCTCTTCTAAAAATATCCTGCCAATTTCTTAATGATCTATACTATTACATAATATGTTATATTGGTGACAATGCACAGCAAATCTCAAGGCACAATGCAAATTCCACCTATAATTTATAATGTACGCACCAGCACAGTAAATTACCATTTCAAATTATTATTTCACAGGACTCCATCCACGCATGCTTCACATTGACTTTGCTCTAACATTTATGAAGTCTGGAGTATAAAGAGCAAATAGCTAAGAGTGTTTCATCTGTGAAGCTAGATCACATGGAGCAGGGAGCTGAGGGAAGAAGTTTATGAAGCAAATCTCTATAAACAGTTAATAGTTTGCACCAGTCTACTTCCCAGTCCTCATCTGGGAAAAGGATCCAGAATCCCCCAATCTCACACAATGACAGACTCCAAGACAAAATCTGTCACAAAGCGATGTTATCTCGTAGCCTTCTTTTTAGCAGCCTGATTTCACCAGCAATAAGTTTCTGTTATGATCCCTACAGAATACAGCTCTAAATAGTTCTGTTGAAGAAATTTTTGTTATTATATGCGCACTGCGGTAGAAATTTTGTCCTTCTGGCAGTATAATGTGCTGCTATCATGACACACATCACTCATTTCAAATGCTGATTTTGTCCTCACTGCAAACGTTGCAGCCAGGATCTGAATCTGATTCAACCATTCTGTCCTGTAGTGCATTTGTAATGAGATTTGCTCTGAACAAAGCTTCAATTTGAATACCATGGTTGGATTTTGAAAGTTTAGACGGTGAAGCACCAGATTTGGATTTCCATTGTGTTCTGTTTTTAATAAGAATCATGTTGGAAACATCATTACAACGTAGGTATAGTGATCCATTGCATTAAACAAACAGTAGAAAGACAGATTCACCCAACATTACTGCTCCAAATTATACAAATATGCCAAAAAGATGTACTTTTTTTTCTTTTGATATATCACTAGTTAAATAATTGTTAAAATTTACACAGTCTGATTTGTCTTGGTGTAAATTTAAATCTATAAATTCCTGAATACTTCAACAGAAAGACGGTCAAAATGGTGATTGTCCAAATAGACACAAGCAGTTTTTCAATAACTGGACAAAGGAATAAAATTAGAATAAGATGTGAATCCAGAGGCAGAGAATGAGTACAATGAAATTTGCCAGAGTTTAAATGAAAAATATCCTAGAATTGTGTGAATTGAAAAGATAACACAGCTGCCAATGTTTCTAGAAAAGCGGCCTTGAGACAAATAATGTATTTGAAAGTGACGGCACAAAAATTAGATATAGATTTTAAACTAGGAATGAATAAGACAGAAATTGTTGTTCAACGCCTTAACATTGAGGAAGAGAAAAGTCCTCCTTACAGCACATAGGTTGCGTTACCCAAAATTCAGGTCCAAATGAAACAATTAAAATTGAACTGACATTGGCACAAACATGAAGAAAAAAGAGAAATGAAGAATTTGAATCCAAGAAAGAAATTAAAGAAAAACCTGAATTCAAAGCAGAGGGAATAAAAGGAACAGAAGAAGAAATGAGAAAACTTGTTGAATGCCAAAGATAAAATAAAAGGAACACCTTGAATTGCAATGAGAGATGGGAAGAAGCCAGGAAATTTGAACTAGAAAGAGAAATGTTTGATTGCATGAACACAGGGTAGCAGGCAAACTTAACGATGTGTCAGATTTAGAGATAATGGGAACTGCGATTTAACTCAGTTTTAGGCTTGGTGAGCAACATACACCGAGTTCATTGAGGAAGGAATTGAAATTTGTTTTGTGTGTTTGAAAACATTGCTGGCAAGTTACAATGGCGGCAGGAACGCTAGACACTTTCAATATAAAATGTGTTCATGGGGAAAGCATTAGAACTGTACTTGTGTCTTTTGCATATACAGAATGGTGATTATAGTGAAGAGTGCTCTCACTCAATGCCTGGAACTTATCAAGAGGCATACCAGCTGGAAGTTTAGAAATCCAAGGAAGAAACAGAATGAAACATTTGTCTAGAGAGAATTAAATGATGTTTGAAGGGTGGTATAGGTGAAGATACAACAAGACTTGAAAAACTTGCAGAGAATGACACTAATGCAAAAGATTTGAAATAATATCTCAATAGGAATAAGGCCCCACCTGAAAGAGCCTAGGGTTTCTAAGGTAAGAGCAACTGTTATTATGTTGATGATTATGTATTAATTATCTTAAAAACATGTTAGTAACAGCCAACCATTGTTTGCAAACCCACAAGGAAACTGCAGAGAGAGATCTGATAATGAATTCAACACCATTACCAACATTGTAGAATTGAAAACACAACCTCAGAGTCGTAAAAAAATAAACAGGGGATGATAGATATAATTCAAGGGGATCAATATATTGTCATTATCAGAGATGAGATCTGAAGGCAGATTATTGAAAATCAAAAATCAAACTGCAAAGACCAAAACCAAGGAATTGTCACGCCAGTAGGGTGCACTTGTGACAAACCAACAGCTTTGAATGTATTTACCATTGGAAAACATCAGAACACAATGAATTGTAAGAATTTTGTGTTCAAAGGAAAAATTGCACATTTTTGACAGTAAAGCAGGATGACAAATTAATGTTCTTAAAGATGTGAGTTAGCTCATTCACTAATGGTGGTGACTGAAGGGAAACAACTAAAAGGCACTCTATTTAAGAATGTATTTATTAAGGATATAAATTAAACTATAAATGTTTAATTTTTTTATTCATTTACAGGATATGGATGTCACTGACCATGTCAGAATTTATTGCCTACCCCAAGTTGCCCAGAGGGCAGTTAAGAGTCAATCATATTGCAGTGGGGCTGGAGTCACATTTAAGCTAAACCACATAAGGATGGCAGATTTCCTTCTCTAAAAGACGTTAGTGAACCAGATATTTTCTTTCTGACAATTGGCAATAGTTTTATGATCATCATGAAATTCTGATTCCCAGATTTCTTTTTTTATTGAATTCACATTCCACCATCTGCCATGGTGAGATTTGAACTCGGATCCCTATTGCATGGAATTCAATTAAGATGTTGAATGTACTGTTCTATGTTCTAAGAGTTGTGGAAGCAGATGACAACTGCAGCACTCAAAGCTGGTGATGGAACAAAAGAAGGCAGAATTTGAAAACCAAATGACATTGCTGTCATTAACACTGACAGCACAATGCTATGAGAAAAGTTTAGTCAGAGAGTCATACAGCAGGAAACAGATCCTTCAGTCCAACCAGTCCATGTGAACATAATCCCAAATGAAACTAGTTCCACCCACCTACTCCTGGCCCATATCCTTCCAAACCCTTCCAATTCATGTACGTATGAAAATGTCTTTTAAATGTTGTAATTTTGCCCACATCCATCACTTCCTCAGGAAGTTCATTCCACATGCTAACCACCCTCTGTAAAAATCTTGGCCCTCATTTTTTTTTACATCTCTCTTTAATCTTAAAAATGTGTCCCCTAGTCTTGAAATCCCCCACCCTAGAAAAGTGATAACCACCATTAACCCTATCTATACCCCTCATGATTTTTTAAACTTCTGTAAGATCACCTCTCAACCTGTTATGCTCCAGTGAAAAAAGTCCCAGACTTCCTTTATAACTCAAACTTTCCATGCCCAGCAATATCCTGGTAAATCTGTTCTGAACCTTTTCCACCTTAATAATTTCCTTCCTATAACTGGCCGACCAGAACTGGGCACTACTGCAGAAGAGGCTTCACCGATGTCCTGTACAACCTCAACATGACTTGCCAACTTCTATACTCAAAGGACTGCGCAATGAGGGCAGACGTACTCAGCACCTTTTTTTTTAACTACCCTGTCTATATGTGATGCAAACTTCAAAGAATGATGTACCTGAACCCCTAGGTCCCCCTACTCTACAGCACTACCCAAGGCTGTACCATTAATTGGACAAGGCCTACCCCAGTTGTACCAAAATGCAATACATTGCATTTATCCAGATTGAAGTCCATCTGCCTTTTTCCACCCCATCGACCCATTTGTGCTTGAAGTGCAGGATGCGCTTGAAAACAAATAAAAACTTCAAAATCGTAAAGCAGTTGCTGTTGTGAAGGTTCATGCTGCATGGAAAAACAAACCTCAAATATTTGAAAGCATTTGTGAATTAAAAACAAGTATCATGATTTTCTGACTATCACTATAACCTTTGCAAGGTTGTTCATTCAGCTGAGGCAATAATGTGGTGAAAGAAAAACACTGAAAATTTAAATCATGGGAGTGATCTTACAGATAGAATAACCCTGCGTTGAAACAGGAGGAGGACAATTCAGGTGTTTGGCTGAGACTTTCTTTACAGGCATGAATATTAAAACAACTGTGTTGAGGCGTTAAAACTGGAACAGTATTGTTGAGATACTATGTTAAATCCTGATGATAATGCTGTTGTTTGTCACAAGAACTAATCTGACCAAACCAAGTTTAGTTTTCTAACCCAGGACAAGAAAAAGCTGTAAACTTAACATAACAGGAGAAAGGAGATTTGCTACAAAGAATGATGGAAAACACACCCACCAGCAGCAAAACAAACTCACATGGAAGAGAGTTGAAATTCCTAGAACTTGTATAAACTGAGCGGTGAATCCTAGCTGCTACATGAAATTGGGTGTGAAGGGTTATGTCACTGTAATACTGTCACAAAAGTGCAAATTAATGATGAAATATGAAGAGAGAATATTACCAGTAGTGTATATAGTATGTTAGTTAGTGGAGTGTATGCAGTGTTACATTCCATATGAACATACAAATTCGTAGCAGGAATAGGCTATTCAATTCCGTTAGACAGCTTCCTCATTCAGTAAAATTCTGACTGGTCTGATTGAGACTACAGCTCCACAGTTTGATCTGAACACCTCTGAGTTCTTTGTTAGTCAAGGATCTGTGCCAGCTCTGACTGTCAGGTTCCTTGCGGGTATACACTTTCTGTCAGACAGAAGGGAGAGTGTTTGAAAATTACACTGGCCATGGCTTGAATGGAAATAACCCCAACTCAAGCAGTCCAAGCCTGATCGGTGATATGTCCATCAATTTCAAAGGAAGCAAAACCCTCACCCAATTTCAGTCAAACAGCTGGGAAATTGGTGTACACAGGGCACACAGAAGAGGTAAATCAGCAATAATCATCTGAAAACAAGAAAGAGGATTTCCTTTGCACTTCCTCAAGTTTTGCATTTTCAAATTCTTTGTTTAAAAATCTGGCCTCTTCCACAATTCATATCTCCGGAGTTTCCCCAGCCCAAAGTCCCTCAGCGTCAGGAGTGAAAATTTTCTCTGCTCTTTCCACCTATGGCTGTATCTTGCAAAGACAATATGTGCAGGGCTAAAACAGTCATAGGAATTTATTTATATAATTTTCTATTTTACTTGTTAAGATACATTTGAAAGTGAGGGAACTGGTTAGGTTTACAAAATGTCTGTCAGAGTCAAATTACAAGCTTTAATTTGTAAGTTAAGTACACTCAGACAGAATCTTACAGGAGTCCGATTGGGCTATGGTGAGACATGGGCAGAATTGGGCAAGAAGTTTAGCGAGATCTATCTCTCCATCAAGATTATGTCACTCCATCATTTATACCTTTCACAAATAGCATGGCAAAATTCTCAATGGGCAGTAATGAGTTACCAATTAATGGTTGTTATTGAATGTTCAATGCCTTGTTAACAGCACAACTCACCTCATGAACATTCAGCCTCCCAAACTCTTCACAAACCTTACCAAATTCTCAAAATAGGAAACCCCGACCTGTAAGTGAGAGCAGGTTGCTTCAGCTCACCATCTGCTCTGAATGACCTCTATGTTGGACACCAGGAACAAATCTGTCTGGGCACCAGCCACACCCACCCCACAGCTGCAGACATTGGCATCTGACATGTGCCTGTGAGAAGCCCCAGGACACTACTCTGATTCACTTACAGGATGCTTCTGTTCTTTACCATTGCACTACAGTCTGCGCAGGTAACTCTCACTGGTAAGGCAGCAGCAAGGACACTTTGCACTCAGGACATGCACCCAGCTCATGGAGTAGACCATGGAGACAGTAATACCGCAGGGTAAAAAGACGAGTGTGTGTTGATTATCAAGAGAAAAAAAATAAAGAAAATTAGGAACGTTGAATTAGAGCCAACAGAGACGGCAATTCAGTTCAAATAATCCTTCCTGTCCCCTGCCCCAGTTCTGATCCTTTTTCTGAAAATTGCTACACAGATACCTCTTCCTACACATTTAGACACATCTTCATATATTACTAAGTTTGGTCGATCATCAGAATCTTCCGATTTCTTCTCCAGGGCCCGTTTGAGAGCTTCATAGCCAATTAGTATCACTGTGTTTGTTCATCCAAGCAGTTTCCACACTGCACTGTCATACTCCTTTCACAACTGAAAAATAAAGAACACAATTAAGTGGAGGCCAGATTGAAGCCTGTTATTTCTTGTTTTGACATTGATTGCATTGATCAGATACAGTGTTGATCAGAAATACCACAGTTTGAAATGATTTCATATTGAATCCCTCAGTATTACTCTGTACTGTGACACAAGCTAATGCAGGCTTCAGCCTGTGTGTCGTCTGTATGCTAAGAAGTGTGCGACTGGTTTCTTCATCAGCAGTGATTGATTCCATTGGCTAAGCACCAATCCAGTCAACCATGAATTGATCACGAATCTGACAAATGATATCATTACCTCAACATTGCAGCTAATGGATAGTGAAATATCTGAAAGTTGTTAAAGAAATGTGTCACATAAAATTATAACCTTGGAAGGACCCTTGAAGTACAGTGATAATGTCCCTATCTTTCAGCTAGGAGGCCTAGGTTCAAATCCCACATGTTCCAAAGCATCTCTGACAGGCTGGTAAGGAAAATATAAAAAATTGTAGCATTATAATAAACATAGGCAGAAGCCCCTTGAGTCTGTTTGCTGCTCAGTAAGAGGTTCTGTTCCAGCAAGAAATCACCATTCTGCAAACTATGCTCATCTGTTCTATAAGGGAACATGCTGACCCATCTGGTTACTGGAGTGAGGATGTGGGAATTTTCACAGTCTGTCCCGAACTGATGCTTGTGGTGCTTAAAATCCTCACTGCCCTGTTTCAGTCCTCTGAACCTGGATTTTGATAAGGGTGTAATTAGCTAATTAGCCAGGACTATGTTGCCCTGGTTTGCTATTATTCAGCCTGCTAAGTGTGAGCATTGAGGTTACACTGGATTTCCTGAGAATGAATACAGCATAGTCACTCTGCAGTGGCATGAATAACAGGGGTGTCTGGTACCATTGACTATCTGGATATTAAGGGAATAGATCCCTTCCAGGCGAGTAATTTATGAGGTTTGTGTCTTCGTCATGGAGATTGGTGGCTCCTTCCACTTGTGGCCAATCATCTAGTCATGGTGGCCACAATACTCTGTTCATACTTGAGCTGATATCAAGTGGGATGCGGGCTGATTGTTGAAACAGGGATGTCAAAGAGGTGGCTGTGCGGGGAGAGATGAAACACCTGGGCAGCACAGTGGCTGAGTATTTACTACTGCTACCTCACAGTACCAGAGATCCAGGTTCAATTGCACCTGTGGAGAGTTTGCACATTCTATTCTATCTGCGCAAGTTTTCTGAAGGTGCTCTAGTTTCCTCCTGAAGGCCAGAGATGTGCAGATTAGGTGGATTAGCTCTGGGAAATGCAGGGTTACAAAAATAAGGTGGGGGATGAGTCTAAGTGTGATGATCTTCAGGTCAGTGTGGACTTGATGGGTTGAATAGTCTGCT
Source organism: Stegostoma tigrinum (assembly GCF_030684315.1). NCBI lineage: Eukaryota > Metazoa > Chordata > Chondrichthyes > Orectolobiformes > Stegostomatidae > Stegostoma > Stegostoma tigrinum. Next base: position 8,226,890 of record NC_081380.1, read on the forward strand.
TCCATACTGTAGGGAATCTGTGATTCACCGAGGAATTATTTGGGGGCCTTGGTCAAGCAGAGGGTGTGAGTTATCCAACAAGGGCTCCCATTGTGACCTCATGCAGCATCCTAAGACAGGAGCACTGAAACTTTGGAATCTCATTCAAGACAAAGTCAAGCCTAGGCCTAAGATAGTGATAAGATGAAAGGCATGTTGCAGATTCTGACCCATAACTGACTTCCAGAATGTGCAGAAACAGCCTTCAATTTACAGGTAATACATGAGGATGGATGGAGAATTGGCTAATTCACAGGAACAAGGCATTTTTGATTTGGCAGGCTGCAATCGTGGAGTATCTCAAGAATCAGTTCTGTGATCTTGGCTCTTTATAGTCTTAATCATTTAAATGAAAATTGGTTTATGATACAAAGGTGAGAAGGCAAGGAGAGGTAGACAAGTTAAGTGGGCACATGGAGTTTAATGTATGGAGGTATGAAGGGATTCAATTTTACATAATAATAAAGCAGAATATCTTGTAAAAGATTTGTTGGTGTTTAGAGGGGCATGACTGTAAATGCATAGGGAACACAAAGTTAATGTGCAGGTGCAACAAGCAGTTAAGTGACAGCAGATGTGGAGAAGATGTTTTCATTTATGGATGAATGTAGAGCTAGCGTTATTGAAGAAAAACTGGGGCTCACCCATTTAAAACAGATGAAGCTAGTTATTTTCTGAGGATTGAGTCTTCAGGAAGAACTCTCTTCCTAAAAAGCTAGTAGAAGCAGAGTTCATAAACATTTTTAAGGCAGAAGTAGATAGATTCTTGTTAAGCAAGGAGTAATGGGGTGAGCAGATTATTTGTAGATGTGGTTCCAATCAAACAGGCTGTCTTGTCCTGGTTGGTGTCAAGTTTCTTGAGTGTTGTTGGAGCTGCACTCATCCGGTGGGGAGTATTCCATAGGACTGTTGACTTGGGCTTTGTAGATCATGAACAGGCTTTGGCAGTCAGTCAGTGAATTACTTGTAACAGAATTCTTAGCCTCTGATGTGGTTTTGTAGGCATGGTATTTATGTGGCAAGTCCAGTTGAGGTTCTGGTCAATGGTAGCCTGCAGGATGTTGATAGTTTGGGATTCAGCAATGGTGATACCGTTGAATGTGAAGGACCAGTTGGTTAGATCCTGGGTTGTTGGGGATGATCCTCACCTGACATTTGTATGACATGAATATTATTTGCCACTTGCTAACCCCAGATCTAGATCTGCTCCAGGTCTTGCTACATTTGGACATGGACTACTTCAGTATCTAAGCAGATGGTCATAGAATCATGGAATCCCTACAGTGTGGAAACAGGCCAATCGGCCCAAAAGTACTCACCATCCCTCTGAGGAGCATCCAACCCAGACCCATTCCCCTATCATTTTCTCTGCAGTCCTGTATTTCCATGGCTAATCCATATAACTGACACACCCCTGGACACTACGGGCAATTTAGCATTGTCAATCCACCTAACCTGCATATGTTTGGATTGTAGGAGGAAACTGGAGCACCTGACGGAAACCCACGCAGACACAGGGAGAATGTGCAAACTCCACTCAGCTGCCCAAGGGTGGAATCGAACCTGTGTCCCCGGCACTTTGGGGTGGCAGTGCTAACCACTGAGCCACCGTGCCACCCAAACATCCCAAATTCTGGCCAAATGATGGTTTGAGGTGGCAGTGCTAACCGCTGAGCCACCGTGCCACCCAAACATCCCAAATTCTGGCCAAATGATGGAGAGAAGATCATTGGTGAAGCAGCTGAAGGTATGGCCAAGGACACTATCCTGAGGAACTCCTGCAGAGATGTACTGGAGCTGAAATGACTGACCTCCAACAACCATAACCATCTTCCTACATGCTAGAAGTGACTCCAATCATTGGAGAGTTTGCCCCCTGATTCCCATTGATTCCAATTTTGCTAGGGCTCCCTGATGCCACACTCAGATGCAGCCCAGATGAGAAGGGCTGTCACTCACACCTCACCTCTAGGATTCAGTTCTTTTGTCCATGTTTGAACCAAATCTGTAATGAGGTCAGGAGTTGTATGGCTCTGGCAGAACCTAAATTGGGCACCCCCTGAGCAGGTGGTGCTTGATAGCACTGCTGATGACATTGAAATAACTCATCACCAAGTCACCCTTTGTTTACATGTGAACAGTTCTTGATTAGTACTGCCTAATGCCAAGTCAATTATCTCTAACGCTCACCCTTTTCATTTGTCAGCCCGGTGTCCCTAATTGGACCTGATTAACTGCCACAAGCAAGAAACTCATTTTCTATGAGGTCCAGCAGGCTAACCTCGTTACAGTCAATACAGACACCTTCCATCACTACTGGTGATCGGGAGTAGGCTGATGGGCTGATAATTAGCTAGGTTGGATTTGTCCTGCGTTTTGTGTACGGACCTATCTGGGCAATTTTCCACGTTGTCAGGCAGGTGCCAGTAATGTGCACTGTGACATCATTGCAGGTTTGACAGATCAAAGGGCATACTCTGGTTCTGGTTGCGATACCCTGCTCAGGGGTGCCCGGCACTCCTAACCTGGATCACCCCATTATGGAGATAGGCACAGTCTACTCCTTCATAATTTTCATGGTGTTGGTTCAATTTTTAAACTGTCCTGGCTCAAGGCATTTCAGAGATGATAGATTGTTGAATTCTATTCCATCAAGGTATATGCTGAAATTGTAAATGACTCAACATGCCAAAAGACTTTCTCCTCATTCAATTTCTCCTGCTCTTATTGTGGTATTATGCTTTTACAGTCCATAATCAAACTGTAAAAACAAATCATGACCTTGTCATAACACTGAAGTTTTATAGCTTTTCCAAGGCTGTGGGTTAAAGATCTACTCTAGATGTTAAACACAAAACTCAATGCTGACACACCAATGCAGAACTGAAGGAGTCCCACACTGAGTCAGAGGTGCCTTCTTCCAGATGGAGGACCCTTTTCTGCCCTCTCGTTTTCATATGGCAATTTTGAGGAAGAGCAGGGACGTTATCTCCAGTGCCTTGCCTAATATTTATTGCTGAATTGCCGTCACGAAAACAGATAATCTGATTATTAGTACTTAGGCTTGTTTTTTCCATTCTGCCCATCATTCCATTTTACAAAGCAATAAAGTCATTTACAACATTCTGAAGTCACAAAAGGCACTTTTTAAAATATCAATCTTTCTGTTTGCTCTTTTTATATATTTTGTATATTTTCATTTATTTGCAACTTTATTCTCGACCTGGCATTTGCTGAATAAGATAAATTTATGTCATTATGAGGAAATTGAGCGAATCCCCAAAGGAAATTTGAAACATGACAATGTGAATACAACTGGAATTGAGGGACACAGCTTCAAAATAAGAATCCCATTTAAGACTGAGATGATGAGAATTGTTTTCATTTGGAGGTTGTTTGTTTGTGGAATTCTTTTCATCAAAGAGTTCAGTGAATATGAACAAGGCTAAGTTAGATAAATTCTTGACCAACAGGAGAGTTAAGGGTTATTGGGACAGACAGGAAGCTGGAGATACGGCCACAATCAGATTTTATTGATTAGCCAAGCAAGCATAAGCATTTAAATGTAAAATTCCTATTCTTGTGCATGAATCAAAATTGTTAATGTTCAACGTGGATTATAAAGAAATAATTCAGAAAGAGCATGATTTCATGCTGCACGTCTAGAAAGTTTGATGATCGTACTGATTAGACTATAGTGAACATTATAATGAGATATATGTAGTCTTTAAGCTACTAATTAACATGTCTGTCAGTGATTCTTCCACTGGTGTGCAGACTGATGTATTGTTAGATAAGAGAATAGATCTTAATCATAGATAATGGGAACTGCAGATGCTGGAGATTCCAAGATAATAAAATGTGAGGCTGGATGAACACAGCAGGCCAAGCAGCATCTCAGGAGCACAAAAGCTGACGTTTCGGGCCTAGACCCTTCATCAGAGAGGGGGATGGGGGGAGGGAACTGGAATAAATAGGGAGAGAGGGGGAGGCGGACCGAAGATGGAGAGTAAAGAAGATAGGTGGAGAGGGTGTAGGTGGGGAGGTAGGGAGGGGATAGGTCAGTCCAGGGAAGACGGACAGGTCAAGGAGGTGGGATGAGGTTAGTAGGTAGCTGGGGGTGCGGCTTGGGGTGGGAGGAAGGGATGGGTGAGAGGAAGAACCGGGTCTTAATCATTGCTGCTTTTGGCAATGACATCAATTACTGAATCTAAAACAGAGAAGAAAGTCTTCCCCAGGAGAATCACGTGCTCATTGACAGAACCACCTTGATTTTGCTTCTGCTTCATGGGATTTAGGCATTGCAGGACCACAACCATATGAAATCTGAAGCTGAGCACCCTGGTGGAACACAAGTGGAGCATCATTGAATGTTTATGTCTGATTAAGTATCACTTTCAAAAACCTTTTCCATCACTTTGTTGATGATGGAGAATAGACTGATGAAAAGGCAGATGGTTGGATTAGATCTGACCTGGATGAGACATACTTGGATAACTTTCCCACATTGTCAGGAAGATGCCAGTGTTGCAACTGTACTAGAACAGCTTGACCAGAGGCCCAACAAATTTTGGAAGACAAGTCTTTGGAAAACAAGACTAAAGCTGTGATATTGCCAAGGCAATAACCTTCACAATATCTGGTGAGCTCTACCTTTTCTTACTATCATGTGGAGTGAATAGCATTGGCTGAAGACTGGCTTCTGTGATGATGAGTACCTGAGGAGGAGATCAATATAGATTGATCATACAGGATGTCATTGTAGAAGCTGGATGCAAACGCTTCAACCTTTTTGGACTGGGTCATATTAAAGTTTGAGATGTTCTTGGGAGCTTAACTATCCAGCATAATTCTATTTGGATGTAACAGAACTGCAGAGCTTTGATTTGATCATTTCGTCATGGGATTGCTCAGGCTTATCTGCAGCATGTTGGTCCACCCTTTGAAACATTTTCAGTCCCTCGTATCGTTAGCTCAATGAGTGGGGGCAAAATACTGATGGAGAAACACAACTGTGTTTTGCTGATTTTTGGAATGTAAATTTAACAAAATGATGGTGATTTACGGTTTGTGATCTCCTGCTGTGATCTCCCCTGGAAATGAAGTTGTAATTATATTGAAATGGATGACTTAGATTTCTGGGTAATGGCCTAACTGTAGGAGATACTTTACTGAAATGTGAAAATAGGGATCCTCCCTTTTCCTAAATTGAACCTTTGTTTTTTGCTGATTGTTAAGCCTACCCTCTTGGCTTCAATGACTGTAAATCATGATTGAAAGTGGCCTTCAGATTTTACTACGCCTCTGGATAGATTTTAAGATGCCAGTGGGCTTGTACGATACTTTTTGCTGTCTTGCCTGCTACATCTATATTAAAAGCCCACATGCATTGACTTGTTAAAGTGTCCACAGTGTTACAGGGCTATTCCACATCAATCCCAGTGATCTGTGGAACAATAGTGTGGAATGATGTGATTCTGAACTCCCTACCAACATTCTCCTTCATTTATTGAAAGGCTGTAAAGTGTAAGGAACCACAGGCAGCAGTGTGATCTTCCACTGAGTCTCTATCAGAGGCTGCATCATTACAGTGCCGGTAGTGTACACAGGATGACCATGTCAAATACTTCACACAAGTTGGACTCTCGAATATTTTCCTGGAAGATCACTAATACACTCCACACAGGATGGACTGTCTAATATTTTACCAGTAGACCATTCTTAGCATCTTGTGTTAATGTCCCATCTTTACCAGTATGTGGTACAGAGTAAGGGATTTTTGAGATAGATCACTTATACCAAACCTCCTTTATCTTGAGCCACTCCTCTGCTGAGTTTTCTTCTGCAAAACAGTATTAGTTCTTGTTTTAAGGAACTCATTTTTCAATTCTGTAGCTATAATTCAACTTAAACCTGGAAAAATTGTATACTGTATCACATACATAAAATTGAAGAATGTTTCTGTTAACTGCAAGAGTTAGAATGTGGGAAAAGAGACGTTTTACAGCTGTATAGGGAATTGATGGAGTACTGCATACATACAGTTTTGGCTTCCTTATTTAAAATGGATGTAATTGCATTGCAAGCAGCTCAGAAAAAGCTCAAAAAACTGATTCGCAGGGAGAAGGGATTAGCTTATGAGGAAGGATTGAACCGCACGGGCCTGTGTCCATTGGTTTTCCGAAGAATGTGACAATCTTTTGAAATGTATAATTTCTTAAGGGAACTTAACTGGGGTGGATGCTGAGAAGATGTTTCTTCTTGTGGGAGAGACTTGAAAGGGGGACACAGTTTAAAAATAAGAGGGTTTCCATTTAAAACTGCATTAAGAAGAATATTTTTCGCTGAGAGAATGACGAGGCTGTGGAACTTTCTTAAGCAGAGGTTGGTGATGGTAGAAGCATTGAATATTTTTAAGGCAGTGTTAGATAGATTCTTGACTAATGAGAGTCAAATGTTATTGGTGTGAACGGGAAAGTGAAAGTGAGACCACAAGAAAAACTGCCATGATGTTATCAAATGGCAGAGTTGAGTATAGGGAACGATTGATCGACTCTTGTTCACAGTTTGTATTATCATCTAACACGAAGACTATAGTTGGCCTTATTAAAGAGAGAGTACAGAGAGGCAAAATGGTCTGTAAATACGATCCCATAAAACATGATGGAAAAGAAAAACAATCAAAATGGGAACAGAGTGACATGGAAAAACAATGGGAAAACAAAGAGTTAACGAGAATTTGATGTATTCTCCAGGTTTCACGCAGTCAGAACTTCGAACAAGACCATCCTGAACATAAAAATTAGACTCCATTCCATTAAGGAAAACAAGATCTTAAAAATCAATCAATAAAAAGATAATCGAGTAAAGAAAAATTGTGGTAAAAGAGAAGATGGAAAGAAAAGTCGGTCAGAATTAATAGGACAAAAAATGGGAAAAAAAATTAAATATAAATAAATAACGAGGAAAGGGAAACTGAGATGGTCAAGTGTGATCAACAAATGCCGACCTTAGCTTTTGCCTGCCCCATTCATTCCCTGCCATCTGACCATTTGTACTAGACACATGACAAATGGGGGTTGCTCCAGTCCACCTGAAGAATGTTCGCAAAGAAAGGCAAACCCCAGGGCCCAGGTGGGTAATTCTGACACTTGTGTCTCTTCATGAAATCAAAGGCCAGGGCAAACACTGTGAGGAACATGGCCAGCACAGTAAATCTGTCAAACACTGTGAAGAGAAACCCGGGGAGAGCTGAGAGCTCCATGTTTCCCAGAGAGACAAACTCTTGTCCAGCAGCCAGAGAACAAATTCCACCTGTCAGCTGAGTGTGAGTGAGGCCTGCTGCAGAGTTTTACACCCAATCTTATTGGATATTCCACACGCCATTATAGCATCATGCATATTCAAGCATCTATTAAAAACTACATGAAATAAAACACCGACTAAAAGTCAGTCGCTGCCCTCCTCTTGTTTAAACTCATTCCTCTCCGAGTAACAAAGTTTTCAATGTTACTGAAATCTTTGTTGGGGGTTTTGTAAAATCAATTGCATCCTAACTTGGTTCAGATTAAAGTCTACACAGGCTAGTGTTATTTACAAAGACTTTACTAATTTTTATGATGATCCTTTATTTGCTTTTGCAACTTAGAGTCAAACTGTGAGGTCCTTTGACCCATCTATGCCAACATACAGTAATCCCGTTGTTTGGCACTGGTCCATGGCCTTGAATGTTTGGACACTTCAAGTGCTCATCTCAGTACTTTTTAAAGATTGTGATGTTTTTCTGCTTCAACTACCCTCCCAGACAGTGCAATCTAGACCCCCACTGCCCTCTATGTGAAAATATTTTCCTCAAGGCCCTTTAAGCCTCTTGCCTTTCACCTTAAAATTATGCCCCCATCTTTGAACACTTATAACAGGTTCCCATCAGCCTTCTCTAGGAAATTGAGCCAAGCCTATCCAGTCTCCTTCCATCACTGAAATGCTCCATCCCAGACCATATCCTCGGGAATCTCCTCTGCATCCCCTCCAGTGCAATCACAACCTCCCTATGGTGTGGTGACCAGAACTGCACACAGGACTCAAGCTGTGGCCTCACCAAAGTTCTGTACAGCTCCAACACAACCTCCTTGCACTTATAATCAACTGATAAAGCCACGTGTCCCGTTTGACTTCTTAATTAGGCTATTAATCTGCCACGCACCTTAAGGGATCTGTGAACAAGCTCCCCAAGATCCCTCTAGTCCTCTGAGTTTCCTAGTATCCTGCCATTCATTCAGTATTTCCATGTCTTATTTCTTTCTTCCAAACAGTTCCTCCCAGGGAAAGGAAATAGTTTCAAAAAGTTAGAAAATGGGTTACCTTAGTGTAAAGATGTTAGTGTGAAAATTTCAGATCAGAAGTGTTTGTATAGAATACTGAAAGGATGAGTCAAAGCCAAGAAAGTTTAAGCTTAGTTGTTTGAATACTTAAGGAAGAAGCTATCAAATTCACAAGATGGAGGAATGGCATTTTGGCAGGTCCTGGAGAGTGTTGCTGAACAAATAGATCTTGGGGTGCAGGTTCATAGTTCCTTGAAGGGTAATGAAGAAGGCATTTGATACACTTGCCTTTATTGGTCAGTGCTTTCAGTATAGGAATTGGGACGTCATGTTGCGACTGTACAGGAAATTGGTGAGGTCACTTTTGGAATACTGTGTTCGGTTCTGGTCTCCCTGCTACACTAAAGACATCATGAAACTTGAAATGGTCCAGAAAAGATTTACAAGGCTGTTGCCAGGGTTGGAGGGTTTGAGCTATTGGAACAGGCTGAATAGGTTGGGGCTATTTTTCGTGTATCGTCAGAAGCTATGCGGTGACCGTATAGAAATTTATTAAATCATGAGGGACATTAATAGGGTGAACAGTCAATGTCTTTTCCCCAGGGTAGGTGAGTCTAAAACTAGACTGCATAGGTTTAAGGTGAGAGGAGAAAGATTTAAAAGGGACCTAAGGGCCAACTTTTTCATGCAGAGGATGTTGCATGTATGGAGTAAGCTCCCAGAGGAGGTGGTGGAGGCTGGTACAATTACAACATTTAAAAGGCATCTGAATGGGTATTGAATAGGAAGGGTTAAGGCCAAATGCTGGCAAATGGAACTAGGTTAATGGAGAATGGCCACATGGACAAGTTAGAATGAAGGGTCTGTTTCTATGCTGTAACATCTCTATGAGGAATTGAAAGCAACAATCAAAGCAAAAGTATAGGTATGTTTGAAAAGTGAATTCCCTCTGAAGTTTGAATAAAGGGATGCTGTTGGGAGAGTTGGGATTGTTTCATTACAGTATTTCTCAAAATCTTTCAAATTGTGATCCAAAGACCAGTCTTTGGTGATGGGGAAAGAAAGCAATGTTCACCTGTGTATAAGATCACTTCTGGTTAGGAAAACAAAACAATGCAGATCTACTCACCTTTGATGGTTTGCATTGCTTTTAATGGGCTTTGCATGCAAGTATCTGATTAGCTACAGGGGTGATTTATTGGAGGTGGATAGTACCAGAATGGTGGGGAAAACAAAACGTTCAGTTGTGCGTGATTAAGCCTCTGAAAGAAGGAGAAGGGGGAGAAAAAGCATGAAAGCAGACTCAGGGAAGAGCCTACAGACCTGTCAGGTGTGGGATGGGACTAGTCTTTATATTCCATGAGTAGCGGCTCTGTTGTTCAACAATAAACCAGGTTCCTTTCCAGTCAGGCTTCCCATGTTATTGCAATTACAATAAATAGCTTTTCTCCTGTTTCTAAAGAACTTGGTGTGACTCGCTTTTAACCTCCATAACATGGGAACCTGGGAAACAGGAGCACTAGTTGGCCATTTGGCTCTTAGAGCCTCCTATGTCATTCATTGTGATCATACTGAATCAGTCCCTTATTTCTACCTTCTCCCCATACGCTTTGATCCCTTTAGCCCTAAGAATGATATCTAACTCCTTGAAAACATTCAATGTTTTGGCGTTGACAGTTTTCAGTGGCAGAGAATTTGAAGGCTTACCACTTCTGAGGGAAGAAATGTCACCGTTTCTCAGCCCTAAATGGTCTGCCTTGTTATACTTAGGCTTCTGGACTCCCCAGTCATTGGGAATATCTTCCCTGCATTTACCCTGTCTAGTCCTATACAAATTTTATAGATTTCTGTGAGACCCCTTACTGCATTCTTCTACATTATGGTGAATACAGTCCTAACCAATCTAGTCACACTTCATGTCAGTCCTGCTATTCCAAGAATCATTCTGGTAAACCTTAACTGTATTCCGATCGTAGCCTGAACAACCTTCCTCAGATAAGGAGACTGGAACTCCAGGTGTGGTGTTACCAATGCAGCAAGACATTCCCACACTGGGGCTCGCAGCCCATGCACTGCTGCAGGGCTTGCTGCTCACGGTGTTCTGGGGTATGAGGGCTCACTGCTCTGGAGTTGGCTGCCAACTCTGGTGCTGAGGAGAGAGAAGAAATATAAAAAAAACAAGGAAAAAAGGAGGGAAAAAAACAGGTGAAGCCACTTTATTTTTGCCACTTGGTGCAGACTTCGTCCAGCAGATGTGTCCCTCTGGGTCAGTTGTGGTGCCACCCATTGACCGTTGGTGACAGGCAATGAGGGCCCCCTATCCCCAGCCAGAGAATTTTTTGTGCCCTTGCTGCTTTCAGTGCTTCCTCCCAGTGATGTTCATCATGGTAGAGTACTGATTCACCAACAGAGGAGGGAGTTAAGTGGTGATCAGCAGGAATGTTCTTTGTCTCAATGCCACAAGGCATCATAGGATTTGAATTGTATTTCCAAAACAACGGGGTGCCTAGATTCCTACAGCATTAACTCCACATCAGTCTTCACCTTCTAGCAAGTGGGTCTTGTCTGGATCAGAATGTAGACCCCAGAAAACAAGGGTCCGTACTCCAGTCTGGACAAGACACATTGCTGTGAGAGCTGCACTTCATAATTAGATATATCTGTTAGAATTTCATACAGAAAAGAACAGAAAAACAATTGGTGATGGGATCAGTTCAAATTGAAGAAGGTGTGTGACTCCTCACTGCTCCTGAAGCTCCCCCTGTACCTCTGATCTGAGTGTAACGCACACACAATAAGGACCATGAGAACGGAAGATTCCAAATTTGGATTCTGTGTAGCTTGGTCTTGGCTCATTTTCTGGGAGATGGAATATGAACTGTTGGAGCATGGAGTTGAAGAACAGGAAGAGTTCAGTCTTTGATAATAAAGCGTGAAGCTGGATGAACACAGCAGGCCAAGCAGCATCTCAGGAGCACAAAAGCTGATGTTTCGGGCCTAGACCCGTCGTCAGAGAGTTCAGTCTTTGCCAGCTGCTCTCCCAGGCACACATGGCGACCCGCACAGAGAGGAACAATGAACGGTAGAGTCTGCAGTTGAGAGGTTGGAAGGTCACTGTGGGGTCATATTGATTGAACAATGGATGGTCACTCTTAAATATCCAATGTCCCTCTGATAGCACCCCACCCCATCTACACTTTCAATTAATCAGTTCCAAAATTTTATACACTCAAGTTTAATTTATGTTTTCATTGAATGTAGAAGCCACTGACAAGGCCAGCATTTGTTACCTATGGCTGATTATCTTTTTGAAGGTGTTGATAAGCCTAAATTGCTGTAGTCCACCTGACAGTCTTTCTACAATGGTCCAAAAACCCAAGTGCCTTGCGAGGCCATCTCAGACAGCACTTAAGCATTTAGCAATTTGCTGTCGACCTTTTTTCAAATGTAGGACCGATCAGGCAAGAATAGCAGATTATTTTCGTTGTTACTATTACTGAGATTAGCTTTCAACTTCAGATTTATTGCATTGAAATCAAATTCCACCAGCTGTAGTGACCAGAGTGTTGGCCTGGACCTCTCAGTTATTGGTCCAGTGACAATACTACGACACTACCACCTCCCTCAAATACTCTCTTATTTTACTTAATTCAATCAGTATAACATTAATTATTTCCAAACTGTGTTGACTACAAAGGGTTTTGAGGGCAAATTTTAATCTAGATTGTGATTAGAGATATTATGAGTACAAGGAGGAGAATAAGACTCGGAACCCTGAATTGAGAAGTGGCTGGACATCATTACAAATCTGCTGCTGTATATATCAGTTCAATGAATGCTTCCTCGAATTGTACATTACCTGCACAGAATGGGATGAAGGATTCTGGTTTCACAAACCTCCCTTCTGAGTTGAGGAAGTGACCCGGATTAAATTGATGTGGAGTTGACTAAACGTTCTCATCAAACAATGCGGAGGAAAGGTTTGGGATGATTGTTGTTCCCTACATCATTAAAATAGAGACACATTCGTCAAGAATATGTTTGTAATCAGCCATCACAGCAATAAGGAGGAGGCCACCCCTGTTTCTGGGAGGGGGATATTGACCTGCCTGGCTTAAGGAACATTATACCTGGTTGCAGACATTTGTCTCTCTTGTCATGGACAGAAACATTTCCAGACCAAGCTCTGAGATCAAGACCAGTAATAGATTTCTGCATACTCAGATATATCTTTCCTGCTCAAGAGACACAGAAGTAAAATACCTCGCCAAAATCACTCTATTCTTCAACAAGAATACCAGTCACGGTTGGACATAGAGCAGTTTTTCCACCGTCTTCGCCTCCATGCCTACTTCTTCAAACCGGGAACCTAACCCTCCTTCCACTGACCCCTTCACCCGCTTCCAACACAAGTCCTCCTCCTGGACACCACCCCCAGGCCTCCTACCCTCCCTCGACCTCTTCATCTCCAACTGCCGCCGAGACATTAACCGCCTCAACCTCTCCACCCCTCTCACCCACTCCAACCTCTCCCCCGCAGAACGGGCAGCCCTCCGCTCCAACCCCAACCTCACCATCAAACCCGCAGACAAGGGTGGCGCAGTGGTAGTATGGCGCACTGACCTCTACATCGCCGAGGCCAGACGCCAACTCTCCGACACCACCTCCTACCGCCTCCTCGATCATGACCCCACAGCTGAGCACCAAACCATCATTTCCAACACCATTCACGACGTCATCACCTCAGGGGACCTCCCACCCACAGCCTCCAACCTCATTGGTCCCCAACCCTGCACGGCCCGTTTCTATCTCCTTCCCAAAATCCACAAACCTGCCTGCCCTGGTCGACCCATCGTCTCAGCCTGCTCCTGCCCCACCGAACTCATCTCCACCTATCTGGACTCCATTTTCTCCCCTTTGGTCCAGGAACTCCCCACCTACGTCTGTGACACCACCCACGCCCTCCACCTCCTCCAGGACTTCCAATTCCCTGGCCCCCTACACCTCATATTCACCATGGACGTCCAGTCCCTGTACACCTGCATTCCGCATGGAGATGGCCTCAAGGCCCTCCGCTTCTTCCTGTCCCGCAGGCCCGACCAGTCCCCATCCACCGACACTCTCATCCGCCTAGCTGAACTCGTCCTCACACTCAACAACTTCTCTTTTGACTCCTCCCACTTCCTACAGACTAAGGGGGTGGCCATGGGCACCCGCATGGGCCCCAGCTATGCCTGCCTCTTTCTAGGTTACGTGCAACAGTCCCTCTTCCGCACCTACACAGGCCCCAAACCCCACCTCTTCCTCCGGTACATTGATGACTGTATCGGCGCCGCCTCTTGCTCCCCAGAGGAGCTCGAACAGTTCATCCACTTCACCAACACCTTCCACCCCAACCTTCAGTTCACCTGGGCCATCTCCAGCACATCCCTCACCTTCCTGGACCTCTCAGTCTCCATCTCAGGCAACCAGCTTGTAACTGATGTCCATTTCAAGCCCACCGACTCCCACAGCTACCTAGAATACACCTCCTCCCACCCACCCTCCTGCAAAAATTCCATCCCCTATTCCCAATTCCTCCGCCTCCGCCGCATCTGCTCCCATGATAAGACATTCCACTCCCACACATCCCAGATGTCCAAGTTCTTTAAGGACCACAACTTTCCCCCCACAGTGATCGAGAACGCCCTTGACCGTGTCTCCCGTATTTCCCGCAACACATCCCTCACACCCCGCCCCCGCCACAACTGCCCTAAGAGGATCCCCCTCGTTCTCACACACCACCCTACCAACCTCCGGATACAACGCATTATCCTCCGACACTTCCGCCATTTACAATCCGACCCCACCACCCAAGACATTTTTCCATCCCCTCCCCTGTCTGCTTTCCGGAGAGACCACTCTCTCCGTGACTCCCTTGTTCGCTCCACACTGCCCTCCAACCCCACCACACCCGGCACCTTCCCCTGCAACCGCAGGAAATGCTACACTTGTCCCCACACCTCCTCCCTCACCCCTATCGCAGGCCCCAAGATGACATTCCACATTAAGCAGAGGTTCACCTGCACATCTGCCAATGTGGTATACTGCATCCATTGTACCCGGTGCGGCTTCCTCTACATTGGGGAAACCAAGCGGAGGCTTGGAGACCGCTTTGCAGAACACCTCCACTCAGTTCACAACAAACAACTGCACCTCCCAGTCGCAAACCATTTCCACTCCCCCTCCCATTCTCTAGATGACATGTCCATCATGGGCCTCCTGCACTGCCACAATGATGCCACCCGAAGGTTACAGGAACAGCAATTCATATTCCGCCTGGGAACCCTGCAGCCATATGGTATCAATGTGGACTTCACCAGTTTCAAAATCTCCCCTTCCCCTACTGCATCCCTAAACCAGCCTAGTTCGTCCCCTCCCCCCACTGCACCACACAACCAGCCCAGCTCTTCCCCCCCACCCACTGCATCCCAAAACCAGTCCAACCTGTCTCTGCCTCCCTAACCGGTTCTTCCTCTCACCCATCCCTTCCTCCCACACCAAGCCACACCCCCAGCTACCTACTAACCTCATCCCACCTCCTTGACCTGTCCGTCTTCCCTGGACTGATCTATCCCCTCCCTACCTCCCCACCTATACTCTCTCCACCTATCTTCTTTACTCTCCATCTTCGGTCCGCCTCCCCCTCTCTCCCTATTTATTCCAGCTCCCTCTCCCCATCCCCCTCTCTGATGAAGGGTCTAGGCCCGAAACGTCAGCTTTTGTGCTCCTGAGATGCTGCTTGGCCTGCTGTGTTCATCCAGCCTCACATTTTATTATCTTGGAATTCTCCAGCATCTGCAGTTCCCATTATCTCTCTCTCTTCAACATGACCTGTTGCCTGCAATCCATGAACAATGCCATGGGAGTCCTCATATAAATCCAAGTGGTTGAGCCCTCTACCTGACTGGCACTAATAAACCTCTGCATTAACAGCATCGGTTTTGAGAAGCTTAACTGTTTAAGCAATTGGTTAACCCAGAATTTGTGCCTTGGGTTAGCCACTTATCTCTCAAACTTATTCTGCCATTCAGTGAGATCAATTGGCTCACTCCACATGAACACCTTTGTTCCACAGCCTTCGCTTCACAGAAAACTGTGCTTTTCGGTCAAGAAATTACTTACAGTCCTAGTGTTGAACGTCATTACAGAAGATAGTTTTAATAGTCTAATGCCCATTACTTGAAGAAGTATTTTCTAAATCCCACCCTGAAAAGCCTGCCTTGAAATTTAAGCCATGCCCCCTAATTCTGGGCTGCCTAATTATCAGAAATAGTTCCTCTCAAATCAATTGGGTCTGTTCCCCTGAATCTCTTGAAAATATCAATCAAGACATCCCATGACATTCTAAACACCAGGGATTACAGTACTGAAAGCTCTCCTTATAGTTCAACTGTTGGAGTCCAGGTACCACTCTGACAATTCTATGCTGCACTCCCCCCAAGGCATAAATATCCTTTTTGAAAGCACAGTGCCTAGGCCTGGAACTACAACTGGCTGGTTGTCCTTTCATCACTGACAGTGTTAAGGTTGGAGTTGTGGATGTTTGCTGATGACTGCACAGTGCTCACTTGCAGTTACGACCCGTCAGATATAAAGCAGAAAGACTGGGATGACATGAAGGCTTGGGCTCCTTAGGGACAAGTAACAATCCCATCATGCAAGTGCAATGTAATGAATATCTCCAGCAAGAGAGAATCTGACCATCCCTCCCTTATCTTGGTGGTATTATCACCACTTTAGAATCTTCCCAACCACATGCCAGTGGTTACCATTATCTAAACACTGAACAAAGCCTGTCATATCATGACTAACTCACTTCTTGAATCCCAAAGCCTGTCCCCCATCTACAAGGCACAAGTCAGGAGTGTGATGGAATACTCCTGACTTACCTGGATGGGTGCAGCCCCAACAACACTCCAGAAGCTTGACACCATCCAGGACAAAGTAGCCCGCTTGACCAATACTGGTCAACAACGATAGAGGCTACCATCAATTCACAGAGGATCCAGTGAGATACCATCTACAAGAGGCACTGCAACAGTTTGCCAAGATTTCTTAGACAGCACAATATAAAACATATTCCACAAGAGCTGCATATCCAAGATTATGCAGTCTATACCTTAGGAATTGTGTAGCCCATGACCTCTGTATCTCTGTATGTTTGATGAGGAAGTGAAATGAGAGTAATATTTCCCGTCCATTGGGTTTCATGGATAACGGCATTAGTGTATGGCACTTCATCACGGTCTTCCACCCTTGGCTTTCTGTCCTTGCCAATTACACTGTCAATCTCCTCCTGGACTTTAGCTATGGCAACAGAAGAACAAATCTTGAAGATCCATTGAAATAAAGAAATTGGATTTATTTGTCAGTTTTTACAACATCAAATGTACACGGAGCTTAACTGCCAAGAAAATACTTTTTAAAAAAATTTGTTCATGGGATGAGAGTGTCGCTGGCTAGGCAGCATTTATTGCCCATCTCTAAGAGTCATTGACATTGCTGTGAGTCTGGAGTCCCATGTAGGCCAAACCAGGTGAGGATTGCAGTTTCTTTCCCTAAAGGACATTAGTGAACCAGTTAGGTTTTTCCTAACAATTGACAATGGGTTAATGGTCATCATTAGACTCTTAATTCCAGATTTTTTAAAAAAATTGAATGCAAATTCCACCATCTGCCCTGGTGGGATTCAAACCCAGAACATTATCTGAGTCTGTGGATTAACAGTCCAGTGATAATATCACTAGGCCATCGCCTGCCCTTGATGATTTGAACACAGTCAAGATGAAGGAAGCACACAGTTTTGTGTGTACCGTTTGATCATAACAAGATAAATATACCATCATTTTAGTAAATGGAAATCTGATGTTTGAAAACCTCTCTTCCTGATCATTTTTGGCTAACAGCATCATCAACTGATTTATTTACCATCTTCAACAGAACTCCTCTGAGAAACTTTATAAACTGTGGCACTGAGGTACTTACAAAGTTATTAGAGAATGTGACCAAAGGTTTAGCCAAAGAGATAAATTTTAAGAAGTGAAAGCAAAATACCAGGGTGCTGGACCTCTGAAACAGAAATGAAGTTCTGGAAATGCTTCCCAGGTCAAACCTGTCCTTTGCAGCATTTAACTCATGGCTTTTCCACCTCGCTTCAGTTCATAGAATCCCTACAGTGTAGAAGCAGGCCATTTGGCCAATCAAGTCCACACCAGCCCTCCAAAGAGCATCTTACCCCCTGTTGCTAATCTCTGTATTTCCTCTGGCCAATCCACCTAACCTGCACATCTTTGGACTGTGGGATGAAACCAGAGCACCTAAAGGAAACCCACACAGACTTGGGGAGATTATACAAACTCCACACAGACAGTTGCCCAAAGCTGGAATTAAACCTGGGTCCTGGGTGCTGTAAGGCAGCAATGCTCAGCATTAAGGCCACCATGCTGCCCTTAGTAGCTAATGAAGACACAATAGATTTAAAATGTTGACTCTGTTTCTCTCTCCATGCATGCTGACTGATCAGTTAAGTTTTTCCAGCTTTTACACATTGTCAGTTGTATCTTATAGGATGATAAAGAAATAGAAATAAACACATAGATTCAGAGAAGGAATTCAATGGCCTTGGGCTCTGATAGCTGAAGATATACCTCTGATGGCAGATTGATGTTCAAGAATATACTGTAGTGATTGTAACGAGGTCAGCCAGGTGGACCTCCATAGAATATGAGTATTTTGATTGTGGCAGTTAATCTGGTCCAATCAGGGAGCCCTGGCTGACAGAAATAAACAGGAGTGTCAGAGGTTCTGCTCACTCTGAGAGCTGTCTCTGAGGAAGCTGGATCAGTGTCTAGGACTCTTCACGTGCAAATAAAGAGTGACATCGAGATGGGATACCAGTCTTTGTGAAGTTATTTTAAATATAAACAAATTAAATTAAATGGGCACCCTCTCATTTTAAAATGATGATCCCTAGTTCTAAATTCTTCTACAGGAGGGACCATTTTTAAATTGAAATTTACCTGGCCAAATCCCCTTTAGAATCTTATATCTTTCAATTCAAGTCACTTCTAACTCTTCCAAACTCCAGAGGATAACAAGGCTAGCATTTGAAGACCCTAGAAATTTCAGAGGGTTGTGTGACTGGAGGAGATTACAAGGATGGACAACGTTATGGAGGGATTTCAAAAACAAGAATAAAAATTGAGGATAAACTGCAGAAATGAAGATCTGCAAGCGTATGGGTAACGGCTGACTGGAACTTGGTACAAGTCAGGAACGGGTAGAAGAGTTTTGGATGATCTCATGTTTTGAGAGGGCACAATAGGTTCTACTCCTGATAGCCAGTCAATGAAACAAGAATTCTGAGCCAGTTTTCCTTGGAATACATTTACTGCATGAGACATTACAGGTACACAGCTCCTGATTCCCTTCTACTCCTAGATGGTATATACACCCATAGAGGTATTTGGGAGGCAGTTCAAAGATTTTGACCCAGTGACAGTGAAGGAATGGTCATATAATTCCAAGTTAAAAAGGTGTACAGCATGTAGGGGAACTTGCATCCCCGTACATCTGCTGTCCTTGTTCTTCTAAGGGAATTGCTGCCTCTCATTGCCAGGGACCAGGTTCGATTCCACCCTTGCCCATGTGGAGTTAGCACATGTGTGCGTGAGTTTTCTCCGGGTGCTCCAATTTCCACCCACATTCAAAGATGTGCAGGTCAGCTGGATTGGTCATACTAAATGGCCCGTAGTGTCTAGGGATATGCAGGCTAGGTGGGTTAGCTGTGGGAAATGCAGAATTACAGGGAAAGGGTAAGGTTGTGGATCTGGGAGGAATGCTTTTCAACGGGTCAGTGTAGTCACAATGGGCCAAAAGGCCTGCTTACTAACTATAGGGATTCTGTGATTCTAGGTGGTGGAGATCAAAGATTTAAAATGTGCCATCAAAGGAGCCTTGGTGAGTTGCTGCACTGTGTCTTGTAAATGGCATACACTGCTGTAACTAGGCTTTCATGGTAGAAGTAGTGAATGTTTAAAGTGGTGAATGGGGTGACAATCAAGTGTCTTTGTCCTGAATCCAGATCAGCTTCTGGTCAATGGAAACCGCAAGACTGATGGGATGCGAAATGGTCAAGTTAAATTTATCCTTTTTTTTGGTGGACAGGTCACACTTGGGTGGTTTTCTACATTGCCAGGTAGCAGTGTTGTAACTGTATGGGAAAAGGCACAGCAAGTTCTGAAGTTCAAGTCTTCAGTGATATTGTCAGGGCCCACAGCCTTTGCAGCCTTTGCAGAATGCCTTCAGCTATTTCTGAATATCATGAGTGAATTGTCCGGGTGAAAACTAGCAGGAGGCCAAGGTGGATCAGCCACTCAGCATTACTTGCTGATGTTGTAAATGATTCTGCCTTACTTTTTGCATTGATGTGCTGAGTACATCATAAAACTGGAAAAAAGTGTACTCGTGACCCAGAAGGCTTAAAAAAATATAGATACTGCTGTTTACTGGCAACAGTGACTCCAGAAAACTTACAACAACACTCAACACAGAAGAATATTTCAGGGAATGACGCAGTGTGCATTTCAAACTTGACAACAGACAGAAGGGATCTACAGAGAAACAGGTTACATGACCCAAGACCATGCTCTGGGTGCCAAATCCAGATTGAACTGTTGGTTTGACCACACGTTGAGGAATGTGTGATTCAAAATCAAAAATCCCTTGTATGAAAGGGGAAAACCTTTAACAGTGCAGTGATTAAGGCTAAAAGAGGAATTTTAAAAATCAAGACAGTGCAGGGGAAAATTCAGAGGGATATATGAGAAAATTCATTCTTAGGGAGCAAAAACTGGGGAATTGCTAGCCAAACAACTTAAAGCAGACAAGCGTTTGGCAATTTAAAGATTCTGGTCTAACACAGAAATGTTTTGCAAGACACGGAAAATGTGGCAGGTGTCTTGGTAAGGGCCAAAATTCAGGAAGGTGTTTATCATGGCAATGAAAAACAGGAAACAAAACTCCAGAACAGCCACAAAGTCTGGCAGAATTGGCACCAATGCAGAATAAAAATTGTTCAAGATAAAATAGCTAATTCTATTAGGAAGCTATGGCATCAGAAATAAGACTGCCAGAACTTGGGCCGAATGGAAATCAAAATTGGACAGCCTTGAGAAACAATTCCTGGTGTATAGAATATCTTGTGAACTGGAGAGCATGGCACAAGTAACCAGTAAAAACATTTATGTGCTTGATTGGAAATATAGCAGATTATATTATTACTTGTCAAAGGACAAATGCAAAGAGATATTGAAAGCCTTTAGTTATGTCTCAATCTTAGAACTACCAACATTTTTGAAAGGGCAACTGCAATAAAAACTACCATGCTCAGATGAATCCATAGATTAGTACATTAGTGGTTTCTACAGGGTAGAGAGATGTGATCATGGTGACTTAAAGTCAGATTTCCTAAGATAGTGGATTGTCTTAGTCATTACTGATGAGTCTTTGTCAGATCTATAACAGTTCAAAGAAGACCTCACTCTCAGGAAAGCCATTTAGATAATGCAGGAAGTAAATGTCTGAAGCAATCCTAAGAGGGAAAGATAAAACCCAGCACATAAGATCTATGGAATCTATTCATCTCTTAAGGTTCTAAGTCACCATAGAAACAACAGGACAGCCAATGTAGTGGGTAGGACAGACATCAGACTCAAAAATTCTGTATAAATGCTTTGGAAAAATGAAACCTCTCAGGCGTGAACAGTGTCCTAGTTTAAAAACTGAATGCATTAAATGTGACCACACTGTTATAACATTTAAAAGACATTTGGCTAAGTACAAGAGTAAGAAATCAACTTTTTAATACAAAAAGAGGGTAATGGAATATGATAAGAAGTAGCCAGTACAATTGACAATAGAATTCAAACAGTTCTTAGAAATAAGCATGACTTGAAAGAGAACAGCCAGTAACTTTGGAATGCAACATTGAAAAATCCAAAGGCCTAGAGTTTATAATAACTGTTAAACATCATAAAAAACTAGGAACCTAAGGCTGTCCATAGGAGTATCCCTCATTGATCAGGTGTTTTACAAGTTTGGTCCTGCAAAAGGGAAGAGGAGTGTGCAGTAACCACATTGTGTTTGATCACTGTAACACAAAATGTATAAAAAATACTGTTTTTTACTATAGAAATCAGAGCGTATCATTAATCTCTCTTCTGATCTGAGCCTAAGATTAAGGAAATGATTATGTTTTCATGTCGAAGCCAGATTTGGGGATTATCCTTGGTCCCTGTCCCCGCATTAACCAGTTTTTGCTTGAATAAAAGTCTACTACATGCCTGAATCCTATCTGTCTCCTGAGTCTTTTGCCCTAGTCAGGGGTTTCTTGCTCCTTCAGATTGGTGGGCCAGCCAGGAGCCTCTGCTTGAAGCCAGCATACCTTGGGCAACAATTTGGGTGAGTTTGCTTATTTAAGATCCTTTTAGGTAGCATGGCACTCAGTGTGTGAGAAGCCTCTATCAGACAAGGCAAAAAAACTTTTAATTGGAGCCAGCAGAAGGAGACAGAATTACAGCTGTGGTGGAAGCGGGTGCTTGGCACGAAAGCACAAAAAAAGGTGAGGCTATAAGCTTGGGTGCAAGAAAAAGAGAGATCAAGTTTCTGGTATGCAAGAGCGTGAGAGTCTGTGTTGTGAGACTGCGTGAGAAAAAGAGAGACCAAGAGTCTGTGGAGTGAGACATTGCGAGATAACTACAGACCGAGAGTCTCTGGCACAAGAGAGCGCGAGATAAAGAGCGACCGAAAGAAAGTGCAAGATAAAGATAAACCAAGGGTCTCTGGTGCAAAGAAGAACGAAAAGTTGCATAGGGGGCGCGGTCCTTGGACACAAAAAGCACGTGGAAAAGAGCTTTGAAAATCCTCAAAAATAAACCAACAAAAGAAGTAGAGACAGCTGGGAGAGAGTCTGGGACAATGGCTGTAAAGGACAGGTAAAGCCTGCTAGGGCTCAGACTGGTCCATTCTGCAGACTGTGCTCGAGAAAAATAAAACCTTAATTAATCACATGGAAAGAAATGGACAAATAGTGAGGACACTCAGTCAGAACAGAAAGCCTGGTGGCCAGGTCAAAAGAAAGAAAAGTGATGAAGGGGTTAAACATCCTTGTGATTCTGTTTACGCAGAACGCCAAAAAGGCACTGAAACAAACTGAAACAGCTGCAGTGTTCACAAATGAGAGAGACAGAGGGAGACTGAATGCGCATTGCTGGTTCACTGAACCCTGTAGGAATGTTAACTCTGGTTTGAATGCACCTTTGTTTATTAGTTGTTAGATGTCGTCTTTGTACAGTTTGTATGTTTTTGTTCCCTGGAGCATGAAAATCTAGGGATGCCTTGCAGTTAGTTTGCGTTTTGGAAATGTTTGATGATTTAGAACTGTGGTATGTGCCAGGTGTGTGACAGTAGGGAACATATATGGTTAATGTAATGTCCATATGA
Organism: Stegostoma tigrinum; assembly: GCF_030684315.1. Classification (NCBI taxonomy): domain Eukaryota; kingdom Metazoa; phylum Chordata; class Chondrichthyes; order Orectolobiformes; family Stegostomatidae; genus Stegostoma; species Stegostoma tigrinum. The sequence continues at coordinate 8,249,794 of NC_081380.1, forward strand.
AACTCAGTAAAAGCTCACCTTTTAGAATTGGCGAGAGATAGCAAGAACAGTAGATGCTGGAGTCAGAGACGACACAGTGTGGAGCTGGAGGAACGCAGCGGGCCAGGTAGCATCAGAGAAGCAGAAGAGGGTCCTGACCTGAAACATCAACTTTCTTGCCCCTCTGAGGCTGCCTGGCCTGCTGTGTTCTTCCAGCTTCACACTGTGTGGCCTCTTTTAGAATTGGTTCTGTGTTGTGGTTGGACTTGGGTAAATTCTAATTTCTGAAATTATTGTTTGGAGTTTTATTTACTGGCCAGAATGAACTTTCAAATCCTGTTTTAACATGAGTGAATCTTTAACTCTGGATGATGAGATATTTTCACATTGTAGGTGTCCTTTGATGTGAAAGTATACAAATAATAGGGAATTTGGGATCTTGGAAATGCAGTTCTCTATGATCAAAATGCTGATGGTATGTTCTAAAATCTGAGAAACTGATAGAAAAATTAGAAACGGCAAACTTAACAGAGGAGATTTTTTTTTTCTGGTGGCAGGCCAGAAGATTGGGAAACTTGCAAACATAAATGAAAGGATACTAAAAATTTAATACAAAGAGCTCGGATAAACTACGAAAGAAAACTAGCACAAAGTATCTAGAAGGATAGCAAAAGCTTCTACGAGTATATAAAAGGGAAGAGAGTTGCTAAAGTGAAACCAAAGAATTAATAGTAGAACACACTGAAATGGCAGAGATGCTAAATGAACATATTGCCTCAGTTTTCATGGTGGAGAACAAGAGTACCATTCCTACTGGAATGGGCAATTCAGAGGCAGTAGAAAGGTTAAAACTTAGAGCAATCAACATCGGTAGGGAAAAGGTACTCAGCAAACTATTAGGATTGAGGGCAGGCAAGTCCCCCAGGCCTGAAGGCTAGGCTATTAAAGGAAGTGGCAGCAGAGATAGTATGTCCACTGATTACAATATTCCAAAATTTCCTGGACACGGGAAAGGTTCCGGTGGATTAGAAAAATCCTAATGTAATGTCCCTATTCAAAAAGGGAGTGAGGCAATGTGTGGGAAATTACAGACCTGTTAATTTAACATTTGTTGTTGGCAAAGTGTTAGAATCAATTATCAAGGAAGCAATATCAGGGCATTTGGAAGTCAAAATGCTATTCATCAGATTCAGCATAGTTTTATGAAGGGCAAATCATGTTTGACTGATTTGCTAGACTTCTTCAAAGATGTAACAAAGAAAGTGGATGATGGGATTCCGTAAATGTAATATATCTGGACATCCAGAAAATATTTGATAAGGTGTTGCACAAAAGGTTAATTCATAAGATTGGATCATATGCGATGAGGGGTAATTTATTGGCTTGGATAAGTGACCAGCTGATGGAGTTCTAGATGGCAAGTAGTAAAAAGTGGGTTTCCACAGGGTTCAGCCCTAGGACTCCAATTATTTACAAACTATATTAACGACTTGGAGACAGGGATAGAAGCCAATTTTGTGGACGACACAAAAATAGGCGGGATGGTAAATAACAATGAGGAAGTAAGAACCTCACAAATGGATATTGACAGGTTAGGAGAGTGGGCTGAAATGTGGCAGATCGAGTTAACGTGGATAAATGTTAGGTCATGCATTTTGGTCAGGAAAATGGGAAGGCGACCTACTTTCTAAATGGGGAGAGACTTTGGGGTATTCCGATCCAGAGGGATCTGGGTGTCCTCGTTCATGAGGTACTGAAAGCTAGCATGCAGGTACAGCAGATAATAAAGAAATCAAACAGATATTGTCTTTTACAGCTAAAGGAGTAGAATATAAAGGCAAGAAAATATTGTTGCAACTATACAATGCATTGGTGAGACCACGCCTGGAGTATTGTGTACAGTTTTGGTCCCCTTATTTGAGAAAAGATAGAGTGGCATTCAGAGGAGTTATGCTAGATTGATTTCAGAGATGAGGGGTTTGTTGTATGAAGAGAGATTGAACAGTTTAGACCTATACTCTCTGGAATTCAGAACAATGAGGGATCAATTTGAGGTATTCAAGATGATAAAAGGCCGAGATAAAATAGACATGAAGCAGATGCTTTCTCTTGTGGGGCATTCTAGGATGAGGGGTCATAGCCTAAGGATAAGGGGTAGCAAATTTAAAACAGAGTTGAGGAGAAACTACTTCTGCAAAAGGGGTTGTGAATCTGTGGAATTTGCTACCCAAATTGTAGTGGGTTCTGGGACAGTGAGTGAAAATTAGACAGATTTTTAATAGGTAATATGTTGAAGGGTTATTGAGAGAAGGCATGCAAATGGGGGTGAGGAACATATCAGCCATGATAGAATGGCAGAGTAGATTCAATGGGCTGAATGGCCTAATTCTACACCTATTTCTTAAGAACTTATGAACATTTATTTTCTTGCAGGAGAGGGTGGGATGGATGATGCAATTACATGCAAGATTTTATACCCCACCCCCTTTTTTGAACCCATTGTAGATCAATACCAATCAACCCATTCTGCTTGATGGATACTTTCTTAAAAAGTTTGAGTCCATGTGTGATGTTGTTTTACTGCTACTGGGTGAAGTAATCTGTGGATGGAGATCCGGAGGGGAAAAAAACACACAACTTAAGAAAATACTCAATTGGGTTATGAACGCGGAAAATAACCAAGGGAATATTAAGGAACAAGCAGCAGTTGTTAACAGGGAACACACACAAACATGGAGCCTGTCCGAAACAGTTAAAAGGGGCAGTGTGTTTTGTGTGCAATAAGAGAGGGCATTTTGCCAAAAATTGTCCCAATAAGACCATTGCATGTAGGAACTGTGAAAAAAAAAAAAATGAGGCAGGCATGGACAGGGACCAAGAGTGACAGTAGGCATGCCTTTGGTGTAATCCATGACTGCATGATGGCATGGCCAGGGCAAGGTTATGTTACCTGGAATCGTAGTGCGATTCAGCATGCGACCCTAGAAGATTTCCCAGCTATACAAACTCCAGTCTTAAGGAATTTGTTCTGGCAAGTGATCCATTCTGCCACTTCAGATACATTAAAAGGAATGGGTCTCAGATGGATACCGCTGTTTGAATGTCCTGTCCTACATGCCTAATCAAGGACCTGGTAGGCTGCTGCAATTAAGCTGAAATAAGCAGCAGTAATTAAAATAAAAGCACACAGAAGGATTCAGACACCTGAGCAGAGAGGGAACAACTAGACAGACAGTGCAGCAAAAGCAATGTTAGTTTTAGTTAGTTATAAGGTTAGATGAACTCGGATTGTTTTCACTGGAAAAAAGGAGGCTGAGGGGCGACCAGATAGAGGTCTACAAAATTATGAGAGGCATAGATCGGGTGGATAGTCAGAGGCTTTTTCACAGGATGGAAAGGTCAACTACAAGAGGGTACAGATTCAAGGTGAGAGGGGAAAAGTTGAAGGGAGAAATATGGGGAAGACTTTTCATACAGAGGGTGGTGGGTGCCTAGAATGCACTCCCAATAGAGTTGGTGGAAGCAGGCAATTGATCAATGTTTAAGGTGTATCTCGATAGAAAGAGGAGGTGAACAGAGGGATAGAAACCATGTGTGGGCAATAAGTAGGGGGACTAAATAAGGACTAGGAATCGATGCAGGCACTGAAGGCCAAAGGGCCTGTTCCTGTGCTGTATGGCATAACGGATGAGAGCAAAAGTGCAGGAGATATGTTGGAACCAGCTAAGGGCTCTGTTCACCACTGAAGGGGTCATCCTTAGTTAAGAAAAAAAGGAAAACATGTCCTAAGTACCTCTGCACATGATGCTGTCATCAGAACCAATGCAAAGGAGACAGCAAAACATTCCATTGTCCTGGCAAAGGGTCATTTCTTTCAGGGTTTTCTTTAAAATATGATTAAGGTCAGAGTTACCCCAGCATTACTGTATATGTTATTGGATAAATTGTTCATATTGCTGTGTTTATGATAGGTAGGTAAACATTGAAGGCCACTTGCTTGTTTGCAGTCTGAAGTAACCAAGTATTCATTCTAACTTAGAAAACATAGAGATTGATTTTCGTTAGGATGGTTTGAGTTCCGAAACAGGTTAAGTTTTGTTCCTTACAGGAGTTGAGGACAGCTCAGGAAAAACATAGTCACTTCAGTGGAAAATTTTAATCAAGCTTCCAAATCGTGAGTGTTTGGTTAGAAATCTGCAGTTTATTAGGAGTGGGAAAGTTTAAGCTCACAGTTTTGTGAGTATTCATGTAAGAGGACTCCATAGTTCACAAAAAAGAAACTATGGACAATCAGTTATGTAGTATTTAAAAAATGATTTTGCAACACTTCATCTTCATGTTTCCTCCTAAAGCTGTTCTCCTGGTCCAGGAGGTCCTTTTCTGATGAAGGGTCTAGGCCCAAAACGTCAGCTTTTGTGCTCCTAAGATGCTGCTTGGCCTGCTGTGTTCATCCAGCTCCACACTTTGTTATCTTGTTCTCCTGGTCCAGCCTGTCAGGATTACAAACGACCAATAGAACAAAAGCCAAACAAAAAAGTTTCTTAAAAAAGTCAAGTCAGTTCAATTTGGCTTTTTTCCTCTATCACGTTTGTCTAATAAATTATTTCAGAAACTTAAATTTAAAACAGATTAACATTGAGTGGAGGGAGAAAAAAGAAATTGTGGGGCAAACCTTGTTTATTCTAATCCAATGATGTGTTTTTTGAAATGGTTTTACTAAAGATATCTGCTGGAATGCTAGCTTTGGTGGACTGCTGTGTGTGTGTTTTCACCTTTTGAAAACCGCATGTGTTGACCTACTGAGAAAGTTGGCTGTTTTTACAGGTTTTGAATTTATTTCAATTTGATTCATTGGATGATAACAGGGGTGGGTAGTGACTGGGGAGATTTTTTAGTTGCTGCTGTATTTTTGGCTGCCAGACTATAACTAAGTCTTTTGTTTCTTTTATATCCTTTAATGAAAGTGTGGAGAGAGTTTGCGATACGAGTGTAAAAGACGATTTAACCAATTAAAGGGATTTGACCATTTGTTCCACCCACTTTTTCTTGTTTTTGCTGATCCAGCTATGGTTTGTAAATTAAAGCCTGACGAGAGAAAGGGCTTCAGACAGAGAAGTTGAGGCTGTTTTCTTTTTAAAGAGTTTTGTTTCTTTTCTGATTTACGTTGACCAAGACCTTTTTCAAACAAACTCTGTTAGTGAACGAAATCATTCTTGTCACAATGTGTAGGGTATCAAATAATATTGGGTGGCCACTCCCACTACGCCTCACTCACTCTCAGTTGACAGGTGGAATTTGATCCCTGGCTGCCAGACAAGTGTTTGTCTGTCTGGGAAACATGGACCTCTCAGCACTCCCCAGGTTTCTCTTCACAGTGTTTGACAGATTTGCTGTGCTGGCCACGTTCTTCATGGTGTTTGCCCTAACCCTTGACTTCATGAAGAGGCGCAAGTGTCAGAATTACCCACCTGGGCCCCGGGGCTGGCCTTTCTTCGGGAACGTTTTTCAGGTGGACTGGAACAACCCCCACTTGTCATTTGCCAAGGTAAAGTACAAATGAAATTTTTGCAGGAAGGTCGGTGAGAGGAGGCGTATTCCAGGTAGCTGTGGGAGTCGGTGGGCTTGAAATGGATATCTGTTGCTAGGTGGTTGCCTGAGATGGAGACAGAGAGGTCCAGGAAGGGGAGGGATGTGTTGGAGATGGTCCAGGTGAACTTGAGGTTGGGGTGGAAGGTGTTGGTGAAGTGGATGAACTACTTGAGCTCTTCTTGGGAGCATGAGGCGGTGCCGATACAGTCATCGATGTAACAGAGGAAGGAGTGTGGCTTGGGGCCGGTGTAGGTACAGAAGAGGGACTGTTCCACATAACCTACGAAGAAGCAGGCATAGCTGGGGCCCAAGCGGGTACCCATGAGCACCCCCTTTGTATGTAGGAAATGGGAGGAATCAAAAGAGAAGTTGTCCTCCCACCCACCTTCCTGCAAAAATTCCATCCCCTATTCCCAATTCCTTCGCTTTTGCCACATCTGCTGTCAGGATGAGGCATTCCACTCCTGCACAACCCAGATGTCCTCATTCTTCAAAGACCGCAACTCCCTCCCCCCCCACAGTGGTCGAGAACACCCTCGAACATGTCCCCCATATTACCCGCAACTCATCCCTCACTCATCATTGTGGCACTGCAGGAGGCCCATGATGGACATGTCATCTAAAGAATGGGAGGGGGAGTGGAAATGGTTCCATTCCCACCCTTGTCTGATTTCCGGAAACACCACTCTCTCCATGACTCCCTTGTCCGCTCCACAGTCCCCTCCAACCCCACCACACCCAGCCTTTCCCCTGCAACTGCGGGAAGTGCTACACTTGCCGCACACTTTCTCCCTCACCCCCATCCCAGGCCCCAAGATGACTTTCCACATTAAGCAGAGGTTCACCTGCACATCTGCCAATGTGGTATGTTGCATCCGATGTACCCGTTGTGGCTTCCTCTTCGTTGGGGAAACCAAGTGGAGGCTTGGGGAGCACTTTGCAGAACACCTCCGCTCGGTTTGCAACAAACAACTGCACCTCCCAGTCGCGAGCCATTTCGACTCCCCCTCCCATTCTTTAGATGACATGTCCATCATGGGCCTCCTGCAGTGCCACAATGATGCCAGCCGAAGGTTGCAGGAACAGCAACTCTTATTCCACTTGGGAACCCTGCAGCCCAATGGTATCAATGTGGATTTCACAAGCTTCAAAATCTCCCCTCCCCCCATTGCACCCCAAAAGCAGCCCAGCTCATCCCTGCCTCCCTAACCTGTTCTTCCTCTCTCCTATCCCTTCCTTTCTCCTCAAGCCGCACCTCCATTCCCTACCTCCTAACTTCACCCCGCCCCCTTGACCTGTCAGTCCTCCCCGGACTGACCTATCCCGTCCCTACCTTCCCACCTGTACTTACCTCTACAGGCTCCACCCCTCGCACCTTTAACTTGCCTGTCTCCTTTCCACCTATCTTCTCCTCTATTCATCGCTGACCTGCCTCCCCCTCTCTCCCTATTTATTTCAGAACCCTCTCCCCATCCTCCTCTCTGATGAAGGGTCTGGGCCCGAAACGTCAGCTTTTGTGCTCCTAAGATGCTGCTTGGCCTGCTGTGTTCATCCAGCTCCACACTTTGTTATCTTGGATTCTCCAGCATCTGCAGTTCCCATTATCTCTGAGACAGTTCAGTGGTTTCTGTTCACAGGGCTTGCTGAAATGATTCTTCTCATTCTTGCACTGGTCAGAACACTGCTTCTCGATCTTCCATCTCTGGAGATGCTCACCGGTTCATGGGAGGCACAGGGTCTGATTCATACTTACAGCAAGGCCTCTGTCTTATTAGTTAAAGTCACAGTTTACAGCAATTGCTCAAGGAAAGATAAAGTGGTTTTCTTCAGATTTAAAGTGACATTTTCCTGCAGAGAACAGAGAGATCTCCTGATCTGGTGCAGATTTAAAACCAGCCTAAGGGGCAACTTTTTGACGCAGAGCGTGTTAGGTGTATGAAATAAGCTTCCAGTGGAAATGATGGAGGTGGATACAATTACGACATTTAAAAGGCATCTTGATAGGTACATGAGATAATAGGAACTGCAGATGCTGGAGAATCCGAGATAACAAAGTGTGGGGCTGGATGAACACAGCAGGCCAAGCAGCATCAGAGCAGGAAGGCTGATGTTTCGGGCCTAGTCCCTTCATCGGAAAGGTAGGTACATGAATAGTAAGGAGTTAGCAGTATATGGGCCAAATGCTGGCAAATGGGACTAGATTAAGTTCAGATATCTGGTCAGCATGGACAAGTTGGACCGAAGGGTCTGTTTCCATGCTATACAGCTCTATAATTGCTGAGCAATCAGAGACAGGCGGCCCTGTAGGCCCAGCATTGCCACTGGAAGGAAGCATTGCTGAAGACTGAACAAGAAGGTCAGAGGGATGGCAATGCAGCTAGGCCCCAGAGAGGGGACTGCATGCAGCGATCAAGAAGACAGGGTGGGATTGCAAGCAGTGATTGCAAGTTCTTTAAACCCAGGTCACTCCCTATTCAAATAATATTCCGTCATAGTCCTGACCTGTGGCTTGTAGCTGGTGGGCTGATTTTGGGGAATCAGGAGATGAGGTACTCACTGTAAGATTCCTAACTTCTGATCTGCTGTTGTGACCATAGTATTCATGCAGTGAGTCCAGTTTAGTTTCTGGCCAATTGTAAATTCCAGGATGTTGATAGCAGGGTATCTGGCAACAGTAATGGCCTTGAATGTCATAAAGAGATGATTAGATTCTATGTTTATTTGAGTTCATAATTGCCTGACACATCTGAGGGCCGAGGTTTATGTACTACGTATCAGTGCAAGCCTAACATATTGATGTATTTTGTCAAGAACTGCTTGACTACATGACAAATTGACATGTACAGGAAGTACCATTAGTTGTTTTAGGAACAGTTAGTGCAGAAATAGAGCCTAAGTGTGAGGAGGTGCAAGTATTAGTGAAATTGAATGAGCTAATATCTACCGATTGAAAGACCAGTTGAGAAACACTTTCAGAAGCTGTGTCCTGGAGTTAGGACTTCACAGTAACCTGCAGTTTATATGACAAAGTGTAGCTGAGTTGGTTACAGTATTGAAGCATTTCTCAGTATCAGAGTACAGTCAATTGATGGGTGATAGCAATAACCAAGATAGTAATCGATGTATACAACAAACAACAACACCAGCCTTGCACATTTGGAATGTTAGCTGGGAAGCCAAATATATTGGAGGCAGACTATTTCGGATCAGGTTATGTTGGGTGACGTACTGTGTTTGACATCATTCTGAGCTGCCCCATGTTTGTTATCTGACCCACAAGTGGCCAATGTCAAACTCAGAAGAATAGCCTCTCTCTTCTGCCAGTTAAATCTTGTTTCTCTTTATTATGTTTAAGCTGTGGAAGCAATATGGTGATGTGGTGGGTGTGCAGTTCGGATGGACCAACACAGTGATACTGAACGGCTATGCAACCCTAAAAGAGGCACTTGTGAAGAAATCGGAGGATTTTGCTGACCGGCCACAGTTTCCAGTGTATGAGGATATCTTTAAGATCACAGGAGAAGGTAAATGTATCAGGTTTTGGAGACAGCCACACTAATCCTGGGAGGTGGGTTGGGAATTGCTGATGGTCAACCTGCAGGATATTCAATATCTCATTATGTCCATGAGAATGGCTGCTAAAGACTCCAAAGGAGTTGGGTCTCATTGTGTGCATTGTGACCGCTCTCAGTGTGTCCATGGAACTGGTCCAGTGTGTCCGGGGGAATCTTGTCCCGGTTTGTCCAGGGCTGCTGGTCCTGGTCTGTGTAGGGGTTCTGGCCCTGGCGTGTCTGTGGGATCTGGTCCCGGCGTGTCTGTGGGATCCGGTCCTGGCGTGTCTGGGGGATCTGGTACTGGTCTGTTTGGGGGAACTGATTCCAACTGGTCCCGGTCTATCCGGGGGATCTGGTCCTGGTCTGTCTGAGGGATCTGGTCCCGGCGTGTCATGGGGCGAATTGGTTTTGGTGTGTCCATGGTAACTGGTGACAGTGTTTCTTACCGAACTGGTCTCAGTAAATTCAAATGTATCATCTACCAAGCCACTTCGATACTGGTTTCGGTGTGAGCACTTACGTTTGAGTTCTTTAGCTGATTTCCCTGACACAGAATGTTCACCATCTGTTTGAATGCCTGGTGCCACCATCAATAAACCTGCCCTCCCTGTGTATGGGAAGGGGAGTGCTAATTAGTTGGAGCATATTTGGCTGGAAATTGAGTCAGTTTCTACAGCCAAAAGGACAGCCCTCATGAGGGACTTGCAGCACTCAGCAACAAAACCTAGATGTCCTCAGAACTGGCAGAATGAAATCTCAGCAGAGGTTGCACCATCACTTTTGGTCGAAATCTTGTGAGAGAGATGCATAAAGGAAGCCAGAAATCAACATGCCTAGCAACAACTAAATCAGCTCCCTCAAAGAGAAAAACTGGAGTAATCATCACTGAAGCTAGTCTGCAGATAAAAAAAGGCTGGGTGAAGCAATACCTCAAAAACTTACACGCTGTCCCTGAAGAGGCTCTCATCACCGTTTCTGGCTGTTCTGTTCTAGAGAAGCTGGACAACATGGCCACCAAGACTAGGGAGAATCTCACTCCAACTGATTTCCCAGGAAACAGAATCATTCCACCTTTAATCCTCAAAAGTGGAAGTACAGCGTTGTCCCTAAGAAAAGGGGCAGAAGTTGGCCATTGAGTATACTCTGCCTTTCAATGAGCTCTTCGGCTGGTCTGATGATCCTTAACTTCACTTTCCTGTCTTTTCCTGTAACCCTTGATTCCTATATTACTTAACTATCTCTCAGTCTTTAATAAACCTAATATTCCAGCCTCCACGATGGCAGTTTCTTATGAGACCTGTTGTGTAATGGCTAGAGAGGTTGGTCTAGTGGTTAGGATTCACTACTTTTACCCCTGTGATCTGGGTTTAATTCCCAATCAGGGAATGATAGTATATTGGTTTGGTGCGATCTGTCAAAGTAATGTAATGACCAGACAGCATGAAGAAAAATCATTGTTGTACTTCTGTCTCTTCTTTCCTGTTTAAATTAAGAAAAGAAAAATCAACGTTGCCAGTCTCTGAAAGTGCTGCTATAATCACATGACTGAAATGAGCTGGAACCACACCCCCTCCCCAGAACATTGCAGGGTTGTAATGCAGGTGGCATGGTGCTTAGTGGTTAGCACTGCTGCTTTACAGCATCAGGGACCCGGATTCAATTCCACCCTCGGGCGATTGTCTGTGTGGAGTTTGCATATCCTCCCTGTGCCTATGTCGGATGACTTGTTCTGGTTTCCTCCCTAAGGCCAAAGATGTACAGGGTAGGTGGATTGACCATGCTAAAGGTGGAGTTGTGGGAGGTGGTGTAGGCCTGGGTTGGTGTGGACTTGATGGGTTGAATGGCCTCTTAATACACTATAGGAGTCCTATGATTCTAATGGAGGACCACGAGTCAATCATTCAGCATCTTGGGCCTGTTGCATTATTCGGTGAGATCATATCTGATCTATGGCCTAACTCCATTCATCTGCCTTTGGCCCATATCCTTTAATACCTTTGCCTAACAAAATACTATCTAATCTTAGGTTTAAAATTAACAGTTGATCCACTATCCTGTGGAAGAAGGTTCCAAACATTTAGTCGCACATCAAAGTCATGTAGTCTTTCTTTACGTCCTGGAGATTTGGCCTTCTGTCAACTGTGACTATGAGCTGCTTGACGATGTCCCATCGGATCTGAAAAATCCAAAACCCATCATTTTGGGGGACATGCCTTGGCCTAATTCAGCAGGGGATGAGAATAAAAATGGGAAATAGCAGGAAGTCAAGTGCCACCTCACAGACTCAGGCTTTAGAGGGGAAAACAACCCTAATTTAAATCAACCTCATTCTCCATTGGCCATGACCCGTGTCTCTGTTTGAAGGCGATGAGCAAAGCTTGAAGGTCTGTTCCTTCAGACCAATGATGTACATCTGCTGGCAGGACTGAGTACTGAATATTGAACAACCCCAGCATGTAGGGTTCTCCAGCATCATTCCATCTTGGGTCAGAGGCGACCCTGTTGACTAGGTTATATAATCCAAATGGATAATGATCATATTCCTGAAGGCAGACTGCACAGTGAACTCACTACTGCCTGATAGTTGGCCTAGAAGCAACAATTATTGGGGTGTCAGTTGAGGCACAGGAGGTTCTTGCAGAGTGGAGCAGAGTGCTGAAGCCAAGTAGTCAGGAAGGTCACAGAAGAAGCAGAAGATAAAAGAAAAACAATTTGGACACGTTTTTAAAACTGACCTCAACTACGCAAGCTGTTAAGTTCATAAGTTCAACAAAAATTGATTCACACAACGGTGCCAGGTCTAGATTGGCCTGACAGAGCACTACAGTGTAGATGTCCTGAATCATCTTCACAAACGTAGAGGGAATCCTTCACTGTGCAAATGGAAAACTTGCCCCAAACTGCTTTTAGCAATTCACTCAAACATTTGACCATTTCATGTGGTGCAGAAATGTGGTTCTGGAGTATTTTGTGCAGTTCTGTTGCCCTGTTAAATGAAGGATATTGTTAAACTGGAGAGGGCTCAGAAAAAAGATTGATCAGGATATTGCCGGAATGGAGGGTGTGAAATATATAATTAGACCAGAAAGACTGGCACTTTCTTTGCTGGAACATTGAGGGGTTGACCTTATAGAGATTTATAAAGTTATGAGGGGCATTTATGAGACGAATGACACAAGGGTCTTTTCCCTAGGGTGTTGGGGTTCAAAGCTGGGCAAGTATTTTTAAGGTGAAAGGAGAAAGATTTAGAAAGGACATGTTTTGTGGGGTGGGGGGGGGGCAGCTTTTTTAACAGAGAGTGATCTGTGTGGGAAATGAACTTCCAGGAGAAGTGGAGAATGCAGGTACAATGTCAATGTTGAAAAGATATTTGCATAAGTACATACATAGCAAAGGTTTGGAGGATTATGCATCAAGTGCAGGCAGGTGGGACTAGTTTAGCTTAGGAACATGTTCGGCATAGACTGGCTGGACCGTAGAGTCTTTTTCCATGCTGTATGACTGTATAAATTACCAGATATCAGAAAATAGAGTCCACCAGAAGGAAGGAAACTCACCAGCCAACCAGAGGGCAATACTGTTTATTGGTGCCAGCTATGTACAGGACTGCCACGTTTGCTTCGGGTCTTCAGCCAAAACAAGCAGTGCGTCATTCAGAAGTGCTTGTATTGTGTTCTATTGTACATATTTTTGGGTCTTGATTCCAACTGAGGCCAGAAGTCTCAGTAACGGTTAGTGATAATGGGAACTGCAGATGCTTGAGAATCCAAGATAATAAAGTATGAAGCTGGATGAACACAGCAGGCCCAGCAGCATCTCAGGAGCACAAAAGCTGACGTTTCAGGCCTAGACCCTTCATCAGAGAGGGGCATGGGGTGAGGGTTCTGGAATAAATAGGGAGAGAGGGGGAGGCGGACCGAAGATGGAGAGAAAAGAAGATAGGTGGAGAGGAGAGTATAGTTGGGGAGGTGGGGAGGGGATAGGTCAGTCCAGGGAAGACGGAGAGGTCAAGGAGGTGGGATGAGGTTAGTAGGTAGGAAATGGAGGTGCGGCTTGGGGTGGGAGAAAGGTATGGGTGAGAGGAAGAGCAGGTTAGGGAGGCAGAGACAGGCTGGGCTGGTTTTGGGATGCAGTAGGGGGAGGGGAAGAGCTGGGCTGGTTGTGTGGTGCAGTGGGGAGAGGGGACGAACTGGGCTGATTTTGGGATGCGCTGGGGGAAGGGGAGATTTTGAAGCTGGTGAAGTCCACATTGATACCATTGGGCTGCAGGGTTCCCAAGTGGAATATGAGTTGCTGTTCCTGCCATCTTTGGGTGGCATCATTGTGGCACTGCAGGAGGCCCATGATGGAGATGCCATCTAAAGAATGGGAGGGGGAGTTGAAATGGTTCGCGACTGGGAGGTGCAGTTGTTTATTGCGAACCGAGCGGAGGTGTTCTGCAAAGCGGTCCCCAAGCCTCCGCTTGGTTTCCCCAATGTAGAGGAGGCCACACTGGGTACAATGGATACAGTATACCACATTGGCAGATGTGCAGGTGAACCTCTGCTTAATATGGACAGTCATCTTGGGGCCTGGGATAGGGGTGAGGGAGGAAGTGTGGGGATATTCCCACAACACATCCCTCACACCCCGCCCCCGCCACAACTGCCCAAAGAGGATCCCCCTCATTCTCAAACACCACCCCACCAACCTCCGGATACAACGCATCATCCTCTGACACTTGCGCCATCAACAATCCGACCCCACCACCCAAGACATTTTTCCATCCCCACCCTTTTCTGCTTTCCGGAGAGACCACTCTCTCTGCGACTCCCTTGTTCACTCCACACTGCCCTCCAACCCCACCACACCCGGCACCTTCCCCTGCAACCGCAGGAAGTGCTACACTTGCCCCCATACTTCCTCCCTCACCCCTATCCCAGGCCCCAAGATGACTTTCCATATTAAGCAGAGGTTCACCTGCACATCTGCTAATGTGGTATACTGTATCCGTTGTACCCAGTGTGGTCTCCTCTACATTGGGGAAACCAAGTGGAGGCTTGGGGACCGCTTTGCAGACCACCTCCGCTCGGTTCGCAATAAACAACTGCACCTCCCAGTTGCGAACCATTTCCACTCCCCCTTCCATTCTCTAGATGACATGTCCATCATGGGCCTCCTGCAGTGCCACAATGATGCCACCCGAAGGTTGCAGGAACAGCAACTCATATTCCGCTTGGGAACCCTGCAGCCCAATGGTATCAATGTGGACTTCACCAGCTTCAATATCTCCCCATCCCCCACCGCATCCCAAAACCAGCCAGTTCGTCCCTTCCCCCCCCACTGCACCACACAACCAGCCCAGTTCTTCCCCTCCACCCACTGCATCCCAAAACCAGCCCAGCCTGTCTCTGCCTCCCTAACCTGTTCTTCCTCTCACCCATCCCTTCCTCCCACCCCAAGCCGCACCTCCAGTTCCTACCTACTAACCTCATCCCACCTCCTTGACCTGTCCGTCTTCCCTGGACTGACCTGTCCCCTCCCTACCTCCCCACCTATACTCTCTCCACCTATCTTCTTTTCTCTCCATCTTCAGTCCGCCTCCCCCTCTCTCCCTATTTATTCCAGAACCCTCACCCCATGCCCCTCTCTGATGAAGGGTCTAGGCCCGAAACGTCAGCTTTTGTGGTCCTGAGATGCTGCTTGGCCTGCTGCGTTCAGCCAGCTTCACACTTTATTATCTTAGTGACGGTTAACCTATGTTTATTGTTACATCATACATAATGATATGGCTACAGAACAACATGTTCAGAGTTGTTCAGGGGCTAATCTTTTTGTAGAATGTATGATTACTGAGGTCTCATTGTTATTACAGCTGGCTCCCTGATAGTCTTTTAAAGTCTAGCTCTACATCTCCTTCCAAGTATTTGTCCTGTTTCCAACTGAAAGAACTTTCGTAATATTATGAGAAGTGAAACATTTAAGTTAACAAATTTCCTTTTGGACTGAAAGTGCATTTGAAAATACAAGTCTCCCCAACCTTTAAAAGTCCATTATCCAGAGATTCAAGCACTGCAGGATATCCCAGTTGCTCCTGAGCCCAGTATGTAACAGTATGTAAGACAATATTGGGAAGGCTGGTCTGGAATCAAACATTAAGCAGCTGTAACAAAAAGAAAAAAAAATTACTGCAATATCCCAAAGCATGGGAAAGTGAGTGTTGGCCAGCTGGACCTAGATGAAGATTGGTGGGAGCTTATTAAGAGGGTACCATTTCTACTTCACTGGGCATTGATTACCAATATCTCTTTCATGACATCTTCCACTGAAGAGAAGATCTGACAGTGAAGACTACTGACTGTTGAAAGTGTACTATCAAAGAGGAGTATCACTGTTAAATTGCAAGCGCAGGATAAAGTCTGAGATTCCTGTGCCACCTTCTCAAACATAGGGTGAAAGATACAAGTGAATCATCAAGAAGGCTATAGAGTATGGATTGAGTTCTTCCAAGGACTCACACAAGAACTGTGAAGAATCAATAAAAGGGCTCTGCGGAGATTTACTAGAAGATGTGCAGTCACTCCTGAGGCTACATCTGGAGTCATTTTGGAAGAAAAGTTGAGATAGGAGGAAGATTGTTGACTGTCACATCTGACTGTATCTCTGGAGCACTCGACGAAAACAAGAACCTCCTGGGCTTTCATTCTAATTTAGAACATCATTCTCATGTTTCTGTACTGCTGAAATTTCCTGGACATTCGGGTTTCTTGTTCCCTGTGCTCTTGGACCATATCATCAGGTACGCCCTGTATGTTTTCAAACAAAAGCTCAGTCTGACTACACCTTGAAACTTAAAGTACTGGAACTTGCATCACTTCTTCAACATGTGGCACTTCTTCATTAGCACTGAGCAGACAAACTGCTAATTGGAGAATTCCACTCAACTCTCAGAAAAACACCGCATCAAGAATTGAAGAGTCAGGCACCACAGGATCTGCTTCTGGAAACAAATGAGTTGATATTTGCACATTATCAGGCTCAATCCCAGATACATCCCCTGGTTAGAAATGTTTAAGGAAGGAGGAGGCTTTTCCTCTCAAAGTAGAATTGGAGAGGAGTTGTAATGTTGACTAGAAGTTGAGAAATTTCTCACAAAATGCCATCCAGCCTTCTTTAGATGAAAGCTGGAGAGGCTGTACTAAATCCTGCAGAATGGAGTGGAATCATTATTTTGGCTATTCTTCATGAGATCAGATTTCATCACCATTTGTCCAGAAATCTTCTCCCTGACCTGCAGAAGCTTCTGCCAAATGTGGAAGACCTTGTTACACAAGACTGCTGATTTAATAAGGGTTTGGTCTGATTCCTTCGTACTGACAGAGGTTGTCTGAAAACTTTTCCAATGTTGGTGAATATAATTTCACACTGAGATTTGGAAGGTTACTGCCTCTCAGAATTTAGAGTTTGACATGTAGTACTGAAGGTGTAAACCACCTCACAGTGGAAGGCATGACAGTAATGAATGATCCAGAATCAAGGAAAATAACTTGTATTATCTAGTCGGCATGGCCAAGTCGGACCGAATGATCTGTTTCCATGTTGTTTAGCCCTATGACTTCAAAGCAACTGAGCAGAATGTCTGCTCTCAATCATCATGTAACCCCACAGAGCTAACAACCTTGAAGTAGCTTCCTTTCTTGTTCATTTTACCGCATTGACCTTCATTATGGAGGTGATCAATATAATGTATTTTGATAAGATGAATTCTTTTATTGCTAACATGCTGAAAGTGGTCAAATCTGCCACACCAAAAGCAGTGGACTCCTCACTAGCAGGAATTTTGTCACTAATAGTTCTTCCTTACACCACACTGTCAACTTTTAAAAAGTGTTCTTTCTCCATTTTTGATGGGCTTTGGTGAGTGGACCAGATCTCAATGAATAACATTATCTTGAAAGAAACACTACTGTGCTATTAGCTGCTTTTCACTCATCCCTTCTGATAGCAATTTCCTCTGAAGCTTGTATCACTTGAAGATTCACTGGAAGATATTGCCCATTTTCCAATAACACAGAAATTTTTTTTAAAAAATCACTGCCTTTCTGTTGTTTCCATGTAGGTATTGTCTTTGCAAGATATGGTCCTTGGTGGAAAGAACAGAGAAGATTTTCACTTTCGACACTGAGAAACATTGGGCTCGGAAAGAGATCTCTGGAGACAAGAATCAATGCGGAGGCTGAATTTTTAAACAAAGAATTTGAAAATGCAAAAGGTAAGGAAATGATATTTTTGAGAAAGTGGAAGACACATGAGCTGTTGTGAAGATGCACTAACACTTTGTGCGCATATTAAAATTCCACATGAATTTAGCAACCCATTTCCAAGATTCCCTTTGGTGCTAATATGAAACAAACTGATTATCCAGAACATCAATGATTTTATAGGTAGTCCCAGAATGGTTTGCTAGCTAAGCCATTATCACTTGAAGCTTCTGAAGCACTGCCTTGGCTTGTGGGACTTTGGTACTAGGTCTGTTTGTAGTTCCTGAAGGCTGTCATTGATAAGAATGAGTGCAGAGACATTGGAGTTGTCAAGGACAATAGGAGCAGAGATATTGTAATAAGTTGCAGAATTGGGAGACAGAGAATCGGAAGTCTGAAAATTTAAAAAAAAAGGAAAACTTTATCCATGAGTAGCTGATGAGGTTCTTCAGAATAGCCAAAATGGGGAGGCACTGGCCTAGTGGTATTATTGCTGGACTGTTAATCCAGAGACCCCCATAACAGTCTGGGCACCTGGGTTTGAATCCTGCCATAGCAGATGGTGGAATTTGATTTCAATAAAAATCTAGAGTTAAGACTCTAATGACAATTATGAATCCATTGTCAATTGTTGGGGTAAAACCCATCTGGTTCACTAATGCCCTTTAGGGAAGGAAACTTCCATCCTTACCTGGTCTGGCCTACATGTGACTCCCGACCCACAGCAATGCAGTTGACTCTGAACTGTTGTCTGGGCAATAAATGCTGTCTAGCGAGTGATACCCTCATCTTGTTAATGAATAAAAGAAAAAAAATGTAGGTCAAAATTCTCTTCCCTCATGAGTGATGGAGGCTGGGAAATTGAACATACTCAAGGTTGAGTTAGCCAGATTTCTGGTCTATAAAGGAGTCTATATGTTGTGGGAAGCAGGCAAGAAAGTGAAGTGAATGCCATAATAGATCAGCCATGACCTGATTGACAGGGCAGGAACGAGAGTTCAAGCGGCCTACTCCTGCTATTTCTTCTTATCCTGTGAACTCGCATAACCTTCAAAAGTCAAGAGGGCAGTTATTTGGTGCAAATATTTACAGTGCAATGGGAGAAAGTTGAGAGGAGGACCAGGCGAGTTCCTTATACAGAGAGCCAGTGCAGGCATGATGGGGTGAATAGCTTACATCTGGTCTGTAACTATTCTTGATCGTCCTTTGTAAACTCTCTCAAAGTAGCTGTACTTTGTTTCAGACCTGATCATTTCTCTAAGGAGGGCAAACAGTAGCTGGTATTCAATAGATTCAATTCTGAATTGGATGCCCAGCCCC
The DNA here is from genome assembly GCF_030684315.1 of Stegostoma tigrinum. NCBI lineage: Eukaryota > Metazoa > Chordata > Chondrichthyes > Orectolobiformes > Stegostomatidae > Stegostoma > Stegostoma tigrinum. The sequence goes on from NC_081380.1 coordinate 8,268,476, forward strand.
CAATTCCAAAGTACAATTGGTAAATGTGAGAGTTCAGAAATGCTTGCTGCATGCATCTTGACTTGGAATATTCACATCTGATGTCATTTCTTCAGGTCTCCCTTTTGACCCGCACATCAGTCTAAACCATGCAACCTCAAACATTATCTGCTCAATTGTCTTTGGAGAACGCTTTGACTATCAAGATGAAAAATTCCACAAATTCCTTCATTATGTTGGAGAAAGTTTTGTCCTGGAAGGTGGATTTTGGGGTCAGGTAAGTCAGATCTACATGTGTATTGGGAGGGTGTGCATTGTAGGATTTTGAACATCAGTTCCAATTTCATGGAGCAAAACCAAGGTGGAGCCACAGTTTGACATGCTGATAGATCTGAGTTTAGAGAAAATACTGTTGTTTGGGATTATGTTTGGCATGGATTGTTTGGACTAAAGGGTCTACTTCCATGCTAGATGACTCTATGACTTGGGAGCTCAGACTGATAAAAGATCCAATATTTAAATAGCCACCAACAGGTCCATAAGCTGGCCAAGGTCAGGCTTTATGGAATGGAATATGAGTCATTTTTCTTTCTTCCGATACACCCGGAGGGGGGCCACGAATATCTTTGAACGATAAAGAACACTCGATAGGTGGGCTGGGGAGTCATAAATGATAGAGAATATCCAGACAAAAGCAAAATCCTGCAAATCTGATACAAACGCAGAATGCTGGGCAACTCACCAACGTTTGTGGCAAGAGAAACAGTCTTAAGGATTCCAGTCCAGTATGGCTGTTCTTTAGAACAATTTATCTGCCTAACATTGACGACAGAATCAGTTACGTGCCGCAGGAGAATGTGTTTAATTTCAAACTCTGTGTTCACCACAGGTGCTAACCTCGTTTCCCTTCATTCGCAATTTCCCGGGTCCACACCAGAAAATATTCAAAAATCAACAGCTGATCATCCAATTCATTCAGAACTTAATCACGAAGCATGAAGAGATATGGCCCCCTGATGAGACCAGGGACTTCGTAGATGCTTTCTTAAATGAGCAAGAGAAGGTTTGTAACAGATATCTCACTATGTTAGAAGTAGAGATGTGTGGATGTGTTTTAAATTCAATTTCTGTGAGGTAATGTAATGGGGGCCTGTGCATTTTTTCATCAACTATCAGAGGCCAGCACAGATTTCCCTCCTTCCTAAATATTGTACTTAGGAATATCTGGAGTTAAGAATCTAATGATGACCACGAATCCATTGTCGATTGTTGGAAAAACCCATCTGGTTCACTAATGTCATTTAGGGAAGGAAACTGCCATCCTTATCTGGTCTGGCCTACATGTGACTCCAGACCAACAGCAATGCGTTGACTTTAAACTGCCGTCTGGGCAATTAATGATAGGCAAGAAATGCTGCCTGGTCAGCGACGCCCTCATCCCATCAATGAATAATGGTATGAAGGACTCTGTACCTAGGTATCGCACCTGAGATGGGACCGTAACTGGTGACTTGTAAACTTTTCACTGTACTCATTTGAGAACATGTGACAATAAACCTAATTCTAATTTTAATTCGACACTGGGAAAATTTTAATTCAGATTCTATCGCAAGGAGTACTGATCCTGAACCTGAAATAGGGCACAGTACCACAGTAGGCAGCGCAGGTACCTGCTGGCATACCAGGGGAATCTGCCTAACCACATAAAATCAGATTAAGCTGGGAAAAACGTGGGAAAGAGTGGCACTCGCATGCCACACTGCCTTTTGTTTGACAGTCTGAGATCCACAATCCAGTCCCACAGAAAAGATGGACTTGTTTTAGAAACTGCACACAGAAAGGTCAGAAGACGTGGGTTTACAGGAGTAATACTTTGGCTGTTTTTAATTCATTACGTTTTTATGACTGATACTTAAATCTTTATGTTGCACATTTAGATGAAGCATGATCCCAAGACAAGTTTTGTGAAATCCAATTTGTTAGGGACGGTTGTAGACCTCTTTGCTGCCGGAACTGAGACCACCTCCACCACCCTGCGCTGGGCCCTACTCTTCATGGTTCTTCATCCAGATGTGCAATGTAAGTGTGTCTCTGTGTTAGAGTCAAAGCCTGGGCGACACAAAGCCCTGTTATTTTTTACAAGTAGATAACCCACTGCCTTTTTATCAGTTGAAGGAAAACAAAAAACCACAAATTATCATCCTCTGCACAATTCCCTCTTGACATTTGAAGAGGCCTCCACCATGGGATCTAGAATGAAGGGACATGCGAGTGTTGGGAAAGCTCTGACTGAGAGGACAATTCTTGCATTTATGCACCTGCGGTTCATGTCTCTTCATGAGGAAAGAGACGATTTGTAAAAGATATTCATGCTGCATTCATCGGAAGGAATTTTAATGTAAAGGGAACAACATTTTTCTCATTTATGTGAGAAGAGTGTGCTGATCGGCTGACAAGTGGACTCTGATTGGTAGTATTGTTGGAAATCTTTGACAAAATGTGTTTTTTTTCCAGCTGTTCCAAAGCTCCAATCCTCCAGACATTAATTTTCTGTTCCCAGTGTCGGAACATTGCAATAATTTCCTCATCCAATTCAGATGCAAATCTCTTTTGAAAGTAATAATTGAATCTACCTCCGAAACACACTTACGCAGTGTGTCGCAGGTTTTAACTACTCACTGCAAACGAACATCTAATGGTTTTTTAGTCAATCTGGGGACAATGTTCCTCAAGCCGGAAGGGTCAATATCTACCTCCCAAATACGGATGGCCTCCTCCTTATTACTCTGATGGTCAATTGCAGACATTGCATCTTCAGAGCTTTATTATCAACCGAAGTACAGTTTCAACACATCCCTCACCTTCCTGGACCTCTCTGTCTCCATCTCAAACAACCACCTAGAAACCGACATCCATTTCAAGCCCAACGACTCCCACAGTTACCTAGAATACACCTCCTCCCACCCACTTTCCTGCAAAAATTCCAACCCCTATTCTCAATTCCTTCGCCTCCGCCACATCTGCTCCCAGGATGCGTCATTCCACTCCTGTACATCTCAGATCTCCTCGTTCTTCAAGGACCACAACATCCCCCCTGTAGTGGTCGAGAACATCCTCGACCGTGTCTCCCGCATTTCCCACAACTCATCCCTCACACCTCGTCTCCACAATAACTGCCAAAAGAGAATCCCCCCTCGTCCACAGATACCACCCCACCAACCTCTGTATACAACGCATCATCCTCCGACACTTCCACCATCTACAATCTGACCTCACCACCAAAGACATTCTTCCATCCCCACCCTTGTCTGATTTCCGGAGAGGCCACTCTCTCTGGGACTCCCTTGTCCACTCCACACTCCCATCCAACCCCACCACACCCGGCACTTTCCCCTGTAACTGCAGGAAGTGCTACACTGCCCCGACACCTCCCCCTTCACCCCCATCCCAGGCCCCAAGAAGACTTTCTACATCAAGCAGATGTTCACTTGCACGTCTGCCAATGTGGTATACTGCATCCGATGTACCCGTTGTGGCTACCTCTACATTGGAGAAACAAAGCGGAGGCTTGGGGACCGCTTTGCAGAATACCTCCGCTCGGTTCGCAATAAACAACTGCACCTCCCAGTTGCGAACCATTTCAACTCCCCCTCCCATTCCTCAGACGACATGTCCATCCAGAGCCTCCTGCAGAGCCACAATGATGTCACCCGAAGGTTGCAGGAACAGCAACTCATATTTTGCTTGGGAACCCTGCAGCCCAATGGTATCAATGTGGGTTTCACAAGCTTCAAAAATCTCCCCTCAGCCCACTGCATCCCAAAACCAGCCCAGCTCGTCCCCGCCTCCCTAACCTGCTCTTCCTCTCACTACCTACTAACCTCATCCCTCCCTCTTGACCTGTCTGTCCTCACCGGACTGACCTATCCCCTCCCTACCTCCCCACCTATACTCACCTCTACAGGCTCCATCCCCACCCCTTTGACTTGTCTGTCTCCTCTCCACCTATCTTCTCCTCTATTCATCTTCGATCCGCCTCCCCCTCTCTCCTTATTTATTTCAGAACCCGCTCCCCATCCCCCTTTTCTGATGAAGGGTCTGGGCCCGAAGCATCAGCTTTTGTGCTCCTAAGATGCCAGTTGGCCTGCTGTGTTCATCCAGCTCCACACAATGTTATCTGCAGTTTCAATGCAACTGGTTCTGTTATCATTGTCTATCCAATATCGTGTTTGAGTTTGAGGTCGTAACAATCTTTACAAAACTTGTTTCACTCACTGTGACTTGTTATGTGTCAGTGTTTATAGGAGATAGCTCCCTGCCTTGTAATACACATATACTCTACTTTTCTGCAGAGTGTGTAGTTTTACTCAATCAAACAGTCATATAGCACGGAAACAGACCCTTTGGTCCAACTCATCTGTGCCGACCTTGTTTCCCAAACTAAACTAGTCCCTTTGCCTCCATTTGGCCTATATCCCTCTTAACCTTTCCTATTCATGTACCTGTCCAAATGTCTTTTAAATGTTGTAACTGTACCTGCATCGACCACTTCCTCTGGCAGCTCATTCCAAATACAAACCACCCTCTTGTGTAAAAATTGCCCCTCAAATCCTTTTAAATCTTTCACCTCTCCACTTAAAATTATGCCCTACAGTTTTGAACCCCACTACCCTAGGGAAAAGACCTTTGCTATTCTCCTTATGTATGTCCCTGATGATTTTTTTTAAGCCTCTATAAGGCCACCCTCAACCTTCACTACTCTCTAGTTAAAGAAAATCCCACCTATCCTGCTTCTCCTTATAACTCAAACATGCCAGACCTGGTAATATATTTGTGAATCTTTTCTGCACCCTTTCCAATTTAATAATATCCGTCCTAAAGCAGGTGATCTTCAAATTACCAAGGGTCCATTTGCCACTGTGTGATTAATCTACTAAGCAGTATTAAGGACAAGCAGGAGAATTTCTTAATCAGGTTAATATTTATCACTAAACTGACAGCACCAAAGCACACTACCAACTGGTAATATCCAAACTTTAGCGATCTTCCCCAATTCATTACAATTCCGGACAGGATCCCCCAAAATGCTAAGCTTCTGGGTGAGGGGGCGGGAGTGGGAGGATGAACTAGTTCCTCTTCTTAATTCATCCAGCCCCTCAGGTGGTTACAACAACATTAATTTTTTAAAAAATCCCTTCTCTGTGGATACCTTCTTTCATCTGATCACCAGCGCTGACCTTAGCACTCAGCGTCAGAGACAATCTTTCCCTGCAACACTGGGGTAACTGGGGCTAGTTCTTCAATCATGACTGGCATGGCAGACTAATGATCAAACACAGGCTGGCACACGTGAAAACATTCAGTCCCACTAGTACACTCCAGCTGAGTTGTAACTGGCTATTTAACCCCTGTTCTTGTTCATTCTTCAAAAGAGAAAACACATAATGTATATACAGGGTCAGAGAGCCATACAGCATAGAAACAGACCCTTTGATCCAACAGTCCATGCTGACCATAATCCCAAACTAAAATAGTCCCACTTGCCTATTTTTGGCCACATCCCTCCAAACATTTCTTATTCATGTATTTATCTAAATGTCACATCAACTGCTTCCTCTAGAAGTTCATTCCACAAACGAACCACTCTCTGTGTAAAAAAAGTTGCCTGTCATTGTCTTTTTTAAATCTTTCTCCTCGCATCTTAAAAGTTTGCTCCCTAGTCTTGAGATCCCCCATGCTAGGGAAAAGACATCTGCCCATTCACCTTATCTGAGCCCCAGCATGATTTTATAAATCTCTCTGAGGTCACCCCTCAATCGCCTATGCTCCAATGAAAGAAGTCACAACCTATCCAGCCTTTCTTTATAACTCGAACCTCCTATACACGCCAACATCCTGGTAAATCTCTGCTGAACCCTCTCCAGCTTAATAATGTCCTTCCTATAACAGGATGACCAGGACTGGACACAATTCTCCAGAAGAGGCCTCACCAACATCTTGTACAACTTCAATATAACAGATTGGGACATAATCTACAGGGAGATGACATACTGTTGAGTAATGGGTTGTTAGCCTCTCATTATCTTTGTAATCACGAGAAAATCATCCAGTTTCTTTGAAGTAGTGTTCGCACTTTTAAGTATTACATTCCATTGGGCTCTCTCCATAGAGCCACTTAATTTTCAATCACAGCCATTTTTAGCCCTAAAGCCCACTTATGAAAAACACATTTTGGAAACGCAAGTTAAAAATGTGCACAGTAGTTTGGAGTTCATGAGGCAATTGTATTCCAATTTGCCAAACTTAATCGTGTATGAATTGCAGTTTCCACATTATGTCAGCACTTAAGAGATGATTGTCGACATTTGTTTTCTTTTGTTTCTGTAGCTAAAGTGCAGGAAGAGATTGATAGCGTAATTGGGAAGGACAGAAAGCCAGCATTGGAAGACCGTGAGGAAATGCCATACACTAATGCCGTTATCCATGAAACCCAACGGGCGGGAAATATTGTTCCCATTTCACTTCCTCATCAAACATACAGAGATACAGAGGTCCTGGGCTACACAATCCCAAAGGTACAGTTTGGAATTCATTTCAAATGTGTAGCCCCATCTTCCACTGCCATGATCTGCTCCTCTTTGAAATCACAACTCCTTATCAAATCTAATTATTAGTTATGAACATTCACAGTTGCACTGATACCTTAAAATTAGGAAAATGATGTTTCTTGCTGAGCTGAACAGCTCCCTGTTACTTGAAGAACTGAATGTATTGGGAACAGACATCTGTAATGGGAAGGTGAAAATATAGTGGTGGGAGGGCTCATTAGACCCATTTACCTCTTTTTCTTCTGTGTTATATCTGTACCTGGGTGCCCCAGGAGTTGGAGGACACTGGTACACTTGAAGTCTTCTGAGATTGGTGGGCACCGCTGGGATTGGAGTGCACCATTGGCCCTAGGGATGTCATTTCAGTTTAAAATCTTTACATTTCCTTTTGAAGATTTGATTCATATTACAGTGCCCCTTTAACAGGCTAAAACCTGGTTAACTGTCTAATTTGCTTATGATTATTTAGACTGGTTAATTGAGATAGTGTAATGCTGAAATGACAGAAAGATTGCAGCACCAAAGGTAGTCAGTCAGGCCAAAGTATTCATGAGTAAGAGAAACTCAAATAGGCTCACGACCTAACCCCCTCTCAGTTGTCTTGCAGTTGCCTCCTCATCTGATTTGGATACAATTCCCTTTTGAAAGTTACGACTGAATTTGCCCCGAACGTACTCTAAAGCAGGGTGTCTCAGTTTTGAACCACTCACATGCAAAACAAAATCTTCATGTCATCCAACAGTTCTTTAGCCAGTCTGCAACTGGGGATAATGTTCCTTAACCTGGGCAGGTCTATATCTCCCTCCCATATACAGGGTGGCCTCCTCCTTATTGCTGTGATGGCTGATTGCAGACATATTCTTGACAAATGTGTCTCTATTTTAATGATGTAGGGAACAACAATCATCCCAAATCTTTCCTCCTCATTGTTTGATGAGAACGTTTGGTCAACTCCACATCAGTTTAATCCAGGTCACTTCCTCAACTCAGAAGGGAGGTTTGTGAAACCAGAATCCTTCATCCCATTCTCTGCAGGTAATGTACAATTCGAGGAAGCATTAACTGTACTGAAATATACAGCTGCAGATTTGTAATGATGTAAAGTCACATCTTAGTGTAGGGTCCACCTCAAAGAGGATATGGAAAATCCCACAAATAACCACGTAAATTAATGTCAATCTTCAAATCTTCTTATGGGCGTCCCAGTTTTGAAAGGGGTAATTTGATAGTTATTGAAGAAAAAGAAGTAAGATAATATTTACATAGTATTGAGAAATGTTGATTTCTTGTAGTTGAGGTAGGATGTTATCAGAGGCACATCGGGTATTTAAAACAGTGATTGCTACTGTGATATACGTTGTTATATTCTGTGTTGTTATTATTTGGGAACTTGGGTTAAAAATTGATAGAAGTAGATATTAGTTTTCTGTTCTGTGAAGGTGACTTCTTTCTTCTAATAAAGGTCAGAAAGTCATTTTGTACCAAGATTGAAAGACATCCTTTTCAAAAAATAACACCCGTTATTCAATCAGTATGACCCCACCGTGACTTTCCGACCTCTCACCTGATGAGTTTACCATTCATTGTTCCTCTCTGTGCAGGTCACCGTGTGTGCCTGGGGGAGCAGCTGGCAAAGACTGAACTCTTCCTGTTCTTCACCTCCATGCTCCAACAGTTCACATTCCATCTCCCAGAAAATGAGCCAAGACCAAGCTACACAGAATCCAAATTTGGAATCACCCTGAGTCCATGTGCTTATCGCCTGTGTGTTAAATTCAGATAAAATGTACAGGGGGAGGGTGGGCAAGGTCTTCAGGAGCAGTGAGGAGTCACACACCTTCTTTAAATTATAGAACAGAATAAAATATCCTTGATTGTCACTTGTACTACAATACTGAGGTATAGGAGTACAGTGAATGACTGCTTTTTAATGGCACCATCTTAGGTACACACACTGAGGTAGAAATCTTACAGAGTAAATAAAAACATAGCATTCTTATACAAAGAGGTTTAAAGGAAAGCAAAAGGATTACTTACAGAGGTAGATTCCACATTGTGAAAAATTTTTAAATTACAGTCCGATAACAGCAGCTCAGCGTGTTGCAGCGGGGCAAGTCCAGCAATTGTCCTGCATTGCTCCAGCCTCCAGTTTGTTCCTCACCAACACTCAGCAGCTACAAGGTCAGCCAGGCTGCAACGGGATTCATATCTCAGCTCCTCTGTCGCTCTAGGGACTTGGCCCCTCATCGCTCCAAGTACTCAGCCTCTCTGTCCGCTCTGGGAATGCGGTCACTCTGTCCGCTCTGGGAATGCGGTCACTCTGTCCGCTCTGGGAATGCGGTCACTCTGTCCGCTCTGGGAATGCTGTCACTCTGTCCGCCCTGGGAACACAGCCTCTCTGTCGCTCTGGGAACGCAGGTACTCTGTCTGCTCTGGGAACACAGCTTCTCTGTCCACCCAGGGAAAGCAGTCTCTCTGTCCGCCCTGGGAACGCGGTCTCTCTGTCTGCTCTGAGAATGCAGCTTCTCTGTTGCCCTCGGGCTGCCTTCTCCTGCTCGTTACGGCTGCCTGCTCCCACTCTCGCCGCCAGCTCCTGGGAATCACTGCCTGCATGATACTATGGGGCTGCTTCCCCATGTGCTTCTGCGGAGCTCTTCTCTGTGCTGCTCCAGGACTTGCACCCTCACGCTGCCGTAGGCCACACTGCTCTGGATTTGCTGCTGACTCTGATGCTGAGGAGAGAGAAGAAGACAACAGGAGAGAAAAAGAAGAGAGGAAAAGGAGAAAGGAGGAGAAAGACGCAGAGGAGCTCCGAAAGGAGCGTACTACTCTGCTGCCACCTTGCACGTCTGAAACTGATCCCATCACTAATTGCTTTTCTGATCCCCTAGTGTAAGATGTACGTAAATTCCTAATTACTCCTGTCTTCATGTGTGAAACCAAACTGCCTTGATTGATTGGCTGATCATTGCTGCCAATCTCTGCTCTTTCTTTGATTAAATTATTCATGGATTCATAAATTATAATTTAGTTGTGCCTAATACTGTCAAGCTAGTTTTGTGAGAAACTGTAGAATTCTTCCTCCTTTCTACCAAACGACTTTGGAGATCCATCTTTGGTTGAATTTGTGCTGCTATTTCGAATAATCCGATGGCAGTGATGAATTTGTGCAGGAGGCCAACTATCCCAATACTAGCCTGAGCCACTCTACACAAGCCTAAATCTAAACTGTGCCACCAGTATATAAAAGGGAGCCAAAACAGTGTATTCTGTGTCATAGATGTGCTGCTGAGATGCTGCTTGGCTTGCTGTGTTCATCCAGCTTCACACTTAGTTATTCTGTGTCATGCTGTCTGAGGACTATTAGTTCACTGCCTTGTTACAATGTAAAGAGGAATCAAGATGGCACCAATGGCAGAGGGAGTAGGAATCCATGGATCAATATTCTTATTAATTCATGGGTTGTGAGCATTCCTGGAAAAGCTAACATTGTTCCCCAGCTGTTATTACCATGGAGCATAGGGTAAGCTGCCTTTTTGAACCACTTCAGTCTACAGTGCTGCTCAGAAAGGAGTTCCAAGTTATTAATCTAGCGACGGCAAAGGAATGGATGATATAGTTTCAGCTCAGGGTGCTGAGTTGCTTTGAGGGGAGCTTGCAAACGGTGGTGTTTCCATGCATCTGCTGGCCTGCTCCTCTAGAAATCATGGTTTTTGGAAAGTGCTATTGAAGGCACTTTAGTGATGATCCAGCTGGCAGTAATCTTGGACAAATCAGGTCTCATAGTGAAACCTGGCTTGATAGATCATAAGTTTTATTTTTGAGCTTTGATTATCATGGTGGTCATCACTGAATATAATCAAATGAAGCTGCCAATGTTCTTTTAACAAAATAACATAAGTTTATTACACAAAAACTATATATTTCACAATTTGGAAAGATCTTTAGAAAAACAGCTCAAAGAAAGATGCAATCCTTTTCCAAGCAATATTCTTTACAGCCACTCAATCCTAGTCAAGTATCGCAATGACCTAAACTTCTCAATTTTGTACACAAATTAGTCTTTCCAGCCCTTCTCTTTGGATTGCTGAAGGAGGTTAAGACTTCTTTCCAGCTCTGATGGCCTGGACGTGTCTGTCCGGTTGTGGCAGCGTGGAGATCCTATCAACTGCAAACTTGTCCTTATGCTCAGACGATTTTTCTTCTGAACTCAATCCTTTGTGAACATTTGTTTCTGTGTCATCGAATTCAACTTTGTAAAACTGCAGCAATCAGCTCCCTAGGCAGCTATTCAAGTCATTAAACTTAAATCGCACTTTGTCCTGGATGGTGTCGAGCTTTTTAAGTGTTGATGAGCTGCACTCATCCAGGCAAGTGGGGAAGATTCCATCACACCACTGACTTGTAACTAACAGATAGTGGACAGGCTTTTGGATTGGAGATGACTCAACTCAGATTTCCTCTGATCTACTTTTGTCGGCATAGTATTTATATGACTAGTGCAAATCAGTTTCTGGTCATTGGTAACCCACAGGATGTCGATAGTAGGAATCAGTGATGGTAGTGGCACCTCATGTTGGAGATGGTCTTTGCCAGCAATTGAAAGCAATTAAGCCATTCCCAGTTGTTGAAACTACATAAATAAAACACTTTATTGCCACAAAGGACAGGTGATTACCCTGCAGAGGAATTTAAGGAGTTAATCAGAGGAAAGCTGTGTCTTTGAACAGACAGTTAAGGCCAAATGTAACAAGGAAACTACATCTGATAAGAAGGCAAGCTGTAGGTTTGCAATAATGTCCCATGACAAACTTGTGAGAGAGAAAATCATGAAAAAATCCAATACCAGAACAAATCAGTGGCAGAACTTCAAAGGATAATACGATACAAGATTTGAACCTGGACACTTCCAGATACATACACTGTTGGTAGAATTGTGGCCACGTTCCACCATTAATTGGCTAACAGACAATTTGGGTTGTGAGGCTAAACCTATTCTTTTTGGTTGTTACATGCAATAAAGATTAAATCATTGTTTCAGTCCTTGACTGTCTGTGTGGTTTCTTAATAAGTAGCCAAATTAATGGTCACTTGTGGTGATATACCCATAACAATGTGCACGTGGAAGTCATCTGTCTTGTTCTAGTGTTTGTCTGTGAAACAGAGCATTAGGAAGAGGTGTGATCATTAGAATGCTGTTTCCTTAATTCTGTATCACAGCATAAGGTTAATTGCAGTGATGAGGAAGTATAACAAAACTAATCTGAACTCCACAGAGTGAGAAAGATGTTAAATCTGATGATTCAATACATATTGATAACATTCACTTAAAGCTCTATCTATAATAATAAAGAATATGATTAGAATCCTGGCCCCAGTGCCCCTATTGTGCATGCATGTATTGAGCAACATGTAACAAATAAGCATTAATTCCCAGTGTGTTAGCATCAGATAAACTTTATTGCATTGAATTATGCTCATAGTAAGATTACTCAACTGATTACACATTTCACAAAAAGATTTGCTACTTAAAAATCATTGATTTGCCACATTGACAAGCATTATGGGACAGCTAAGCTTCTCTCTTGAAGTGACTAAATATTACAAATGAACGAATATAAATACGCATTAGTACAAAGAAACTAAGGGGAGAATTCCTCTTTAGGCTTGTCTGGGAATGCATATTGGGAAATTTGTCAGCTCGAGTTTAATTTTTTTTAAATTCATGCACAGAAAATGGTCATCACCAACAAGGCCAGGATACGCTTGGGTAGCATGGTGGTTCAGTGCTTAGTACTGCTGCCTCACGGCACCAAGGACCCAGGTTCAATTACAGCCTTGGGTGATGTCTTTGTGGAGTTTTCACATTCTCCCCATGTCTGGTTTCTTCCCACAATCCAAAGTTGTACACATTAGGTGAGCTGGCCAAACTAAATTGCCCATCATGTGCAGACCAGGGGGATTAGCCCTAGAAAATGCAAGGGTAGGGGGACTGGGTCTGGATGGGATGCTCTTTAGAAGGTTGGTGCAGATTTGATGGGCCTCATGGCCTCTTTCTGCTCTGTTGGGATTCTTTGATTTTTGTTCCTCATCTCTGATTGCCCTTGAACTGTGCAACTCACAAGGGCAATTCAGAGTTGACAGCATTGCAATGTTGCTTGGACTGAGATGGGCAGCTGATTTTCCTCCCAAAGTTAACCAAGTGGCTTTTTCTAGTTATCAATGATAGTTGTCATGGTTATCATATTGAGACCAGCTCTATATTCCAAATTTATCCATTGAATGGAAATTCTACCAGCTGCTGTGGTGGGATTAGTACCCACGTCTCCAAAGCACTACTCTGAGCCTTCTGGATTACTAATCTAGTGAAAATACTAACACTCGTCTATCTAAAATATGGGATGCAGTTGTTCAGTCTCCATGTTTGTCTTTCTAAGTACATATACATTAAAGCAGAAGATCTCCCCTGGAATGTTTACTGTATTATCACTAGCTTACATTAATTTAAAGATCATTTGAGATTTAGTTAGTGCTCCCACAATTTCAAACTGAGAATTGATTAGCAGTAACTTCAGGACTGCGGCAAGTATAGTTAACATACAATGTACCTGGAATGAATTGTTAATGAGAATGTTAACTGACTAGTCAATACTAGTCTGTATTGAAAGTGCTAAGTAATTAATCCTACTGCCCCGTTCTTTCCCTGTGATCGTGCAAGTATTTTTGGTTCAAGCATTTTTTAAAAAGTTTTTGCATTCTATATGTGAATGGATGTGTGTACGTTTAGATTTAAAGGGGGTACAGTTTAAGTTTACACATTAGTAACTAATCATCTATTTTGCCACTTATTTCAGGCAAAGTTTGTTATAATGAAGAAGTTATCATTTCTTATTCATTGATGAAACTTAGATTTCAAATGCAGTATTCTCACCAGAGTCCTGACAATAATAGATATATGTACACACAGACAGATATATAAACATTAGATAGAGAGACAGACATATGCAAAACACACACGTAAATACATACATATGTTCAGACAGAAGTATACACACAGGGAGAGATATACAGACACAGGGACAGATATACACACACGAATACACACTAACATATACATAGAGAGCCATATGTGTGTACCCAGAAATGCATTCACACAGATATACATAAAGACAGATGTTTACAAACATAGATACGCATGCATATATATGCACACTTTTATACACATAACATATGTTACACAACATATAGATGTACAGGGAGGTCCCATTTAAGGCTCATTTATTAAATGTTTTTCCACTTTAATTGCTAATAAAATAAAAACAACATATTCGTTTAAAGTTGTTTAAGGTTGAGGTTTGTTTCCAACAGACTTCCAGTGTGTCATGCCAGCTTTCAAGAACTTTCCCATGCCTCTGCTCCCGCATACAGCCCCTTCTGCCCCTGCTCCAATTCTTTAACGTCTTAAACTTTATAGCTCTGACCTTTAGGTCGCCAGTGTTGCTTTTCTTTGCTGCCTGCTGTTCTAAAATTTGGAATGAAAACCTAGATGCCACCTTGCGATGAAAAAGGTCTCAGAGCATTAACCATCACTTTTTTTAGATTTAGTCATCTATTTTGTTTTGAAAGTTTTTTGAGCTAGGAATACATGGTACTGCACAGGTTTGGTATACTATTTCAATCTGTACATTGTTTATTCTAATATCTGTAGGTACTTAACTTCGGATTTTATATTGACTTGTATTGGGAATCAATGTTTCACATTCACATTTCATTTACAACTAAGATTTTCCAAATTACAGGCAAAACCTTAAGTAAGGATTTCCTGTACACATATGTACACACAGATATACACACATCAACACTACACACACACACGCATTAGATACACACATGCACACAAAAAATTATAACACCAATAGAAATAGTAACAGGAGTACGCTGTTCAACCCTTTGAGACTGGAATACAACTCAATAAGATCATGGATGATCAAACACTCCACATGCCCATTTTCCTGCATTTTACCTCTAACCCTTGATTCCTCTACTGATCAAGGATTTATCTATCTCAGAAACACACATATGCTCACATCGACATGCACTCTCATGTACACACTCATTATGTATAGTTACATATATATACATAGCTACGCATGTAAAACAATACATTATTAAGCTTTTATTGTAGGCCGTCTATTGTTGGGATGTAGAATTTTACTAAAAAGCCACAATAATTTGTACATTCCACAAGAGTAATTTCCTGTTGATCAAATTTTTAACTGTTCTTCAAATGCTTTAAAAAAATCCTCAAATTGTCATGGCGGGATTTGCACTCACATTTTTGGGATTACTAATGCAGTGACATAAACAGGGTGTACAGGTGCATTGTGGCTGTGTTACTGGACTGTAATCCTGGAGTTTGAATTATAATTTCGAACAAGGGCTTTACCAAACATTGTAAGATATTGTGGAGCAATAGACATTCAGACTTTATCATTTATGTGTTCAAATTGATGTACTTCTTTATTAATGTCAAGGCTTTATCCACTCTTCTGCATTCAATCCAAGAATCTGAACATGTACTTCTGACTGCTGTGAGCACCCAAGTGCTGTTTTCCTATCGGCACACTAAGGGACTACCTGCTGCAACCTGTAATAAATATTAAAGCAAGGCTGAATCATGTTCATTGGTCTGTAACAGAAGGATTGCTTTCACTGAGAAGCTTATTGAGTGTGATGTTTCACAAGGCAGGGCACCAAAAATGGGCAATAACAAGGGGGAAGACACATTAAGGGGCAATACTCAGTTGTGCTAAGCATGGGATATAACATCCTGTAGATAGCAAGGAACAGGATCACCTGAGAAGATTAGCATTCCCATTGATCTAAGTTGCTGGAAGAAAATGAATGACAGTACAGTACTATGTCTCAGTTTGAACATGAAGTTGTATATGAAGAACAGTATGTCTAAACAAAAGAGGAATGCTCAGATTTACAGTGTCATTAAAATGGAGAAAGTCTCACAGAGATAGATGATGTTGAAAGTGAGAGAGAAATTCCTATTAGATTTAGGCTGATTCTGGTTAGAAAATAAATATAGGTTCAGATATTAAATATAATTTGACTGGGGGGTTCATACACAGTATATTAAACATGCATGCTCTCAGCAGGTGATATATAGCTGTGTCAAATTACATCGAAACGCATGCAATGGCTCCTGCCTTACAGAAATCTCCTGCTCCATTGTCAGTTATTGGTCCTTCCACTGATCCAGTTTTATCAGTGCACTGATGAGTGTAAGGTCACCCATTTTGGTGGGAATAACAGCAAAATGGACTATATTTTAAATAGTAAAAAAATTGTAGCACGCTGCTATGCGGAAGGACTTGGGTGTCCTTGTGCATGAATCGCTAAAAGTAGGATTGCAGGTGCAGCAGGTGATTAAAAAGGCAAATGGAATTTTGTCTGCCATTGCTAGAAGGATGGAGTTTAAAAACAGGGAGGCTATGCTGCAGCTGTATAGAGTCCTGGTGAAGCCACACCTGGACTACTGTGTGCAGTTTTGATCTCCTTACTTGAGAAGGGATATATTAACAGTGGAGGGGAGATTCACTCAGTTGATTCCAGAGTTGAGAGGGTTGGATTATGAGGAGACTGGGATTATACTCATTAGAATTCAGAAGAATGAGGGGAGATCTTATAGAAACATAAAAGATTTTGAAGGGAATAGATAAAGTAGAGGCAGGAAGGTTGTTTCCACTGGCAGGTAAAACTAGGACTAGAGGGCATCACCTCAAAATAAAGGGAAGCAGATGTAGGACTGAGGTCAGGAGGAACTTCTTCACCCAAAGGGTTGCGAATCTGTGGAATTCCCTGCCTAGTGAAGCAGTTGAAGCTACCTCGCTGAATGTTTTTAGGGCAAGGCTAGATAAATTTTTGAACAGAAAAGGAATTAAGGGTTATGGTGAGCGGGCGGGTAAGTGGAGCTGAGCCTCAAGAAGATCAGCCATGATCTTATTAAATGGCGGGCAAGCTCGAGGGGCCGGATGGCCTACTCCTGCTCCTAGTTCTTATGACTCCATGCAATGGAGTTAATCTTCAGATTTATGACAAGAATTTTGGACAAGCCTTTTTGCATTCTACTTTTCAAAAGTTGGTGTTTCTTCATTTCCTTTTTATTGATGACCCCAATGCCTCCTGCTTTGGTCTCCCATATTCTACCCTCTGTAAATCCGATTAATCTAAAATTCTGCTGTCCATGACTTAACCTGCACCAAGTGAACTGCAATTGATGGTGGTGAGGTAGAGGGTTAAATGTATTTGGCAGGAAATGTGATATGGAGTGGAGGTACAATGGTGGGTGATGCACGGATAAAAATAGAAGATAAAAATAAGTCATTTGGAAGGCAGGCCATGCATACTCAAGTTATGACACAAGGGAATTTGGTAAGACTGGACGGAATTTATTTTGAAGCAATATTGTAAGAGAGGCAGATGAATTAAGAATACCTATTAATGCATGTGATATTGTTATCACTGAGAAATGGCTGAGTGCTGACAGTTTAATATTCCAGGTTATACAACCTTCAGGAAAAACACAGAAGCATGCAACAGATGAGGTGGTCTTGCAATATTGATCAAGAAGTCAATTAGTAAAATAAGGAAAGTTGATATCTTAGATGGTTTCTGAATTGAGACCATATGGGTAGAATGTAAAGGGGGCAATATACTATACATCTCCAAACAGTCAGGGAGAGATGGAAGGACAGATATGTGGGCAAATGTGTTCAGAGAACACTTTAAAAGCAATCATGTGATAATAGTGAGGCTTCCAACCCCTCGAATATGAACTGGGATTAACAATGTGTGAGAGTCTTAAAGCAGGTAGAATTCTTAAAATTATCTAGGAAAGCTTTGTAAGCCAGCACATAGAAAGTCTGACAAGAAAGGGGACAGTGCTGGATCTTAATTTTAGGTATCAATGCTGGGCAAATGGTAGACGTCAGTGGGAGGGCATTTTGGTGATGCTCACCATAGCTCAGCTAGAGTTTAGATAGTTACGGCAAAGGACAACATTGGGCTGGAAATGATGGTTCCAGATTGGTGGTTGCGGGGGGTGGTGGGGGAGGTAGTGGTGTTCAGGGTCATTTTAATGAAATAAGACAAAGCTTTGGAAGAATATCAGCAAAGTAGGACCAATCTGAAACAAGGAATTAAGAGAGCTAAAAGGGGTCATGAAATATCTTTCGCAAACAGGGTTAAGGAAAGCCTTTTATTCATACATAAGGAGCATGAGGGTAACTAGAGAAAGGGTTGGCCTGCTCAATGAGAAAGGAGGGAAGTTATGCGAGGAGTTAGAGAAAATGAGTGAGATTCTTAATGAGTACTTTGTGTTGGTATTCAGTGAGGAGAGGGACATGACGAAATGTTGAGGTTAGCGATAGATGTTTAATTACTTTAGGCATAAGGAGGGGGGTAGTGTTGAGTATTCTAAAAGGCATTAGGGTGGACAAGTCCCCAAGTCAGGATGGGATCTATCCCAGGTTACTGAGGGAAGTGAGAGAGAAAATAGCTGGGGCCTTAACAGATATCTTTGCAGCATCTTTGAGCATGGGCAAGGTCCTGGAGGACTGGAGAATTGCTAATGTTGTCCCCCTGTTTAAGAAGGGTAGCAAGGATATCTAGGTAACTGCAAATCAGTTAGCCTGATGTCAGTGGTGGGGAAGCTGCTGGAGAAGATACTGAGAGATAGGATCTATTTACATTTGGAAGAAAATGGGCTTACTAGTGATAGGCAGCATGGTTTTGTGCAGGGAAGGTCATGTCTTACCAACTTGATAGAATTCTTTGAGGAAGTGACAAAGTTGATACATGAGGGAAGGGTTGTGGATGTCGTATACATGGACTTCAGTAAGGCGTTTGGTAAGGTTCTCCATGGCAGGCTGATGGAGAGGGTGAAGTTGCATGGGGTCCAGGGTGTACTAGCTAGATGGGTATAGAACTGGCTGGGCAACAGGCGACAGAGAGTTGTAGTGTAAGGGAGTTTCTCAAATTGGAGACCTGTGACCAGTGGTGTTCCACAGGGATCTGTGCTGGGACCACTGTTGTTTGTGATATACGTAAATGATTTGGAGAAAGGTGTAGGTGGTCTGATCAGCAAGTTTGCAGATGATACAAAGATTGGTAGAGTAGCAGATAGTGAAGGGGACTGTCAGAGATTACAGTAGAATATAGATAGACTGGAGAGTTGGGCAGAGAAATGGCAGATGGAGTTCAATTCAGCAAATGTGAGGTGATGCATTTTGGAAGATCCAATTCAAGAGTGAACTATATGGTAAATGGAAAAGCCCTGGGGAAAATTGAGAGATCTGGGTGTTCAGGTCCATTACACTCTGAAGGTGGTAACGCAGGTCAATAGGGTGGTTAAGAAGGCATACAACATACTTTCCTTCATTGGACGGGGTACGAGTAAAAGAGTTGGCAGGTCATGTTGCAGTTGTATAGGACTTTGGTTCGACCACCTTTGGAATACTGTGTACAGTTCTGGTCACCACATTACCAAAAGGATGTGGAGGCTTTGGAGAGGGTGCAGAGGATGTTGCCTGGTATGCAGGGCGCTAGCTGTGAAGAGAGGTTGAATAGATTAGAATTATTTACATTAGAAAGACGGAGATTGAGGGGGGACCTGATTGAGGTCTACAAAATCATGAGGGGTATAGACAGGGTGGATAGCAAGGAGGTTTTTCCCAGGGTGGGGGACTCAATTACTAGGGGTCATGAGTTCAAGGTGAGAGGGGAAAAGTTTAAGTGAGATATGCGTGGAAAGTTCTTCATGCAAAGGGTGGTGGGTGCCTGGAACGCATTGCCAGCAGAGGTGGTAGAGGCAGGCACGATAGCGTAATTTAAGATGTATCTAGACACGAATAGGCAGGCAGCAGAGGGACACATATCCTTGGAAAGTAGGTGACGGGTTTAGATAGAGGATCTAGATCAGCGCAGGCTTGGGGGGCCGAAGGGCCTGTTCCTGTGCTGTAATTTTCTTTGTTCTAAGACAGGATCTGGCCAAAGTGGACTGGGAGAAACAGCTTGCAGGAAAACCTATGTCAGAGCAGCGGGAGACATTCAATAGGGTGATAACAAGAGTGCTCCGAGAGAGGGGGAGGGTGGGTCCAACATGTTTGGAGAGTTTACGGGATTAGATAAAGAGAGAAAAGGGGATGTTTATGGTAGATTCTAAGACAACAGAAACACTAGAGACATATATAAATTGCAGGGAAAAGAAAATTGAAAAGAAATTAGGAAAACAAAGAAGAGGCATTCAAGTACACAGGAGGGCAAAATGAAAGAAAGTCCTATAGCCTGATTGTTGTCAGGATACAATGCCTCTAACCATTTCCTAATATCACCTGGAGAGAATTAAATTGACTGAAGACTGGCAACTGACAGGGTCAAGGGGGTGTTTTGGAGGAGGTGCAGATGGATTGGCTACTTGGCACTTCCAGCTGAAGATTTTTAACGAATGTTTCAGGCTGATCTTTGCACTGATCGAAAATAAAAACCAAATGAACTGCGCGTGCTGTAAATCAGGAACAAAAACAGGAAATGCTGGAAAAGGCCAACAGGTCTGGCAGCATCTGTGAAGAGAAAGCAAAGTTAATGTTTTGGGGCCGGTGATCCTTCCAGAACAAAGGACCTGAAACGTTAACTCTGATTTCTCCTCACAGATGCTACCAGACCTACTGAGCTTTTTCCAGCATTTCCTGTTTTTGTTTGCACTGATGGGTTGGGCTTCTCCATCATTAAGGAGAGGAATATTTGTAGAGCCTCTTCTTCCTCCAGTGAGCCGGTTCACTGTCCACTACCATTCACAACTCGATGTGGCAGGACTGCAGAGCTTAGGGCTAAAACTAGCTGCTTAGGGTTATGAGATTGCTCAAATCCATCCATCACTGACTGCTATCAGAGATAATGGGAACTGCAGATGCTGGAGAATCCAAGATAACAAAGAATGGGGCTGGATGAACACAGCAGGCCAAACAGCTCCTAAGATGCTGCTTGGCCTGCTGTGTTCATCCAGCCCCACACTTTGTTATCACTGACTGCTTATGCTTTTGATACACAGTACTTCTGTGTTGCAGCTTCATTGGGTTGGCACCTTATATTGAGGGATGCCTGGTGCAGATCCTAGCATGCCCTCCCTGCTCCCTTCAATGAAGTAGGGCTGATCCCCTGGCTTGACGGTAATGTTCGAGTAGGTATATGCCGGACTAAGAGATTACAAATGATGTGGGAGTGCCGTTCAGTTGCTGCGGATAAAACAAAGATAGGTTGAGAAAGCTGAGAGGCTGCAGAAGGACTTGGATGGGCTATGAAAACTGGCAAGGCAGTGGCAGATGGAATACCATGTGGGAAAGTGTGAGGTTACGCACTTTGGTAGGAAGAAGAGAGGCGTAGACTATTTCATAAAAGCAGAAAGGCTGCAGAAATCTGAAGCACAGTGGAACTTGGGAGCCCTAGTTCGGGATTCTCTTAAAGTTAACATGCAGGTTCAGTTGGCAGTTTGGATGGCAAATGCAATGTCAGCATTAATTTTGAGAGCGCTATAAAACAAGAGCAGAGATGTACCGATGAGGCTGTAGAAGGTTCTGGTTAGACCGCATTTGGAATACTATGAATAGTTTTGGGGCCCTTGTCTTTTCTGGTCTTGGAGGGGGTCCACAGGAGGTTTACAAGAATGATCCAGGGATGAAGGACTTTTCACATGAGGAGCACTTGAGGACTTGAGCTCTGTGCTCACTGGAGTATGGAAGGATGAGGGGATCTCATTGAAACTTACAGAATACTCAGGCACCTGGATAGATTGAACATGGAGAAGATGTTATCACTCGCAGGAAAGGCTAGGAGCCAATGGCAAAGCTCAGAGTGAAGCAACGACCCTTTAGAACAGAGATAAGGAGGAATTTCTTCAACCAGAGGGTGTTGAATCTGGGGAACTCATTGCCACAGAAGGCTGTGGAGGTCCAGTCATTGAGTATGCTTAAGGCAGAGATACTTAGGTTCTTGATTAGTAAGAGGATCAAAGGTAACAGGGAGAAGGCAGGAGAATGGGGTTGAGAGATGTATCAACCATGATTGAATGGCATGGTGGCTCAACGATTAGCACTGTTGCCTCATAGTGCCGGGGTCCCGGTCTTGATTCCATCCTTGGGCAACTGTCTGTGTGGAGATTGCACATTCTCCACACGTCTTTGTGAGCTTTCTCTGGGTGCTCTGTTTTCCTCTCATAATCCAAAGGTGTGCATGTTAGGTGAGTTGGCCATGGGAAATGCCTGGTTACAGGATTAGGGTAGGTCTGGGGGCTATGCTCTATGAAGTGTTAGTGTAGACCTGATGGGCTGGCTGGCCTGCTTCCACCCTGTAGAGATTGTATGTGGAGAGGTCATCACCCTGTGTGAGAGAGTCAAGGACCAGAGGACATAATCTTAGAATAAGGGGCCACACGTTTAAGACAGAGATGACGAGGAATTTCTTCTCTCAGAGAGTAGTGAGTCTGTGAAATTCTTTACCACAGAGGGCTGTTGAGGCTCGGTCGTTAAGTATATTCAAGGCTGAAATAGACCATATTTTAATCAGCAAATCAAGACTTATGGGAAAATGGCAGGAAAGTAGAGTTGAGGGTTGTTGGGTCCGCCATGATTTTATCGAATGACACAGCAGACTCAATAGGGCTGAATGGCCCTACTTCTGATCTCCCATATTATGGTGTTACTTATCTGAGGACTTACTATGATTACCATCTCCTCTATGCTTAAACTTAAAGCAATAGATGTACCTGGCATTTTCCGAACTTGTGAGAATTTTGTCTCATCACAATTACTTGCTTATTCGAAGCAGTCACATTCCAGCTGTCTGTCGAAAAGAGGAGAAACGGAAAGTTTGGTTTTCACAGGCTTGGCTTCAACAACACAAAGGTTTAAAACCCCAGCCACTGTTGAGCAGTTTCATGAAATAGAAGTTCATATCAAGAACTCAGCAATGCTCCTGCAAGGATTTGTTTTCTATTATGCAAAGCAAATACATGAGTGGTTGCCCGCAGATTTCCTAAATACCTTCCCAGTGGCACAATCTCACTGCTACCAGCACAAAATTCTTGAACTAGCCAAGACAAATTGAGACAGAGCAATTCAGATACAGTAATATGAATCCAAGATTGTAAAGGCTAAAATATGAATTATAGTCTACGTGAAGAATTTAAAAGCTGAGGGTTGCAGGCTTTCCTTGTATAAAAATTTCTCTATTTCCACTGCATCTAAAAGGCACATCTCAGTGTCTGGAAGCTGTCAACACAAATCTATCACACAGAAATTACACTCTCCTGTCGTTAGTGCCACTGTCGTAACTCTGCTTGTACCTGGCAGCTCCTCAATGTATACAGTAAAGGTCTCTAACTCCTTCGAATTCCCAAATTACCCTAGGTCTTGCTACGTAATCTAAATATGAATATGAAAGTAGAACAATTCACAACAGGATATTAAAAATTCATTCAGGAGATGTGGGCAATGCTGGCCAGGCCAGTGTACGTTGCCCTAATTGTCCCTGAGAAGATGGTGCTGAGTTGCTGCAGACCTTGAGGTGTAGGGACAATGTTAATTTGACTAACTGGTACGCTCGTCCATATGTACCTGATGCTCTGATCACATGACATCCAACGCTAAGAGCTCATGTCGAGCTCCATTTGCCATAGGACATTAATCGGGTCGACATAAGAATATTTTTGCTCACTCTATCTTTTTGTCTGTCCTTGTTAAACTCCACGTTTGTTCCTTTGAGTCCCATGCTGTTTCCCTTATCAGCTTATCCTAAACATTCTCCTTCGGTAGAAACAGAAGCGCAGCAGGAAATCCATTTGCATACATCACTGCGGTATATGTCATGGAACCAAGCAGAGTTACAGTGAAACAGTGGAAAGACACTGAGGGTATTCCAAGACTTTATCGGGAAATCTAGTGACAAAACAGTGAAGGGCTACTCCCTCAAATTGCAACCATCACCAGGTCTATCTTAAGACATAAAAGCAAAATATGGCGGATGCTGGAAGTCTGAAATAAAAACAGGAAGTGTTGGAGAAACTTAGCAGGTCTGGCAGCTTCTGTGGACAGAGAGTAGAGTTAATGTTTCGAGTCTGGTATGAAGCTTTTATTTCTGTTTTAAGCCTTGTTCCAATGAACAATGCTCATACTAGTGAAAGCACTTTGTTACCTGCACTTATTAAATATGGTGATGACAATGGGACATCTATTTCAGTAGCCAGCAGAAGGACAAAATATTGAATGGAATTTGTACCTTTTGACTGTGACTATGAGATATTTTAATAGGTACAGTCTTACCATGATTTTCTAAATTCTCTTGAACAGCAATTCTGCAGGTGGTTTGAGCTGTTTCAGTTTGACCAGCAAAATCCGGCAGGGTAATTGGCTGGAAGTCCCTGGAATTCACCTCTGACTCTAGACGCAGCAATGCAATACCTTCACCTTGCCAATCTACAATGTGATGCTCACTGATATTGTATTTTTCTGGTTTGGGACAGCTGATACAAACACCTGAAAAGGAACTGAAACAGATGACAGGAATGGAAATACTCGCCACCTCAAGCACCCCAAAACGAGACACAACACCACGGCAGAAACAGAGAAAAGGCAATGCTGGGGCAACAATAATTTATTTTGAAAAACTGGCATAAGAGTGACATCTGGATAGGTAAAGAAACTGATGGACGGACAGACAGTTTGGAGTATAAATAGGGACAGTGTATACCAGGGTGGGTAAGCATTAGATGATGAGGATGAGATGTTTATCAGGAAATGATATGAATCAGATCAGTTGGTTTGTAAATTGGACGGGATGTAAATCACATAGACTTAAATTAGCTCACACCTATCAGGGCTTAATGCAATCAGACTGGGGATATATCAGACTGACGGTAAATTGGACTGGGGGTAAATCAGGCTGTAGGTAAATCAGACGAGGGTTAAATCAGAATGGAGGTAAATCAGACTGGGGGTATATTAGACTGATGGTATATCAGACTGTAGGTAAATCAGGCTGGGGTTATATCAGACTGGGGTTATATCAGACTGGGGTTATATCAGACTGGGGTAAATCTGACTGGGGGTAAATCTGACTGGGGGTAAGTTAGACTCAGGGTAAATTGGACTGAGTTTAAAACTGACTGGGGTAAATGAACGGAGCCTAAAAGAGTAGGTGTGCAACCAGAAAGCACACTTTACGTGAGGTCAGAGTGATCTTCCCTGGCTACGAAGCTATACCAGTCATGTAGGTTTTTGTTTTGAGTTCTTCCAGCTCCTATTCCAACATGGCAGAGAGGGAAGGAATGTGCATTGATGTAGCAATAATGCCTTATCAGAGGCTCAGGACCAAATGTGACATTCAGTAGTCTCCATGGCACAGGCAAAGGCTGCCACCATTTTATACACAGCAAGCTTCCACAAACAGTAAATAAATGAATGACCAACTGATCTAATTCTCCTGGTCAGTGAAGGAACGTGGATGACAATGCTCTCACTCGGAGACTATTGTGCTGTGGTTATATTTTGGTTATGTACTTCTTACTAAGAATTCAGAGAGTTGGAATTCAAACTCCAATCAAACATTTCAATCATTTGTATTTGATGTTAAAAGAATTTGGCAAAGTAACTAACATCAATGAAAGCTAATTGGAAAATAGAATTTTGACTTATTAATGGTTCTAAAGGAAAGTATCCTGCAGTCAGTCTGACCCAGCCTAGCCTATATCATCCAGGGTGATAGATTAACTTCCTCTGGTATGACACAGAAAAACACTCAGTTACCTCCTCAAGATAACGGGAGGGAGCATATACCAGTTTTGTTTGCACCTTCAGAATTATTTATTTTGTTTGGAAATGGAATGTGGCCCCAGTGAGTTTGAGTTGGTTTAATGTCACATTTGAAAAAAGGTACTCCATTCAGTTCCACAGCAAAGGCTCAGCTTCACGCCGAAAAACTCAAAGAGATTTAAAAACAATTTAAAAAGAAAGGTTTGCATTGATATAGAGCATTTCAGAACATTAGGATATTCCTTACCACTTACAGTCAATTCGGTGCACTGCAACCACTCCCTGAAGTTTGACTCTGAAGTTGGGAATGCAGTCAGGAAAATTCACCACAAAACACAATGCTGATGACTTGACGAGCAGAAGGGCCTTTTTCTCTATGAGCCTAAGTGATCATTTCAGTCTGGGGTGGAGTGGGTTGCTGGGGGGAGATGGGCTTTAACTGGGGTCAGGCTACTGCCCACAGAAGCAGTAGGTAGAGGGGCTGCCAGGTGTGAGGCAGGCTGTGTGACAGGCCAAAGTTAATGATTCAGAAATCACATTAATATGGCTAAGTATTTGGTCAGGGTACAGGGTAAAGTCTCCGGCTGTTCTTCAAAATAATTCTATGGAATCTTTCATGTCATCTAGGAGGACAGATAATTTGATTTGACATCTCTTCCAAAAGACTACAGAGCTGATAGTACTGCATTTGAGTCCCAGAATCTCTACAGTTGGGAAGCAGCCATTCAGTCCATCTGAAGAACATCCAAACAGACCCACCCCATCCCTGCATTTCCTCATGGCAAATCCACCTAGCTTGCACACGATGGGCACTTTAGCATGGCCAGTACATCTTAACCTGCACATCTTTGGACTGCGGGAGGACCCCGGAGCACCCGGAAGAAATACACGCAGACACGGGGAGAATGTGCCAACTTCACACAGGAGTGTGGTGAGGCTGGAATCGAACCCTGGGTCCCTGGTGCTGTGAGGTAGCAGTGCTAATCACTGAGCCACTGTGCTGCTCCAAGATTGAGTGTCACCCAAGATTTGCACTTGGAGTTTGCAAACACACCCTTAGGATTAAAAAGCAGGAGAGTTGCTAACTGAATTATGGCTTACACCACCGTGTCTGTATCATGCATCGCACACAATTCAGGTTACAAGATTAGTAATCAGTGTCCCAAATCTTCAGGCTTGAGGTAGACTGCCCTACTCAATTACTTACTCACAGAAGGCAACATGTCATATTGACACTTTATTACGTCTGAATTTATCACTGAGAAGTAACAGTCTTTATACCTCTCATTCGCACATCTGCCACTACTCAGCACCCATTTACTGGAGACGAGAGCACCATGACAAGGAAAGCTGTATTGCCTCCCTGTTAGAATGACCACCGATGGACATCCACCAGCAGATGAAGCTTGACAATCTGGTTTAACAGAAAACAAAACAAATCAAGTGTCTCATTCTAAAACCAATCGTGGAATGTATTGCGCATCGCAAACTCCGCAGGGAATACATTAGAATAATTGACCCCAATCTTTGAGCTTGAGGTAAACTTCTCTACTAAATGTTTGAATGGTTTACTCAACTCAGCCAGTCAGGCATAAACTGAAAATGTATGTGAATGTTTTTAGGAGAACCTGCGGCACCTCCAGCCTTTTAGCAATACAAATATCCACACTTCAGAGTGAGAATATTAATGGAGTGCATTGCACATAGGTCAATAAAATCAAAAAGTGAACATGTATTAGAAAAAATGTGAATAAAGGCAAAAGAAAATGATGCTGGAAATTGGAAACACACACAGAGAATGCTGGAGAAACCCAGGAGGTCTGGCATCATCTATGGAGAAAGAAACAGAGTTAATGTTTCAAGCGTGGTATGACTCTTCATTAGAATGGAATGACTTCATTTAAAATAGTGAAGTCTGTGTTTAATTTCTGCCTTGTTTACATAGTAATGGTTGCAGGCATTCATTGAGATGACTGCACTCTCATTAAAGCATGCAAATTGCTGACTGAAGCGGCTTGGAAACTCAACTTTGTTTGAAGTAAGCACAACATTTTAAATGGTTAAGCAATTACTGAACTTTAAAAACTAGTTGGGACGTTTCATAAGTAGTGACTTGGTGACTAACTGCTCAGGTAATGGCAAATTGTCATGTCCATTTTCCAAACGCCAGCATACGCACAGCCTGAGCACTTAGAGCTGAACTGAATGGATTGTTGATGGAGTCTGACAAACACAGTGAGGCAGCGTTGGATATCCCATCTGATTATCTCTCAAATTGTGAGAATATCTTCTGTCCCTTTGGTACAGCTTTTAGGGAGCATGGACAATTGTTCCTGGGCCTTAGATGCCCATGGCTATGAGTGACAGGGTAGTAAAGAAGGCATTTAGCATGCTTGGTTTCATTGCTCAGGCCTTTGAGAATAGGAGTTGGTATGTTATGTTGAGGTTGTACAGGATATTGGTGAGGTCTCTTCTGGAGTATTGTGTGCACTTCTGGTCTCCCTGTTATTGGAAGGATATTATTAAACTGGGGAGGGGTCAGAAGACATTTACTAGGATGTTGCCGGGTTTAGAGGATCTGAGTTATAAAAATCGGCAGGATAGGCTGGGAGTTGTTTCACTGGAGTATAGGAGGCTAAGGGGTGACTTTATACAGGTTTATAAAATAATGAGAGGCACAGATAAGGTGAATAGCAAAGGTCTTTCCCTGAGGTGGGGGAGTTCAAAATAGAGTACATTTTTAAGGTGAGATGAGAAAGATTTACAAGGGACATGAGGGGCAACTTTTGTACACAGAGAGTGGTTAGTGTGTGGAACAAACGGCCAGAGGAAAGTGATGGATGGAGGTTCAGTTACTATGTTTAAAACACATTTGGAAAAGTACAAGAATAAGAAATGTTTGGAGGGATATGGGCCGAATGCAGGCAGGTGGGGCTAGTTTAGTTTCGGAACACAGACAGCATGAACTGGGTGAGCTGAAGGGTCTGTTTCCATTTTGAGGAAGGGTCACCGGGCCTGAAAAGTTAACTATGATTTTTTCCTTCACAGATGCTGTAAGACCAGCTGAGCTTTCCCGGCAATTTCTGTGTATGAGGTATGCAAGGCGTCAGCTGGATAGGGGGGCAGGTGCGTAGAATACTGAAGTAGGGAGCCAAGAAGGTAGACTGCCCCAGTGGAAGGTGCCAAGGGGCGATTAGGGTAGCTCAGGGACGATTGGAAAAATCAAGTTAAGCTCAGGGTGGGTTTCAGGGGTCTGGGAAAGTTTGGGTCTGAAAGTGTTTGGATCTGGTCCAGTAGGGACGGATGGATGGCCAGCTGGGTATGAAAGTGGGGGTGGGGTGTAAAGTTATGTCAGGCCTGGGGAGGTGGGTGTTCAGGAACTGGGACAGGTCAACTACAAAAGCTTGTGGGGCGGAGGTGAGATTGGTCAGGATCTGGCAGTGAGAAGGGTGGGGGCAGGGGGAGGGTTGGGTTCCAGGCTGGGGTAGGGGGTTTGTTTGGATTGGGTCCGATGGTGGAGTTGGAGTGGTCAGGTCTTGTGAGGAGGCTATTAGTTCCCATCAGGAATGGGGGAGTGAGGTCAGCTCTCAAAAGACGTGAGGACAAGTTGGGTACTCAGAGGGGAGATGCTGTATTTTGGGGTGTGAGAGATAAGTATGCAATCTGTTAAATGGTTACACAGGAATTAGATTAGATATTTAATAAACTAACATGTCCTGAGTTACTATTTTGTTTTGTTCCATCAGAACTCTCCATAGTTCAAAGAATTTCAGAGGAATTTTGGCAGGGAGGAATTATGGAGCAGAAAATTCAATTTCCTGACCAATTTATTCAGAGTCTGTTATAATGGGCTTTTGCAGAGTTACCATAACAAGTCCCATCTACACGGGAATAATGACTGTGTTTCCACTGGAATATCTGTCCCATTCATGAGTTCAAAGAGATTAAAGACGAGAAAAGCAAGTGAGCGGCAGAAAACAGAGGGTGGTGAGTGTGTGTTATTCCAGGACTAAGACGGTGGATTCTGTCTTTAAACGTCGGAAATCAGTGATTTATAATGCCCCTTATATTTCACTGTCCAGTGATAGGGTTATCAACGTTCTAGATTTGCCCCAAAGTCGAGAGAATTGAAGACCGACCACCAGGGTATCGCCACCGACAGGGTTCCTTAAAAGAGGATTGTGTCTTTTTTCCCCTTTCCTGGGTTATGTTTTATTTGTTATAAAATTACAGGATAAGGCAGTAAAGGTTAGATTAGAAGACAGCAAATGCAACTCCTTTATTCAAAAAGGACGAAGCAGAAATTACCAGCCAATTAATTTAATATCTGTCGGATGGAAACATGTTACAAGTTATTATTGAAGAATTTATAGGATGGCACTTAGATAATTTCAAGGTGATCATGTAGGATCAACATGGTTTTGTGAAAGGGAAACCATTTTTAATCAATCTTTTCTTTTTATTCACTTGTAGGATGTGGGCTTCGCTGGCTGGCCATTTCTTGCCTATTCCTAGTTGCCCTTGAGAAGGTGATGGTGAGCTGCCTTCTTGAACCGCTGGCGTCTAAGTGCTATAATAGACCCACGAATTGTTCAGGAGGGAACTCCAGGATTTTGACCTGGTTACAGTGAAGGAACGGTGAAATATTTCCAAGTCAGGATGGTGAGTAGCTTGGAGAGGATTTTGCGTGTATATGCTGCCCTTGGCCTTTAAGATGGAAGTGGTTGTGGGTTTGGAAGGTGCTCTCCGAGGATTTCTGACGAATTTCTGCAGTTCCTCTTGTAGATAGTACACACTGCTGCTACTGAGCACCAGCGGTAGAGGGAGTGGATGCTTGTGGACGTGGCGCCCATCAAGTGGGCTGCTTTGTCCTGGATGGTGTCAAACTTCTTGAGTTTTGTTGGGGCTGCACCCATCCAGGCAAGTGGTGGGTATTCCATCACACTTCTGACTTGTGCCTTGTAGATGAGAGACAGGGTTTGAGGCATCGGGGGTGAGTTACTAACTGCAATATTCCTAGCATCTGACCTGCTCTTGTAGCCACTCTGTTATTGTGCCAAGTCCAGGTGAGTATCTGGTCAATGGTAACCCCAAGGATGAAGTTAGTAGGGTATTAAGTGATGGTAACATTATTGAATGACAAAGAGTGGTGATTAGATTATCTCTTATTGGTGATGGCCACAATCTGGCATTTGTGTGCTGCGAATGTTACTTGTACTTGTCAGCCCAAGGATGGATATCGTCCAGATCTTGTTGCATTTGGACATGGACTACTTCAGTCCATGGATAAAGAGGAACTAATGGATATTCTGTACTCAGATTTCGGGAAGGCATTTGATAAGGTGCCTCATCAAAGGGGCTAACACATCAGCATGGATAGAAGATTGGTTAGCTGACTGGAGACAGAGAGCAGCCATAAAGAGACCTTTCACAAGCTGGAAAAATGTAATGAACTGCATGCCACAGGGATTGGTGCTGGGACCTCAACCGCTCACAACTTTTAGGAACGACTTGGATGAGGAGTTGGAAGGTGTGGTTGCTAAAAGTGCTGACGATACAAAGAAAGAGAGGAAATTGAGTGTAAAGAAAATATCAAAAGGTTAAAATAAAAGTAGACTAAGTGAGTGGGCAAAGATGCGGAAAATGGAAAATAATGTTGGAAAATGTGAAATTCTCCATTTTGACAAATAAAAGAAGTGTATTATCCTAACGGTAAGAGATTTCAGAGCTCTGAGATGCAGAGGGATCTAGGAGTCCTCATGCGTAAATTGCAAAATGCTGTTATGCAAATGCATCAAGTAATTTGGATAGCTAATAGAATGCAAGCAATTGTTGTGAGGGGAACTGAATACAAAAGCTGAGAACTTATGTTTCAGTTAACCAGGCATTGGTAAGACCATATCTGGAGTATTGTGTGCAGTACTGGTCTCCTCACTTAAGGAAATATGTAAATGTGTTGAAAGCAGACCACAGCAAGGTTATCAAACAAATATCTGGAATGGAAAAGGTTAGACAGGCTATGCTTATATCTACTAGAGTTAAAATATGACTTGATTGAAACATAAAGTTCTGAGGGATGTTGGACAAGCAGGATATGGAGATTTGGAGCAGTATCTAGAACGAGGGGCATTGTTTATGGCAATGCCCATTTAAATCAGAGATGAGGCAACTGTTTTGTTTCACAGAGCATCGTGAGTCCTTGAATACTTTAAGGCACAGGTTGTGGGATTCTTATTAAGCTCAGGGGGTGAAAGCTCAAGAGTTATAGGCAGGAATGTGGATTGGAGGTAAAAAAAATCCAGTCGGCTTGAGCTCCCCATGCTTCTGGATAATTCATAAAATGTGGAAAGCTTCAACATCTTTCCGTTGTTTGTGGAGAATGTGCCCCTGCCTATGAATGTATGCTGCTTGGAGCAATCGCAGTCAACCATGTTACAAGCAAGATAACAAAATGTGAGGCTGGATGAACACAGCAGGCCAAGCAGAGATGCTGCTTGGCCTGCTGTGCTCATCCAGCCTCACATTTTGTAGTCTTGGATTCTCCAGCATCTGCAGTTCCCATTATCTCTGATACAAGCAAGATAAGTTCACTAAGGTAGTTTGGTTGTGTACACATTAGCACACTGTGGTCGCTCAGCAAATGCTGCCCAATTGCAAAATTGCATCCAACAAAAGATGTTTTGTTTGGGTTTTGCAAGTGGTTGAGTATGGTCTCCGCTCTGCTGATTCACAAACAACCAGAGAATCATGTTATTTGATTTGATCAGGCAATTGCACAAAGTAACACATGAATCACGGCCCACTGGTTATTCTCTGTGCAATAACTGGATGCAAGTGCTCTGGAAAGCACAGGATGAAGGGCACACATATTGTTTATTAAGAGGTTCCTACGGGTCTTCCTTTGAGGTTCCCGTTGATATCACACTCTCCCCAGGAAAACCCATCCCCACTTTTGTCCATCGTAAGACAAAGCTGGATAATACTCCATTTATAAGATAACGTACCACAACCCGTTTCATCACTTCCATCCCAGCAGTCTTCGACACCATCACAGAATGCATAGGCTTTATCAGTGCAGTATCCATTGGCACGTATTAGCATGTTGTCATGGCACCGTATGACTGCAGGCAAGACAGAGGATTGGCTTATGGTTAAACAATTATCATCTTAAGCTTTCAAAACAGGTCTTTTGTATTTGTGGCTAAACTATTGTAAGCTTCCCAATTAAAGGTAAAGCCTCTATTTTAATGTTCAACTGTACATAGTTAACAGAGATAACAAGGTGTAGAGCTGGCTGAACGCAGCAGGCCAAGCAGCATCAGAGGAGCAGGAAGGCTGACTTTTGAGGTCTGGACCCTTCTTCAGAAAAAAAAATAGTTAACAGAGGTCAGGTTTAGCAATAATTAGAGTAGATTGTTTGATGAGGATGGTGTTGTAGCTTGTTAATTTAAAAAATATTTCTTCTCAAGGTTCAGATAATTTGCAAGACTGGTATATATTGTCCATTCCTGGTTGTTCTTGAGAAAGTTTTGGTAGGCTTCTTGAACCAGTGCAGTCCACGTGATGAAGGTGTTACTGCATTTTGACCATAGGGAGACTTGATATTCAGTGCAAGTCCAAAATACTGAGAATTTGCTTATAGTACGTGAGACTATCCTTCAGTTTATCTGTCAGTGCAGGGTTGACACCCCCCACCCCCATGGCACGTGGTTGGAATGACAGAAAATGTTTTCTAGGGACCTGAATGACGTGAAGTACGATGGGAAATCAGGGAGAATTGTGTGAGAAGTCCAGTGAGACCTTTCTCTACATTGGCAACAAATGGCTCAAATCCCAACTCAGTTTCAGGAGTTGAGATGAGATTCTTGATGGGCAGCGGCAAAGTGCCTGTTCAAGGGAGATCGTTGCTTCTTAACACCCTTGTTAACTGCATACCTTGCTCCACTGATATGAAGCTCCCATTGTACCACCGGCTGTGAGGAAAACCAACCCAGAAAATTCGCGACTTAAAAATCACAGTGGGTGCCTGGTCACTCCATCCTCCATCTTGGACGCCCAACACTCAGAACACTGGCCATGGGCATGATACCTACACCCGTGGAGGTTGCCATTAGACATTTGCCAACCTCTCAGAACCACCCACACCCCCACCCTCCGCCCGCCAGTCACTGATCCACTTGCAGGATGCTTCTTCATTTCACAGATGCCTTCAGGGGCACACCAGCAACTAACATTGTAATGCTGCTGCAAGGCCACATAGCTTAAAGTCTGGACCAGGCTGAATCTCTCAGCTGCTGCTGTGCTCCAGGGAGCTAGGGAGCAGGTGAAAAAGCAGAAACACAGAGGTTGTCATCTCTGGATTCCTCCTATCGCAATGTGCTAGTGAGTATAGGAATAGGCAGACAGAATCAGATGAATGTATGGCTAAAGAGTTGGTGCAGGAGGAAGGTGTTAAGATTCCTGGATCACTGGATCCACTTTTGGGGAAGGTGGGATCTGTATAAATCTGACAGGTTACTGCTGAACTAGAATAGGACCAACATCTCTGTGGGGAGGTTTGCTCGTGAGATTGGTGGAGGGTTAGATTCATTTTGCAGGGAGATAGCATGCAGAATGGAGGTATGGTTGGGAGCGATGCACAGAAGAGATGAGAAGAAGAGGCAAGTCAATACAAACACTATGTATGGAGGCAATACAAACATAGTTATTGCGAAAGGGTGGTGGTTGAGGGTTATTCTTGTAGCTGGAATCCTTTGTCCAGTGCTGTGCCACAGAGTTTAGTGCAGGGTACTCTGCTGGTTGTAGTACACATGAATGATTTATACACAAATGTCGGAAGTGTGATTAGTAAGCTCACAGCTGACATGAAGATTAGTGGTGTGGTAAATAACGGGGTGGAAAGCTTTAGCTTTAGAATGACATAGACAGCTGGCAGAACAGCAGCAAATGGAATTTAATCCTGAAAAACGTAAGGCATTTTGGAAGGACTAAAAATGAAAGGAGTGCATGTTGAATGATAGGATCCTAGGAAGTACAGAAGATCTGAGGTACCTTATCCATAGATCCTTGCAAGCTACAGGATAAGAAGTGGTTAAGAAGGCAAATGTAACACTTGCCTTTGAGTTGAGGCATTGAATACAAGAGCAGGAGGCTATAATGGAGCTTATAAGACATTATTTAGGTCAAATTGCAGCATTGTATTCAGTTTTGATCACCACACTACAGGAAGGATATGATTATACCAGAGACAGTGCAGAACCAGCATGTTGCCTGGGCTGGCACAGCTCAGCTCTGAAGAGAAACAAGACAGGCTGAGATTGTTTTCCTTTGAGCAAACAAGGCAAAGGGGAGACCAATTGAGGTGCACAAAAGAATGAGCAGCAGAGATGGTGTACACAGGAAAGAATATTTCCACTGAATGAAGGGATCAATAACTGGGAGCATAGATTCAAGGTAAGGGACAGGAGGTTTGGAGGGGATTTAGGAGAACATTGTTTCACCCAGAAGGCAATGTGGAAAGGTAACGTTGAAGGGTAGTTTGACGTGACAAAAGACAGCCAAAACTCCCAAATACTTTTGGTCATACAGAGAGGAGCCTTCTATCTTGAGGAGCATTACCTTGAAAGGAAAACAAATATCTGTGCCCCAAGCTGTCCACCAGGACATACTGTCACAATTACATCAAGGACATAAAGTGGATGAGATGTTAAGAATGCAAAGCAGTCTATTAGTAAGAAACTAACAGTGATGTTGCTAAGTGTCAGGCATGCTGAGCCACCAGCTGCAGCAATATAGAGAACTACTACACCTGCACCAGATTCTGTCAATCCCACAGTCCAAAATCACCACTGACCTATTGACCATAAATTAACATGAATTTATTTTGGTCACTATTTATTTCTCCAAACTTCTAAATGTCAGGAAAATTATTTAAAAAAAACACTTAAAAGGCCTCTGTGACAGACACATTGTGTGCCATATTCAGTCAGATCGGCACACTGGCTGCAGTCTATGAGCAGAGCTTTAGGGGGCATGTGTGCCAAATGGGGTACAAACCATATGGCATCCTCACCAGTCTTCCCTCGATCAAATGGTCTCACCGAATGGATGGTATACTTTGTTAAATCATTCCTCCTGGAGGGCAGGACAACAAAACAAGACATCTATGTAATGGTTATTCCTCAGAGCTACACTTCTAGGTATGGGGTTACTATTGCCAGCATAGATGAGGTTCAGAAGACAAGCAAGGGATTTTCCCACAACCCTGTCCAAATTCCCTAACATGTTGGAAATATTTCTCAACAGAAAAGGAAAAGTGAAGACGGTGCATAAGCAGAACTACATCAGCTACATTCGAGAACAACATTTCAGAGTCACACAGCCTGCAATGGTTAGCCACAGAGGTAGCCCGAGTGTGCAGTGAGCCCAGGACTTCCAACATCAGATGGAGCAACATTGAGGTGTGGGAAATGTAAATAACATTTGTTGTGTACCGTATACATGAAAAAACACCCAGGTAACCACAATGAAACAGGGATCCCGGAAAACAATTAACACGCCAACAGCAAATCTGCAATTCAAGAACAGCCAAGGACAAAATCCACTTCTCTCGAAGAGCTGTTGAATCATACATGCATGTTTATACTTGTGCACCTATAAATTATCCTCTCATTATCTCCTAATTTATAAATTCTGCAAATCTGTATTGCTGAACAGTTAAGTTCACTATTTCCAAATATTTATCTTACGGTGCATGAGGGCTATTGTTGAGTAAAAGGGGATAATGCATTAATATTTTAAGAGTAATTTCAGTTTATGAAGATGAACATGCAGATGAGCCAAGTGCCTGGATCTTTTCACCTAAGCAGGAGCCACGGCCACTTTGCATGTTAGCACCCCAGGCAGAGGATGTGTCTCGAGATTACTCTGCACTGTCTGTATTAGTTTGGCGATAAATAAACCCACCTGCAATCTTCGTTGAATCCATGTACCTCATTTGCATTCCATTTAGATGACTCAAAAACTATGTCCAAGAATCCACCTGCCTCACCTCATCAGAAATCCCAATTACCTTTCCAATGTACTCCCACACAACAACAGATGGAAGCAGCCCCAAGGAATTTCTTGGCCATTGGCAAGCCATTTCTGACAAGAGACGAGAGCCAGTAAAAACCAGACTTACTTGTGCTGGTGAGGTGTACTGTTAACTGTTCAGAATCAGACAATGTTATAGTTCCCAATTCTTGCTGCAATATGTCAGTCATTTTCTCTTCCTGGTTACTGACACTGCACCGGAAATGCATTTTGAATCGAATGGCTGAGTAGACATCGCTGCATAAAGGGAAATAGATACATGACGGAAGTGTCTGGTCATCTTTGCCAAGCCTTTGGAAACAACAGGCTCTTTGATCAAAATTTCAAACCTAAACTCTTGCCTCACGAGGTGCAGTTTGGAAAGGAGTGAGAATCAGGTGTGGAAAAAGGAGGTAACACCAGTTTTGAATT
This sequence comes from Stegostoma tigrinum, assembly GCF_030684315.1. Lineage (NCBI taxonomy): Eukaryota > Metazoa > Chordata > Chondrichthyes > Orectolobiformes > Stegostomatidae > Stegostoma > Stegostoma tigrinum. The sequence continues at coordinate 8,305,440 of NC_081380.1, forward strand.
GCACTGTCAGTTTTTGAGCGGACAGTCTTTAAAACTAGTCCATTTTCCCCACTTTTATATCCAGTAATTTTGAGTCTCCACCTTCCAGATATCCCAGAATTTCACACCATTATCAGCATAATTCTCCTTACACATTTAGAATTTCCTTAACTCCCATTACTCCAATATTCCAGGAATCAAATTCTGAAAACTAACCTTTTGGTTTGGTTTCGAATGGCATCAGTCTGTCCCCCTAACCTGGGGGCTGAGAAGATGCCTTGCACCCATTAATAGTTCACTGTAGCAGAGAGTGGAGGTCAAAAACCTAATGCATGGTGCAGCCAAACCAGTTTAGAGCTCAGGAGCAGAGATTCAGGGGCAGAGCTCCCAGGTAACTGTTTGTCAAAAGCCAGATGAGCTCCTGTGAGTAAGGCCTGAAGTAGAGTTTCCAAAAATCCCAAGGAAGCATAGTACCAGGCGAGAAAGACAGGACACTAGACCATGAGCAATCCTTGAGGCAACCCATGATGACGTGGCTTTTAAGGGAGTTAAAACCAGATTAAGACGAGAATTAAGACAATTAAGCCCAGAATATCAAAAATGAAGTGTTGCAATTCCTTATGATGGTTTTTTGGTGGCCCAGCATGTCATTAATATCTGGAGGGGTGGCTGAGAAGTCTATCCCTGTCACAATTGCTTTTTGATGTATTCTTTGATTCAACCATAGCTTGTCTCTTACCCACATTTGTCTTATTTTCATTTGGGGATGTTGGAACTGTAACAAACAGAAACTTATTCTTTCAATAGTTGAAAACTTGTTATGCTCTGGAACACAGTTACAGATGCAGCAACCCCAAATCCAACATTGAAATAACTGCAAAGAGGCTGGTATCCTGTCACAAAGTCACTCATTTACTTGCGCACAGTGCGCCAACTGTGACCAGCCAGCTCAGAGTCAGTTCCCTGAACTGAGGAGACTCTAAATCCCCTATTTATATTTTTTTGTTTGTTTTTTGTTCTTCTGTGCATGCGTAAGTGTGAGACAAGGCAAAAACACCTGGTGTGTAAATAACTTCATTGATAGCCCACCACCAGGAAAAATACCAATCCCCTGTATTTTTTTGACTGAGGAGAGTCTAATCTCCTGGTTATATTTTATTTTGGGTTAAAAAAACACCAGATGCACAAATAAGTTTATTAATATACCACCACAGGGAAAGTCACTCATGTGACCAGTATCAAGCAGAGCCCCTGTAGGGGCAGGGACTAAATGAAAGAAAAAGTGAGGAGCAGGATCAAATCAAAATAGAGTTTGTGGGCAAACAAAGCAGTCCGGACCCCACAGTGCCCACCTCTCCTGATTGGCACCCAGAGTGCAAGTTCCCTGTTTCTATTGGTCAGACAGGGGTCTCCTGATTGGCCCAGGCTAACAACTCCAGTCAAAGACCTCATAGCCAATGAGGTCCACCAGGCTACGATCATTACAAGCACCCTCAGCTTTCATTTGGTCATTTTAGTTTTTATTATTTTCAGATTTCACATTTGGCCAATCCACCTCACCTTCCAATCTTTGGACTTTAGGAAGAAACCAGAGCACCCGGAGGAAACCCACGCAGACACAGGGAGAACTTCACACAGACAGCTGCCCGAGGCTGGAATCGAACCCACGTCTCTGGTCCTGTGAGGCAGCAGTGCTAACCACTGAGCCACCGTGCTGCCCCAGATATGGTCCAGAAACAATTTCCAGCCCACAGAAGGCAATTTTGGTTAAAATCTTCCCCTTTAAAAGCACCACTCTTACCTTCTGTTTAAGGACTGCAGCAATAGTTGCATTTTCATCTGACCTGTAATCTGGGCTGAGCATGATGGAAGAGGTGTTCTTTACCTTCAGTTCTCCCACAAAGTAGCATGTATCTTCTGTGACCTGTCACATCGCTGGCCTACATCATATTGCTGACCTGGGTTATACTGTTAGCCTGGATTACACTACTGACTGGGCTCACACTGTTTGCTGGGGCCTGACTTGAGTCCGTATTGGGTCCCCCTTTCACACTGGTGGAGATGAGGCTAGCAGTGATGTTGTACTGCTCAGGGTGGTCGCGACTGATGTCCATGCAGCACGACTGGGAGCGAATCCACTGATGATGGTTGGAACCTCTGAAACAAAAAAGAGCACAGTGGTTCATTTCCTGACAGTTTTATTTCTAAAACTGATGCATATTTCACTTCTGAGATGGGAGGGATCATTCTCACATAACTATGTAAGTTTGCATTGCATTGACTGTGTTTTCGTTGGAGGCAGTATGTTTTAGGTAAAAAATGTCCCACCCATTAGATGGAAAATTAGTTTTGAATTTGGGTTGCCTAAACGGCAGGATTTAATTCCTGGACTTTCCAGAGTCCAGATGACTCTTCATTGGAACTGAAGTGCAGTGTGGAGGTAGTAGCATTTATGCAACTGTTAGGGGTGCTGCAGTGCTGGGGGAATAAAGGCGCCAATCGTGCAGATTAGGTGATCAGACTGTGAAAATAGCAGAACAATGGTGTGTTTAACTACCAAGCTGGAAAAAGCAGACAGTCCAACCAGAGTGGGGAGAGGGGAGACAGAGGATGCAAGAAGTAAAGCTAAAACAAAGGGAAGAAATGGGAGTGGGGTCACAATCTGAAGGCATTGAACTCAATTTTGAGTCCAGCAGGTTAAGTGCCTAGTCAGGAGATTAGATTAGATTCCCTACAGTGTGGAAACAGGCCCTTCGGCCCAACAAGCCCACACCGCCCCTTTTAACATCCCACCCAGACCCATCCCCCTATAATCCACACACCCCTGAACACTATGGGCAATTTAGCATGGCCAATCCACCCAGCCTGCATATCTTTGGACTGTGGGAGGAAACTGGTGCACCCGGAGGAAACCCACGCAGACACGGGGAGAATGTGCAACCTCCACACAGACAGTCACCCGAGGCTGGAATTGAACCCGGGTCCCTGGTGCTGTGAGGCTGCAGTGTTAACCACTGAGCCACCGTGCCGCCAATGAGTTGTGATGTTGTTCCTCCGGTTTGCGCCGTGATTCGCCATAGCATGCTGAGAACAGAGAGGTGGCCAAGTGAGCAGGACACTGTGTTAGAATGACCGGCTGCAGGAAGGTCAGGGCCATGTTTGCGCACGGACCGGAGGTGTTCTGCAAAGTGGCCTCTCAGTCTGCGTTTGGTTTCTCCAAAGTAGGGTACGCCACATTTCCATAATGTTGCCTCGAGTTAATCCAAGAGAAAAGTCAAAGAGTATTAAAAATAATGTGCTTTCTTTTTTAAAAGTTATTGATTAGTTAACTTACAATTGTTAGTATCAAAAACATTCCATGTAGGGCAATAAAAAAATCTTTGATAGCTAGTCAAGAAACAGGCCAACGAGTAATGTAAGAGATTGTTTGTTTTCCAGTTGGTAGAGGAAAGCTATAAAGCATGAGATGAGATGTTTGAAGTGATTCAATTTACAGTTGTGGAGGTTAAAGACAGAGAAAACCTTTAGGAAGAACAGCAACTACAGTCAGCAAATCTATCCTCGTACACTTGGAATTCTACTAAATCCTGATGTACAAGTGTCTCTTTCGTTTGCTTTCCTTTCTCCTTCTTGGCTGGTTCTTACCCTGTTCTATTTCATACTATAATCATGTTCCTTGACCTTTGTTCTTCAGTTTACAATCCAAAAGATTGAAGATACAAACAGGCCCGAAACGTCCTCTGATGCTGCCTGGCCTGCTGCGTTCGTCCAGCTCTGCGCCTTGTTGTCTCAGATTCTCCAGCATCGGCAGTTCCTACTCTCTCAGAATAAAATGAGGTTATTGGCTAAGAGGGAAAAAAAAGCGCAAGGCATTAAAATTTCATGCCTTCACCACTTGGGGCAGGAGAGGGGCTATACAATTAGGTGTTATTGCAGCGGCCATCGCTTGCATCCACCCACTCCTGCCCGCCCCAGCTGCAAGGTACATAAGGCACTGAGTAACACACTACCCATGGGCCAACTGAGGTGCTTAACTGGTCAATCAATAGCTATTTAAACTGCTCTCCTGCCACCACAGGGATGTTACCTGGCACAGCGGAGGCTGGAACCAAACATCCTGGTTGCCAGGTCTAATTTGACACAGGACAGCAGGGCGAAGGTGTGATGGTGCCTCCTTTACGAGCCTCATGGCCTCAACGGACAACCGCCCAATGTCTGAACTCCCCTCACATTCTGTCAACCCTGTCTCCCTCCACTGGCTTCAGTTCCTTCCATGTGGCCTGTCAGCCCTACCAGCTCTCAAACGTGACAGACCCATCAGAGACATGAGGGAGGACATTTAACACAGCATCAGACTGGGTTTGCTTGTGCACAGAGTTTTGAAAATAGCAGGACGAGTTTACAAAGTTTTTAATGCAGCATGTACAAACAGACCATAAACTTTGTAATTAGAGTCTGCATAAAGTATAAAGAAAACAGGAAATGTTATGCTAAACCTTTATAGAGTGTTGTTTCAACCCCAGCTAAAGTATTGTATTGATTTCTGGGCACCAGAAAGGATGAGATGGTTTCTGAGAGGGTGCAGAAGGCGTGTTCTAGAGATGAGAAAAGATGGAAGTTGGGATTATTCTCCGCTGAGCACAGAATTTGACAGAGGTACTTAAATTCTTGTGGGCTTGGTTATAATGATGGATCCGTGCCCATAGCTGAACAATTTATCAGAGGGCACAGGTTTAATTTGATTGGCAAAAGGACCAAAGCTGAGCTGAGGAAAACCTTCCATAATTTGGATTCTGGAAACACTGGTGGGGAATGGATATAGATTCAACTGTAGCCTTCATAGGGGAACTGGATCAGTGTTGGAAGGGAATATATTGTAGGGATGTGAGGAAAGGACAGAGGTGTTCGACTAACTAGATTACTTTTCAAAACAGTCAGTGCGGACTGAATGGGCCAAATGGTCTCCCTCAGTGCTGTTTTGTTCCATGGGCTCAAATCCAAAAACGTAACTCACAAACTTCCAACGCAGAGACAAGACACTTATAAAAGACATGTATCAAATCTCTCACTCAGAAGGCCTAGGCTAATACTGTGGGTTCAAATTCCATCATGGCCATTTAAATTCAATGAATCGAGTCAAAAGCTTGTTAAATGGTTATCATGGCCCATCGTAGAATGTCACTAAAAACCTAACTGGTTCGTCAATGCACTTTTGGGAAGTCCAGCACATGCGTGACTCCAAACTCACAGCAATGTAGCAATGGGGAGTGGCTGCTGAAAAACTGGAGAGGACATTGGTAAGTGCAGAATGATCTGATCAGGGGGAAGTGGGTATGGGGATAAGGCACTGGCTTGGTGAATTAATTGTCCTGTCTGCTGTTAATTGGCCCGAATCCCAGGGTAGCCCTGCTATTGCGAGGTGGGTGGTGGGAGGATGGCAGAAACACTCTTCGTCATCCACTCATTCTTTACATGTGAGCTCCTGACTGTTGTGGGTTTATCTGGGTGCCGGGGGGTGCTCTTATCAGATGTTACATTCTGCCGACAGCGTACATATTGAGATATTTAAGGTTGGAACCTACTTTCTCACCAAGAACTCCACGAATCAGCGTGATGGATCCTGTTATCACCAGCAGGATTATGAAGCCACTGAGAATGGGAAGGCACTTATAACAACACCTAGGACACGAGGATCTTGTGGGAGACCTTTCCTGCTGGGACACATTGACTCGATTATTACAATGCAATATGCACAAGATAATTCTCTGCATCAGTCGTAAAGGCAACAGAGTGAACTAACTTAGCTCTCCTCTTGATACCAAGCCTCATCTATCAGGACCACTTATTGGATATCTGTGCAGGCCCAACCCTTTGTTTTCTACTTTCACGGGCTCTGCTCTCATTATTTTCCGAGGGGAGTTCGCAACACATGCTGCCACTACTGCTGCAGCTGAGTCAATAGTACAGCCTTCCTGTTAATGAGGTCAATCCTGTCACAGTGTCATAGGGGTCTACAGCACAGGAATAGGCCCTTTGGCCCATCTAGACTGTGCCAGTCGAAAACAACCACTTAACTATTCTAATCCCACTTTCCAGCGCTTGGCACAGGGCCTTCTATGCCTTGGCATTGCATAGAGCCCCAGACCAGGGACATGAACACACAATCTAGACTGACCCCACAGTGAGATTGCAAAAATAGAGACTCTGCCTTTGGACAAATTGTTAATCGCGCAGACGGACATCAAGGCAAGATCTCATGGCAACATCATGTGGAAGGGTGAAGAGTGACATCCTGTAGTTATTCCTCAAATAACATCAGGAACACAGGTTGCGTCTCATTGTCTCATTGTTGTCTGGAGAAGCTTGACTCAAACTGACGGCCACATTTCACACATGACAACATTGTCTGCCCTTCAAAACATGTTCATTGGCAGTGATGCGTCTTGTGACATTCCTCAGACCCTCGGCCTTTTGGACTGGTCAGTGTGGGCCCCATATAATACCAGTTGAATCCCAGCAGCAACAGGATGAGGTCCCAAAGTGGGAGCCACTTGGCGTTGTGGGGGGCCACGGGGCTTTATGTGACCCCTGGTAGATTTTATGTGTTCTGACCAACAAATTCCAGCCAATGGGGGAGCAGGTGGGTGATCTGTTCAAAGCTCTACAACCATTACTTCCTCTGCAGGATGCCTATGTTACTGAACAGGTGAGGAAGGAATAACTGCTTTGAAAGTGAGCTTTTTTAAGGTTTTGTTAGAGTTTTTCAAGAAGGTCTCAATCAGAGTAGATACAGGGAACCAGAAGATGCTAAGAGTTTGGACTTCCAGAAGGCATTTGGAAAGGTACCGCACAAAAGGTTATCAGAAGTTAAGGGCCCATGGTGTTGGCAGTAGCATATTGGCATGGATAGAGAATTGGCTCATGGCAGGAAACAGCGAGTGGGGACAAGGGGTTTCTTTCTCATGTTGGCGACCTGTAACCAGTGCAGTTCCAAAGGGATCAGTGCTAGGATTGCAACTGTTTATAATATATATTAATGACTTGGAAGACAGAAGTGAATGCACTGAAGTCAAATTTGCAGACAGCACAAAAATAGGCAGAAAGACAGATTGTGAGAGTGCTACAAATATTTTGCAGAGATATTGATACATTATGTGAGTGAGCAAAAAGTAGGCAAGTGGAATATAATCTGGGAATATACAAAGTTATTCACTTTGGAAGGGAGAACAAAAGAACAACGTATTATTCAAACAGAGAGAAATTGCAGAAAGCTGCCACAGAAACAGACTTGCGGGAACTTGTGCATGAAACGCACAAAGCTAGCACACTTGTGCAGTGGGTAGTTGGCAAGGCTAATGAAATGGCAGTCCTTATTTCAAGGGGGTTGGAGTAGGGAGTCTTACTGCAACTGGACAAGGCGCGAGTGAGACCACATCTAGAGTACTGTGAGCAGTTTTGGTCTCCTTATGTAAGGAAAGATGTCATTACATTGGAGGCAGTTCAGAGAAAGTTCATGAGGATGATGCCTGGTTTGAAGGGATTGTCTTATGAGTAAAGACTAAACAGATTGGGCTCTACTCACTGGAGTTTAGAAGAAGAAGAGGTGATCTCATTGAAGCATACAGCATTCTTAAAGGGCTTGAAAGGGTAGATGCTGAGAGGATGATTCCCCTTATGGGAGATTCTCGGGCAAGAGGGCATAATCTCAGGTTTAAGCGTCGCCAATTTAACACTGGGATGAGGAGAAATTTCTCCTCTCAGAGGGCTATAAGCCTTTGGAAATCATTACCAAATACTGCTGCAGGGACAGAGTCCTTCTGTATATTATTTAAGTCTGAGACAGTTATATTCTTGATTAATAGGGGAATCAATGGTTGTGGGGAAAAGGCAGCAAAGTGGATGTTAGGAGTGCCATATCAGCTATGACCCTATTGAATGGCTTGAAGTGCCAAACAGCTCGTATTTCATTTGGTATTATGGTCAGTCCATTCCTGGCAAAGCTGAGAAGAAACTAAACGGAGATCTGGGCTCATTAACTCAATCTTGGGCAGAAAAGCTGAACAAAATGTGAAACAAATTTAGACCTAGGAGGGAGATGAAAGTCCACAAAAGGCTGAGGATACTCTCCCTGGTTAGTTATTACTAAATAAAGAACAGGAAAAGGTTGCAGTTATTTTGTTTGATGAGAGAAAGTTGATCGTGTATCTCATTACACAGTCAACCGTTAAATAACTGAGTCACACGATAGCATGGTGTGACAATGAATAGGTGCAACAGCTTCACACCTGTCAGTCCGAGTCATTTTCCAATTATCTGTCCTTTTACTTTTATTTGTTTAGAAATTGAGAAGCTATCAGTAAACAGCTATTATTTAACGTGAGTGACCATGACTAGAAAGTAGGTCCTGCGCATCACATTGGGGCCAGGGAGAAGGACAAACTGTGTACCTCGCCGCATTTGAACACAGACTGCTTCAGTATCTGAGGAGTTGTGAATGGTGCTGAATTTTGTGCAATCATTGGTGACCGTCCCCACTTCTCATCTTATGATGGAAGAAGGTCATTGATGAAGCAGCTGAAGATGGTAGGGCCTAGGGCACTACCCTGAGGAACTCCTGCAGAGATGTCTTGGAGCTGAGAATACTGACCTCTAACAACCACAACTATCTTCCCATGTGATAATGGGAACTGCAGATGCTGGAGAATCCAAGATAATAAAATGTGAGGCTGGATGAACACAGCAGGTCCAGCAGCATCTCAGGAGCACAAATGCTGACGTTTTGGGCCTAGACCCTTCATCAGTAGGGTCTAGGCCCGAAACGTCAGCTTTTGTGCTCCTGAGATGCTGCTGGGCCTGCTGTGTTCATCCAGCCTCACATTTTACCATCTTCCTATGTGTCAGGTATGACTCCAACCACATGGGAACATCCACCCTTCCAGCATGCTAAGGGTCCTTGGTATGACAATTGTCAATACAGCCTGATGTCAAGGGCAGTCACTCTCACTTCAACACTTAAGTTAAGCTCTTTTGTCCATGTTTGGTCAAAGTATGTAATGAGGTCAGGAGCTGAATGGCCTTGGCAGAACCCAAACTGAGCATCACTGAGCAGGTGCTGCTCTGTAGCACTGTTAGTGACACCTTCTACCATTTTACTGATGATCGAGAGTAGATTGATGGGCTTATTAATTGGCTGGGTTGGATTTGTCCTGCTTTTGTGTACAAAACATACCTGGGCAATTTTTCCACATTGTCAGGTGGATGCCAGTGTTGTAACTGTCCTGGAACAACATGGCTCAGGGTGCAGTTAGTTCTCAAGCACAAGTCTTTAGTACTACAGCCAGAATGTTTCAGGGTCTACAGCCTTCGCAGTATCCAGTGCCTTATGACTTTTTTTGATAGCACGTGTAGTGAAACAGCTGAAGGCTGGCATCTATGGTGCTGGGGATATCTGGAGGAGGATCATTCACTTGGCATCTCTGGCTGAAGATTGTTGCAAGTCTCATCTCTTGCACTGACATGCTGGACTTGCCCATCCTCGTAGTTGGGATATTTGTGAAGTGTCCTCCTCCAGTGGGATGTTTAATTGTTCATCACCATTTACAACTGGATGTGGCAGGACTGCAGAGCTTCGACTTGATCTATTGATTGTGCAAATGCTTAGGTCTGTCTATCACTTGTTGCTTCTGCTGTTGGCTCACAAGTAGTCCTGTGTTGTAGCCTCACCAGACTGACACCTCATTTTAAGGGATGCCTGGTGCAGCTCCTGGCATGGCCTCCTGCACTCCTCCAAGATCTCACTCTTACCGAAACTATCATGGACAGCTGCAAATGCAGCAGGCAGATTGGTGGGGAAACATTCAAGTACATTTTCCCTCTTCTTGGTTCCCTCACTACTTGCAGTAGACCAAATATTGCAGTTCTGCCTTTTAGGAATGCATCAGCTCAGTGAGTAGTAATAATCAGAAAAGGTCCTTCAGCACATTGCATCCATAGTGGACAAAAAACAATTGCCTAGCTATTCTAATCCCATTTCCCAGCACTTGGCCTATAGCCTTGTATACCTTGGCATCACAAGTGCACAGCTAAGTACTTCTTAAACATTATGAGGGTTTCTGCCTCCACCACTCTTACAGACAGAGTTCCAGATTCTTACCACTCTCTGAATGAAAAGTTCTGTCCTCATACATTTCCTCTAAACCTTCTGACCCTAACCTTGAATCTATGCCCCCGGCCATTAAGATCTACCCTAACTACGTCCTTCATATTTTTATCATTTTATATATCACAACCATGGCCCTTCTCAATCTCCTTTGCTCTAAGGACAACAACCCCAGTCTGTCCAATCTCTCTTCATAACTGAAACTCTTCAGCCCAGGCAACATCCAGTAAATCTCCTCTGTACTCTCTCCAAGGCAGTCACATCCTCCCATAATGTGAATTCCAGAACTGAACATAACGCTCTAGCTGTGGCCTAACCAACATTTTATACATTTCCAGCATCACTTCTGAACTCATAAACTCTAGCCTCGGCTAATAGAAGTAAGTATCCTTCTTAAATACGTTATCCATCTGTCCTGACACCTTGAGGGACCAGTATTCATGCATGCTAAGGTCTCTCTGATCCTCGGTACTTTCCAGGGTCCAACTGTTCCTCATGTATCCCCTTGTCTTGTTTGTATTGCCCAAGTGCATCATCTCACATTTATCCAGATTGAATTCTATTTGGAACTGAGCAACCTATCTGACCAGCCCATCTATATCCTCTTTTAATCTAAGGCTATTTTCCTCACTATTTACATCTGTGAACTTACTGATCAGTAGGGGTGCTTGCAAGCTACACTTGGTAACTGTCATTATATTACTTACCCAGTGTTAATGCATCAGCTTTTGAATGGCGTGGGGGTGAATCCACAGAAAGTTTCCTTAACCATATTTGACCTGATGTCTTGAGACTTCATAGGGGAGGGGTAATGGTTAATTTTGAGGGCTCCCAGGGCAACACCCTCCTGATTGTATAACACTGTGTCACAACCTCCAGCAGCTGGGTCGTGTCGGTGACAGGAGTGTCTGGGACCTTGGGGCTAAAGTATGATTCTATGTGTTTGGTAATGTGATGTTGTTGTTTGACGTGTCTGTGGGACAGTTCTCCCAACGTTAGCACAAGCCCTGGGGTGTTGATAAAAAGGATTTTGCAACGTTGATGACAAGTTGAAAGCCTGCATTATCAATCAATCATGAGATTTTGGCAATCCTTGATGGCACCTAAATGGAGAATTTTCAATCCAACGCCATTATCTCTCACCATTAACCACTGTACCCTTATTTACCCCAAAGCCTAAACACAGGAAGAAGATCTTGTGCCTTGTATACACATAATATTCTGAAATATTGACAAGGATTTACATTCGCGGATGGCCGTCTTATCGGACCATTTCTGCCTTCAGTGTTTTTCATCTGAAAAATTCAGAAAGAATGGCCGTAAAGTGATTGTAGAATGGTCAAGGCTAAGTCACATCTAATCTTAAGTAAACATTTCACCAATTTCTGTTCACAACCTGCAAACTGAAAACAGATGGATTTTTTGATCAGACACATGCCTCATCTACTTCATACACACCAACACATCTCATTGCTCATAATCAAGTGAGGGGTCATCTCAGACATTTCCAGGCCATCACGCTAACCAGCCTTCCAACCACTGACTCCACTGCCTTGGGAAAGCAATCAATGTAAACAAAGACACCTCCCATACTGTTCCACTCTCTTCCAAAGGGCAGAACATACAAAATGTTTGAATATATGTACACGTAGTTTCAAGAACAGCTTCCTTCCACTGCTATTAGACTTTTGAATTTGCCTTTCAAATGTTAATTCTGATCTCTCCATCTGCAGCTTCGCTGCGGCTGTAACACTGTGTTCTGCACTCTTCTCTGCTACCCTGATGCACCTTGTATGGTACGATCTGCCTGAATAGAATGCAAGACAACACTTTTCACTCAGTGTACGTGTCAACAATTAATCAATCAATTAATCTATGGTCTGCTAGAATTGGATACTGGGAGCTATCAATACAAGATCTACCCCTCAATTATATTGACCCAGCAGTTTGTCTCGGATCATCATGTGGGATCCCGAGTGTGTGGAGTTTAAATCCTTATGTTGGATCTGGATTTCCTGCAGCTGGCTTGCTAAGTTCACTGTCCCTGAGTAATAAAATAACTTAAATGTTTAATTAATAATTAATGCATTTCTTAGTCAATACAGTCATACATGAATAAATGATTTCTATTTTCACTCAGAGGTAGCAAGTGTATTTTTTATTAATGCTTCAATCTACAAAGTTAATATTTCAATAGCCACAGAATACATTCCTCACCCAACTTAGCCAATATTCTGTTCATGCTCAGTGTACTTACTCAACTATAGAAATGTTCTATTACATCGCTCATGTTATGAACCTCTCAAGCAAAAATTAACGAGTACAACAGCAACTTGCATGGATATAGCACAGTAAGCACCACAGGAGTTTAATGAAGCCAAATTCACACTTAACAAAAAAAAGGAACAACTAGAACAAACAACTATCGCTTTTTAAGGAGAACAGAGGGGTTGAGAGGCAGAGATATCCAGAGAAGGAATTCCAGAGCTTGATGTTTCCTCATACGGCCAGCAATGGTGGGGCGAGAAAACCAGGCGATGCCCAAGAAGCCAGAATAGAACATGTACAGAGTACTTGATGGGTTGTAGGGGTGGAGGAGGTTACAGATATAAGGTGGAAGAGGGCCATGAAGGGATGTGGAAGCAATTGATTTAGGTTGATCTAGAGCCAACGTTGGTCAGCATGCAAGTGGATGAAGGGGCTTGCTGTAAGAAACGGCACTTGCTTGACTTCAACCAAGTTAACTTTTGCTTCAGCAAGCTCAGTTATCGCCATAGGCATCTAACTAAAATATCAAAAAATCAGGAAATATTTTAATATAACAGGCTAACATTTCAATAAATCCAATTGTACTCCATACATTCACAGAGCTAATTTTCAACACAGCTAATTTTGAATAAACTTTGCTTATATTTCACAATATTACATCAATACTTTGGATGCAAGCCATTCAAAGGTAATTAAAGATGGGTGACAAATGCCAAGTCATGCAGCGACACCAACATCTCGCGGATGAATTAGATAAAACATAAAAACTGAAAGGACTGCAGATGCCGTAAATCAGAAACAAAAACAGAAATTGTTGGTAAAGCTCAGCAGATCTGGCAGCAACTGTCTTCGTCCAATCTGAGGAACGGTCACCAGGCCCAAACTGTTAACTCTGATGCTGCCAGACCTGCTGAGTTTTTCCAGCAATTTCTGTTTTTGTTTCTGGTGTTAAATAAAACACACTTTGACAAGGGAAATTTAGATGATAGCTTCTAAATATAGGCAGTATTTATTCGATGTGCAGTTCAACCAACTTCAGTGAAACTACAAAATAGACATTACCGTGCCTGATGTGCTTGCAGATGATTGAAACTGAGAAACACTCATATTTCAGCCTACGCTGACCTGAAAGAAGGCAGACAGTCCTGAGGCAATAGGTTCTCAAAGACATCTGTGACTAACAATGGAAACAAGGCATTTTAATGGAAGTGCATTTACAGAGGTAGGGCCATGCAGTTAAAAACCAATGTCAAGCCTCATTGGAAATGAATAATGGTTACCATGAGTTCTATTAATCCCTTGTCAGTCAAGTGCTCAAGCAGTGACTGTAATATAGAGCTTCAGTGAAAGGTTCATGGGATCCAGGCAATGGCTGTGATACCATTCTCTCTGTGTTGCATTATGATGCAGAAAAGCCTAATTATGTCTGAAGGAAGAATAGATCATATCTGCAACTGAATAAAGCAATCAGATGGCTCTGTTGGCAGTATTAACACCAGGGAGAAACCTCGGTGAATGTAATTGAACCAGGCTTGTTTATTCTAATCTTCAACCGAACCAATCTTCCATCTTCAACTTCTGATCTTCAACTCCCCACAGTAAGTGTGGGATGTTTTTGGCAACATGAGTGCACACGAGGCTCCTGGTGAGAACTGGCATTGACTCCAGCAGAGATCTTTGGAAATTACAGACCTACAGCCCCAACTTTCAATTAGTTGAAATGAATAGGTGAATAAATGAAAGAAGGTAAGCCTCTGTCTGGGCTCCCATTGTGCAGCACATGAGAGTCATTCTGTACCGAGGCTACCAGGCCAGTTGTCCAGCATTTGAACTTCTCTTAGTAAAGAAGGGTGTGCAGATTCGGTGGGTTAGTCATGAGAAATGCAGGGTTACATGGATAGGGTGGATCTGGGAGGGATACTGTTCGGAGCATCAGTGTGCAATTGATGGGCTGAATGGCCTGTTTCCACATTAGAGGGATTCTATGAAACAACACAGGAACTTTAGGTCACTCTGCCCCTTGGGCCTGCAATAACGATTAATCATCTATACCTCAACTCTTCCTGCTGCCTGTGCTCCATGTATTGTGATCAGGACAGCAACTTCAATAGCAAGATCCTACAGAAGTTTTGCAAGGTCTGTGGCACTGTTAAGACCAGCATCAGCCCCTTATTATCCAGCAGGTAATGATTCAACCAAATGCTGCCTGACCGTTTGTTGCTTCCTGAGAGAAAACAAAAGTGGCCTGAGTATGTTCCAATGCTACCTTATGTTTACAATAGCACCCCACAACCATCCACAGGCTAGTCTTTGTTCTATCCCTTCCTTTAGACCCATTCCCAATCTTCCCTGTAGATGATCTGCTGGGACTCCTCATCTTCTGATGGGGATGGCCAGGCCAATGAGTGGATTGCTGAACTCCAGATGAGGCTAAGCCAGACATTTGAGATGTCCTTCAGGAAAACTGAGGGAGAAGCACTGAGAAGAAAAACAATGATCAATTGCAAGGTGAACTGGACAGACCTAACAACTGTCCCCAAGATCAGAACATCAGAGTTTGGAATAAAATACAGGATTTTCTGGGTCCTTAAACTCCACAGGGGCATCGAGAGGGCTGGACAATGGTGCCCACACCTATGTTATTGAACTGATAGCTGGAGAAAACGGCACAGGAATCAGCTGCGTGGGAAAGGAAACTGAATTAACAAGCCCAGCCATCGATCAAATGATTTCTGGAGAATTTCCAATGAGAACATGAATGAGAATAGACCCCAAGTGATTGATCTACCACAGAGCTGAGATCCCCAGGAGGGTGCCAGTGCAAATAGGAGGCTGAGAAATTCCTCTCATGCAAATGCTGGGTGTCACTCCAATCCTTACCCATTTGCCCAAGTTGGTGATGCAAGAAGGGAATGGTGCCACTATTGGTACAATTGAACCTGCTGATCATTCAATTGCTTGTTAGTCACTGTGAGCTGGTGTGGTTGACAGGACAGCAAATCTCAAGCAAGAAAGCGTATAAAGGCACCACTAGCAGGTGGCATTGGTGAGTGATGGCAGCGCGCAGGGCAACTCAAGCAGTTACGCTGGGAACTCCAGAAGTGGATGACGATGATGAGGGGTGGAAAAGAACAGGGAAAACTAACTTTTTCTGGAGAAAAGGGTGTCTTTGGAGGAAGATGCCTCATGGAAAGAAGGTTCAGACAGACAAAAGGATTTCCTCAGCCTGATATAAACCACGGGCTCAATTCCAGACAAATGTTTAATTTTGATTTCTGTTCTTGCTGCAAGGAGAATCAAGAATTCCTGCTTTGTGATCTTTGGGCTGTCTTTGTGTTCAAACCTCATGTGACAAAAAACAGGAATGTGGGAAGTGGAAAGGAAAGGGCAATTGAAGCCAAAGATCAGGCATGAATGTATCGAATGACAAAGCAGGCTCAGACAAATTCATGGATAATAAAATGTGAGGCTGGATGAACACAGCAGGCCAAGCAGCATCTCAGGAGCACAAAAGCTGACGTTTCGGGCCTAGACCCTTCATCAGAGAGGGGGATGGGGGGAGGGAACTGGAATAAGGGTCTAGGCCCGAAACGTCAGCTTTTGTGCTCCTGAGATGCTGCTTGGCCTGCTGTGTTCATCCAGCCTCACATTTTATTATCTTGGAATCTCCAGCATCTGCAGTTCCCATTATCTCAGACAAATTCATGGTCTACTCTTGCTCAACATTGCATGTTCTGATCTCTCTCCTAGACTTTGATTGTTTACATGGAGCATCCACGGAATTTTAAGAGAGGGGGATGATTCTTCAAAGAAAATTTTTTACTTGCTCATTTGACACTTCAGCGAATTAATCAGTTGTGGGGTTTATAATCTATTGAGGTCACAGTCAGATTTGTATACCATCAGTGGTGACGAAAAATAAGGAATTCAAATATGTAACCAGGTGACTGAGAACGATCTGTGCTCATATCCATTACTTTTGCAAATGGATTCATAAAAATGGAATTGAAGGGACAGTGATCATTGTTTGCAGCCAGCTACAGCGAGTGCAGGTATACTTGCTACCACATAAGCAGGCCTAAGAGGTGCGTAATTCATTAAGCCTCTCTCATAACAGATATATGAGGTTCCCTTAGTTCTCTAATCAATAGGGAGAGATCACACTGGAAACCTCCACCCAGTATGTGAAACCAGATTACTGTGCTAACATTCTTCATTGTGATTAAACAGATTTCCAAACAAGCAAAATATTACTAATTGTTGGGCACAAACTAACTTTGTTTCTCCTGGTATTCACCTGACCTAAACAGAAATATAGTTTTCCCTATATTTCAGTGATGTTGTTCTTATTGGATAAACATATGTGTGATAATGGAATAGTGCAGATTAGATGGGCTTCAGATTGGTTTCACAGGTCGGTGCAACATCGAGGGATGAAGGGCCTGTACTGCGCTGTAATGCATAACTGTATGCATTTTAAAAATCAGGCTGTTTCTGAGATTTTACCACACACTACTGGAGGAAGATGATCAGAGGATTTACAAGATGATCAGAGGATTAGATAGGGTGGACAGTGAGAGTCTTTTTCCGAGGATGATGACTTCAGCTTATACGAGGGGGCATAGCTACAAATTGAGGGGTGATAGATTTAAGACAGATGTCAGAGGCAGGTTCTTTACTCAGAGAGTGGTAAGGGTGTGGAACGCCCTGCCTGCCAATGTAGTTAACTCAGCCACATTAGGGGCATTTAAACAGTCCTTGGATAAGCATATGGATAATGATGGGATAGTGTAGGGGGACGGGCTTAGATTAGTTCACATCGGCGCAACATCAAGGGCTGAAGGGCCTGTTCTGCGCTGTATTGTTCTATGTTCTATGAAGTGGGACTTGAACCTGAGTATCCTGGTCCAGAAGTAGGGATCCTACCACAGTGCCACAAGAACCCCTCATCATAATTATTCTCTCGGAATCAGTTAGATGTTGGGATCTGGATGCAGAATCAGTTTGGACAAAAATAAAGTGTAGCGAAAGATAAAGTTACTGGTTAGAGTGGTTTGTAACCTCCCTCACAGGAGTTCGATATAGGAGAGTATTAATCAAGCAATAGCAGGGGTTTGTAAAACAAAAGCGCTGCAATTATCTTAGGAGATTTTAATCCTCAAATAGATCAGACAAATCAAATTGGTAAAGATAACCTGGGATCTGAGGTCATAAAGTGTATTCGCGTCTGTTTCTGAAAATAAGGCATTCTGGAAGCAACCTGAAAAGAGGTTATTTTGGATTTGTGATATTTAATGAGGTAGGTTCAATTAATGATCACTTGATATAAGACCCACTCAGTAAAAATGATCATTACATGATAGAAGTTTGCATTCATGTCAAAGGCGAGAAATGTAGATCTGAAGCTAGTGTTTTAGACTTAAATGAATGCCATGTACAGTTCCAGACACAACACTGGGAAATGGATAAAGAAGCACAGAAGAAGGGGCCGAAAGGATTTACAGGGCTGATACTGGAACTGAGAGGTCATAGTGATCCACCAATGATTGTTAGGCTGCATTTCTTTTAGGAACACAGGAAATAGGAGTAGGAGGAGGCCATTCAGCCTATCAAACGTACTCTACTGTTTGACTAGATTGTGGCTGATCTTCTAGCTGAACACTATTTTTCTGCACTATCCAGACATATTAAATATCTGTAGATCTTTGTTTTGAATAGATTCAATGATAGAGCCTTCACAACCCTCTGGGATAGGGAGTTTCAAAGATTTAACATCCTCTGAGTGAAGAAATTCCTCCTCAGTCCTTAATGTACTATCTCTTAATCTGAGACTGAGCCCCGGTTCTATACCATCCTATCCAATCCTTTCTGTATCGATCCTGTTAATCAATACTAATTGTAAGATGGTTGTGTTAGAAATTTTATGTAATAGGGAATAGAACTGGAGCAAGTATGGTGCGTTGAATAGCCTCTTTCTATGATTATTACTAATTTTGTAAGTTTTAGTGAACTCACCTCCCATTCTCCAGGACTGTAGACATTGCAAATGAATTCTTCTTAATATCTCCTCATTTGACAATCCTACCATCCCAGAGATCCATCTGGCAAAGAAGCGACCCAGTAGAGGACTCAAAAATTAGGGGAGGTTTCTACAGAGCTTGTGGGGAAAAGAAAACCTAAAGATCATAGCCCCAGAGTATGCAGCCTCTCCCTGTAGCTCAAACCCTCCATCCTGACATCATCTTTGTAAATCTTTTCTGAACTCTTTCCAGTTTCACAACATCCTTCCTATATCAGGGAGACTAGAAATGCAGGCAGTATTCCAAAAGTGGCCTCACCAATGTCCTGTACAGCCGCAACATGACTCCTATACTCAAAGCACTGAACAATAAAGGCAAGCATACCAAATACTTCCTTCACTAAGCTGTCTACCTGCGACTCCTTTCAAGGAGCTATGAACCTACACTCCTCGGCCATTGGCCCATCTGATCAAGATCCCATTGTGCTCCAAGGTAATCATCTTCGCTGTCCACTACACCATCAATTTTGGAGTCATCTGCAAACTTACTAACCATATCTCCTATTTTCACATCCAAATCATTTAGAAACATGATGAAAAGCAGAGTACCCAACTCTGATCCTTGTGGCACACTGCAGGTCATAGGCCTCCAGACTGAAAATCAACCCTCCACCACCACCTTCTGCCTTCTACCTTCAAGCCAATTCTGTATCCAAATGGCTCATTCTTCCACTATTCCATGCGATCTAACCTTGCTAACCAGTCCATCATCAGGAACCTTGTTGAATGCCTTACTGAAATCCATATGGATCACGTCCGCTGCTCTGCCCTCATTAATCCTATTCGTTACCTTTTCAAAGAACTCAATCAAGTTAGTGAGGCATGATTTCCCACACACAAACATTGCAAAGTTGGGTACAGTGCTTGTGGATTGGGAGGCAGGACGTCAGAATTTGGTGTTTGTAAAAAGCTTGGGGGGCGAGGGGAAACAATGCATTGTCCCTTTAAAAGGTGATGTGCTTTTTTCTGTGCTTAGAGATTTTTTTTAAAAAGTCTCTGAGCAACTTGAAAACCTGCAGGTACAGAGAGAATCTGAATTGTAAGATTGGCATCAAAAGGCCGCAGTGTTAGCAGGCAAAGTAGCAGTTTTGTTTTGATACCCAGACAAGTTTTGAACTTAGCCAATCAATTTGAACCAGACACTTAGATAACAAAAACCAATTAAATTTAAATCTGTTACAGGGATAGTAGAAACTGCTGATGCTGGAGAATCTGAGATAACAAGTAGAGCTGGATGAACACAGCAGCCAAGCAGCATCAGAGGAGCATGAAAGCTGACATTTCAGGTCAGAAATCTGAAGATGGGTCCAGACACGAAACGTCAGCTTTCCTGCTCCTCTATGCTGCTTGACCTGATGTGTTCTTCCAGCTCTACACCATGTTATCTTAAATTGAAATCTGATGGTTTTGACAACATAGGATGAACCCTATTCTAAGAAACTGATATGTCATCAAAGATATAAAAGAAGGGACAGATAGGTGAAGACTGGAGAACCAGCTGCCAGAGTTAACCGCTCTCAGCTCTCAAGAGAGAACAGCTAGCTCTCACAGACTTCTCTAAGTCTTGGAGATAGCACTATCTAAGAAAAATTAAAAGTATACCAGTAGCACAGCTAGTTAATATTCCTGACAAAGAATCAACAGATGTGGCGTTCCTGACATAACATGTAATGGAGAAGGCACAGAGCATTCTAGAAGACGTGTAAAATCTGGCTGTAATTTCAAGAGACTAAATTTTATTTCTTTTTATTTTATATGAGTGGGATTTCTATTTATTGGAACAGCAAACAATTGGAATCTTGTTTTATTTGTAAATAATTAGTAGTTAGAAGGGATTTATTCTGTTTGTTAATAGTTTAGTTAGTTTGTTCACCAATTAGAGTTAGATAAATAAATTGTTACTTATTGATTGTAAAGTGAGTGTTGGGGATTTGTTTTATTGAACCACTAGAAGTTTCTGAAAGGCAGGTTACACCACTTTTCACACTCCTTTAACAGATTATAGGGCAAGGTGCTCCTCTTTGGGTGTTTTGGTTTTAGTTTTCAGAGCAGGGAGAGGTCAACATCCACTCCATAATACAAAGCCAATTTGACTTTCCCAAATCAGTCCTTGCCTTTCCAAATACGTGTAAATCCTGTACCTCAGGATTCCCTCGAAAAACTTGCCCACGACCAACATTAGGCTCACTGGTCTATAGTTCCCTGGCTTTTCCTTACCACCTTTCTTAAATCGTGGGACCGCATTAGCCAACCTCCAGTCTTCCAGCACCTCACCTGTGGCTACTGATGATACACATATCTCAGAAAGGGGCCCAGCCATTATTTTCTTTGCTTCTCACAGAGTGCAAGGGTACCTCTGATCTGGTGCCGGGGATTTAACCATCTTTCTGCTTTTTAAGATGTCCAGCACCTCCTCTTCTGTAATATGGACATTTTTAAGATGTCACTATTCATTTCCCCTCGTTCTCTGCCTTTCCCCTCGTTCTCTGCCTTTCCCCTCGTTCTCTGCAGTAAACACTGATGCAAAATACTTGTTTAGTGTCTCCCCCATTCCTGTAGTTTCACACATAGATGGACTTGCTGATCTCCAAGGGGCCCTATTCAGCCCCTAGTTACTTTGTTGTCCTTTATGTATTTGTAGAATCCCTTTGGATTCTCGTTAACCCTATTTGCCAAAGCTATCTGATGTCCCCTTTTTGCCCTCCTGATTTCACTCAAGGATATTCCTACTGCCTTTATACTCTTCTAGGGATTCACTTGATCCCTGTTGTCTATATCTGATATATGCTTCCTTCTTGGTCTTGACCACAACCTCAATTTCTCTAGTCATCCAACATTCCCTACACCTCCCAGCCTTGCTCTTCACCCTGACAGGAACATACAGTCTCTGGACTTCTGGAGACTTCCCAGTTTCCAGCCGTCCCTTTACCTTTGAATATCTGCGTGCAATCAACTTTTGAAAGTTCTTGCCTAATACAGTCAAAAGTGGTCTTCTCCAATTTAGAACCTTAACTTTTAGACCCGCTCTGTCCTTTTCCATCGCTATTTTAAAACTAATAGAATCATGGTCACTGACCACAAAATGCACCCCCACTGACACCTCAGTCACCTGCCCTGCCTTATTTCCCAAGAGTAGGTCAGGTTTTGCACCTTCTCTAGTAGGTACATCCACATACTGAATAAAAAACGTTCTTCTATATGTAAAGGTTTTTTTTAATGAAGAAAGTATATTTTTGAATTTAAAAAGTCTTCCAGCTGAAGTAAAATGGACGTTCATTCAGTTAATAAATGCCTTGGGTTTTTTGGAGCTGTCGGTAGTCAAGTTCCACTGTTTGTTTGTTTTCTATATGCTAAGACTGTGCAGAGCCAAAATGCTTCAGTGACAATGTGTAATATAATGACTTTTATGAATAAAGTATATTTTTGAATTAATTTTTGAATCAGTTTCACTGTTGAATGTGGATTATAAAATCCTGTCTAAGGTCATCAGCAACCACGTCAGGTTGACCCTGGGATCTGTGATTCACCTCCAATCAAACCTGTGCTGTAACGGGCAGGATAATCTCTGAGAGCCTCACGGTCCTCAAGGATACAGTCGCCTACATCCAGGGGTTGATAACTGCCTCATCAGCCTGGACCAGCTGAAGGTCTTTGACAGGAAATTGCACACCTACATGTGGGACATGCTCTGCAAATTGGGCTCTGGGGAGGGAATCCACACTTGGATCTGACTGCTCTACACCAACATTGTTAACATAGTCTCAATCAATGGGTGGGATTCGGAAAGCTTGCCACTCAGATCTGGAGTCAGACAGGGCTGCCCACTCTCTTCTGCCTTGTTTGTGTGTTCTATCTAGCCTTTTGTTGCGTCCATCAGGAAGAATGTGAATCTGAGGGGGTGACTGTTCCAGGCAGCGGAGACCTGCTAGTTGAGTCCGCCCCATACATGAACAATATCGCTGCTTTCAGCTGGATCCGTTGCCAGTGCTTAGACTCATGAGCATCTGCGACCAATTCAAACTGGCCTAGGGAGCCAAGGTAAATCGAAGCAAGAGTGAGACCATGTTTTTTGGAAATGGGGCTGATCAATCCTTTATCGCCTTTGCTATCAGAGCAGATTACCTGAAGGTGCTGAGAAAATGGTTCCAAGGGGTTGGTGCCAAAACTTGGGAGGAGCGTATTGCCAAGGTGAGGCATAAACTGGGCATTTGGGAGAACTGCTCCTTCTCCATTGCATATAAAAAGCTTGTCGTCAGGTGCAAGGTACACTCAAGTGTTACTGTGTGTGGCGCAGGTCTGGCCTATTCTCCAAGGCTAGGCCACTGCAGTCACCCGGGCCACCTTCCACTTCATCTGGAGGTCTAAGATGGACCATCTTAGGGAGACTATGTCCAAAGCTCTGAGTGGGGGTGGGGGTGGGGGATAAGAACATACCCAATGCCGTCCTCATCCTGATGGCCTCCTTTATGTATGGCTGCATCAAGCTGACTGTAGCATTCAGTATGCAAACAACAACTGTCCATACATACTGAGGTTCTATATGTCCCAAAGGTTATGGAGAATGGGCCTAGCCTCACCGCTGAAGAATGCTCCAAATAGTCAGGCCATTCTGTATCACCTGTCCGTCATGGAAAAATTTGTAAAGAGGATCATTGTTGACCAGCAGCCCATCAGGCAGTGGTCAGCACATAGCATCCTCGAGACCCTGTGGGAGAAAATGATTGACCCTGTTAGGTGGTTCTCTGAGCAGACTGTCAAAGTCATTAGGCAGAATGCCTCATCATCAGAACTTTCCAACAGGCATCAAGACAACACTTGGCTGATGGTGAGAAGGGCACTACCTGTGAGATCCTTCATGTAAGTCCGGTTTCTTGAAGCAGCTGAAGGGGTAAGAGGTTGACAGGCATCTTCTGCTGGAATGTGCCTTTGCAAAGAAAGTCTGGAGAGTGATGAAATGGTTCTTCTTGAGGTTCATCCCGAACAGCTCCGTAATGCAGGACTCTGTGTTTTGCAGTCTCCTGGAAGAACATCAGCTTGGTGAAGGGCACTCTTTGATCTGCCCAGAACCTATTGGTCTTCCAGTGTAGAGAGTTGGCCTTGACCGAGTGTTGCAGACTGACACATTCCAAGGTTCAAGACCACATGCTGAGGGATGTACTAAAGCTTAGGGCAGCTACCACCAAGACATAATTGGGAAAGATGAATGCCTAAGATTTGTTCTCTTTGCCTCAATGTATGCAAATAATATTATGCATGAGTAGAAATCAAACATGCCTTTGGTTTTTTTGCAACTGCAGGGAATGTCAAATTACAGTGTTTGTTTATTCTTAATATGGAAAGACTATACCGAACTGCGTTAGTACTAGTGTATGTACACAAAGATTTTCACTATGAATAAAGTATATTTTTGCAATTGAGAAAACAGTAAAGATTTGTGTTTCTTTTGCACATTCCACAGCCACCGTTCATCCCAAAGTACTTTACTTTTGAAGTGTGATAGTCAGTTGTGAAATGTGGGCAAATTTCACGTCAGCTTTGCTGTTTATCTAATATTGCCTGGCCTGCTGTGTTCCTCCAGCTCCACACCTTGTTATCCCACACGTACCCAGCTCCCACAAGAAACTTACGCCTGTGAGAGATAATGGGAACTGCAGATGCTGGAGAATCCAAGATAATAAAGTGTGAAGCTGAGTGAACACAGCAGGCCAAGCAGCATCTCAGGAGCACAAAAGCTGACGTTTCAGGCCTAGACCCTTCATCAGAAAGGGGGATGGGGTGAGGGTTCTGGAATAAATAGGGAGAGAGGGGAACTTACGGCTGTGCTGGGTGAATATTGACCAGAATGTAACGTCCCTGGAAACAGGAGATCTTTAGCATGCAGCTATTGAGAGGGCAGATGTTGAGTCTTGTGAAGGAATTGCCTCTGGCACTGCAGCACTCCCCCGGTGCTGTCCAGGAGTGGCACTGAGACAAATATTCCAGCCCAGTACCAGTGGAAACCATACCCAGTGGCCAACTCAGGCGTGAAATATTTGAGAATGCAACTTCTATTAGCGTGTGGTTAGCAAATATATGCTTTACAAAGTCCCGATCCTCCTCTCAGCCACATTACCATTCTCTGCATTGACCAAAACTTCAGCCTCACCTTGGCCTCACTTGGCAAACCTGCCACCCTACGTCATCACCTGTCAGCAGTCCCACTCCACATAGACTGGGAGGGGGGACGCTATTAAAGAAAAGCACTACAATCATTTTCGACAAGCATTCCACCACATCAGAAAATAGATTAATAAATAATACTGTATGTCCCACTGGAGACACACATCTGTCTGCGGATTAACTAGTCAATGTCAGCATTGAAAACTTGTAAATCCCCTCTTTCCCACAATGGCTGAGTCCGCAAGCGAACGGAATTCCGCCACAACCATCAGTTTTTAGGGGACAATTTACAAATCTCCACGTTTAATGAAAATAGTGTGTAATATTTTAATCAGATGACCATGGTTTCAATATTATAGTTTAAATTGATGTTATTACTGTTGAGTTGTTGGGTGAAAGCCTGTTTTATTAGATGTGCCAATGTGTATGTGTTCTCCGTGGTGCCCCCCTCCTTCCCGCGGTGGTGGAATTACCGAAAGAGGGGACGGACACTGAAGCAGTCACCGCTGCCCCTGCCGCTGCTGCTGCTGCCATTGAGTCGCTTCTTCCTCTCACTGTAGGTACCGTAAGTGTTCGCCTTCTCTCATTCGTGTTCTGTAGCTCGCGGAGTTTCTGCGGCTTCCTCCGGCAGAGCGCGATGGCGATGTTAATGTCACCACCGGCCCGGTTCACGCAGTGTAGGCCGCTGGATGACCGCAGGGTCCTAGAGCCCGGTACTGTGCCTCAGGTCCACGTAGGGAGGAGGGGAGTGAGGGAGTTAGCAAAGGGTAGAGGGCGTGAGGGAGGGGGAAGAGGGCATAGAAGGACTGTAGAGGCAGGGAAGTAGTGGATAGAGGAGAGAGCAGTATGGGATGGAGGGAAGGTAAGTGGGGGACAGAGGAGAGTGTGGTGAGTTTTTGAGGATGGAGGAGAGGGGCTAGGGGATGGACTGAGTGAGTGAGTGAAGCGGAGGAACAGGTGTACGAGTGGTCCAAGCCTCACTTTCATAGAACATAGAACAGTACAGTACAGTACAGCACAGAACAGGCCCTTCAGCCCACGATGTTGTGCCGACCATTGATCCTCATGTATGCACCCTCCAATTTCTGTGACCATATGCATGTCCAGCAGTCTCTTAAATGACCCCAATGACCTTGCTTCCACAACTGCTGCTGGCAACGCATTCCATGCTCTCACAACTCTCTGTGTAAAGAACCCGCCTCTGACATCCCCTCTATACTTTCCTCCAACCAGCTTAAAACTATGACCCCTCGTGCTAGCCATTTCTGCCCTGGGAAATAGTCTCTGGCTATCAACTCTATCTATGCCTCTCATTATCTTGTATACCTCAATTCGGTCCCCTCCCCTCCTCCTTTTCTCCAATGAAAAAAGTCCGAGCTCAGTCAACCTCTCTTCATAAGATAAGCCCTCCAGTCCAGGCAGCATCCTGATAAACCTCCTCTGGACCCTCTCCAAAGCATCCACATCTTTCCTATAATAGGGCGACCAGAACTGGACGCAGTGTTCCAAGTGCGGCCTAACCAAAGTTTTATAGAGCTGCAACAAGATGTCACGACTCTTAAACTCAATCCCCCTGCTAATGAAAGCCAAAGCACCATATGCTTTCTTAACAACCCTGTCCACTTGGGTGGCCGTTTTAAGGGATCTATGTATCTGCACACCAAGATCCCTCTGTTCCTCCACACTGCCACGAATCCTATCCTTAATCCTGTGCTCAGCTTTCAAATTCCTTTCAGGGAGGGAAGGTTGTTGGGCTTCCATGCGGATGGAAGGTTGCTACCCTCTCAAAGCCTGCAATTCCCCAGCCACATTGAAAACCCTAGTGCCTTACCGATGACAGCTCGCCCCTCATGTCTTTAAGGCACCCAACTTCAGAGGTTGTTTGCCACTTTCCTAACTATGATCGTTTCTGAGTATGAAAAAAGATGATGCTTTCAGAAACTTATGATAAATTTGCATACTTCTTTTGTCAAATGATGACTGCATCTAAGCTAACATTCAGACCTGTTAAAGGTGAGAGAATGTCTGAATAGGCTCTAAGCCTTTCTAGACACCTTGGGTCACTGAGTTGAATACTGTGTGAATCTTTGAAGTTTCTCTACGTTTGCACTTTGTAGTAATCACTCCTACTCATACCAGCAAAGTCTCAGTGTTGTTTGGTGGACTTTATCCATCAATCAGACAAAAGCCCCTTTCAAACATTTTGGTTATGCAAAAAAAATCAGGATAGCAAGCAAGAAAAGCAAAGGATACTACAGAATGTGGGTTAATATAAAAAGCAGCACCAGCCCTTAAAGTTTGCAGCTAAGTGCCATACTTTTCTTATGGGCCAGAACATAACTACATGAAAGGCTACTGGAGAATGACTTGTACAGATTCCTCCTCTTACATCAGTTATATTGGTGGTAATGCAATTAATCTGTTATTAATGAATTGAAGTTTTGTCATATGTAATGACTGATCAGTGTCTTGTATTTTAGACCAACAATAGAGCAGGGGAATAGGAGTAAACTATTCATCCCCTTGAATAAGTTCTGTAATCTAATTGTATCATGGCTCCTTTGAATGTTACTTCCACTTGCCTTTGTCTGAATCTTCAAAATCCTTAGCTAACAAAAAACTGTCAAATTGAGTGCTGGAAGCTTTCAAATGAACAATTCTCAGCATTTTGTTTTTGAAGGAAGTACTTTTTCAGGCTTTCACTACTCACTGTTGAAAGAAGTACTCCCTGATCCTACTCCTTTCTGTACACTTAATCAGCTCCTCATCTTCATTTTGATCACTGTTTGATGTAGCTAACATGCAGAATTTGTGACCACAAAGATGTGGTTGTGACAAATGGCATATATGTTTTCAAAAGCTAACTAGGTGAGTGCATGAGAGAAAAAGGAATAGAAAGGCAATTTGAAAGGCTGTAATGAAACGGGAGGAGATTCATGTGGCAAGTAAAATGTGCACCACTACAGATCAAATGGGCTGAGTGGCCTGTTTCTGTGGTTAAAATTCTAAACAATCCTATGTATCATTTTAAATCCAGCAGGTTGAAGGCATGGTTTTCCTTTATCCTTGTGCACCCTGTTACATCTTGATAAGTAAATTCAGAATTTGCAGTTCTAATATGGTATGACTGGAGTAACTTTCAAAATTCCAGTGAATGCTTTAGATATTTCTTTACACCCCTTGTTATTTTCCTATCATCACAAATCTCCAGTGTATGACGAATACATGTTGTACAGGTCAGGGTGTGTTGTGAAGCACAGATAAAGTAATAAACAGAAGAAATTATAAGGTGTGTAAAGAATCGTTGCATTGCCCGTATTAATCATTGTGTTTAATGCATTTGAAGTGAAGACTTGGTAATTAACTCTCTTTATATTGAGAGATGACTGCTTTGAATTTATCGTACAAATGTCTCTGTTAAGCATGAATGCTTAACAGCAGTGGAGGGATTGGGTGTTGAGGAAACACGGCTTCCCTGTGTGTGACAGGAGTGTTTAATTTGTCTGCAGTTGGAAGTTTTGTCTTGATGGTCACGATTGGTTAGAACAAAGTTGAGGAAGATCTGTGCTTGGGTATATAGGAAAAGACGAGTAATGAATAACTGGCAATACTGTTTGAATTTATTTCATCAGGCTGGTGTAGGCAAAATGTTGGTCAATCCTGATTTTAAAAGGTTTGGGAATTTTGGGAAGTGAGAGCATTATATTAAACTTCCTTTGCATAGGAGAAGGCTTGCCAGTGGCTAGGCCGCCTTAAATAAAGGATCAGGTAGTTTTGTGTAAGTAAAGATCTAGTGACGAAAATAAAGGCCTTTTGAAATGTAAATCACAAGGTGTATGCAGGTGTTCCATACGTAGACCAAAAGGCAAATGAAGAAGTATTTGAAATTCTAAGAGTAAAAAGATGCGATCCTGTGAAGAAATTGTCAGTATTTCAGAGTGGAAAAGCTAGTGATCTCTTCTCGGAGGGGAGGTGGAGGTAAATGGAAAGAGGGGACAACCTAGGTTTAGTTGGCTGATTGATTGAAGTCCCAGAACAATTGTAGATGAGTTACAGTGAACGTGTGGAGATGTCACAAGGCAGATGAACATGTGATACCACGACAGCAGATCTCCTGGCAAGAGTAGTTACAACCAGCAATAGTATTGTATGAATGTGATCACTGTCCAAGTAAAATAATCTGGCTTAAATACGCAGATCTGTCGTACTGATAATGGTTTTTGTTATTATCTATGTTGTGCAAAATCAATATTTATTCAATGGAACTAATCACAAGTGTTCACGTTTTTGAGCTTTTGCAACCTGGGCCAAGTATTTAAATGTGGAGAGGAATCTGATGTTACAGGAGCTTTCCAAGTGGTAGGATACTCTTGTAAGTTCTGACAATGATCAATTAAATAAGTCACTGCTGTCATTCTTGGCCTCTGCTCCACTTGGGATGCATTTTTGGTGGAATTGTTGTTATTTGGCTCAGGTACAATGGTCTGCTTGTCTGTACAGTCTACCTCTCTTTAATGTTCAGATGGAGTTAATATGATTAGATAGTGGAAAACCTATTCTTAGGATATAGCATAGCTGGTACTGAATAAAGAACATCTTTCTGAATATTTATCTGTTCATTCTTGGAATGTGAACATCACTGGCGAGGTTAGAATTTATGTTCCGACTGGGCGGCCCAGTGGTTAGCACTGCTGCTCTCCGTATCTGAGATCTGTGTTTGATTCCAGCCTGAGGTGACTCATGCAAACACCACACAGACATTCTCCCCACGTCCGCATTTGTTTTCTCCCACAGTCCAAAGATGTCCAGGTTCAGTGGATTGGCCATGCTAAATTACCCATAGTGCCTAGGTGGAGGGAGGTTTGGCATGGACGCAATGGGTCAAATGACCTGCTTTCTCACTGTAGGGATTCTGTAATTCTTAGTTGCTGTGACTGAATGTTGTGCTAAGTCACTTTCTGGTGTAGTTAAGAGTTAACTAGCTTGTTGTGGGACTAGAGTTACATTGGTACAACTGGGTAGGGAGTATAGATTTCTTACTTACAGGGCATCTAATAATCCTGTTTGTACAATAATCTGATAGCTTCATGGTCAAGCTTTTGCAAATTCTCTTTTTAAGTGCCTAGGGTGGAATTTGAGCTTGGATTCTCTGAAATACTAATCCACTGAATGCTGACATGATCACATGCTGGATGTTTTGTCCTTTTCTGGAGCTTGGTTTTCTGGGATAAGCCATGTTAGATTCTAAGTGTCGACTCTGTTTCGGTCTCCAGATGTTGCCAGATCTCCTGAGTTTCTACAGCATTTTCTGTTGCACTTGTTGGGTTGCTCGCTGGCAACTTTCCGGTTCTTTAAACGTATGGGGGCTTTGCGCCAGAGAATTTGGGGATTGCAATTGTTAGAGCACAGATTTTCAAAAGGAAAGTGGGGCAGCCATGAAAAATACAGGTTAGTCACTTGGCATTGGTGGAGAAACTTTGAGACAGCACTTCAGGGTGAAATTAATCAGCATTTATTAAAGACAAATAACAACTGATCCTGATGTGGAATGCTGTGTGACTTGTTGTTCCATGCATGTAAAAACTATGTACTGTAAGTCTGTGACCTTTTGGAGTGCAGGATGTATTACCCAGCCTCTCATACCTGATCTGCTGCAATGTCTTGTTAAGTCAAAGTTCATTGTGCTGCATTTCAGCAGTTGCAGTGATGTTACAGACAGTCTCCTGTGTCCCAAAGCCTACTGAGGAAGAAAATCTGCCACAGTTCTTTCTGCTGTTTAATGGCCTTCACTGGAATACGTGCTTTTATGAATATCCAAGGAAGGGCTAGATTTGCTGGTGGTGTCCTGCATGGTGGAACAAGTTGTTGGCACTTGCAGGTGAGCCAGGGAGAGTGATACATTTCAGGACTGCTGGTTGCTTGGGAACTTTACTTTGGCAAAAGTTAGTGACTTGGGGAAGAACTGAGATGGCAAATGCTGAACTGATGCAATTCCGTCCTGCAGTCTGGTCTTCTGGCTTACCGATTGGGAATGTTTATGGATCCAGAACAGCCGGTGCTCTTCAAATGTGTGTGCACAAATTTGCAAAACTGATGGGATACATAAATGAATACTTTGCTATTCCTTTATTTTAAAGAACGTTCACCTGTGAGACTGTTGCAAAACATACCCATCCAATTGATTTGCTGTGTTCTAATTTGCCAAGTTTACATTGGCAAGCATTGGAGTGGAGTGAACTTCAAAGTTTGCATGTGATTGATTCTAGTTCTGTACAAATTAAGTTATTGTCCTGGATTTTCTAGTGACCAGATCATTGTTTTTGCAGTGTAGATGTGTGCTGTGCATCGGGATCCTGGGAATCCCTGATGGACCAGACTCCAGGAGAATCGCTAGGAAATTGGGAGC
The DNA here is from genome assembly GCF_030684315.1 of Stegostoma tigrinum. Taxonomy (NCBI): domain Eukaryota; kingdom Metazoa; phylum Chordata; class Chondrichthyes; order Orectolobiformes; family Stegostomatidae; genus Stegostoma; species Stegostoma tigrinum. The sequence continues at coordinate 8,336,490 of NC_081380.1, forward strand.
TGGAAATCTCAAAAGAATCTATTTAAAAGGGAAAATTCAAAGGGTTCTGCAATTAAGTAAACTTTTGCCCAGGAAAAGTTGATTTAAACCTAATGTAACTCGTGGATAACTTTTAATTTGATCCCCTGAACTTAGCACACTGTTTGCCCCTCCTCCAACTTCTTCTCCTGTGGACCCCTTACACTCTGTAGCCTCTGACCGACAATTCCACCCCCCCCCCCCCCCCCCCAAAAGTATCTGTCACCACATCCCCTCTGGCCAGAGCTGATATCCCTGAACCTACCGTCTGACCGTCTGAATTTCGTCACTCACTTCATGCCCTAGTCACCTGACATCCTACTGTTGGACTTAGCTCATGTACTTGCCCTTTCACATCTCCCAAAGTCACTGGCTGTGATGTTGAATGTTAAAATCAAACGTCAGCTTTCCCTGTCCTGTTCCTCCCAGTTGCATACTGTGTTACCTCTAACTGTAGCATCGGCAGTTCTTACTATCTCTGAAAACAGCAATAGTTAACTTGCATAGCAAGTATTTTTGTTTTTAATCACTTTTTTTTAAATTTTAAGTTTTCTCTTAACATGAAGCTGAGGAGATCAGTGGTGATGTCCTCCCCTTTCTGTTTGATTTCTGCTTGCCTTGCCTTCCCTACTCCTCACTATTCACGCTGGAATTGGAAATTCCGCTCTGCAATGAAGTCCACAGACCTTTCAAATTATTTTGTACCACCTGCATGTGCAGCAATTAAAAGGGCTGGCTTGTGTAGGAGTGTCTCGTTCTCCGCGTGGTCAAGCAGCTTAGATAAAACCTTTGACAGAGGGGTTAGCAGGGTTGGAATGAAGTGGTAAGCACTGGGGCTTTCTTGTGGACTAATTGGGGGTGTTTAGCAAAATGGGTTCTGTTTCTAAAATAACAAAGTGTGAAGCTGGATGAACACAGCAGGCCAAGCAGCATCTCAGGAGCACAAAAGCTGACGGTTCGGGCCTAGACCCTTCATCAGACTCCTCTGATGAAGGGTCTAGGCCCGAAACGTCAGCTTTTGTGCTCCTGAGATGCTGCTTGGCCTGCTGTCTTCATCCAGCTTCACACTTTTTATTATCTTGGATTCTCCAGTATCTGCAGTTCCCGTTATCTGTTTCTAAAATATTTTGTTGTATTAACCAACATACTCACAAAGGATTTCTGAGCAGTCACTATATGGTTGACAGGGTCTATGTAGTAATAAACCATGATTCAGATTACTTCCTGATTGGAGATTTCACATTGCGGAGAGACCTATCCAGAATGGGTTACAAAGTAGATTTAACTTCAGTTTCGTCTTTGTACACATGTTTATGATGTCTTAATCCCAAAAGCAAAGCACTTGCATTCATACAATGTTCTTTACTTGGTGTTAAACTTCCCAAAGCACTTCACAGGATTAGTATCAAACAAAACTAGACTCTGAGCCATATAGGAAGAAATTGGATCTGATAACTGACGTTTGATCAGATTGAAATAGTGGAAAAAATGGAGCTGAAAGGGTACTGCGAGCTCACGGACGATTTTGAAATTTGCTGCTGATTTTCACTCTTTCATTCACGAAAATTCAATTAGTTCTGCAATTTTTTAAATTGCCTTTTTGCCCCTATTTCTGGCTTTCAAATGTAGTCAGTTCTAGGTTGGATTTTCAGATTTTATGATAAGATCTGGTGGATGCTGGTGTCATTGGCAAGCTGTAACACTTTCTGCCTGTGAAGTGACATGTAATACATTGCTTTCCACTCTGCCTTGTATAACTTCGCAATAAGGGTTGTTGAGTTGACTACTTGTGCTTTATGAGGTAACCCTGGAACTGATGTGTATAATTGGAGCTGTATTGACTTAATGCTGCCAACATACGCATTGTAGTTTTACTGAGTGAGATATCAGCCTCACCAGTTACTGAGTCAGAGATGTATAACACAGAAACAGACTCCTCAGTCCAACTCACCTGGCCAACCAGACATCCTAAATAAATCTAGTCCCTTGAAAGATGCAGGGATCTGCACTGTTGTCAGAGCATGCAGCAGGGGAATTGACGAGGCGGACTTGACCTTGCTGTCCTCAATCTGTCTATCACGACTGCAACAGGGGAATAGACAAGGTGGATGGGAAGAAACTTTTGCTGTTGGTGGAGGGATCAATGAACAAGGGTTAGAAGGGAATGGATAGAAGGTTTCGGAGGAATGTGAGGGAATTTCTTTTTTACCCAGAAGGTGACTGGAATCTGGAACTAATTCCTGTAAGACTGTTTCTGCCTCCACCAGTCATAATATTTAGGAAGCACTAGGAAGGAAATTGAAGTACAGGTCCTCAAGGCTCATAATCTCCGGATTACTGCCCGAGCCACGTGCCAATTGGCATAGGGAAAAGAAAGTTAGGGAAGTAAACACGTGGCTAAGGGATTGGTGTGGGAAAGAGGGATTCCATTTCATGGGGCATTGGCATCAGTTTTGGAACCGGGGGATCTGTACCGTTGGGACGGTCTCCACCTGAACTGATCTGGAACCAGTGTTCTAGTGAAAAGGATGAATAGGGTGGTCAGTAAGACTTTAAACTAGTGAGTCGGGGGAAGGGAAAGTGAAAGAGACAGGGAGTATGGAGTTAAATGGAAAGATAAGCAACAGGATAGCATGTGTACAGGTGGATTTAAGCTCGAGGCACACTAGGAATACAGCAAAAAGGAAGGATAGCTTAAGACATCTTGGGATTTCCAACCTCTCTCATAACGATAAGAAAGCTAGCATTAAGACACTTTATCTAAATGCTCGTAGTATTCGCAACAAGGTAAATGAAATAACAGCACAAATCCTCTTGAATGATTATGATGTGGTAGGCATCACAGAGACATGGTTGCAGGGAGCTTAGGATTAGCAGTTAAACATCCAAGGATTCACAACATATCGAAAAGACAGGGAGGTGGGCAGAGGGGGTGGGGTTGCCTTGTTAGTTAAGAATGGAATTAAATCTACGGCACGGAATGACATAGGGTCAGAAGATGTGGAGTCTGTGTGGGTGGAATTGAGGAACCACAAAGGCAAAAAAACTATAATGGGAGTTATGTACAGACCTCCTAACAGTGATCAGGACCAGGGGCGCAAGATGCACCGAGAAATAGATAGGGCATGTCAGAAAGGCAAGTTCACAGTGATCATGGGGGACTTCAATATGCAGGTGGATTGGGTGAATAATGTTGCTGGTGGATCCAAAGAAAGATAATTCATGGAATGTTTGCAGGATGGCTTTTTGGAACAGCTTGTGATGGAGCCCACAAGGGAGCAGGCTGTTCTGGACTTAGTGCTATGTAATGAGCCAGACTTTATAAAAGACCTTAAAGTCATAATATGATAGAGTTCAGTCTGCAGTTTGAAAGAGAGAAGGCAAAATCTGATGTAATGGTGTTACAGTTAAATAAAGGTAATTACAGGGGCATGAGAGAGGAATTGACGAAAATCGACTGGAAGCAGAGCCGAGCGGGGAAGACAGTAGAGCAACAATGGCAGGAGTTTCTGGGTGTAAGTGAGGACACAGTACAGAGGTTCATCCCAAAGAAAAGAAAGATTATCCGGGGTGGGATTAAACAGCCATGGCTGACAAAGGAAGTCAGGAAATATATCAAAGAAGAAGAGACAGCCTATAAAGTGGCCAAGAGCAGTGGGAAATCAGAAGATTGGGAAGGCTACAAAAACAGAGGATAGCAAAGAGAGCAATAAGGAAGGAGAAGATCAAATATGAAGGTAGGCTGGCTAGTAATATTAGAAATGATAGTAAAAGCTTCTTTCAATACATAAGAAACAAACGAGAGGCAAAAGTAGATATTGGGCTGCTCCAAATTGATGCTGGAAGGCTAATGATGGGGGATAAGGAAATAGCTGAAGAACTTATTAAGTACTTTGCGTCAGTCTTCACGGTGGAAGACGTGAGTAGTATGCCAACAACTAGGGAGAGCCAGGGGGCAGAGTTGAGTACGGTAGGCATTACAAAAGAGAGAGTGCTAGAAAAGCTAAAGGGTCCAAAAGTTGATAAATCTCCTGGCCCCGATGGGCTACATCCTAGAGTTCTGAGGGAGGTGGCTGAGGAAATAGCGGAGGCTTTGGTTGTGATCTTTCAAAAGTCACTGGAGTCAGGGTAAGTCCCAGATGATTGGAAAATTGCTGTTGTAACTCCCTTGTTTAAGAAAGGATCAAGGCAAAAGATGGAAAATTATAGGCCGATTAGCCTAACCTCGGCAGTTAGTAAAATTCTAGAATCCGTTGTCAAGGGTGAGATTTCTAAATTCCTGGAAGTGCAGGGTCAGATTAAAACAAGTCAGCATGGTTTTAGTAAGGGGAGGTCGTGCCTGACAAACCTGTTAGAATTCTTTGAAGAGGTAACAAGTATGTTAGACCAGGGAAACCCAGTAGATGTTATCTATCTAGACTTCAAACACGCCTTTGATACAGTGCCTTACGGGAGGCTGCTGAGCAAGGTGAGGGCCCATGGTGTTCGAGGTGAGCTACTGGCTTGGATTGAGGATTGGCTGTCTGAAAGAAGGCAGAGAGTTGGGATAAAAGGCTCTTTTTCGGAATGGCAACCAGTGACGAGTGGTGTCCGGGCAGGGCTCAGTGTTGGGACCACAGCTGTTCACCTTATATATTAATGATTTGGAATGAAGGGACTGGGGACATTCTGGCCAAGTTTGCCGATGATACGAAGATAGGTGGACAGGCAGGTAGTACTGAGGAGGTGGGGAAGCTGCAGAAAGATTTAGACAGTTTAGGAGAGTGGTCCAGGAAATGGCTGATGAAATTCAATGTGAGTACATGTGAGGTTTTGCACTTTGGAAAAAAGAATACAGGCATGGACTATTTTCTAAATGGTGAGAAAATTCGCAAATCAGAAGTGCAAACGGATCTGGGAGTGTTAGTCCAGGATTCTCTAAAGGTTAACTTGCAGGTAGAGTCCGTAATTAAGAAAGCGAATGTAATGTTGTCATTTATCTCAAGAGGGTTGGAATATAAAAGCAGCGATGTGCTTCTGAGGCTTTAAAAGGCTCTAGTTAGGCCCCATTTAGAATACTGTGTCCAATTTTGGGCCCCACACCTCAGGAAGGACATACTAGCCCTGGAGCGTGTCCAGCGGAGATTCACACGGATGATTGCTGGAATGGTAGGTTTAACGTATAATGAACGGCTAAGGATCCTGGGATTGTACTCAATAGAGTTTAGAAGGTTGAGGGGAGATCTAGTAGAAACTTACAAGATAATGTATGGTTTAGAAGGGGTGGACACGAGGAAGTTGTTTCCGTTAGGCGGGGAGACTAGGACCCGTGGGCACAGCCTTAAAATTGGAGGGGGTAAATTTAAAACTGAAATGAGACGACATTTCTTCAATCAGAGAGTGGTGGGCTTGTGGAATTTGTTGCTGCAGAGTGCAGTGGAGGCCAGGACGTTGGATGCCTTCAAGGCAGAGATCGACAAATTCTTGATCTCAAAAGGAATCAAGGGCTACGGGGAGAGTGCAGGGAAGTGGAGTTGAAATGCCCATCAGCCATGATTTAAATGGCGGAGTGGACATGATGGGCCGAATGGCCTTACTTCCACTCCTATGTCTTATGGTCTTAAGTCTTTACATATGCCCTTGCAATGCCAAGGCATACAGAGCTATGGGGCCAACTGCTGGCAAATGGGATTCAAACAGTTTGGTACAAAAACGAAGCTGCTGGCAAAGCTCAGCAGGTCTGGCAGCATCCGTGAAGGAAGAAACAGAGTTAACATTTCTGCTCCGGTGACCCTTCCTTCACAGTTCTTTTGGTTTTCAGATAGCTAGATTGTTCTTGACTGGCACAGACACTATGGGCTGGAGAACCTTTTTTCAGTGCTGTTGGGCCCTTACAGTTCTGGTAGGAGCGAATACTGTACAGTCAATTTTGGATGCGGTGCTCTAATCGCGCAGTGACTTTCCACCTTTTTTGGCATTGCTGTTGATGTTCCTTCTGCTTTTTTTCTGGTTCATTTGTCAGACTGCACAATCCTGTTTGCACCCTGTTGACCATGTAAAGTCCTCCTTACTAACATCTATCTGGGGGCTAGTGCCAAAACTGAGAGCTGTCTCATAGACTAGTCAAGCAACAAACATTTGGTCCTTTCAAGATGTGTGGGTTTACAATAATCTTAAAAAGGGTTGGAGGTATCGCTGGCTGGCCAGCTTTTACTAACCATTCCTAGTTGCCCTGGAGAATGTGGTGGTGATGGTGAACTACCTTCTCGAACACTGCGGTTCTTTGTGTAGGTTCACCCACAATGCCCTTGGGGAAGGAATTGCAGGATTTTGACCCGCAACTCTGAAGGAATGGTAATATATTTCTCACTCGGGATGGTGAGTGGTTTGGAGGGGATCTTGCAGTTGTGTTCCCAAATCACCGCTGCCCTTCTTCCTTCTGGATGGAAGTGACTGTCAGTTTGGAAGATGCTGTCTAAGGATCTTAAGTGAATTTCTGCAATTCATCTTATAGATAGTATGCTCTGCTGTTACTGAGTGTAAGGGTGACAGGAGTGGATGCTTGTGAATACAGAGCCAGTCAGGATGGGCTGCATTTTCCTTGGTAATGTCAACCTTCTTGAGTGTTGATGGGGCTGCAGTCATCCAGACAAGTGGGGAGTATTGCATCAGATTCCTGACTTGTGCCTTGTAGAGATGGTGGACAGGTTTTGGGGAGTCAGGAGGTGAATTACTCATTGTGATATTTGTAGCTTTGGACCTGCTCTTGTCACTTTATCTATGTTGTAAATCTAGAGCTGATGCAAGTAGTCCTGTTTGGTGGCTTCCCCTGGTTCAGTTCACATTTTCAGGTATTCTTGGCATGCCCTCCTGCACTCTCCATTGAACTGGGGTTGATTCCTAGTCTCTGTGTGCGAAGCTGGAGGAATACAGCAGGTCGGGCAGTATCAGGAGCTGGAAAGTTGGTGTTTTGGGTTGGGATGCTTCATCAGAATTCCCTGGCCCCCAAAACCTCACCCGCACCACCTGTTTCTATCTCCTCCCCAAAACCCACAAACCTGACAGCTTCAGTCAACCCATTATCTCTACCTGCTCCTGCCCCACTGAACTCATCGCTTACCTTGACTCCGTCTTATTCCCCCCTGCATTCAGGACACTACCCGTGCCCTCCGTCTCCTCCAAAACTTACAATTCCCTGGCCCTCAAAACCACCTTGTTCCTTTGATGCTGCCTGGCCCACTGTGTTCCTCTAGCTGCACGTTGTGTTGACTCTGACTCCAGCATCTGCAGTTCTTGCTATCCTTGATCCCTAGGCTTGATGGTAATGGTTCAGTGGGGCATATGCCGGGCCATGAGGTTACAGATTTTTCTGGGGTACAACTCTGCCAATGTTGATGGCTTGAGGCACCTCATAAGTGCCCAGTCTTGAGTCGCAAGAGCTGTGCAAAGTCTTCCCCCTTTAGCTAGGTGATAGTGCCACACAACACGGTGTTAGGGTGTTCTCAATGTGATTTATGTCTCCAAGAACTATGTGGTGGTCATTCTTACTGATAGTATGCAACCGTACAGCGTAGAGAATGTTGACTGCCATAATGTTGAATGGGATAGATTGTAAAATGATGTAGTAGCTCAAAACTGGGCGTACATTGGAATGTTAAAGGGATAATATTTGTTCTGCTGACATGTAAGAAATTAGGTGCTAAGCTGTGCCGGGGATGACTCTGTCTCACAGACAAAATGTGATAATCTAATTATACTCTGTTTTCTGTAAGTGTTGAACTAAAGCTAAAAAGATACAGAACTGTCTAGAGCGGCGATTGAGAAGTGAGGAGCTGTCTAGTCGTGCACATTGTTTCTGGGCTGCTGACCTTTGCTTCTAATGTTAGGTGATTAAGTCACGTACTATCATTGTTGCTAGGCATATGACTATGGGGAAGTAAAAGTTGTATTTCGCATACATGACTGACTGTGATATAAAGTCCTCTATAAAGGGAAGATGGTTCCCTTATTGGAGGGCAACGCTTGACATGACGCTGCAAGCTCTGCGAAGATTGTTAAGTGATCCTCTAAAAGCTTGTACTAGCTTAAATAAACTGTGGCTGTTCACAAGTCGGCATATTGCATTTGTATCAAGTGTGTCGGAATCTCCTGAAAGAGAACCCCACACCATGAGGCAGTGCAGGCTGTCAGCAGCGCAGTACAGTGAAACTGAGTGAAGTTCGGCTAGCCCCGAGCTCCAGTCGTGGTGAAGGTGTTGGCCATTCCCACAGCAGAACCAGAAATACCATGTAAGGGTGTCAGTGATAAGCTGATAGACTAGACTGATAACTCCAGATTAGCTGAACTTGCGTGGACAAGCAAATTATTTAGAGTGGAATTTGGCCACTCAAACTCTAGTGTGGAGTCACAGGTGAGCTTGTAAAATGGTCTCACTAACCTTCTGAGAGAGTATACATCAAGAGACGTTTTTAACACTGATGACAAAGGACTGCTTTACCAGATTGTTGTTTTTTTATTATTATTTTTAAAAATGGCAAGTGTAATGCTGCAAAAAGCCATCAAGGGACTGCTGTGGCCTGTGTCAATATGAATAGCATCGTAGACCTGCTGCCTTGTAACGGGACTGTAGAGTGAGTCTTTTTTTTACCAAACCACCTGACTGACCATCAGTGTTCTTTTTTGAGATAAGGATCAGAAAGATGCGCAAGATACATCAGTGGAAGAAAGGGAAGGTTATCATCCTGGCAATTCTGAAGAGTCTGATGAATGCTTACTATTTTGCCTGGCTAAAATTGCAAAGGCTGGTACTTTACTCCAGAGCACAAATTTCTGAAAAATCTTCAACCGCATTTATGACACAGCAGCCTCTTACACTAAACAGAAAAGGATTGAGTTTTTTTATCAGCACTTGCTCCAGTCCTTTTTCAAAATTTTTCACTGAACAAAGTGAGGCTATTATGTGGTGTCAACAAATTGAAAAGTCTACTTTTGTCATCTACCGCACCACCATTTTTCTTTTTTATGTCTAAGCATGTTTCTTGGCACGTTGGGACACAAAGGTTTCCTCTGCCGCCTTGAAGCTCCTTTTAATATCTGTTCCAATTCAATGGATTGCAATTTTACTGCATTCTACCCTAACCTATATGGCCCAGCACATTCCTGACCAATTAGTCTGGGAGTTAACCTTGATTCAGTATAGAACAGCATGTCAGAAGCAATGGCAGGTGTGTCTGAAGTTTGGTACCAACCCAGTGAAACAATAGAATTAACATGCGTGGAGCTGAGTGATCCTCCAGCCAATGACACTGATCCAAATTTTGAAGACCTGTCTAATCATCTATGAATCATGGTGGAAATTTAATCAGCCAACAGGTGAAAGCTCCACATGCATCTTCATCCTCAGATGGTACAGCCCAATACTTGAGAGTAAAAGACATGACACATTGTTTCTGACTATCTTCAGTCAATGTTGCTGAGTGAATAATGCCTCTCCAACTCTTCCTGAGGTCCCCACCATCGTAAGCCAATCTTCAACCAATTCAGTTCATACCATGTGATATCAAAAGATAGTTACGTTTACCAGATACAACAAATGTAAGCCCCCGCCATTGCAATTTGCTGTTCTTAAAGGCTTGTGCTCCTAACCTGGTTGCATCTCCAATCAAGATGTTTCAGATCAGCTACAACACGCCTATCTAACTGAAAGTGTAGACTTGCTGAGGTGTGCGGTGTCCACAAAGCAGTTAAACCAAACACCACTCGTCAGTCTGTTCTGGATCATCAGCAAGTTGATGTGTGTTGTTAAATTTATTAAATCACACTTGTTCACAAGTAGGCTATTCATCAAATCAACAGCAGTAGTTTAAGAAATCAGCTTAAGACAAGGGTAACTAGAGATGTACAATAAACCCTGGCCAAGCCAACAACACCCACATCTGATTCTTTGCAAACCTTTCCCAGCCAGGGGTTCTGATAGGACCATCCAGCTCCAGACCTTATTGCAGACTTAGTCCAAACAGGGAGGAAAGAGCAGAATCCCAGAGGCAAGGTGAGAATGACCACCTTTGATGTCAAGGCAGCATTTGACTGGGGTATTGAGGAGTCCCAGTAAAATTGACGCCAAGGGGAACGGAGCAGTCTCTCCAATGCCTATCTCAAAAGAAGATGGTTGTGGCTGTTGGAGGCCAATTGCTTTCCCTCCGCTTTTCATAAATCTTGTACCTCTTTTTGTTTCCTTCTCCATCTTAGTGAATGTGTTGATTTCAATTGGGTTTATTCTTTTACTGTGGATAATGAAATTACCTCTATATCATGTATTAGCACCAGATAGTTTAATTTACGCAGTAAAATTCTCAGGATTTGTTATAGTTTGCACATCCTGTCAGCATAAATAATAACTGACGTTATCTGTGACCGACTAAATTAGTGTAGAAAATTGGAGCCAAGAGTAAGACTATTGTTAAGAGCTTCTTGTGGACCCAGTGGGTTACCAATTCCATGTGTTTTTCATTATGAGCAGTTCACGTTATCTTGTGCAAATTCTTGTAGTTTGGAATTACTCAAATTAAAGTAGAGTGAGTGTTGAAGATTGAAAAGTTTGTCATACATTTGAGTTGGTTACGCAAGATTTACAAATCAGATGGGCAGGGCTGGGGATAAGCATTATAACACATATTAGATTACAGATATCTATTACATAGCTAAAGTTTTGCAATATTTATAATGTGACATATAGATATACCAAGTTTCTGATTGCAGTTAAAATTCCTTAAATGGTCACCCATCTCTTGTGTTCAAGAAATAAACTAAATGGACAATTATTGTTAGCTTTTTTTTTCTTCCCTTCATTCCTTTCTAGGAAAAATGTATTAATTCCTCACAGAAATACCACTTTTGTGGGTAACTAGTAATGGCTCCAAATGTCATTCATAACTTGGAAACCTTGATCATGTGTGTGGATGGGTGGTTCTCACTGCTGGGGAGGCATATGGGTTCAATTCTATGTTCATCTGTCCACTCAGCACTTTTTTACAGTGACTGGCAACTAGAGGTGGGGTGGAGAGGGAGAGAGAAGTGGGGAATCCCCTCATCCCCTCTGGTGCTGAAACTCCTATAGGCTAAACTAATACATAAACATAGTCGAGCCTTGAATCCTTTTTTAATGCAGTTGGTATAATTCTATTGGAGAGATGCTTTGCAGTAATTTTCCTGGAGCTTCTTTCACTCACTCGCCATAACTTTGGAGTTTTGGAATCCTGCTGAAAAGTGAGTGGACTTGTTAGAGTTGAGATTGTAGAAGCCCAAAGGAAGCTTTATTGGTGCTGTCTGAGCAGTACACTCAATTAATTAATTTTAGTTACTCCTCTATCACCTTATCTACACAATACCAGTATTCTGTCCCAGTCTTCCTTTCAGTATTTTGGAATCCTTTCTGAATCAGTGCTGTAGAAAGAACCATATTCAACCTTGCAACAACATGCACAGTTATTATAGTCGCACTTGCAACTAGTCAATCTGCTGATCAATTCCCTTCACGTTGCAAGAAGTTGCAGTAAGTGAAGCAATTGCTGTAGACGTGCTGATGAGCTGTAGCCACAACCGAGGCGTTAGACCTGAAGCAGCTGTCCAGGAGTAAGGACAGGGCTGTCATTGCAGCTGTTTGCTGGGGAGAGTTTTAAACTGCCCATGTATTGCAACATGGGAACGAATACAGTGCAGAGCACTTTAGAAAGCACTCGAGTCATTTGCTGCGGCTCTACCTTTAAACGGGTATCTGATTCATTGTCACAGTTGACATTTTCTGCCATATTGCCAACCTCCATGCTGTGATCGTTGGAGGGAAAGCTAGATGAGGGGCAGGAGTAAGGAATGCAAAATTTATATTGATATGGTGAAATGAAGTGGGATGCTCCTGTGGGACATAGCAGCTAGTCTATTTTCAGTAATTCTGTGGGTGTAAGTGCTTTCTGGTTGAGAAATGAAAACCAACAGCAAGGACACCACGTTGTTCCAACTTCCCTGGTTTAGGAAACTGACTTTCAAAACTGAGAGAAATAGGGACTGAAAGGTAGTTTTTACACTGGTACATTAGATACTGGAAAAATTAAATCCAGAGCTTTACTTCAATCTAAACCATGGCAGAAGGAAAGGAAACATTTTGTATCAAGCTAATGTAGGATTGAACTTGGAAAGTATTTTCTTAAAGAAAACGCAATACTTGAAATAGTGGAAAGGTGGAGGCCAAAACCCTGCATCGTGGTGCTAACTGGGGCAGGGCTTGTGATGTGGAAGTTGTATAGTACTTCTGAATGGATGAACTGCAGTTGGATGATTCGCCTTCCTTGCTCGTCTTTTTTGGGTGAATCTTGATGCTAATAATGCACGTCTACAATTGTAGCCAGGATACATTGTGATGCATGAACTTGCTTGTTTTATTATCTGAAAAGTAGTGCACCAAGCATCTGGTGTCAGTGAAGCTGGAGATCAGTTACTGCCACCATAAAAATTACTTTCCATCCATTTGCAATTAATTTCCTGAGTGAATTGAAAGAGCAGATCTGTGTTTGTAATGTGATTCCAGCTGCTTCAGGGTTGAAAGTACTTCCTTAAAATTTTGATGCTCACTGTATCCAAGTCTCTGAGTTTTGACTCATTTGCTCCCTGCCAAACTTAGTGAAACATTTCTTTTCTCCCCCCCACTCCTTGTTTTCAAGTGGTGTGTGGTTTTATATCGTCATCTGGGTAGTGTGACCTTTTCCATGGGCACTGTATTTACAAGGGGTATTTATCTGTAATGGCTAAGCAAAAGAAATTGCAAAGAATTTCCTCCAATTAGTTGATTGGCTTGTTTATCCTTTTCTTATCCATTTTAAATAGAGCATGCCAGTGGTTTCAACCATCGAATAGGGTATTCAAACTGAAGTCTGGCAATCTGTCTCATGAAGCTCTGGCAAACTTTGACTTATCCATTGGCTTGTCTGTATTATTTAAATTAATAATCACTCCAGAGGTTTGGGGGAAAGAAATTTGTTGGTTGTGTGTCTTCAGATATGAGATATCTGATAATTAGTCAGAGTCAATACAGTGAGGAGCTGAATATACACAGTAGGTCAGGCAGCATCAGAGGAGCAGGAAAGTCAACGTTTTGAGTTTACACCCTTCATCAGGACTGGGGAGGGGGAAGGGAGCACAGAAACACATAGAGGGGGAAAGTGGGACTGGGGGAAGGTAGGTGGAATGGTGATAAGTGGATGTAGATAGAGGATAGTAGAGATTGGTCAGTGGGAAGGCTGAGGCGGATAGGTGGTAAAGATGGACAGGTTGGGTCAGGTCAAGGAGATGGGGGTGAGAGGGAGGGTGGGATGTGGGATGAGGATGGGGATGGGGAGATTTTGAAACTGGTGAATTCTATTTGAGGCCGTCAGGCTGTAGGCTCCCAAGGCATATTAGGTGCTGCTCCTCCAGTTTGCATGTGACATCAGTGTGGCGCTAGAGGAGGCCCAGGGTGGATATATCACCCAGGGAATGGGAGGGGGAGTTAAAATGGTTGGTGACTTGAAGGTGGTGTTGATTATTGTGTACAGAGCACAGATGCTCCATGAATTGGTCACTGAGTCTGCGCTTAGTCTCACCGTTGTGGTCTCCTCTACATCGGGAGCAGCAGATACAGTAGACCAGGTTGGAGGATGTACAGGTGAATGCCTGTTGGATTTGGAAAGATTGTGTGGAGCCTTGGATGGAGGGGAGAGGTGCGGGGTCAGGTCTAATACCTCCTGCAGATGCAGGGAAAGATGCCAGATGTAGTGGGGTTGGTGGGACGTGTGGGCTGGATGAGGGAGTTGAGGTGAGAGCAGTCCTTACGAAAGGCAGATAGGGGTGGGGAGGGCGACATCTCTTCAGTGGTGGGGTCTGATTACAGGTGGCAGAAGTGGCGAAGGATGATACACTAGATGTGGAGATTGGTGGGTTGGTCATCCCGTATTGACTTTGACTCCGGCATCTGCAGTTCTTGCTAACTCCAATCAATCAGCATTGCCAACTTGCAATTCAATGTACATCAGTGTGATGTGAATGCTGATGCAGCTTACTTCACTCTGTCTCCTACATTAGAAAAATATAACCTTGACCACTTGTGTTGTTGTCCAAGTAGGCATCGTCAGTCTTGGCCTTTGCCATATTGGATGCCTCCGTCCCATCTCCTGATAAGGAAGCTGTTCACTGACTCCATCTAAACTTCCTGTTACCTTGGGAAGGCAACCAATATCACCAAAGACACCTCCCATCTGATTACAACCTCTTCCAACCTGTTCTGTCATGCAGAAGATACAGAAACTTAAACACACAGACCAACAGACACAAACAAGTTCTTCCCCGCTATTAATAGATTTCTGAGTGGACCACTTAACTTTTAAATTTAAGTGTTGATCTTGTTCGTTCTTCTCTGTAGCTGTAACATTGTGTATTCCTTACTCTGTTCTATTATGCAAATACACTTTGTATGGTCTAGTCTGCCTGTACTGCACTCAAAACAAAACTTTTCACTGCACTGAGCTACGTGTGATAATAATAAATCAAAAATACAATTTGACAAGATAATAAAGTGTGAGGCTGGATGAACACAGCAGGCCAAGCAGCATCTCAGGAGCAGAAAAGCTGACGTTTTGGGCCTAGACCCTCCTTCAGAGAGGGGGATGGGATGAGGGTTCTGGAATAAATAGGGAGAGAGGGGGAGGCGGACCGAAGGTAGAGAGGAGAGTATAGGTGGGGAGGTAGGGAGGGGATAGGTCAGTCCAGGGAAGACGGACAGGTCAAGGAGGTGGGATGAGGTTAGTAGGTAGGAAATGGAGGTGCGGCTTGGGGTGGGAGGAAGGGATGGGTGAGAGGAAGAACAGGTTAGGGAGGCAGAGACAGGCTGAGCTGGTTGTGTGGTGCAGTGGGGGGAGGGGACGAACTGGGCTGGTTTTGGGATGCGGTGGCGGAAGGGGAGATTTTGAAGTTGGTGAAGTCCACGTTGATACCATTGGACTGCAGGGTTCCCAAGCGGAATATGAGTTGCTGTTCCTGCAACCTTCGGGTGGCATCATTGTGGCACTGCAGGAGGCCCGTGATGGACGTGTCATCTAAAGTATGGGAGGGGGAGTTGAAATGGTTTGCGACTGGGAGGTGCAGTTGTTTATTGCGAACCGAGCGGAGGTGTTCTGCAAAGCGGTCCCCAAGCCTCCGCTTGGTTTCCCCAATGTAGAGGAAGCCACACCAAGTACAATGGATACAGTATATCACATTGGCAGATGTGCAGGTGAACCTCTACTTAATATGGAAAGTCATCTTGGGGCCTGGGATAGGGGTGAGGGAGGAGGTGTGGGGGCAAGTGTAGCACTTCCTGCAGTTGCAGGGGAAGGTACCAGGTGTGGTGGGGTTGGAGGGCAGTGTCGAGTGAACAAGGGAGTCACGGAGAGTGTGGTCTCTCTGGAAAGCAGACAGGGGTGGGGATGGAAAAATGTCTTGGGTGGTGGGGTTGGATTGTAGATGGCGGAAGTGTCGGAGGATGATGCATTGTATCGGGAGGTTGGTGGGGTGGTGTGTGAGAATGAGGGGGACCCTCTTTGGGCAGTTGTGGTGGGGGCGGAGTGTGAGGGATGTGTTGCGGGAAATGCGGGACACGCGGTCAAGGGCGTTCTCGACCACTGTGGGGGGAAAGTTGCGGTCCTTGAAGAACTTGGACATCTGGGATGTGCGGGAGTGGAATGTCTCATCCTGGGAGCAGATGCGGAGGAATTGGGAATAGGGGATGGAATTTTTGCAGGAGGGTGGGTGGGAGGAGACCCCACCACCCAAGACACGCTTAAAGAATTCACCTTTGCCTCATTTTTTAAAAAATGCACCAAGATTGCACAGTACCAAATTTATTTAGGATCTTGTGGTGATAACGCGTCCAAATTCCTTATTGTGCAGCATGTACCTCTGGACTGATTGTGTAACTAGTTCACTTTCTCTTCCATCACTCTCATTTATGTAATAAAAACAATTCTAAAAATGGAAACTCAAGGTCTCCTTTGCTCTGTTTAGTTCGTGAGGAGAGGGGCATAAAACCCTGCAATATTAATTAGCCACATGATTCCTAATCTTGTGCACAAAGATTTTGTGACTAAAGCAGACATGAAGCACTGTGCCACGGTAATGTGCCAATACATATTGAAATTGCTGACACTATTCAAGTTGGGCACGTGATGAGTTTGAACTATGTTTAGCCCAGGGTCATTTTGAAGTGTAATTGAATGTGGAACTACAGTGGTAGATAGCTTTTATGATAATTGGAGTGCAGGTTTTGACTTTACTAAAAGGATATGCAAGAAAGTTTGTATAGCACCTTTTCATGACCTCCGGAAGCATTTTATAGTCAATAAGTACTTTTTTTGGTGTAGCTATTATAATAATGTTGAAAAAGTGGTTGTTAATTTGCACAAATAGCAACAAAATAAATGACCACAATTTTATTATCCTTGTGTTGGTCTGCTTTTGTGGCTATTTGCATCATTCTTGAAACAAGAACAGAAATTGCTGGAAAAGCTGAAACAGCTGAAAAGCTGGCAGCATCCGTGGAGAGAAATCAGAGTTAACGTTTCAGGTCAAGTGACCCTGGTGTTTTGGGCAGTCTGTAAGACAACTTACAGAACTTACTACCATCACTGGCCTAATTCAGTCAGTTGTTGACTGTAGAATGTTGTCAATGGTTTGGTTCAGGGAGCAAAAGATTGGTAACTAGAATTTAAATCCAGAGAACTGAGATTGTGTTTGAGGGAGGCAAAGAAAGCAAGGAAATGTAATAAATGGGAGGATGTTGAGAGGGATAGAAGTGAGACCTTGGAAGACAGGTCCTTGAGTTTGCAGCACAGGTAGGTAAGGTGGTAAAGAAGCCCTGACAGACATTTTTCTTCATTGGGCATGGTATTGAATACAAGAGCAGGGATGTGATGCTGAAAATATGATACTGGTTCAGGCAACAGTTGGAGTTTTGTTTAGTTCTGGTCACCATTGCAGGGAGGACATCACACTGTTGAAAGAGTACAAAGGAGATTGACGGGAATTTCGGGACTTGAAAGTTGTAGGAGTGAGGAAAGATTGAACAGGCTTGAGCTGTATTTCTCAAGGAGGTTGAGGGGTGACTTAGTTCAGGTATACAAATAAATGAGGGGCTTGGATGAAGTGTCAGGGAAGATGTATGTTCCCCTAGCCTAGAGGTCAAAGGCAAGCAGTGGCAGGATTGACATGATTGATAGGAGGCCGAGAGGAGATATAAAGAAAATCTTTTTGTGCCCCAGAGGGTAGAGGGTGTATGGGATCTACTGCCCCCTTTTTGATTGAGACAAAAACTCATTTAAAAGGAACCTGTTCTGGACTGCTGTAACTTGCAAGGTTGAGAACCAGGTATCAGTAGGTGGGATTAGAATGGGTGGCTAGTTATTCAGCTATGATAGGCTATATGGTCTTGTTCTTTGCTCTAACTTTTCTGTTGTTCTAAATAACTTTCCTAGTTGTTAGTCTTTATTATAAAGCGTTAACTTGATGGTTTAGTGTTAATGTGGCTACTGATATTTTTTATTCTGGTTCTAATTGTTAAATAAGGTTCATTTTTCAGTGCAAATCAGTGATAAAAGTTGACTAGTCCTTGAAAACCTCTTTAAATAGGACAGCCAGAATTGTCAACGTTGACAGATCTTTATTATTTGTTCTTTAATTTGGGAGACATCTACAGCTGAAGTGTTTGTTGTCCATCCCTAGTTGCCCGTGCTTGTATATGGAGTTGTATATCACCACCTGCAGGTTACTGTTCCGATTTCCTGGGCACGCATCTGAGATCTGGATACTTCGAATGGATGACTTGTGTTTTTCCTGGCCCTGCAAAACTGCCTGTCTGGCATGACTCAGCACTGTTTTGTTGAAGTAAAGCTGAAAAGAAAAGCCAGCAGAGGCTACATTCTGCCTTCAGTTACTCAACGCAGATCTACGTCAACAGCATTTGCAGATAGCTGGAGATTTTATGCTTGAGACTCAAGTGGTTTATCAGCCGTCTCTCTCTCTTGCCTTGAAGTATGTGTGCTCACTCTTGTGAAATGGGGTTGGGGATGGAAATGAGAAGGTTTGCTGTAACAAATAGAGGTGCCAACCTACAATGGAGACAGACATTATGGTTTGAACCATTGTCTGATGATCAATTTGAGTTAGCTTAAACGTAACCTTTCTGCAGTGGCCATGCTTGAACTTTGATTTTTTTTCTGTACTGGTACAAGATGACCCACTAAACTGAAGTATGCTGATTACTGGTAACGTTTTTTAATATACTAAATAACTTGTAATATTTCTACCTGTTTCAGCACTCTTTTAAGCTTGTTTATATTTCTCCAAGTCAGTGTTTTATTTCAGTTATGGTATCTGTCAACCATGACTCACAAGTTAGCACGTTCAGAAACAGGCAATTGTGGGATCAAACCCACTTCATATGTGACTCCCAATCCAATGTAGCATTAAGGGTCAACTGCACTGTTGGAGATGCTATCTTTCAGATTTTGCCACTGACTGTAAGGCAGTTGTGTTTGCTGGTAGCTACGTATTAATACACAGGGTTGTCACCCATCCTTACAGACAGGAAAGCGGGCACACATACTGCCTATCTTGACTCAACAAAATAGATGATACTGTTCTCTGGATTGTTTCTTTGGGTAATGCCTCAACCAATTCGAGTCAGTCTGCCTGTAGTAAAAATTTAAACAAAAATTGGCAGTTTGACTGTTTGTCATTCATTGACTGGTGCATTCTCCATGGCAATACCTCTGGCAATCAGCAGTCTCCTTACACGCTGCGTAAAAATTGTTTACTTTTTACTTTGGTATTTCTTGTGAATTGCCCAAATAAGCGTAAGATATCAGACTTCAACAAAATGTTCTTTTTCCAGTAATACTCCAATCAAGTGCTATTGTTTCTCTTCTCACCATAAAGTTGTGTCCAGTGCATGCTTGCAGTTTCAGTTCTGCATGGCAGCTGTGGCTTTTACTTGAGGATTTAAAATAGTTGAGAATATTGGAGCCCAGAATTGCTTATTCATGACTAAGGGTTTTTTTTTTGTCTTTTGAGTTTGTGAAATGTCATTTCCCTATTTATTCTGCCAAGTCATTGTTGAATAAACCTGCTTTGAATTGTGGCATATGAGTGTTTTGTCAATTTAGCAGGATGTGAAAATCTCCAATTGAACCTAAACTTGTAGCCAAGCAGTGCAAAGCTGGCATTTTCACTTCTACCGTTTTAATTGCCACATACAGCAGGAGGAAGAAATTTGGGTGATGGGTCGGTGGGGTTTATTGTAACTGGGTTTTTTTAATGTCAGGAATATTGCATAGAATTTACAGTATAGACATTTGGCTCAAATAGTTTAAATCCGTATGCACCTCCCCTTCCCTTACTTCCTCGAATCTTAGCATGTCTTCATACCCCTTATTCCCTCAAGTACAGCAGACTTTTTATTGTCTGACATTAATGGGACCAGGAGTGTGCTGATTGATCAAATAGTCCAGATAATTAAAGAAGTGCTCATAATAAAGGTAAAAATGCACACTATGTTACAGAAGTGTAATGTGGAGGGTGTACGCATCATTTGTTATACTTTATTTACTGTATTTAAGTGATTTAAATAATCATGCATCTTTACCTTAAATAAAACTTACCGACGGAGAGCCTTTCCACTTGTAGCCTCAAATGACTACTCTGATGTTCCAGTAGGTCATGGAATTTGAGGAGAAATTGACTCAAAATTTAATTAAATGTTGATATTTCATGTGGCCATTCAGTTTTAACAGCAAGTATATTTACATTGAGGTAAATAAATTTTAATGTAAACTAATAATTGGACAAAATAATACAGTAAACTTTGCCGTATTTCAGGGATATAGTTTTTGCAAGTTTGTCAAGATTGCTCGTCAAAGTTTGCTGTACTTTTCCAGCAGCCCCTTGAATATATCTGTTCTGTTTGCCCCAGCCATTAATTAGATAACTGGTTCCACAATGCAACCATGATTTGTTTGGATAAAGACGTTTCTCTGAAATTCCATGTTGTTTCTACTATTGACTCTTTTTTTGTTGTTAACCCCTAGTTTGTAGTCTCCCTAGCAAGTAGAAATGTTCTGTTTCATCCTCCGCACCCTTTGTGCGTGGGTTAGCTCAACAAGTGTGACTTCCTGATTTTGTGTAGCCTCTGCTAAATATCACATCCTGCCAACCTTTTGGAAATGATGATTTCAGAAAACAAAGTTTGTTAGAAAACTTGGAATATTGTGTCCAGTTCTGGTCGCCCTATTATAGGAAAGATGTGGAGGCTTTGGAGAGGGTGCAAAGGAGGTTTACCAGGATGCTGCCTGGACTGGAGGGCTCCTCTTATAAGGAGAGGTTGACTGAGCTCAGACTTTTCTCTCTGGAGAGAAGGAGGAAGAGAGGTGACCTGATCGAGTTGTACAACGTATTGAGAGGCATGGATAGAGTTGATAGCCAGAGACTTAACCCCAGGGCAGGATTGACTGCCACAAGGGGTCATAGTTTTAAGGTGTTAGGGGGAAGGTATAGAGGAGACGTCAGAGGGAGGTTCTTCACCTAGAGAGTTGTGAGTGCATGGAATACTTTGCCAGTGGTAGTCGTGGAAGCGGAGTCATTAGTGACATTTAAGCGACTGCTGGACATGCACATGGACAGCAGTGAATTGAGGGGAATGTAGGTTAGTTTATTTTATTTTTGGATTAGGATTATTCCACGGCACAACATTGCGGGCCGAAGGGCCTGTAATGTGCTATATTTTTCTATGTTCTATGTTCTGTGTTCTAAAATCTAAACTATAAAAGCCAAAATCATCATTTCCCAAGACTGACCATTTGTTTCTTGTTTTGGCAGTTCTGTCAGCAAAGAACATGGATTCATCTGAAGTGGAATTTGGGGCATCAACAGCAGATGATGCTGCTGAGTCTCCAGTGGCAGTGGAAGAATCATTCTTCAGTATGCTGGACATCTTTCTGTTCTCCCTTATTGCTGGGTTTGCAATCTACTGGTTTTTCTTCAGAAAGAAAAAAGTGGATATCCCAGATTACAGAACAATCCAGCCACAGTAAGTGTTTCAACAAAAATTCCCAGAGTCTTAATTAAATGTCCAGTGGAGCTCCTCATAAAGGAGGAGTGGGGGGGGTAACTAGTTTAGTCTCTTTCAATCTCTGGAAAGTCTCTGAAATTGAAGCAGATTGGTTTTCAAACCCGATCCATATTTGACCGCACTTATCAGCTCTGTCACTAAGTCTGCCTGTCGATTTCCACCTCAGCATCACCTCCATTTCCCCATGGCTATGTCTTTAACTGCCAAGGATCTGGAATTTCCTTTTTGTTTTTATCCCCCCCCGCCCTCTCTCCTTTTAAAGTGGTCTTCAAAACTTCTTACCTCTTTAACCATACTTTTAACTATTTGCCCTAATATCATATTTTATGGCTTGGTGTCAAAGTTTGTTACATAACAGTCATGTGATGTGCCTTGATCCCACTGCTTATGTTTAAAGATTCATAAAGTATAAGGATTTGTTCTTTTCCTTTCTGAACTTTTTCTTTAAAACACCCCTTACTTTGTGGTTGAAAGGTATTTCAATAACTTAATGCTCTCCTTTTTCTGTAATTCTTGCTTGTATGTCTCCTGGTGTGTTCTTGTTCCTTTTTATTGTTGCACTTTTTATTGCTGTAATTCAACTCTGTTATGTTTGCATGCTGTAATATAGCGCACTCAGTGTGTAAACGAATACAAGCTATGTAACATACAGGAGGGAGTGGGGGATCATGGGAGGCACTGAACAGCAATTGAGAGGAGCATTTTGGCTATTTGGGAATGTAGCAAGTTATCTGAGGCCTGACTCCAGCTGGATACGTGCAGATAGGGATCTGCCCAGATTTAGTTGAAATTTAGCAATGGATAAGGAATCTAGAACTCCGGAGAGTAGGCCTGGTTTCCCAGATTGACCCTGTCAACCCCATCATTTTGCTTGTTGTAATGAGGTCACTTCACAACCTTCTCATCTCCAGACTGTTGTATCTTGCATTTTCTCTTGCCTTCTCTAATGTTCTGAAAACCTGGTTTCAAATCTCACCATGGCAGAATCTGGAATTTGAATTCAATAAAAATCTTAATTCTAAAACTTTAATAAAACCTAATTTGATTCAGAATCCTGAACTAGATTCGCAAGTTTCAGATTATGCTTCAGATTTTTGCAGCCTTTCCCCAATTATAAAATAATATGCGTATCTATTCTTCTTACCAAAGCGCATAACTTCACACATTCCCAATTGTGTTCCATCTGCCACTTCTTTGCCCTCTCTCTCCTCGCCTGTCCAATTCCTTCTGCAGCCGTCCTGCTTTCTGACCACTCCCTGTCCCTCCACCAATTTTTGTCTGCTGCAGCAGCTGCATGGTACTCCCACGCAATTTGCAATCTCATGTCCCGGCATATACCAACTCTGTTACTGCCATCAAGCCACAAGGTCAGCCGTGCTTCAATGAAGAATGCAGGAGGCTGTGGCCCGGAGCTGCACTAGGCATCCCTTAAAATAAGGAATCAACCTGATGACGCTACAACACCAGACTACTTGTCTATCAAACAGCAGAAGCAGCAAGTAATAGATGGAGTTAAGTAATTTCACAACCAACGGCTTAGCTGTAACCTCTGCAGACCTGCCACATCTAGTTGTGAATAGTAGTGGACAATTAACTAGCCCTCTGGAGGAGGAGACTATACAGATGTCCCCATCCTTAATGATGATGGAGCCCAACTCATCATGAAAAAATCAGGCTGAAACATTTGCATCGGTCATCAGCCAAGTGGCCAATCCATCAGTGCTTCCTCCTAGCCTCTCAGTTGCTGGTCTTCAGTCAGTTCCATTCACTCCAGGTGATAACAGAAAATGGTTTGAGGCATTGAATCCTGCAGAGGCAATGGGCACTGACAATGTTCCAGCTATAGAATTGAAGATTTGTACTCCAGAAGCTACCATTCCCCTAGCCAAGCTGTAATCAGTACGCAACAGTGGCATCCACCCAACAATGTTGAACATTGCCCAGGTGTGTTGTATACACAAAAATCAGGAGAAATCAGCCCTGCCCAGTTATTGGCCGATCAATCTACTCTTGATCAGTAAAAGTGACGGAAGGTGTCACCTACAGTGCTAACAATTAGCACTTGCCTAACAATAACCTGCTCACTGACTTTCCAGTGCCATTCACCTCCTGATCTCATTGCAGCTTCAGTTGAAATATGAACAAAAAGGCTGAATTTCACAGATGAGGTAAGAGTAACTCTCCTTGGATATCAAGGCTATATTTTGCCCAAGCATGCCATGAAAGGAACTCTGACAAAGCTCGAGTCTATGGGAATTGGAGAAAACTCTCCACTTAGTTGGACTCATACTTGGCACATAGGAATATGGTTGTAGTTTTTGGAGGCTATTCATCCCAGCTCCAAGACATCTGTGCAGGAGTCCTCAGGGTAATGTCCTAGACCCAATTGTCTTCAACTGCTTCATCAATGACCTTCCCTCATCATAAGGTCAGAAGTAGGGATATTTGCTGATGATTGCACAATGTTCGTTGCCATTTGAGTCTCCTCAGATGCTGATGCAGCCAATGTTCAAATGCAGCATGACCTGTGCAATATCCAGGTTTGTCTGACAAGTGGCAAGTTACGTTTAGACAATGTGATGACCATCTCCAACAAGAGAGAATCTAAGCATCGCCCTTGCTATTCAATGACATCACCAGCACTGAATTTCCACTATCAGTATCCTGGGGAATATCATTAACCAGGAACCTTATTGCTGCAGTGTTACATGACTAACCAAATAAGAACAAGCCAGAGGCTACTCCCTAAAGCCTGTCCACCACCTACAAGGAACAAGTCAGGAGTGTGATGGAATATTCCCTATTTGCCTGGATAAGTACAGCTCCAACAACACATTAAACTTGGCACCATCCAGGACAAAGCAGCCCGCTTGACTGGCACCACAGTAGCAGCAGTGTTGCTATTTACACATTGCACAGCAGAAACTAATTAAGGCTGCATAGGTAGTACTTTCCAAACCTGCATGACTTCCATTTATGAAGGAAAGGGCAGCTGATGCATGGGAACACCACCACCTGCAAGTTCCCCTCCAAACCACTCTACATCCTGGCTTGGAAATATATTGCCGTTTCTTCAGTACTGCTGAGTTAAAATCTCAGAAGTCTCTCCCTAAGAGCATTGAGAATGTACCTGCACCAAATAGACTGTGATAGTTCAAGAATACGGCTTGCCTCTACCTTCTCAATGGTATCTGTGAATGGGCATTAAGTGCTGGCCCAACCAGCAACAGCGACATCCTGTGAATTGATTTTTTTTAAAAAATTCAAAGTCTGGTGCCCCTTTTCATTTCAATTATTGCTGATACTTATCCATAATCCAGTGAGATTGTGCTGTGACTGCCCAAAAATATATTTCATATTGTACCTTAACTCCCAATAGGCTTTCATTGCAACATTATGGTAAAAGCTTGTGTCTAACCCACTTCATCATTCAGTTCATTTAACTCAACTAAAACCTCCAGAATTGTTGTGCTGAGACCTCTGGCACTTCCCAGTCACACACCAAGAGAAGAAATTGCAGGAATTGACTTACCTTTTTTGGTACAAACTGAAATACTTTCCTGTAAGATTCATGATTAACATTACCCCGTTGTAAAGCTCCCTTGTTCGCTCAAAAGAAAAAAAAATTCATTGCGACTTGCCTCTAGATTACCAGGCAATCTTGTTTGCCAGCTCTGGTCAAAAATGAACATGGAGAGAGTTGGAGGCCACTGCATTTCACATGAGACTGAGTCAGTGAGTGTGTATGTATGTGCTTTGTAAACACTTACAATTAAGTCGTCAGCTCAGTTTTGTACCATTCATCATTTCCCACTTATTCTTTCCTGGGAGTGGACATGAGCAGCAAGGCCATTGTTTGTTGCCCATCCCTAATTGTCCCTTGAAATGACTAACTTGCTGCGGTGCTTCAGATAGTATTTAACAGCCAACTGTGTTGCTGTTGGCCTGTAGGTTAGATCTGGTGAGGACGGCAGATTTTCTTCCCTAGAGACATTAGTCAACCTGTTTTGCTTTTGCAGCAATGAATAGTATGGTCACCCATTACTGAAACCGGTTTTCAATTCCAGAATTATTCACTGAATTCAGATTCCATCAAGAATTTGATCTTCCTCCCCATATCATTTGTCTGGCCTGGTGGTTATTACATGCTACCGTCTCCTCCCAAGTCATGTTCAAATCCAAGTAATTAAAACAATTCCTGTTCTAGTTTTTGCATATAAGTAGCATCGACCGAATGTTTAGTAGGTTTAAATGTGGTGATTTTCGCCTGATATTTTTATTTTTGGTGGTCATTTGATGTGATGTATCATTCACTGGGGCATTGAAAAGAACGGGGACATATGTTTTGAATAGAAATCTTTTATGATGAATTACGTAACCATAGCAGCAGGCCTCCTCTGTTCAGTCCTGAAACAGCTGCCTTTCAGCTTAGTTATTTTTTCTCCTCGAGAGGTCATTGGATGTGATGAAGCCGTTGCTAAGGGAAACACAAGTGCAGAAGAGGGGCAGATTGCAAAATGATTTATACACTGAAAGACACTGCCACCACCAAGTAGAGAATGTAATTATTTGTTAATGCAACCACTTGAATGTCAGTGGATTTTGTGAAGGTTGCAGTAACAGTGTAAATATGGATCACAAATCAGTTCGCCTGGCATAAGAAATTCCTCAGGGGCGTCATTGAGGCTTTACTTTCTCACTGTTGTAGACAAGGATCTTGATTGTGAAATGATGAATGGTCTGTAACATCTGAATACAGTGGAAACATAGCATAAATAGAGTGCAATTCTGCCAAATCTGCAGTTTGCATAATAGACTGAGAAATCTGAAACTGGAGCTATGGGCTGTATTTTCTCTGTTCGCCAGCATGAAGTAGACCTAAGCAGGTTAGTGTTTGCTTAATACTTCTGAAACATAACACTACAGTGCAGTAGAAAGATGGCCTGAATTTGCTGCTCTGCATTAAACGTGTGCTAGTACATTTCATGGTCATAGGTTCTGAAAATTCCCATTCGATTCTTGCTCGGCATCATGTGTACTGGATGGACAAGGCACAGCTAATAAAGTAGCTTTATCCTATGCCAGCAGACAGTGTGATGCTTTGAGTTCCCAGAAGCCATTATTTGGGTCTGCCCATTAAAGAATCTGTCCTCTGGTGCTATTTTCATATTACAGCCAACCCCTTAAGATTTCCAAGTGTAAAATTACAGCTGCATCATTATGATATTGACCAATGCACAAAATTGTGGAATGGATTGTTTAGATGGGGGAAAAATATTTGTGGATTTACTCCTCTCCAAGTGTGTTGACTGTTCTTGTTTGGTATGAATAGGAATTCATGGATTGCATGGCCTGGGCTGCTGTTGTAAGCAGAGATGCAGTTACATGTGGGAAACAGTAATGCTGTTAATCATAATCCGTAATCCAAATTGAAAACCCTGCATTGATACTAAAGGAGGCCAGAGCATTTTTGCTAGTTTCATTGAACATGTTCCAGTGATTCAGCCTTGTGCTGCTAGGTAAATCTAAAATACGAAGTCTTCATGCAAAGCCGAAGACCCAATCATTGCAGTGCAGATGGGCAGCAAGCTACCAAAATGTAGGTTAAGTTGGGACCACTAACCGTGTAACTGTTTGCTGCCCCCCTCCCCCCAATCCACCCCAGCTCTACTGTGTCATCTCGAGCGAAGAGAAATCTCTCTCATCCTTTGACTTTCAGCCCAGCATTGTTTGGTGATCTCTGCATGACCATATTGTACAAAATAGCAATAGATCGAAGTGAAGTCTGCCTGCTGTTGTATTTGATGCATTTTTTACAGAGTCAGAAATTATGTTCTAAAGCTTTTTTAATTAGCATTTCCAGCAGAATAGGTAATCTAGCCTTTGGGGTGCACTGTGAAAGCAGCTTCTCTGGTTACATGCATAGCTTTTCCACCACCTACCTCCCTCAGTCTGACACCAAAACAGTACAGATTTCAGCATCTTTTTATTTCATTGTGTTAAGCTCTTGACCTTGTTGTCTGTCTTTTGCTCCAAAATAGCATACATGGCGTCATGGAGAAACCAAAACTGGTGAAAATGTCATTAATATCGCTTGTTAAGAGCAAATGCTTTTTTAAAAGGTAGCCACAATATTGCTGGACAAGTAATCCCGAGACCCAGGCTAATGTTCAGATCCATCAATTGAAATATAGAAAGTTATTCCGATGGTGAGCCCATAACCATTGACACCGAAGCTGGCTGGTTCACTAATGTTCATCAGGGAAGGAAATCTGTCAGTATTTGATTGGCATACATGTGACTCTAGACCCACGGTAATGTGGTTAATTCTTTATCTGCCTTTTGAATGGCCTAGAGGGCCAAATAGCTCAACAGCATCAAGGATGAGCAACAATTGTCAGCCTTGCCAGTGGTATCCATGTTCTCAAGGAATTGTGGCGCAAAAAGATGCTGTCGTCTCCTAATTAAATGGCCCCCTTCTGATCAAGATTAATATAATTGAATGTCATCACAGAAAAGGAAAACAGATACCTACTGCTCATGCAGGTGAGAGGCCTTTGAGACGCCCCATGCACAGTTCTGTGTGCACAGAAATATGAAGACGGCTGTCAATTCAAATACCCTGTGATAGTCACACAGCTTGGCATTTATTAGAATAAAATTTACTCTACCTTTGAACTGTTGAACTGTGGTGTTCTGCATTGTATGGAGATCGATTCATTTGACGTATTGTTAGTATCTTTTACATTGATTTCAGAATTTTGATGCAGCGTCATGAGTTCAAGGTTGAACGTAGTGGGGAATGGGTCATATTAATGATTAGCACGTCAGGGTAGTTAATCCACATGCATAGCAAGTTGAAAACTTCTAGTCTCTTGTTAGGCCCACAGGGAAGAGCTTGTTCTGATTTAGAATTTTATCCATTAACAAGGTGATGCCCTTTTCCAAACCTTTTTCGAACGTCAAACAAGCCAAGCCAGCAAACAAAGTAAATAGGTCTTGTTTGGGTTTGATTACCTAGATTGTTGAGACTAGAAGGTAGAAGACTATAATTTGAATAGTGTTTTAAATGATGGACCAAGGCAGCTGCTTGCATCCTAGCTCTGTCTGACTGAAGCCAACTTGAATGGAAATTTGAATAGTATAGACATCACCTCTTTTATATAGGATTTAGCTGTCATATAATTAATCAGAAGTAGGGTAGTCAGCCTCTTGATCCTGTTCTGCCATTTGATAATATTATGACTGATCTGTATCTTAATTCTCTTTCTTCCTGGATAACCGGAATCGATCAGTCTTTGTTTATTTTGTAGTATTATAAATGGCACTTAACAGCTTCACATGGCACTGTCTGAAGCGCTTTGTGACAGCATCCCCAAATGTGTTACCCTTAGGTTTCAGGTTGTTTCCCCTCCTTGATCTGGTCTTTCCTCCTATGACCATGGAAGGTGATATTGAGCACCTCAATTGGATCACCCTTCCACATGCAGAGAGTGGTTAGAATGTGTAACTTAATACCACACGAGGTAGTTGGCACAGGTCAGAGCTTCCCAACTTGTGGGTCAGACCAGTGAGGCCACAGCATAAGGTTTTGGGGTCATGAACTCTGAGAGAGTGATAGCTGCTGTGAACCTCAGACTGATTTCTGTCTGCAGTGAGGCCTCTTTAAGTCCGCAGGCTGTTCAGCCCATCAAGTCCACATTGACCCTCTGAAGAGCATCCCCACCCCTCCAGAAAGTTGTCATTTGGTGAATTAAAACTTTCAAATCTGATCTTGATTGTGTCTGTTTTAAATAGGGCAGCTAAGGGATCTGGAAGTAATGTGTATTAAGAAAGTTTTTTTTAAAAAAGCCAAGATCTAATTGAATCAAGTTCAATCGACTGAATGAATGGTTTTGCTCTATTCCTGTGCTATCATCATTTATTGCTGTGTATAGCTCATTAAATGGTATGCTTTTGAGAAGGTCATATCAATTGTTTATAAAATTTAAGGCATGTGCTATATTTCTTTGTAGTTCTAGCAATAAATTTGTCTGACCTTTATCAGCTGAAACAAATAGGATGCTTTGCAGAGCGGAGAATAATTTCCTCTGTAACATTTTACTTCCGTGATTTTTTTCTCCTTTTGCGCCTGTTTGGTGGTTTCAGATACAGCATTGAAATGCAGCAACTACAACCTCCTCCACCTGGAGCAATGGGCCTTCATCTAGTCAGCAGGTGACATGATAACTACGTGCCCGGGGTGAACTACAAGCATATAAGAGTGAAGATGGTACAATTAGTGAAACATGCTTGCTTTATGCAGGCAGTTTACATGTTCTTTATTTAATTGTATATTCACTATTTCCCACAAACAGAACTGGAGACATTTAACCAATTAACTGATGTGGTACAGTTCCCATTTAGGCTAATTATTTTGTCCTAATTTGAGCATTGCAGGGATCAAAAATGTGGCGTAATGTAGTGCGTGTCTCTGCTTGTATCAATAGACGAACTGCCTCATCAACAGCAACATTTCCAGAAGTGGAATTATCTTCGAATTTTGTAGAATCCCTAATGTTAATTTGATGCAAGATAAAACTGTATTTAATCAAGTCTTGCATGTCACACCTGCATTTAAGTCATTAATCTGACCACCTTTACCTTACACTTGCATATTCTTGCAGAGTAACTCCTCCAAACTTCTTTTCTGTAAACCCTTTATTCTTCCCTGCCTCCCAGACGCTTGCACCCAAATGGCTAACTAGGTGACACGATATTTACCCAATCTGCGCTCCCTATTTCTATAAGAATCTAATATACTTCTCTATCAACTGCTGTGCTGCCTTGATGTCTAAGATTTCCCCTCCTCTACCAGTGATCTTCCTGACAGTGGCTGGTTGACTGCTCCCTTGACACATTGTCAGCTTCAGCTTCCAAATTTGCTGAAACATTTGTCGCATTTTCATGCACTCTCTCTGCGCAAGAGGGAAGCGCAGGTTCGTGGGTGGATGAAGTACTGGTAATGTCATTCTTGCACTCTTCTTGGGTCTATGTGAATGTAGAATAAGGGAATGTTGATGAAGACCCAAAAGCACTTTCACTACATTTGTGGCACGTTATTTTTTTTCCCCAGTCATGTTTAATTGTGCAAAACCCTTTCTCAGTCAGCTGATTGTGTTGCGGACTAGGTTTAACGTAATATACCCTTCTCTCTGTTGAACAGTGATGGGACTCCGAGACACTGACAAACCTAAATAGGAATGGTCTGTTTTTACACTGCCGGGATTCATTTTAAACCAGGGTATTTCAGACCAATAACTGATAGGGACTCTATGCCAATTCAGTATGGTGAGAGACTTTGTACATGTGACTTTATTGACATGTTTAATATCACTTTGTGGTTGGATATGTCTTGTGTTTAGTATTGCATCTTATTTGGTTAATCAATCCTATTGGAAAATGTGATTTTCATTGTTTTGTTTTGGAAACTGGAGGAAATAGGAGGTGTTCGCAACAAACAACTGCACCTCCCAGTCGCAAACCATTTCCACTCCCCCTCCCATTCTCTAGATGACATGTCCATCATGGGCCTCCTGCAGTGCCACAATGATGCCACCCGAAGGTTGCAGGAACAGCAACTCATATTCCGCCTGGGAACCCTGCAGCCATATGGTATCAATGTGGACTTCACCAGTTTCAAAATCTCCCCTTCCCCTACTGCATCCCTAAACCAGCCCAGTTCGTCCCCTCCCCCCACTGCACCACACAACCAGCCCAGCTCTTCCCCCCCCACCCACTGCATCCCAAAACCAGTCCAACCTGTCTCTGCCTCCCTAACCGGTTCTTCCTCTCACCCATCCCTTCCTCCCACCCCAAGCCGCACCCCCAGCTACCTACTAACCTCATCCCACCTCCTTGACCTGTCCGTCTTCCCTGGACCGACCTATCCCCTCCCTACCTCCCCACCTACACTCTCTCCACCTATCTTCTTTACTCTCCATCTTCGGCCCGCCTCCCCGTCTCTCCCTATTTATTCCAGTTCCCTCTCCCCATCCCCCTGTCTGATGAAGGGTCTAGGCCCGAAACGTCAGCTTTTGTGCTCCTGAGATGCTGCTTGGCCTGCTGTGTTCATCCAGCCTCACATGTTATTATCTATGATTTGTATATTTTCATGTTAAGTGTGAAAACAGTTTGCAGATTAATTTATTCTGTGGCTTTTCGATCCTGTTTGGAAGGAGGACAGTTGTTGTCTGTGTGTGTCTGTGTTTGGTGCTCATAGTGAAGAATGGTTATCTTCTCTGAGGCCCCAGTAATTCTGTGGCATTTTTGCAGGCAGTGACTGGAAGGTGAGTTCGCTATGTGACTCAGAAGCGTGGAGGCTATGCCATTACCTTGTAAAAACGCATCAGTGCTAATCAACTGAAAACCTCAAATGCTAAGTACTCTGATTTTTGGCTAGATATGGTGCACCTTGACATCTCATGCATAGACTTGCCATTGGAGTTCATCGGTTGCTCAATGTATTAAAGGCGCATAAAATCAAAATGCTGTAGCTGTTGGAAATCTGAAATAAAATAAAATGCTGGAGGAATTCAGCAGGCCTTGCAATATCTGCGAAGAGATTTGATGTTTGAATCCAATATGACTCTTCAAAGGTCTACTACTTGCTGAATTTCTCCAGTACTTTTTGTGCTAGAAAAGGTTAGGATTGTTTTTATTTGATTTTGTTTTGTTTGTATGTGATATTGTGTATCTGCATATTGCTCCGTATTAGTTGGGTTTGCTCTGTTGCCCATTTGTTTTTTTTCCCCAGTGTTTTTTTTAATATTCTCTGCCTAATCTCTGCTAACCTTAGTAAGGAATTTCCAAAGAGATATCCGTGGAATATGCTTGTTAGAAACTGGAACTGCTCAACATATTTCATTCCATTTCAACTCATCAGACTGCACTAGACATGACCACAGGCCATGGGGAAATCTTTTGAGTTGCGTACTTGATGAAGCACTGGGACTACGTGGATACCTCATTTTTTGAGCGAGACTGTGAACTGAGCAGAGAATCAGCAAACAGAGTTGACCAAATGGTTTATTTTTGAGATGAAAACTTGTGTGATATGAATTTTAGCATATGTGGAAGAAACATATTGGTGCAAGGTAAGTATTCAGGTTTAGCTTCCTCTTCCTGTGTTATGTTGGACAGGAGTGCAGTGGATAACCATAATGGTTGCTCAAAGGCTGATTAGGTGAAAGGATTTTACTACTCACTGAGCTTATTTTCATGTATAACAATGTGAAATTTATGGACCAAATCTTGCTGAAAACTACGTAAATCTCACACTTGTCTGAATAATTGGTATATCTGGTGTTTGCAGGGTACCAACAATACAGGAAACCAGTTTTATTGAAAAGATGAAGAAAACAGTAAGTACATCGTTTACTGTTATGTTGTGTGGACCATAAGACATAGGAGCGGAAGTAAGGCCATTCGGCCCATCAAGTCCACTCCGCCATTTAAATCATGGCTGATGGGCATTTCAACACCACTTCCCTGCACTCTCCCCGTAGCCCTTGATTCCTTTTGAGATCAAGAATTTGTCGATCTCTGCCTTGAAGGCATCCAACGTCCTGGCCTCCACTGCACTCTGCGGCAATGAATTCCACAAGCACACCACTCTCTGGCTGAAGAAATGTCGTCTCATTTCAGTTTTAAATTTACCCCCTCCAATTTTAAGGCTGTGCCCATGGGTCCTAGTCTCCCCGCCTAACGGAAACAACTTCCTAGCGTCCACCCCTTCTAAACCATACATTATCTTGTAAGTTTCTACTAGATCTCCCCTCAACCTTCTAAACTCTATTGAGTACAATCCCAGGATCCTTAGCCGTTCATTATACGTTAAACCTACCATTCCAGCAATCATCCGTGTGAATCTCCGCTGGACACGCTCCAGGGCTAGTATGTCCTTCCTGAGGTGTGGGGCCCAAAATTGGACACAGTATTCTAAATGGGGCCTAACTAGAGCCTTTTAAAGCCTCAGAAGCACATCGCTGCTTTTATATTCCAACCCTCTTGAGATAAATGACAACATTACATTCGCTTTCTTAATTACGGACTCTAACTGCAAGTTAACCTTTAGAGAATCCTAACACTCCCAGATCCGTTTGCACTTCTGATTTGCGAATTTTCTCATCATTTAGAAAATAGTCCATGCCTGTATTCTTTTTTCCAAAGTGCAAAACCTCACATGTACTCACATTGAATTTCATCAGCCATTTCCTGGACCACTCTCCTAAACTGTCTAAATCTTTCTGCAGCTTCCCCACCTCCTCAGTACTACCTGCCTGTCCACCTATCTTTGTATCATCGGCAAACTTGGCCAGAATGCCCCCAGTCCCTTCATTCCAAATCATTAATATATAAGGTGAACAGCTGTGGTCCCAACACTGAGCCCTGCCCGGACACCGCTCGTCACTGGTTGCCATTCCGAAAAAGAGCCTTTTATCCCAACTCTCTGCCTTCTTTCAGACAGCCAATCCTCAATCCAAGCCAGTAGCTCACCTTGAACACCATGGGCCCTCACCTTGCTCAAGGCCTTTTGGAAGTCTAGATATCTAGACATATCTAGACATCTACTGGGTTTCCCTGGTCTAACATACTTGTTACCTCTTCAAAGAATTCTAACAGGTTTGTCAGGCACGACCTCCCCTTACTAAAACCATGCTGATTTGTTTTAATCTGACCCTGCACTTCCAAGAATTTAGAAATTTCATCCTTGACAATGGATTCTAGAATTTTACCAACTACCGAGGTTAGGCTAATCGGCCTGTAATTTTCCATCTTTTGCCTTGATCCTTTCTTAAACAAGGGAGTTACAACAGCAATTTTCCAATCATCTCGGACTTTCCCTGACTCCAGTGGCTTTTGAAAGATCACGACCAAAGCCTCTGCTATTTCCTCAGCCACCTCCCTCAGAACTCTAGGATGTAGCCCATCGGGGCCAGGAGATTTATCAATTTTTAGACCCTTTAGCTTTTCTAGCACTTACTCTTTTGCAATGCCTACCGTACTCAACTCTGCCCCCTGGCTCTCCCTGGTTGTTGGCATACTACTCACGTCTTCCACTGTGAAGACTGACGCAAAGTACTTAGTAAGTTCTTCAGCTATTTCCTTATCCCCCATCACTAGCCTTCCAGCATCAATTTGGAGGTTGGAAATCACAAGATTTCTTAAGTTATCCTTCCTTTCTGCTGTATTCCTAGTGTGCCTCGAGCTTAAATCCACCTGTACACATGCTATCCTGTTGCTTATCTTTCCATTTAACTCCATAACCACTTGGTGATGTGAGAGAATCTATTCCCTCTCTAAACTTCCTATTCCTCCTCCCCCCACCCCCACGCCCATCAATTGACTTTCACTGGTTTCAACTTTACCCAGTGCATGGGTGTTAATT
Organism: Stegostoma tigrinum; assembly: GCF_030684315.1. Lineage (NCBI taxonomy): Eukaryota > Metazoa > Chordata > Chondrichthyes > Orectolobiformes > Stegostomatidae > Stegostoma > Stegostoma tigrinum. The sequence goes on from NC_081380.1 coordinate 8,371,097, forward strand.
ATGTTAAGTTTCTGTTCAAATGTAGCTCCACAAGAATCACTACCCAAATCCCAATGTCAGCAATTTCTCTCCATAATTCCTGGGATATCATAGATCGGTCCTTGTCCTTCTCTGAAGCCTCTTTTGAGTTTAGAATTGTTGAATCTCAGAAACCTGTGGCACTGGAGACCATTCAGCCCACCAGACCACTGCTGGATTTTTGAAAGCGCTGTCAAGACCCCTCCGCTGTTTCTGTAACCCCATAAGTTTCTTACCTTTGTGTACCTGTCTCACTCCCTTTCTCAGTTTCAAAAAAAACCAACATTTCTACAAAATAAACAAAATATCTGCTTCTATCACCTCTTCAGGTAGAAATTCCAGCTCTTGACAACTGAGTGTATCAAGAACCTGTAGTCTTTCCTGTAGGTCTTTCTGCCAAGGATTTTACATGTATGGCCTTTTTTTTTTCAAACTGAGCCATTTTCAAGAGAAAATAATTTTTCTCTAACTATTCTATTAAGATCTCCCTCCCTCCAACTTGAAAATCTCTCTTGTGCAATATACCTATCCTCTGTTAAGAAAAACACCTTAGGCCTTGCCAGCTTCTACCCAGAACTGAAGTCCCTCATCCCTGGAAATGCACTGCTAAACCACCTCTGCTTCTCCTTTGTTTTTAAGAGTTTTTACATCTTTCCTGAAGTCTGCAGTCCACTTATATCCCACTCCAGTTCTGACCCCAAACCAAATATTCAAAAGAGTTCTGGCATAATTATTTTCTTCTTTATGCTCAACTTATAAACTAAGTGCAGTATACATGTAAAAGTCAAGTTTCTAAGATTAAGCTTTTAGTCAAAATGTTTTGAGGAGGAGAAGCCGACATGTACAGGAGTAACATTTGGGAGAGGTTAAAATACACTCTAGATCACCTGACTATCGCAGATTTGTCAGGTCAGAGACTATTCATCTGTCACACAGCCCTTTTTGTTTCCTGTTTCTGAGCCATTCTGTGACCCAGACCATTACTTTCCAAAGTATTTCCTTCATTATTCATTATTCATTTTTCTTTACTACTTCCAGTTTTCTCTCTCCACCTTGAGCCAATACCTTACTTAGGTGGGGTTTCATATGCATCTTTCAATAACTTAAGCAAATGACTAACTATTCCCTCAAATGAATATCTTGATTGGTGATATAAGTAAACTGTTCAATTATCGGTTGAGCCCAGTCCTGGTCTCAAAGATCTGCACGTGTAAACGTTAATACTTTTTCTACTATTTCCTATGTTGCCCTACCTCCAATTTAAAGATAGAGATGCAATACTTCAAGATCCTGATGACATAACAGTCACACCCGATGTGTCCATGTTATGCTAATTACCTAGAATGTATGCAGCAATTTGAGACATCCTGAAATATTGTTTCTGTGTCTTTACGTATTCTTCCCTGCAGGGAAAAAACATAGTTGTGTTTTACGGCTCTCAAACAGGAACTGCGGAAGAGTTTGCAAACAGGCTGTCAAAGGATGCCCAGCGGTATGGGATGCGAGGAATGGCTACTGATCCAGAGGAATATGATATGGTTGGTAACATAGTTTCATTACAATAAAGAATCTGAACATAACTGAACCCAAAGCTACTGATAGATTTATATGTATAACACACGAATGGCAGATTTATATGTATAACACACGAATGGCGTTTTTCTGATGGATTACTTGAGATTAAGAATTGTCTCTGTTTCAGTAGAGACTCTAATTGTCTCATTTTCTGCCTGTTCCCTTTTAATCTACCTTCGTCTTTGCCTTCAAATCTTTTTGGCATGTTTCCCTGGACCTCGTCCTCCCTGTCATTCAAGAGACTTGTACTAGAGATGTTCAGAACTGACCATTCAAAAAAAATTAATTATTCAGTAGTTTTAACAATGTTCCTGAATAGTATCATTTATTAAAGTGAATAAACTATCAATAAAGCACAAATGATTTGCTTCATCAGTTGTTATTAAAGGATGAAATATTTCCCGTACAAAAAAAGAATGGTCACAGAATTGTCTCACCTGCATGCTTTAAAAAAGTGTTTTGTTGAAATGTGATAATTGGTCACATGCACCAAGGTGACTTGTCTACCTGGTCCCAAAAATTGGAGATTACTGTATTCAGCTTTGTGATCTCTCTAGAAATCAAAGCTTAGTGAATTTTAGAAACTGGGTTCGCATGACTGCTAATGTCATATTAATTGCAGTGAAAACAAATTCCTAATGTGTCCACACTAATAAGTGACCATGTCTGAACCTATTTATGAAGACAGGGAATGATGACTGTTCATTTTTAATTTTGCTTAAAAGTAGTTGGATTTGTCCCAGCGTGCTGGTAATTTCCCTATAGTGTGAAGGGACAGATGTTGACTTTGTAACTGGAAATCAGCTATATTAAGTATGGCCAACAGGAAAGCAGTAGTGTCAGTTCGGGTGAAGGCAATGGTAGGCACCCTTCCCTTCCTATATCCAGGAGGGAAAAACAGCCCAATTACAGACAGCAGTAGAACAATCTTACGACCAAACTTTGAACGAATGAAGCACCTTTTAATTACTAATAAAAAGTATCTGAAGCACTTCTTTAAAAACGAAAATAACTATCTTAAAGGAAAAGTTCTGAGTGATGTGCAAAAATTTGAGCAGTGGAAGATTGATAGAGAGAGTCTTAGGTGTAAAGAGAATAAAAAAAGAGCTAGATGTTCACTGCTGGTGGGTGGGTAGCTTGAGTCAGGAAATTTTCTGACCCAGCAGATCTGCTTCAGTTTAATGCGTCCCACCACCCTCAGTTTTTGCTCCAGGGAGATATTAGGATGGAAGTTAATCCTAGAAGCATCAGTGGCCACAGGAGAGCACTGCGTCTCGGCTGGTGGAAATGTCATCCAGTTTGTGTTTTGAAAACTTTGGGCCTTCGTAGCCCTCATCTTTCACACACGTCCAGAAGCCACGCACTTTTACAACCACCCCTCCCCATGTCAACCCATGTTTCCCACCCGCACCACTGCCTCCCCAGAACCTTCTGCCACCACTATCACCATCTCCCCTGTATCTATAGTGGGCAAAGGTCAGGAACGATGTGCAGATGAAAGGAAAATTAAACTCTTAACAATCTACAGAACTCTCATTTGTACACAGTCAACACTGGAAATTAATGGAATCTGTTGCTAGTGAAGCCGTAATGCAATGTTGAGGGGTGCTGGAATTTGACTGAGATCAAGTTTTCTGGCCTGTGACTGAGACATCCCACCTCCCAGCAGTACCAGCTCAGGTCAACAGGTATAAACTCTCCCTTTCCCCAAGCCTGTGGTATATGCATTCTGCACCTTAAGCTGTCTCATAATTTTCCAGGTGGCCTCTTGATATTATAAATACATTGCTTAGTATGGTACCCTACAATGAGATGTAAGAACCAGCATTATGTTTTTGAGCCTGGAGTGTGTTAAATTTTAACTTTATTCTGCTGCTTATTTTGTTTAATCATTCGAATGAATGAGGTAAGGTAATGCAATTGCTCATCCTGAGCCAGGGAAAGCACACTCTAGACTGAGAGTTTTTGGAGCAGTGGTGAGGGCATGTGGTGTTGTCAGAGGTGTCATCTTTGACGAAGGATAGGCCTTGCTTTAACTTAGAGAATTTGCAACTTCAGTTTGCCCCAAAATGAATGACTGCTCATGAAGTACTTGCTGAAGCCATTCTTATAAAGTAAGAAATTTGCACCTAGCTGAATCACTCAAACAGCGGTAAAATAGCCAGATAATCTGTCCCAGAGATGAACACCTGAGGGTATTGGCCAGGAGCACAAACTTGACCACGTGCTCACGTTAACGTAAAATATCCTGTGGTGTGCTAGAAAAGAAAATTAATCTGATGTCTTTGGTAGCTATTTTTCCATTGATCCGTTCTACCGAAAACCTACGTCTAATCCCTTTTATTTACTGCATGTGAAACTTTACTTAATGGATATTGACTGTAATGCTTAACTACATGCTGACAGTGAATATGCTTCAAGCATGATCCGTTGTCTAATAAGCATTTTGGGAGTATTGTACTTTACACTTGTTTTGAGTTAGTCCAATTTTCTACTCCTTTCAGTCTGAACTAAATCGACTTACAGAAATAGAGAACTCCCTGGCAATTTTTTGCATGGCTACATATGGTGAGGGTGATCCCACTGACAATGCACAAGACTTCTATGACTGGATGCAAGAGACTGATATCGATCTATCTGGTGTGAAGTATGCAGTAAGTACTATAGAAAAATGGGCGAAGGGTTTGTGACTTTATATGTCTTGTATAACCTAAACTAATGTGAAGATAATTTCAGAGGAATCTTCAGTCCGGTGAATTGTACAATCTGTAGTTAATGAAATGCAGTTTGTAGTATGTTCGCATTAGGAATGAATGTAGCTTTATTTTGAAATGTTTCTTTCTAATTAGTGAAATATAATCTTTAATATACTTATTGCAAGTATAGAAAATAACTTGCAAAATGACGAACCATGAATCTTATTTTAAATATATTTGGTCATGTTTTAGTTTCTTGGGAGTTCTGTAGGCAGATTCCCTCAGAAATGATGTCGCAAAGCAGCTTGAAATTTCTGCTTGTTCTTTTTCAAAAAAAATGCATACATGGATGAGGGTGTCGCTGGCTAGACCAGCATTTGCTGCTGTCTGGGCATTTGAGTGTTAAACACATTGCTGGCCCTGCCTACTCTGACTTCTATGTGATTCCAGACTCACTGCACAATTCCTCCCTGAAGGACATTAGTGAACCAGATGGGTTTTTGCAACAATCAGCAGTTGTTGCATTTTGTCATTAGGTCATCTTTTAATTCCAAATTTTATTGAATTTGAATTTCAAATTGTCGTGGGATTTGAGCCTCTGTTCACAGAACATTGGCGTGTGGTTGTGGATTACCAGTCACTTGATACTTATGACTGCACCAACTCTTCTGTCACGTTTGAGGCATGATATGTAGCAGATACAACATACTTGGGAGGAACATAGTACACCTGTGATAATAAAATGTGAGGCTGGATGAACACAGCAGGCCCAGCAGCATCTCAGGAGCACAGAAGCTGACGTTTCGGGCCTAGACCCTTCATCAGAGGGTCTAGGCCCGAAACGTCAGCTTTTGTGCTCCTGAGATGCTGCTGGGCCTGCTGTGTTCATCCAGCCTCACATTTTATTATCTTGGATTCTCCAGCATCTGCAGTTCCCATTGTCACTCACACATAGTACACCTGTGGTTCAGTGGTAACTCTCTTGCCTCTGAATCAGAGGGCTCAAGCCCCCACTCTGGGATTTCAATACGGAACTTTTCCCACGAATGCCCACCCGCTCCACTAGAGATGCTCAGTAGCTGCCCTGTGTACTGATGCACTGCAGAAATTATCTAAACATCCTTAGACAGCACCCTACAAACCCCCGGCAACTTCCAAGTAGAAAGACAAGAGCAGCAGATACATGGGGACACTACCACCTGAAATTCCCCTCCAAGCCTCTCACCACCATCCTGAATTACAAATATATCACCACTCCTTCAGTGTCACAAAGTCAAATGCCCTGGAATTCCCTCCTGAAACAGTATGTGGTTCTACATATAGACTGCAGCGGTTCAAGAAGGCAGCTCACCACCACCCCCTGGAGAGCAACTAGGGCCGGGCTATAAAAGCTGGTCCAGCCATCAAAGTCCACATCCTGTAAATAAACTTAAATAAACACAGGCAATTTAGCACCTCAGCATCCCAAAACGGTCAGTTTGGGGTGCTTCGCTACTCCCTCCCCCCACCCTCAGTCACACGACCCCCCCCCCCCCGTCAGCTGCGCCATATCCCACCCACCGCCCATCAGCTGCACCTCATCTCTCGCTCTCTCTCTCCCCCCTCCGATGTTAGGGTTTGTTGTGAAGTTTCATTGCTATGAGCAGCCAGTATCTCTTGCCGGTGGTTATAGTTGATACCACATGGCTTGCAGGATGATAGGAAATGAATTAAGTAGGCCTTCATCTTTGCCTGTCTAGCAATTCCATTTTTCCATTGATGCTTGATAGATCCCAAAATGGGAATTACTGCAGTAGAGTCTCAATTTTGCAGAGAGATGGATGCAGTGGCGTGTGAGTGGAATCCAGGAAGTCTGGGGACATGTGAGAATCTTTTGAATTTTACCTGTAGGATCTTCTATTTTTAATTCTGTTTTCTGCCAGGCAACTGGTTTGTTGCTGGTTAGGAAAGCAAGTGCCAGTAAGTTTCTGCCAGGCCCCTTGGAAACTGTCCTTGACAGTTAAGATGGACTAAGCAAGAGTTCAGGACAAGGTGAGGGGGGAAACAGGCAGCTTTCCACCTCTGATTGTGCTGTTGCAGTGGGTAAGGGAGAAGCTACCATTGACAGGCTGAATGCATCTCTGAGGAGCCCAGATAGCACTCTTTCTGCTCCACTGATAGCTTTTTCTGAGCCAGGGAGAACTCAGCTGCCTTATGTTAGTTGTGCTGTCGAAGCCTCAGTTAAATATGTTGATGAAGGTAGAGACGAGGCAGTTCTCAGTAGGTTGCCATATCCCCATTATTACATCTTTAACCTCTTTTCCTCCACCAAATTGCTTGTTACTATCGAGATGCCAGTTATGGCTGTGCTGTGGTCTTCTCCACACACTGTGATCCCACTTACATCTAGGCCAGCTACAGAAGAATGAAAGCATGAATGCCGTGTACAAACAATCCTTGATGAGCAGTTGGCTTTCAAAGCAATTAATAAATTCCATTGACTGTAACCTGCTGCAATTAGGAAAGGCAGGTGAAGGATAGGAAACTCCATCTTTGCACATAATAATTGAGCATTGAACCTGGGTACCCAAACTGCTGTGGTCTGAATTTCTAAACACCTACTGACCTTTAGTATCTAGTCCCACATGATTATTTAAACATAATACTGTACTTTAGTTCAGAACCATGAAGTCTTGTTTGCAGAGTTTGGTCCTCATGAACTTTCTGCAAGATGTAACAACTTTTCACTGAACCCATGTGTCTCAAGCAAAAAAAAAGGCATGTCAGAGACCTGATTGTTAAAGAGTTTAGAATTTGCTTTCTTTTTCTAGGTCTTTGGACTTGGAAATAAAACTTATGAACACTTTAATGCGATGGGCAAGTATGTAAACAAGAGACTGGAACAGCTGGGAGCAGAAAGGATTTTTGACCTCGGTCTGGGAGATGATGATGGCAAGTGAGTGCTTTTGTATGTCCAGGTTTTATGAAAATGTCAAGATATTTTTGGAAACCCCTTTTTTATAGTGTTCTAGCCTTCAGGATTTCCTAACTGGGATGCAAAGTTTAACTGGTGTTTTCTTTTACCAAAGCTGAAAATGAGATCTTTTGCCCACTCCAGGTTAAAATCTTTAGTTGCTTTGTCTTTGAATACAATATGGTTTTCTGAAAAAAAAGACTTTAATTGTTTTCTTTTAAAACAAGCTTTACACTTTAAAATGAGATGTGTTCGGTGTCTGGCTTGCTGCATTTGTTTCATTTGAGGCTAAGGTGCAGATACTGGAAGGCTTTCACAGTTACACATGACATTCATGAACTAGTGGCAAATGCTGTGGTCAGAGACCAATTGCTAAAATATAAAGTGGCACAGTTCAATGCTGTTGCCATTTCTGAGGTACAAGAGAACTGACCGATTTAACGAGGGAGAGCGGCTGCGTGTGTTCTTTTAACAAATGGTCACATCTCTAATATTGGTTGTAAGCAGGGGTCATATGAATGCTTAAATTTGCTCGTCCTCTGCAATGATTTAAGGTGCATAGACATGGAAAGAAACCAATTATCACCAGACATTTCCCTTCTTTCTTCTTGTACCCTATTTTATTTAACAATATATTTAACATGCATTATAAATTAGCGTGGTTATGTCACAAGACAATTTCTGATTAATACATGAACCAAATACTGCGAATGTTGGAAATCTGAAATTTAAAATAAACAAAATACAGCCAGGTCTGACAGCACCTATGAAGCAAAGAATAAATTTGACACTTGAGGTCGATGACCTTTCATCAGAGCAGTTGTCTACCTGGTGAGTTAGCTCTGTCTCTCTCTCGGGAGGTGCTGCCAAATCTGCTGACCATTTACAGCATTTTGTTTTTAATCTATTTCTGACTAAATTGACTTGGTCAGCTTTTGTTATTTTTACATAAGTTCTTGGAAAAGGACAATCTGTGCTAATGCAATTAAGGGAAGCCAAATTCCATTTTGCATAATAAAATTTAATCATCCTATGCCAGCTGAACCTGTGACAAGCCTGCTGTCAGAATGTAGTGTTTACTCACATCATTTTAATGGTCACATTATGATTGCCATGAGGTTATGATTTCTGGTTTTGATTGTTTGCTGTGCTGTTTCTATATAGGCCAAGAGATTTGCTGTGTATGGTTTTTGTAATGAGGTGAGATATTGGGCCTCTATTGTATTTGCTGACATGAGCTTCAAGATGTACTGCACAGCTAGGTGTGGGGGGTAGCAGGGAAAGCGTTTACCTGTTTCTGGAGATAGTCATCCTGTAGGTTAAATACTTCAAATTTGGCCAGTAATTAGAGAACAGGACAGCACAGTCCAGTGGTTAGCACTGCTGCTTCACAGCATGAGAGACCCGGGTTCAATTCCACTCCCAGGCGACTGTCTGTGTGGAGTTTGCACATTCTCCCTGCATCTCCATGGGTTTCCTCCGGGTGCTCTGGTTTCCATCCACATTCCAAAGATGTGCAAGTTAGGTGGATTGGCCGTGCTAAATTGTCTGTAATGTGCAAGTGGGCTAGCCATTGGAAATGTAGGGTGACAGTGGTAGGTTGGGCCTGGATAGGATGCTCTTTGGGTTGAATGGCCTGCTTCCCCACACTTGGGATTCTGTGATTCTAGGAGGGAATAACTACAAGTGAGGAAGGTAGAGGGATCTTGAAGTTAGCCTCAACTCTTGACCTTGTCCAACAGATATCAGATACTTGCTCCTTGTGTGGATGTGAGAAAAGACTATAAGGATGATGGGCTGTCGTGCAGGAGGCCATTCAAGTGGGGGGAGCTACAAGAAAAGTGGTAGGGCATCTGTAATTAGGCATAAAGATAGCATCCTTTGTGAGCAGGATTGAAAGTCCCGCATGGTGTGTAGCCAACCTGATGCCAAGGTAAAGGGCGTTGCAAGCCAGCTTGAGATGATACTGGAGAGGGAGCAGGATGAATCCAGTCGTGTCCATGTTGGCTGCAACACCTTGGGCAGGAGTGGCAAGAGGTCCTGTTTGGAGAATATCAGGAATTAGGAATAAAATTAAAAAACAGGATCTCAAAGGTTCTTGCTTCTGGATTATAATCCAAGCCATGTTCAAATTGGCATGGAGATAGAATATTAAGGAAGTATACACTTGGCTAAAGGAGTAGTGCTGGAAGGAAAGGTTCCAATAAGTCAGATAAACATGATTTTTCCCTTAAGAAAGCTATGCTGACTGTCTCTTTTGTCCTTGTGACTATTAATTTTATTCTGAATTACTAATTCTAAAGGTTCCGATGTTAGTCTGACAGTTTTGTAATTGCTGGGCCTCTGCTCAGAGGCTTTTCTTGTTTTTGAAGAGGTGTGTAAAATTTGCAAAGTGCCAGTGTTCTAGCAGTATTCAAGGCCCAGGGAAGATTGTGGCTACAGCCTCCGCAACTGCTGCTACTCTTCCTTCAATATACATGCCTACATCTTATCTGTTCCTATTTCTTGTCAACTTGAAGTGCCAACAGCTTATCCAATGTTACTTACTTATCAATTTTGAACCCATCTCTTGAGTTTCCTCCACTGTCACCATGGCCTCAGTGACATCTGCTTTCCTATTAAATACGGATAGAAAATGGTAATCAGAATGCTCCTTTTTCCAGTCTTTGCGTCCTGATTATGTGCCTGTAAAAGACTTTGGTTTTCCTTTGTTTCTTGCCAGTCTTTTTTAAAAGTCCCTCTTTCTTTCTGTTTGCTTTTCCATCCCCTTTTCAGAAAGGGGTATCACAGCTTTAGCGTGAGCTGTGCTTCCGTCAGAAACTAATGTCCCCACCTGTATCTAAAATGGAAAACCAGCTCTTGATTGGGATCACAAGAGACTTTTGCATTTACCTGCCTGATTCTCTCAAACTGGCTAGCAGTCACCTATCCCCTACCTACCTGCTTGCCTTAACCTGCAGCGTGCATACCCTGTCTGACACATGTGTCTAGCACCCACAGACCAGGTAAGGTCTGGCAGTAGGAAAGAGGCCATTTTAGAGCAGCAGCCAGTTCCATTCCCGTGATGCGGTATTCGGACTGCGTCGGGATTGGACAAGGACCCTTGCTGCTAGATATCTGACAAAATACAGAATGTGGCATTTGTTCAGACCAGGCTCTGTCATCTCATCTAATGGTAACCCCTAAATCATAATCCTAAACACTGAAATGAGTTTGCAGTATAATTAATCCAAGATCTTTCCTCTTCCTGTTAGCTTGGAGGAGGATTTCATCATGTGGCGTGAGCAATTCTGGCCAGCAGTGTGTGAGCATTTTGGAGTGGAAGCCACTGGTGATGATTCCAGGTCAGTGCCATGCAGGTCATTTTATGTAGACCAGGTAAATTCTTTGTCTGTCACTATTTTCAAAAAAAAAAGCCGGGCAGCTGACAATAGAATAGAACCAATCCTAGTCATCAGGACCCATACATCCAAAGCAACTCATGAATCTGGAAAATCATCTTACTTCACTTCTTTACATTGAGCTTTTAATAGTTTTGATCAGTGGTATGCATGGAATGTCTCAAATCTCAGATTTAACTACATTACAATGCATGGGTACCAGTTTCTGACATTTGATTTATACCTGACGTATAACTCTGATTAGATGAATGTTGACTGAGGGGGTGGGGAGGGAGCCTGCAATTTATAACACAAAAATCCAAAAAGCCATCAGTTGCTTTTTTGGACATAGATTGTCACTGAACTTTTTACTGTGGAAGTTTGAAGTAGTTATCTAAATGATTTTGATAACCAAGACAAGTTTATCTTGTCAAGTGTTGAGATTGTTTGTGCTTTGTAGATCCAGTTTAAAAGCAGCATTGTATTTACTGCTTTGCAGCATCCGTCAATATGAGCTAGAGGTGCATAACGACATTAAGATGAATAAAGTCTATACTGGAGAGATGGGACGTCTGAAAGCTTATGAAACTCAGAAACCGTAAGTGACTTTTTACAGTGCTCTTTGAATTGTCATTGTTTGTATTATGCTTATATTGAACTAACACCTGACTATTTCTGTATAATTTAACAAGCAGTAATCTTAATTTCAAAGCGTAAATTGAAGAAACTTTGTGCCCTCGTGTCAGTGCACTTATTCTGCTTACATGGCATCTATTATCTATCCCACTTATTGATACTGATTAACTTAATTGGCACAGAAACGCAGTCATCTCGTGTCTATCAATTTTGCAACAGAGCCAGGGCCACAATCATCTTGTGAAAATAAGGATCTTCAAATGTGCTTTCATCTTTCTGGAAAGAGTATTGTGGTCATTTTTTTAATGAAATCCCTAAGTTAACTCAGTACTTGGAAACCTGTCAAAGAGCTTCATCATTGGTTGATTTATACTCTGTCTTTGTGTAACATCTCACTTATTCTCTGTTCTACTTTCAAGATAAAATGTATTTTCAGGAAGCAGTTCCAAACTAAAGCTTTCCCCCACAAGCCACCTTCAAAATGCTTCAATAAAGTTACTCACCTTTTTCCTTACTTGGTGACATCTCAGAGCAACAGGATGAGACTTTAACAGGTTGTCACAGATTTTTTTCTGTCATGGATAGTTTGATATTTGATCACTTCAGAACTGCCAAAACTAGTGAAAGAATAGCTCACGGATCTTAGAACGCTCAGCAGAAAAGTTGTAAAGGGATGGGGAGAGGGTTCTGGAATAAATAGGGAGAGAGGGGGAGGCGGACCGAAGATGGAGAGAAAAGAAGATAGGTGGGGAGGGGATAGGTCAGTCCGGGGAGCATGGACAGGTCAAGGAGGCGGGAAACACCACCCTTGTTCCCTCTGCTGCCAACCTGAAAGCATACTGTTTCAGGGTAATAAGTTAGATTAACGCCTAATTGAAAATGTCCTTTTCCTGTCATGTATGAGTCACTTTCAAGATCAAAAGGTTTCAGTGGTTTCCATTTGTTTGACCTTTACCTAATATTGTAATAATTCAAACTTTTATTTCCACAAAGTAAATGTAAGCTTTTTAATCAAAGTTGGCTTAACAGCATTTGTCCATGACCCGTGTTGATTCCTGGATGCAGCAATGGCTTAATTCTAAACTAAAGTTTTCTGTTAGAATTACTGTATGACCTTTCCCTTCCTTATCTCAGCATTGTCTTTAAGCCCTACAGTTCTCAAATCTCTTATCACAATACAGAACTGAAATGATAGAACTCACTGCCTGGCGTTGCTTCAGGAATGAGCAATGATATCTTTAAGGAAAGGTTTAATGAATACGTGAGGAACAAAGATAGAATGGTACAGGGCATGATGGGAGGAAATGATTGGCTGTGATCGAGCATATACGGGGTCAGTTGCCCTGAATGACCTGTTCTATTCTGAAAGTTCTATGTAATTCTACCTATGCCTTGTAACATTTAGGCCTGCAGTCTGTTTCATTCATAAAGCATTTAATTTCCCATGTTTCCATTGCAACAGTGCTGTTTGTCTTTTTGGGTGTCTTCAAGGTGGAGATTGATAAATTCTTGATCTCACAGGGAATTAAGGGCTACGGGGAGAGTGCAGGGAAGTGGAGTTGAAATGCCCATCAGCCATGATGTAAATGGCGGAGTGGTCTTATGGTCTTCATAGGACATCTAATGTATTCTGCTGAAAGCTACTATGCAAGCTGGTGAATTGACCTCTGCTCATCTCATTAAATAGTTGCTACAGCATTTGAGTGGAAGGAGTAGCAGGGCCAGTTCGACATGGCATGACCTACTCCAAACACACCATATTTTAAAATGAGTGTGCATTGCAATATCCTTTTCTACCAAATGTTGGACCTGATTGATGCATACATGGGAATGCAAGAACCACCCTTACTTAAGTCCTAACTTAACTGTTCACCGAACAATTTTCAAACTATTTATGAAAACCTTATTGATTAATCACTGCTGAGTTAATCATGGTGCCCCACCTTAACAGCACCTGACATGCTGGGAAATCCCTGTCCTCGATGATTAATCTGTCCATATGAACCAATGTACAAGCAGATGGATAGAGACTGGGTCGTTTACCGAATGGGCAAGAGACAGTCCACCCATGGCGGATCTGGGGTTCAGGATACAGGTGGATGGCATGCACAATAGGGGCAGATAAAAACAGCCCAGTTGTAACATTTTGAAATTTCAGTAAATTAAGGTGTGAGTTACCTATGGATGAAACAATGCTCAGAGGAGTTTGAAGTTAGCCCAGTTAAATAAAAATAAAAATTAGTGGGATCATTGCTAGTGTGTGGCATTAGTTGGTTGACTCTTTCAAAGCACTGGTACAGGCAGAGTGGGTTTCCTTCTGTGATGTATAATCCCAAGATCTACAGAGGGGAATACTACCAAGTTTGGAATAGTTAGAGAATGATTTTTTTAAAAAATCAGTAAGTTCAGGCTAGAATTTGAGAAATTGAATTTTAAAAGTTTTGGAGTGTTGGCAGATTGGGCGATTGTATGGTAAGTTGATTCCTGATAGAGAAAAATGAGGTGATTTCCAAAATCCATCTCCTCCACCTCTCTTTTGTTGTCCGCTGATGATACAAATATTGAGCAGCGCTACCTTTGGTTGACGTGCGCACCACTCTGATCAAACATTATGTTGTTTCCAATCCAGGCCCTATGATGCAAAGAATCCATTTTTGGCAACTGTAACCGTTAACCGGAAACTGAACAAAGGAGGAGAGCGGCACCTCATGCACCTCGAGCTGAACATCACTGGTTCAAAGATTAGGTAAAGAAATTAAGGACTTTTTTGTTTTAATTTGGGCACTGTTGGATTAAATTGCATCTATTTTCAATGCAAGAAGGCTGACAGGTAAGGCCAATGAACTCAGGGCACAGAGAGGTACATGGGGCTGGGATAATCTAGTCATTACAGAAACATGGCCAAAAGAGGGACAGGTCTGGCAGCTTAATGTGCCAGGGTACAGATGCTTTAGGCGGAACAGAGGTGGAGTCAAGAGGGGAGGGGGAGTTGTATTTTTTGATTAAAGTAAGTAGCAGTGAGGCTTTGTGGGTGACCCTAAGAAATAAGAGGATGGTGATGTTATTGGGGTTGTACTGTAGGCCCCCAAGTTGCTAACAGGAATTAGAGGAACAAATATGCAGAGAGACTGGGGCAACATGCAGGAGAAATATGTTTGTCATAGCATGGAATTTTAATTTTCCTAACATAGACTGGGACTGCATTAGTGTTAAGGACTTAGATGTGGAATTTGTGAAATGTGTTCAGGCAAGTTTTCCTCAAGGAGTATAAAGAGGTTCCTACTCAGGCAGGGTCAAAACTCACCCTACTCTTGGGAAATAGGGCAGAACAGGTGACTGAGGTGACAGTGGGGGAGCACTTTGGGACTAGAGATCACAGTTCTGTTAATTTTTAAAATAGTTGTGAAGATGCACAAAACTAGTGCACAGGTTCAAGTTCAAAATTGGGGCAAGGTGAATTTTGATAGAATTAGACAGGAGCTTGCAGGGGTTGATTTGGAGTAGTTTGTTTGCAAGCAACAGGATCTCTGGCATGTGGGAGGCAATTAAAAGTTGTGATAGCTAGAGTTCAAGGTCAGCATATTCTTGAGGGGAAAGGGTAAAGTTGGCAGGAGTAGGGACCCCTGAATGATGAGATACTGACGCTTTGACCAGAAAAATGAAGGAGGTATGGCTCAGGTACAGACATCTGGGATCAAGGGTATCCCTGGAGGTATATAGGAGATACAGGAATTTACTGAAGAAGGAAATCAGGAAGGCGAAAAGAGGGCACAAGATGGCATTGGCTGAGAAGATTAGGCTGAATCCAAAGAGATACTTTAAGTAAACTAAAGGAAAAAGAACAACTAGAGAGAGAATAGGACTCCTCCAAGGACCAAAGTGGACATGTGTGTGGAACCGCAGGAGATGGGTAAAGTCCTCAATGAACGTTTCTCCTCTTTGTTTACCATGGAGAATCACAGGAAGGCTTGGGAGCTTGTGGAGGTGGTTTTGGAAGTATTAGAATGTATGAAGGTGTATAAATCTCCTGATCCTGAACAGATGTATCCAAGCATCCTACAAGAGGCTACAGGAGAAATTGTGAAGGCCCTGGCTGATGCATTTGCATTGTCGTTAGCCACGGGTGAGGTCCTGGAGGACTGGAGGGTAACAAATGTTGTGTCATTATTCAAGAAGGGCTGCAAAGACAAACCTGGGAACTATAGACCTGTAAACCTAAAATCTGTGATGGATAAGTTGTTTGAGAAGATTCTGAGGAATAAGATATACATGCATTTGGAAAGACAGGTTTGACTAGGAGTAGTCAGTATGGCTTCATGTGTGGTAGATCATGCCTCACAAATTTTAAAGTTCTTTGAAGTGACCAGGAAAAATGGTTGAGGGCACGGCAGTAATACTAGTCCAATGGATTTCAGTGAGGCCTTTGATAAGTTTCCACATGGTTGGCAGCTCTGGAAGATTAAATCGCATGGAATCCAGGGAGAGTTGGCAAATTGGATACACAATTGGCTTGATAGTAGGAAGCCGAGAGTAACAGTGAAAATATGTTTGTCTGACTGGAGGCTTGTGACTAGTGGTGTGCCTCAGGGGTTGGTGCTAGGTCTATTGCAGTTTGTTATCTACATCAATGATTTGGATGAGAATGTATAAGGCATCATTAGTAAGTTTGTGGATGACATTGAAATAGGCAGTATTGTGGACAGTGAGGAAGGTTATCAGAAATTGCAGCAGGATCTTGATCAGCTGGGGAAGTGGGCTGAGAGATGGCAAATGGAGTTTAATGTAGATAAGTGTGAGGTGTTGCAGAAGGGCCTTGGAGTTCGAGTGCACAGTTCCCTGAAAGTGAAGTCACGGGTAGACAGGGCAGTGAAGGCGGCTTTTGGCTCACTGGCCTTGATCAGTCAGGGCATTGAGTACCGAAGTTGAGAAGTTTTGTTACAATTGTACAGCTTGTTGGTGAGGCCACACTTGGAGTGTTGTGTTCAGTTTTGGTCACCTTGCTATAGAAAGCATATTATTAAACAGGAAAGAGTGTGGAAGAAGTTTGCAAGGATATTGCCGGGACTCTAGGGACTGAGTTATAGGGAGAGGTTGGACAAGCTAGGACTTTTTCTTTACAGCATAGGAGACTGAGGGGAGGGGGGTTGGGAATATCTTATACAATCATGAGAATCGCAGATAGGGTGAATGCACTCAGTCTTTTTCCCAGGATTGAAGAATTGAGGACTAGAGGACATCAGTTTAAGGTAAGAGGGGAAAGAATACATGGGAACCTGAAGGGCAACTTTTTTTACACAGAGGGTGGTACACATATGGAATGAGCTGCCAGCGGAAGTGGTTGAGGCGGGTACATTAACAGCATTTAAAAGGCATTTGGACAAATATGTGGATAGGAGAAGTTTAGAGGGATATGGGCCAAGTGCAGGGAAATGGCATTAGTGTTGATGGACATTTTGGTCGGCTTGGACCAGTCTGGACTGAAGGGCCTATCTCTGTGCTATAGAATTCTGACCCTATGACACTGATTTCTTCCAATAGTTGTGAGTAAATTGTTCCCTATTTCAGTCAGAAGGTGGAGAAGAATATTTTAAAAAAAAATCTCAGCTTCAAACAGAGGATGAGTCCTGGATGATTAACATTCTGAAATATTGCTTTTCAAAGTCTTTACAAGGAACATCATGAGTGACCTGACTCCAAGTGCATATAACTGAGGCCTAATTAATGACTTGGATAGTACACTGAGATGAGGAGGAATTTCTTCTCATCAGAGGGTATTCAATGTGTGAATCTCTTGACTAAAGAGGGCGACCCGGCTGGGTGATTAAGTACATTAAAACCTGTCTATCTCAGCCTTAAACTAGCAAGGGAATCCAAGGTTATAGGAGGAAGGCAGGAACGTGAGTTGTAGATTATCAGATCAGCCACGATAAGCCAAGGGGCCTATTTTGAATCCCATGTCTCATGGTCTCACGTAAATTAACTGGCCATTTTTGAACTGTTCTTGATTTCAAAATATTAAACAGCAAATTTGAATGTTATCAAGTGTAATCGGTGTCCATTTAGGTAACAGTCAGTGGATTAAGGAGTAGAAGTTTATAGCTGAACAACCACCTTGTCTTTCCCATAGTGTTTGAAGTGACAGAGAGATGGGCCAGGATGTTGTGAAGGCATTTTCCTATGCAGTTAGAGGTTATAACTTTTGTCCCCTTACGTTCTCACTGTCCAAGGCCCCAATCTCCAGTTCCAGGTGAAGCAGCATTTTACTTGTGCTACTTTATAGTCTGTATTTGCTGTTCACAATGCCATCTTCTCTACATTGGTGAAATTATGTGCAGACTGGGTAAAGCCTGTGTGGAACACCACCTCTCTCTGCAATAATGTCCCTGACCCTCTGGTCGCTTCTTATTTCAACTTGTCATCTTGTTATCATACAAACGTTTGTAGTCTAGGTGTGCTGTTCCAGCAGAGACCTAATGCAAGCTGGAGCAGCACCTCCTTTATAGGCATTTTACAGCCTTCCAGACTCAACAATGAATTCAACAAGTACAAACCATGATCTCTGACTTCATTCTGATCTAATTTGATTTGATTTATTGTAGTCACGTGTATGGTGAAAAGCTTTGCTTGCTAGCAGTACAGACAGATCACAGTAATCAGGGAATGCAGATCTTTGGACGGTGAAGCGTATAGTTTACACTGCACAGGATGTATGCAAAGCAAGATAAGCATTAACAAGATCAACATCAGTTGAAGTTAGAGTCCATTCAGTGTAACAACGACAGGAAAGAAGCTGTTACTGAACCTGTTGGTGCATTTGTTCAAGCTGCTGATTTCCAGCCACCACTGCCACCATCACCATTTCTTTGTGGCATAGTTTTCCTTTCATTTCAGGGATATGTTCTATTTATAAACTGTTCAATATAACTGAGAGTTCAAACGTCAGTTGAGGAGAAGAAAAGCAAACGGGACAGACAGTTGTATACGGGGAAGCTTGCCCAGTGAAGGTTGCATCAGTAGAATAATGAGGAGTTAAGGAAGTGTCTTGGTTAATTTTCTCATTTTGGGAGTGGGACAGTGTGAGATGTCTGATTTTTATGATCAGTTAAAGAGCTGTGAATGTATGGGGCCAACTATGTGTTAAATCCCTTATGGTGTTTCTTTCCCACTCTTCTGTTGTAGGTATGAAAGTGGAGATCACGTGGCTGTGTTCCCTGTGAATGATTCGACGATCGTTAGTGAGATTGGCAAAATATTAAACACAGACCTAGATGTAATATTTTCCTTAAAAAATCTTGATGGTGAGTAATAAGTGAACATCCAGGTAAATAAAGGGTGTAAATTGGAAAAACAGAAAAGAATATTTCGTGTTAACTCCATTGAATAATAGGATATTAAACATTTAGATACCAGCATGCTTTTCACTGAATGTGATCAGTTGATGTAGAAGGGGCTGTAATTCCAGTCTGAAGTTTCGCCCCCACAGATAGTTAAGGAAGCATCGAAAGCTTGCCTTTGCTCGAGACAGATTTTTATTTACAGAATGAAACATTAACAGATATATATCTCCTCAGCTGCAGTCAGTAAATAACCCTCTGTGCTGAAGTGAGGTCCCTTCTGGTCTAGTGGGAGCGTTCCTACCTCTGGGCCAAAGGATCTAGGCTCAACTCCCACCTGCCCCGGAGGTGTATCATTACATTTCCAAACAGGCTGATCAATGGCAATAATGATGTACTGTGGTAACCAGTGCCCCTCACTTGTTTAATTTCAGTTGATACCATTAACAAACACTCAACAAGTGCAAGTTGTGCTGTTCATTATTGTAATTTAATTAAGAGGCACTAACTTAATAAATTGCACCACCAGTGGGAACATGAGGAATGGAAAGAATAATTTAGAAATGAATTACTGTGAAGTTTACTCCATTGCTATGACCATAGTGTTTCTTTTTAATAGCAGTGGCATTTATGAATCCTGCTTCCTTCAGCTTCCAACATTTCATCTGTATTTTTCATTCTTTAATTACCTGAAAGAGGCCTGTTCTGAGTCGAGTTTAAATATAAACCTTTTGATGTAAGCTGTCAGCGTTCACAAGGCAAGTGACCTATCACTAATCTGTTCTGAAATACTGAATTCAGTGCTTCCAGCCACTATAAGAAGTTATTAAGCTGTCGCCTGGGAGACTATGTTTAGACACTTGACTATATAAACAAACATTGCACAGCCTGGTGCTTGACTAATGCTGATTAGGGTGGATTAATGAGCTTTGATAAAATAAAAGGATACACGCAACTTATCCTCCATTTGGAGAAGTGTACTAACTTACTCACAAGTGGGGTTTGTTTTTTTTTGTTTGAGATCAGTTATCCTTCAAGTGCTTCAGATGCATATCATTATTTTATTACCATTATAATGGAAGTGCTGAACAAAAGTGCTCTCCAGTGTGTCATTAATTTTGCTTTTATTGTGTTTGTATGCTTCTAGAGGAGTCCAATAAGAAGCACCCATTCCCCTGTCCAACTACGTACCGAACAGCTTTGTCACATTATCTAGATATCACCAATCCTCCACGCACTAATGTTCTCTATGAACTGGCCCAGTATGCAACGGATCCCAAAGAGCAAGAATTTCTTCGAAAAATGGCTTCATCCTCCCCTGAAGGAAAGGTAAAGGACACAGATGTTTATTGAGAGCCCCATAAAGTGAATCCTGTTAATAAACCATTTGAACATCCACTATGTGACTCATTGTGCCTTCTCTCCTGTGCACTTGTTCTTTCACTATCTCTCCCATTTTATTCATTTCTAGCTACAGTACAACAAAAATTTGCCTTTGATCTAGCCTCCAGAACATGGAATTTTCTCCTTGCCTTCTCTATCCTTTAACATAGATAACACAGTGTGGAGCTGGAGGAGCACAGCAGGCCAGGCAGCATCAGAGGAGCAGGAAAGTTGACATTTCGGGTCAGGACCCTTCTTCAGAAAATGAAGAAGGGCCCCAACCTGAAATGTCAATTTTCCTGCTCATCTGACGTTGCCTGGCCTGCTGTGCTCCTCCAGCTCCACACTGTGTTATCTCTGACTCCAGCATCGGCAGTTTGTACTATCTCTATCATTTAACAAGTTTGTTCAAACCTATCCCTTTTGCCAATTTTGGGTAACCTACACTCATAGGTAGCTTTCATGTCTTTTTTTTGTTCCTGCTAATGTTTCTGTCAAGCTCCTTGATGTTTTGGGGTGTTAAAGTTGCTACATACATAAGTACATCGACAGAATACCGCTTCTGTTCTCTGGTAGCTCGCTCTTGCGCATCTAGATGAGATTGAATTTTATTAAATAAATTCGTATCCAATACTTACAGACGGGATTGATATCTGCAGGTTCTGTAAAATGTGGAGAATTTATGTTACAAACATTTAGTACAAGTGTATTGAGTATAGGAGTTGGGAGGTCGTGTTGTGTCTGTACAGGACATTGGTTAGGCCACTTTTGGAATACTGCGTTCAATTCTGGTCTCCCTGCTGTAGGAAAGATGTTGTGAAACTTGAAAGGTTTTCAGAAAAGATTTAAAAAGATGTTGCTGGGGTTGGAGGGTTTGAGCTATAGGGAGTGGCTGAGTAGTCTGGGGCTATTTTCCCTGGAGCGTCAGAGGCTGAGGGGTGAAGTTTACAGAAGTTTGTAAAATCACGAGGGACATGGATAGAGCGAATAGCCAAGGTCTTTTCCCCAGGGTGGGAGAGTTCAAAACAAGACAGCATAGGTTTAAGGTGAGAGGGGAAAAGATTTAAAAGGGACCTGAGGGACAACTTTTTCACAGAGGGTGGTGCGTTTATGGAATGAGCTGCCAGAGGAGATGGTGGAGGCTGGTATAATTACAACATTTAAAAGGCACCTGGCTGGGTGCATGAATAGGAAGGGTTTAGAGGGATACAGATCAAATGCTGGCAAATGGGATGAGATTTATCTAGGATATTTGGTTGGCATGGACGAGTTGGCTGAAGGGTCTGTTTCTGTGCTGTTCATCCCTATGACTGTAAGAGGCCATAGAGCTTTTCTCACTCCTTTTGAATGTTTGTTGAACGGTGTGGTGCTCCTGTGGTTTCATCTGGACACATGCTGATAAATGCTTAATAGAATAACTTCCAACTGGAGAAAGTGAGGCGATTGCTTCAATCTTTTTATAGTAAGGATGTCTCTGTACTGTGTTTCAGTCACAATACCTCAAGTGGGTAGTGGAAGACAGGAGGAACATTCTGGCCATCTTACAAGATTTGCAGTCCCTCCGCCCACCTATCGATCATTTGTGTGAGCTGTTGCCACGGTTACAGGCTCGTTATTATTCTATTGCTTCATCTTCAAAGGTGAGACTTGCTGAGAAGCCTTGCTCAAATACATGCTATTCATGCAGGTAATGTAATTGCTTATTAACCACTTGCAGTAAGGTTTTGACCATAGTACAAGTAAACACACATTATTTTAAAATTTCATATCCAAAATTCTGCCAAACGTGTTCAGTGATTCATCATTGACTGACGAATTCCTATTGGTTGCCTAGTCATGGGGGATTGGGACTAGGACAATGCATGATGCCACTAGATCTCCAGGGAGAGGTGACAGTTGAGGCTCTGTTCTGCAGTACTATTGGTATCAGCCTGTACCTCTTTAATGTATCAGGTTGTCCTATAAAATGTAGGCAGGTTGAAAGATTTCTGAAGAAGGGCCCCGACCCGAAACGTCCAGCTTTCCTGCTCCTCTAATGCTGCTTGGCCTGCTGTGTCTATCCAGCTTCACAGTGTGTTATCTCTTGAAAGATAAAGCAGTTTAGCTTTGCCTGGTTCTGAAAGGGCAGGGAAAGAAATTGAGATAACAGATCACAGAAATTGATATCCACCTTTCAGCTTTGAAACATCTCAGGAGAGAGGGTTGAGGACTTGTGGAAGGACCATCCAGGAGGTCTCCAAGTTTCCATCTTAACTGTGCCATTCAGAATAGGTACATGAATCAGAATCCATTAGTTCTCATGTAGATCTCTGTTAGCATTAATGTGTTCAGCAATTCTATGATTTAAGGTGAAATTTAACAACAATACCCTATCTGAGCTCCAGTTTAGGATCTGGTGTGAGTGTTACAGAAACAAACAAACATACTTGGGCACAAATATTTCTGTCAAAACAGTCCTGGGAGAGATCACTGTTCTGTGAAAATCTATCTGTAAATAAACATTAACTGGTGGCGATTTATTGTAGCTTTGTAACGTTTCTATTCTTTTGCTCATCTAGGTTCATCCTGATTCCATTCATATTTGTGCAGTTGTGGTGGAATATATGTCTAAAGCAGGTCGCATCAACAGGGGTGTAGCAACAAGCTGGCTGCGTGACAAAATCCCAACTGATAATGATCACAAACCGACTGTCCCAATGTACGTGCGGAAGTCTCAGTTCAGGCTGCCTTACAAACCCAGCACACCAGTCCTCATGATTGGACCTGGCACTGGCATCGCTCCCTTTGTTGGGTTTATTCAGGAACGGGCATGGCTGAAGCAGCAAGGTAGGGAAGCAAAATAATACTTCTAATGTTAACAGTGCCCAGAGTGCACTTCTCTTCACTTCGGGTTCCTCTGATTGGACTCTGTATTGATTCTGACATTTCCGTAAAACCTGGCCCATCCAGTCTGCTCTACCGTTCACTCATGGCTGATTTACTTCTCAACCCCATTCTCCTGCCTTTTCCCTGCAACCTTTTGATCCCCTTGCCACTCAAGAGCTTATCTATCTTTGTCTTAAGAACACTTAATGACTGGGCTTCCACAGCTTTCCGTGGCAACGAGTTCCACAGATTCACCATCCTCTGGCTGAAGAAATTCCTCCTCATCCTAGTTCTCAGGGGTTGTCCCTTCGCTCTAGGGCTGTTCCTTTGGTTCTTAGTCTCTCCTACTTGTGAAAACATCTTCTCCATGTCCACTCTATCCAGGGCCCTCCGTATTCTGCAAGTTTCCCTTTTACTTCTCTTGTAGCCTCGCTTTATATTTTTCCCTTTCTGTATTGCTGTTCCATCTCTACATATAGGGTTCTAGTTTGATCACAGTTAATGTACAGTGTATTTCCTGCAAAATATGATTATGGAATGTGCTGCTGGCAGGTGATTCTAAGCAGCATTGTATCTGTGCTTTGTACTGCACAGACTGTTGCAGTTTCTAAAGGGCAATAAGAAATGAGTGATAAATGGTGTTCCTTTCTTCACCAAGTATCCATTGTACTTCAGTGATTCTGTACTGAGAAAGTTCTTCATAGTTCCTTTAACATCCAGACACCTAAAGGACAGGCTCATTAGTCTAAACCCATCAGTTAGAAAGCAACTGAACTCAGACCAGACCCCCAGGGCAAGGGGCTTCTTTAATATTCCTGGTTTCCTAGATCTAGTACTGTTTCATTCGCTTTATGCTGGCATTGTGTCTACAAAAGTAGGTGGGTTTACAAAGCTCGTGGTACCACAGACGAGCAGCTGATTAACTAAAGCTGCAAACATTTCCATCAATTTTTTTGGAAACTTGCAGTGGCAAAAGACACAACCCAGGGTTTGGGTTTGGATTCTGGTTCTGGAATTTAAAAGTGCTACAGGACTAAAAATGTTTCTTACAGGTTGGCCGACTGAATTAAAAGTGATCTTTATTTAATAATAACTTTGCAGTAGAAGGCCCTGCGCCACGTTAGAATCAAGAGTAATCACTATCTTCTGGAGCGACAGGGCCAGTATACTCTCTTGCATTTCCCTGCCTGGGCCTCCATTCTGCAAACACTAATGGGAAGATGGAGCGATGGGGAATCCTAAAATATTACACAGTGGAAACAGACTGTTCTACCCATTATGCCTGCATCTATTTTTTTAAAATCCTGATCCAAATAGTCAAATAGCACAATCCTAATCTATAATCGCCTGTTTTGATATTCTTTGTCAGTCTAATTTCCTGACGGCTTTTCTACACTCAAATTATCACAAAGCAATGAAACTCCTTACCCTCCACATTCTCTGCCTTCCCTCTTATCAGCAGGCTTCCAAAAGTATATTTGGTGTTTCTTGCTGTTCAACCTCTGTAGCACCAAATAATGAGCCTTCTCCTTTCCCTCACAATTCTAACCTCAGAATCCTTCTTGATGAAAAATCGTCCCTTTCTACAGCTTGATTTTCCCCACCCATGAAAATCCCAAACCCATCCTCACCTACACGTTATTCACACAGAGGTGAATGTGCTCAGGCAGTATGTGACAATTGCACTTTATTTGACAGGGAAGGAAGTTGGAGAGACTGTGTTGTACTACGGCTGTCGTTATCAGAATGAGGATTATTTATATCAGGAAGAGCTGGAGCAGTATCAGAAGGACAGTGTCCTTACTCAGCTTAATGTAGCATTCTCCAGAGACCAGGCAGAGAAGGTAAGCTGTTGTGAGGCTGGGTGAGTCCTGGCCATGATAATATGGACTATACTTGTCTTTCTGTCCTCTCCTATGCCAAGGCAAACCCTGATCTTAGACAGTGAGATTGAATACATTCCATATTTATGGCACTTTTGAAAACTGACTGTTTTGTAGATTTGAATTTATATTGATAAGATAAAGGAGGAGCGTATTCATGGTTTTTAAAAATCCTGATGAAGTCTTTCAGCTTTAACAGAAATACTTGACCGGTGTTTGCACAATGATGAGTAAAGTTTAATCCATGAGATTCTACTAATTATCTTCAGGATTGGTGTTGGGGTTGAATGATGTCTGATGTCATTAGAAGCCCAATGCAGTTTGTTCATACAAAAAGATTGAAGCAATATTCTGTTTTTAAATAGAATCTATAATCTCTCCCCTTTGATCAATTCCTTACCTATCTCCATAAAATTATATTGGACACCTAAAGATGTAATGTATCTAGACTTCAGTAAAATTCCACACAAAAAGGCTTGAGATAATGGGTGTCTGCTCTGAAAATTAGTGATGCATGAGGAATTAATTGTGAGTTGAAAACTCAGTGGATGCTACTTAAAGCTGAAATGTTTGACTGATCCAATCTTGCTTTGAACAAATTTGCAATGGCCTTTGGGATTTCGCTCAGCAGAGGCAATCAGATCTGGCTGCTAAGTCCCTGGAGCTATTGGGTAGAGCCTCAGCAATTTGTGTAAGAGGGCATCCTATTCCCAATGTGTATCTACACTTAGCATTAAAATGGAATTGAAAAACTAGTCTCACCAAGCCTAGAATCGGTTGTCGTAAAAACCAATCTGATTCCCTATTCCTTCAGGGAAGGGAATCTGCTGCCCTTCTCTGATCTGATCTGCAAGTGACTCCTATGTCATTAACGTTTGACTGCCATCTGAAATAGTTTAGCGTGCTAGTCAGGTCAAGGGATGAGCAACAAATGCTAGTGTTGCCAGCGGTGCCCAGAACCTATTGGAATTTATTTTTTTAATGAAAAAAAACAGCTTTGTAAATGCAGGGAACCCAGGACTAGAAAAAGTAGGGAGGTATGGATGGACAGGCCGGTCAGTGTAGTGCCCTGATTGGGAAGGCCAGCCCTGAGGAAAGTGCCCCTGTCCTCCACACCTGTGCTGACTACACTGCAACAGCTGCCCCTCCTCCTGAGTGTCAAAATTGCAACTGGGCATTCATTGACCAATTGGCATGAGAGTGGGCAGGCTGCTAAGACCTCCCCCCAGCCCCTGTAACATTACAAACAGTTCTGGGTTGGTTAGGTGAGAGAACCACCTGAGGAATTCTGTGGCCTGGTGGAGCTGTCAAATTCTTACCCTGTCAACAGGGTGTTGAAAGTCATTTGGAATTTCACTGCCAGAGCAATGGAGGCCGTCGTGCTGAAGTGGTTTCCTGTTTTGGTCAGGATGAGTGCTGGGCACTGGATCCATTCTAGAAATGAGGGAAAATTCCACTTCCTGGGAGTGAGAGCATGAAAGATTTCGAGGAAAGTCCCACGTGCCTGATGATTGTGCCGCAGTGCAAAAGTCAAAAGACCACAGCTGTTGAATCAGGAGCAAATGTATTGGGTCCTTGCATGAATTCTGAATGTTATTCCTTGTTTAAAAATGGGGATAAAGTTTGTTTCATGATGAGCAGGTGGGGTGCAGCTGGTTGAGTGGTGGTATCTGAACAGAGATTATTCAAAAGCAAATTTCAGGATTGATGTTAGGAAGCACTTTATCACACAGTCTAGCTTTAAACCTCTGCGCCTCATTTTTTTATACAATTTAAGATCCTCCTTTTAAACCGACAATTTGACCAAGTTCTTAATTCATCCTAATTTCTTTTTTGACTTGGTATCAGATTTTATTTAATAAAGCACTAGTTAAATGTCTCAATGTTTTTCAGTTTCGAATGGCAGTTGTTATAGTTGGAAATGATTCCAAATGAGCAAGTGGTAGGAAAAGAAGTTGAATAATTTTGTAGCCAGCCATCAGAAATTCGGTAGGTTTTTAAATGCGCAAATGGGCCAATGGCCGCCCCCTCTCAGAGATGTGATTTCGGACAACTAAGCTTTTCCCCTCTCTCGTGAACCTCAGGTTTATGTCCAACATTTGCTGAAGAAAAATAAAGAACATGTGTGGAACCTAATCCAGAAGGAGGGTGCCCATATCTACATCTGTGGGTAAGTACTGAGGAAATGCAGCACTTCATGTACATTCACATCAATTGTGAAATAGCAAATGTGTCAATTTCCATGTGTCTGACTCCTCTTAAAGCAAAGTCCAGAAAAGGCTAGAAATAAGCAGTCAGTAGCTGGGACATAAAAGCAGTGGATTGATCTTAACTATGACTCAGGGGAGGCACTGGCCTAGTGGTGTTATCGTTGGATTGTTAATCCAGGGATCCAGGTGATATCCTGGGCTTGCATCCCAGCAGATGGTGGAACTTGAATTCAGTTAAAAAGAAGTCTGGAATTAACGGTGAATGAATTCATTTTTGGGAAAAGTCCGTCTGGTTAACTAATGCTTCTGAGGGAAGGAAATTGCCCTCTGTACCTAGTCCGGACTTCATGTGCCTCCAGACCAACACCAATGTGGCTGACTCTTAACTGTCCCCTCAGCATTTGGGGATTGGCAATAAATCCTGGCCTATCCAGCGATGCCCTCATTCTGTGAATGGATGAAAAAAGAACTAACCCCATACCTGCACATCCTCCATTGTCCCCAACACCCCTCATGTCTTCCCCCAAGCGTTACTTCATTCAAATTTTTGCACCTCATATTAGTTTTGCTCCCACTTTGGTTCCCTGACTCCTATTCTTGGTGCAAGGTGCAGAATTTCCAGTGTCTATCCCCAGGAAGCATTATCTCATCCCATGATCTCCAGATGTGAATGAGGTTGGGAACTACCTGCGAGGTTGGAAATTTCGCTCTCGAATATTCTTTAGTAGCTAGGTGATCCTCTGTTTTGCTGTAGATTCCTTTCCTTAATGCATAACATTTTCAACAGAAGTCTCTATAAATGATTTTTCACTCACTAGACTCATCCATTCTTGACATTTTCTCCACTTTGTAAAATGTTCTGCTGTTGCCTTGTTTCCAAGCCTGTAACCTACAAATATTTGCAGTTTATCCTTAATACAAAAACACATTATAGGCTTTCAGCATCGCCCTCTCTTCTTCCTTTATGGTTTCTTGGCAAATTAATTGTGTAGGTTTTGTCTGTTGTCCTGAATTTTGGATATGGAGGTGTTGGTGTCAGAAGTTACATGACACCAGGCTATAGTCCAATGGGTTTAATTGAAATCACAAGCTTTCACTGCGCTGCTCTTTTGTCAGGTGAAGTGGATGAAAGCACACAGGCATAGCATTTATATGCAGAGGTCATGGCAAGATAATTGCAGGTAATTGTGTCAAAAGATAAGTACAAATAGCGTAAGAGGGGTGTTGACTGGCTGAAAAACAAGTCTTTGCAGGTGATCAAAAGTGCCAACAGCCGAATAGCAAATGAAGGGATAACATATGATCCAATTATTTAACGCAAAGAGATAATTATAAAAACTCAAAAGTAAAATAGTGTTAGTCAAACCAAACAGCTGGAATAACATGACAGGTATAAGAGTCGCATGACAAGGGTCTAACCAAAGTAATAAGTAACTCAAAACTGTACAAACTAATTAAGTTAGATCATAACAAGTTATCAAGGTGATGGTGTTAAAACAGGACAGTTAGGAAGACTTTTGGGGCGGCATGGTGGCTCAGTGGTTAGCACTAAGCCTCACAGCGTCAGGAACCTGGGTTCAATTCCAGCCGCTTGTGACTCTGTGTGGAGTTTGCACGTTCTCTCCATGTCTGCGTGGGTTTCCTCTGGGTGCTCCAGTTTCCTCCCACAGTCCAAAGATGTGCAGGTTGGGTGGATTGGCCATGCTAAATAGCCTGTAGGGTTCATGGAGGTGTAGGTTGGGTGGGTTATAGGGGGATGGCTCTGGGTGGGATGCTCCAAGGTTCAGTGTGGACTTGTTGGGCTGAAGGGCCTGTTTCCATACTGTAGGGATTCTATGATTCTGATTTATGGATACAGAACTGTGTGGTGGGGTCAAATGTAGCTCGACATGGACCCAGGATCGTGGTTGAGACCATTCTCATGGGGACGGAACTTGGCTATCACTTTCTGCTTGGCGGTTGTGCGTTGTTGTATATCTTAAAGGCCATCCTGGAGGACACTGACCTGAAGACTAGAGGCTGAATACCCTTGACAACTGTCGTGTTCCCTAATTGGGAGGTAACATCCCTGTATGGTGATTGTTGCATGGTGTCCATTCATCTGTTGTCATAGGGTCTGCGCGGTCTCAACAATGTACCATGCCGCAGGGCATCCTTACCTGCAGCATATGAGGTAGACAACATTGGTGAATCAGATGAGTACCTGCCATGTACGTGGTTGAGGGGTGCTCCAATGTGTGGTAGTAGTATCCATGATCCGTGGCAGGGTTGTGTGGTTGATGTTGTCCTGAAGGCTGGGTAGTTTTCTGCGAACAATTGTTTAAGGTTAGGCAGCTGTTTGAAGGCAAGAAGTGGAGACATAAGGATGGCTTTGGTGAGATGTTTGCCATCATCTGTGACATTTTAAAGGCTGCAAAGAACGTGGTGCAGTTTCTACACTCTGGGAAATATTGGACAATGAATCGCTTCGCAGAACACCTACATTCAGTCTGCAAAAAGACCCTGAGCTTTCAGTTGCCTGCCACTTCAATACATCGCTGTGTTCCCTGGCCATCAGCTTTGTCTCCAGTGAAGCTCAGTGCAAACTGGAGGGACAGCACTTCATTTTCTAATTGGGTAACCTGCAGCCTTCTGGTCTCAATATCTGTAGTCCTTGAGCTCTCCCATAGCCCGCACTTCAGATCTTGTTTATACATGGTCTGTTATTACACAGAACACATTGTTAGCCACTAATAGTCCTGGACATCCCAGATGTCTTTGTTTTTCTTCTCCCACAGTGGTTGAAAATGCCCTCGACCGTATCTCTTGTGTTTCCCGCGCCTCAGCCCTCACGTTCCCTCCCTGCAATAACAACAAAGACTGAACTCCCCTTGTCCTCACATATCACCCCATCAACTTCCAGATTCAACGCATCATTCTCCATCTTCTGCCATCTGCAATCTGACCCCTACAAAGGACGTATTTCCCTCCCCACCCTATCTGCCTTCCGGAGAGACCACTCTCTCCGTGACACCTTCATCCACTCCACACTCCCCACTAGCCGACCACCACTGGCACCTTTCCCTGCAACCACAGGAGGTGCTACATCTGCTCCTACATCCCCCCCCCCCCCCCCCCCCCCCACCCACACCAACTCACCTCCATCCCAGGTCCCAAAAAATACCTTCCACACTAAACAGATGTTCACCTGCACATCCACTAATGTGGTCTATTGTGTCCACTGTTCCTGATGTGGCCTCCTCTACATGGGGGAAACTAAGCGGAGGCTTGGAAACCGCTTTGTGGAACATCTACGCTTGGTTTGCAACAAACAACAAACCTTCCAGTTGCGAACCATTTCAACTCCCTCTCCCACTTCCTGGATGACATGTCCATCCTGGGCCTCCTCCAGTGTCACAATGATGCCACCCAGAAACTGGAGGAACAGCACCTTGTATTCCACCTTGGACCCCTACAACCCAATTGTCTCAATGCGGACTTTACTAGCTTCAAAATCTCCCTGCCCCCGACTTCATCCAAGACCAGCCCTCCCTCTCATCCCCACCTCCTTGACCTGTCCGTCTTCTCTCCCACCTATCTGCTCCACTGTCCCCTTTCTAACACCGTCTCCCCTCCTCTCTTTATTTCAGAGCCTCCTTCCCCTCCCCCCATTTCTGAAGAAGGGTCCAGACCCGAAACGTCAGCTTTCCTGCTCCTCTGCTGCTTGGCCTGCTGTGTTCCTCCAGCTCCACACCTTGCTACCTCAGACTCCAGCATCAGAAGTTCCTACTATCTCCCATTAATAGCTATTCACCCTCCTAAGCCAGATCATTACTCACTTCTTTGTCTGGCCAACTGTTCTTCCATCTGTTTGGGCTCTATCCCTACCTGTTGTGTACTCTTTACCACCACCCCCCCATCCCCATCCTGTGCATATAAACTGACATATTCCTAACTACAATCAGTTCTGAGGAAGAGTCATTAGACCCAAAGCGTTAACTGGATTTCTCTCCACAGATCCTGTCAGACCTGCTGAGTTTTTCCAGCAATTTCTGTTCTCATTTGACTTACAGCATGTGTTTATTTTGTTTAATTTTTTTCCATTATTATGTGGCTACTGACAGACTTTCCTGGGCATCTGGATGGTAGCTTTTTGGGCATTGGGTGCCTGGAACAGTGATGCCCTCTACTGGAGAATAGCACCTCTGAGTGGGGCTGCACCTGTATCTCTACGACCAATAAAATTGAAGAATCCTGACTTGAACGCACACATCCCAGTTTTGAACTCCAAGTGGCAGAGTTTTGAATGAGTTAACAACTTGTATCAGGAAGCAGTATTAAAATGTTTTAAGTCAATGAGCTGGATTAAGATGAAATTTTAGGGAGACAAAAGATTGTTGGAGATTTAGAGTAACACTGAGAAGGAACGAGACTCCACAACTGTAGAAGTTAATTTTCACTGCCTGCAAGGTTTTGAGTAAAGTAGACCTGCCACCCTATTAGTTTTAACACTCGAATAGACAGGACCCAGCATTTTCTGTCATGGGTAAATATCGCAAATTCATACCCTTGCACTTATCTCACTTATAAGTCAATCGGCATGCTACAAGCATGCTGAAGATATGGAAGGAGTACAGCAAATTGGAAAACTTCCTGATTTCTGTGTTTAACTGCACATGTCCAATGATGAAAGTTGCTGTCCAGTTTACATAGCAAATCGCAACTAACCTATTAGGGTAGCAGAAGTTGCAATGATTGATAATTTCAAACAGAGATTGGCTGGGCATTTGAAAGAAATTAACTTGCAGGGCTACCGGGTCCTAAAAATATCAGATTGACCGTGGAGCTTGTAAAACTGACAAGCTAAAAGAAACTGGTAATAGTAAGGAGGTAATACATGAAAGGTTAACTGGACCAGATGAAGGCATTGACTAAAGAGAGATTAGATGCACTGTGGTAATCTTTCAAAATTTTATATATTCTGGAAAGTAGCAAATGCAAGCCCACTATTTAAAAAGGGAGAGAGAATGAAGCTTACTGACACATTGGTTTGATGTCAGTGGTAGGGAAAATGTTAGGCTAGTATCACATCATCTATTCTAAGTGAATGGACTAACACATAGCAGATGGAATATAATGTGAATAAATGTGAATTTATACATCTTGGTCGGGGGGGGAAGAAACAGTAAAGCAGAATATTTCTTAAATGGTGAGGGGTTGTGAAGTACAAGTGTCCTTGTTCATGCTTCACTGGAAGTTGGCATGCAGCTCAGCAAACATTTACAAAGTCAGATGATATGTTGGCAGTCATTGTAAGGAGATTTGAATACAGATCCTCCAGTTCTGTAGAGCCTTGGCATGATCTTGCCTGGAACAGTGTGTATGGTTTTAGTTCCCTTTATCTAAAGAGGGATATAATGATCACTGGGTGAAGTGCAGTGAAGGTTCACCAAATTAATCCTGGGCTGGCAGAATTGATGAAAGATTGAGGAGACTATGTCTCTATTCTGTAGAGTTTTGAAGAATGATCTCAATAAAACACCAAATTCGAACGGTATGATGTGATAGATGCGGGTAAGAGCCTACCCTAGCTGGTGAGTCTAAAACCACAGAACATACATCGTCTCAGGATAAAGGATAGATTAAGAACAAGATAGGAAGAATATTTTTACTCAATGATACATCTCTGGAATTCTCTATCGCAGAGGTGACAAAGGTACTCATTGAGCAGATTCAAGATAGAAATCAATAAATTCCTGGAAGATAATGGCATAAGGAGATAGTGCAGAAAAGCTGCATTGAGGCAAATTAACAACAATCTAATTGAATGGTGAAGAAAACTGGATGGGCTGAATCACCTCTTCCTATATTCCGTGTGATGGAATGAGATTGACTGGTTACTGTATGGAGAACTAGCTTGGGTCTGAGTGTCAAATGCCATCCTGCATCATAATATGCATTTAATCTAAAGTAATTATTCATGCTGATAGATACAACACTAATTTTAATGTAGAATTCAAGCCATTAAGAGGAGCAGGGAATTTCTGCAATAGCCTGAACAATAGTTATTCATTAGCAACTTACTAAAACAGATTTTGGTCATTATTGCAAAGCTGACCGTGGGACCTTGCTGTGTTCAAATTTGCTGCTGACTTTCTTCATCACAATAGTAATTACACATCTAAAATAAAAGCTAATTGAGAAAGTGCTTTGCAAATTCCTGCGGGAAATGGAAGGAGCTATATAAATACAAATTTGTCTTTTCTTTTTCAGTGATGCAAAGAACATGGCAAGGGATGTCCAAAATATGTTCTACAGCATTGTTGCTGAACTGGGAGAAATGACACATGAACAGGCTGTTGATTATGTGAAGAAACTGATGACGAAAGGCCGTTACTCTTCCGACGTCTGGAGTTAAACTGGAAGTTGGGGCTAGTAAGCTTCCAGTGATGTATTATGCACCTATCTGTTCATTGATGGGTGAATTAATTATCAGCGTCTCCCAGCTGATGACCTCCACCAGTCAATGCAAGAGATTTGTAGAATTAAACAACTGGGCCGAAGGGCCTGTTTCCACACTGTAGGGAATCTGATCTAATCTATTCTAAGGCAATGATTCTTTTTATATGGGGGGGGGGGTTGGAAAGACTCAAATGTCCTTTAACTGTTTATGGGAAATAACTTTGCTTTATTTTAAATACTCTACCCCAGAAATGATATTAAAATTTTACTTTAGAAACTTTCCATTGCTGCCTTTTTAAAATCTCAGTAGCCTTTTCCAGAAGAATCCTTTATGATAGTTACCTAAAAGGTCAGTTGTAGCACACCAAATCGCTGAACTTCTACCCAGCACCTATTATTTATCTTTGTACCTTTTTAAACATCAATTCTATTTCAGGAAAATGTTGGGTTGGAATTTTGAGAACAACACCATCTTTTACATGGAACAATTGTGTGACCTGATCAGTTTTTTTTTTGGTGGAACTCTCAATTGCTGCCTTGACATCTTTTTGATTCACAAAGCCTCAACCTTTGAGAGGAAAGTGTGGTGGGTGAATGCTGGGTGACTGGTGTGGGTGAAGGTGTTGGGAATGCATTGAACTCTGAGCCTTCTGCATTCATTGAGTTCAGAATGCATGTAACCTAATAGTCTGCAAAACTTTTTAACACTCAAACTTTAAAAAAAATCCTGTATCTGTAAGATGTTAAAATACACTGTACTTTGCTCTGGTGATTTTATATCTAACTTCTAACTTACAGACAGGGATATAAAATTGTTGTCTCTGATGAACCGTTCACTGTTGAGTCTTCTGTGACTTGATAAGAATTTGGAATTCTGTCATATTGGCTTAACTTTTTTATGAAGGAAAGTCTGCACCAAAAGCGATGTGTGAGTGATCTGAAATTTAAACTGGAGCCCCTGTATCTGGGAATGTACTTATAGCCACCTTTTGACACGGATTGGCTGTTGTGAATCTCTAAATATTAGACTGCACTGTCAGCTTGACGTGCTGCAGTGTGAATAAAATGGTGATTGTGAGGCTGCATCATTCTATTAACAGAAGTTTGCATTCAGCATCATGGCACTGAAACAGACTTTGTTTTCACCTCTCCATCTCCTCAGGTCACAGAAAATAAAATTGTTGGCAAGCCACAGCTACATCTCAAATTTTGTGTTTTGGTAAACTTCTACACCTGTAATCGGCTAAAGCTGCTGCCAGATCAGTGTGTTTTCAAAATACATTTTATTGTTATATTGTTGCTCATACCTGGTACATAATAGAACATTGGTGAGCGCACAAGAAAGACAATGACGCTAAAAGTTTTTATTGCACTGTGGAGTCTTTTTAGACAGTTTGTTTTTAACAACTGCAGCCCAAAGCGCACTGATGATGAAAATATCCTATTTTAACATCACCTTTTCCCCTTGTTATCAGCAGCGGAGGGTCAGATAGGTGACCTGCCACTGAACATCCACAAGTATCATTCGTGAACCAATCATTGGGATATCTGAGACATTGACAGAACTGTTTTTCTCTTTGCTGTCTCATTGAAAAATATCTCACCATTGATCAGCTCTTCCACTGAGTCTGAAT
Source organism: Stegostoma tigrinum (assembly GCF_030684315.1). Taxonomy (NCBI): domain Eukaryota; kingdom Metazoa; phylum Chordata; class Chondrichthyes; order Orectolobiformes; family Stegostomatidae; genus Stegostoma; species Stegostoma tigrinum. The sequence goes on from NC_081380.1 coordinate 8,406,105, forward strand.
TTGCATTAATATATTACATGTTGTCCTGTTGGTCTATTGTGGCGAGGAGGTGACCTTCAAAAATCTTTCCAGTCTTATGCATAAACCCCGACCCCAATAAGATCTCATTAGGTCCAAAAGGAAATAAATCCTCGAGTGACTGATTTTGGAGCCTTTTAAAGCTACGAATGATGTTAATTTAACCTGAAAGTGTAACTGGTATTTCAGGCAGCAGATGAAATCACTGGGAAATGAAAATTCTGAAGATAACTAGAGACTGAAATGGTAATTGTCAGTCTTTAATCCTGTAATTCACATAGCAATGACTCAAAATCACTGTATAACTGATCAAATAGGGATTTTACAACAAAATTATGATGTCTGTCATCAGAAGTAAGCACTTTCTTTCAATGTTTTAGGATCAATGGAATTGCATTTGCAATTTTCCAATGTAACCGTGACCCCTCAGTCAGTGATATTTCCCCCCGAAATTCTTTCTGCTATGTGTGGCCAGAATATTGCATTACACAGTCCCTTTTAGAATTGATGCATGGCGACACCCATCTTAAAGGGATTGTTGTTTCCATGTTGCCTGTCTGCTCCCTGCACAGCATATTTCTGAATCTTGTGTGGCTGGTTAACCTAGTTAGGAAGATTGATTAGCTTTTTAACTTCTAAACATCCCCCATTTTGTTCCAGCTGAGCACCTTATCATTCCCTGCTAGCCTGCTTTTTAAAAAAGATAAATCACTACATGCAGACTTAAGTCATTGCTTAGTGACTAAGAGGATTCATGCTGCTTTTGTAGGTGGTTTTTTTTTTGTTCATGGGATGTGGGTGTCGCTGGCTAGACCACCATTTCTCCCCCAAACCTAATTGCTCAGAGGGCAGTTAAGAGTCGGCCGTGTTGCTGTGGGTCTGGAGTCGCATGTAGGCCAGACCAAGTAGGAATGGCAGATTTCTTTCCCTAAAGGATATCAGTGAACCAGATGGATTTTGAATAAACAGCAAGTATTTGGCATTGTCTTGTGATTTGCATTAAAGATCTATACTAGCAATTCGTTAGATATCTGGAAATACATTCAGATTCTGCCCAAACTGCTGAGAGAGGAATGTTTCAAATTTAATAGCTATTTAGGTATAAAATGGTCAATAAAAGGTTATCTGCTTGTAAAAAGAAATGGAAAGGGAAAGTGCAATTTTTTAAAAACCTGTGGCTTTTGTCTATTTACAGGCAACACATACTAAACGTTAAAGTTTTATTTTGAAAGGAGAAAAGGACCAACTTTTTCAAAAACACAAGTAGTAGTGGATGTAGTCACACTGACCAGTTTCATTGTGGGCATGGCAACTGAACAAGCCCAGAAATAAAAGTGTCAGCCAAGTTCTGAGATGATATTTCAGTTTAAGCAAATTGAATTTGCAAAGAGAGCAGATTTCATCATTGTTTAAAGTAGCTGGCATGACAGTGTAAGAGCAAAAGTCTGTCTTTTTACACAACAGACTAGCCCAGGTGAAGTTATCCTGCCTGCACATTGAAGAGACTGGGCTTCTTAGTGACTAGTAAGAGTCCACAGGAATGTAGAAAGATGCATTAGGGACTGGAAATCAGCAACAGACCCAGGATAATTCGTGACAAGATTTTATCCTATTTAAAAGCTCTTTAAAGTCAAGTTAGTATTCTCTTTACAAAAGGACAAAAAGCCAAGTTATTGAAACTTGTAAGCATTTGGATGTATCAGGAGAAGTAAACCCACTTGATCTGGGCACGTTAGCAGGGAAATATCTCTAGACAGTTGGAGGGAAAGTTGGGAAAATGCCTCCTGCCAGTGAAAAGGTTTGTCAAAGTATGGGATGGGGCATATCTGTCATACTTGAAAAATGATCAACAGGAAGACTTTTGTCTTGACTGTAAAACAAACTGTAGGATATAGCAGGAATGCAATGCATTTCAAAGCCCTGTGACCTTAACTGCATAGCCTCTTCATTACTCACTGCGGCACAAGTTGTAGATAACCTACTCAGCTTAAGTTGAAGTATGGATACATTCATATATTTGTTATAAACTTTTGCATTTGAGTTGGTTAGATTTATTCCTCTGCCTTAATTTGAAAAATGCAAATTGTAACAACCCAGTGAGTATTCATTACTAGAGTATCAGAGTTGACAAAATCTGTTTAAATTAAACCAAAACCAGGAGGGCCTGCCAGTCCATGCACTCGATGGATTATCAGACTTGGGCTATGTGCACCCTGCAGTTCAACCCTGGTGCTTCTGTGTGTACTTAGTTTTGTACATCCAATGATTAGGAAAGGACTGCTTTTCAAACCACTGCCATCAAATCAGCAGCCAAGATATTGATAAATAAATGAGAGCTGAGATATAAACTTTACATAACAGCCATGAGGGTAGTGAAAAGCTGAAGGAAGGGCATCTCAAACCTTTTACCATCTAGATTAAAAGGGGAGTTGATACAAGACCGCCGGCTTGACTAGCTGTACTTGGTATTGCAACAAAAACAAGTCACACTGAAAAATAATGAGTGTTTACTGAGGCTGTAAGTTCTTTACCTCCTTTAAATTGGATGCACATCTCCATCTCTTCATATACTAGTTTGCTGTAAAGCAAATGCCAGGTATGCTGCTGACGCTGGCTGACTTCACTCCGTGTTCCCTGTGAAAGGGCCATGGCTAGTTGCTCAGTTGATGTATTTTCTGCAATCCAGTGCAATTCAAATACAAAGGTACCAATTGGATTGACAGGGTGAATGTGCCTGATGTATGTGACATAACTGTTCCTTCTGCTAATTGAAAGTCATTACTAACTGAAAGGTCTGGGGAATCTGCACAAGGTCAGACTGCTTCCTAATTTCTACCTACTTAACAGCGTTCCGTTGTGAATGCTATATGCCTGTTAAGTGTGCTGCCATGTCAAAGATGTATATATGTCAAATGCACTGTTGTCTCAGTTGCTCTGTAGGTAATGTGAAATTCTCAATTGCATTAATTTTTCTGTAGGAAGATTCTAATTCATGTAAATTGCAATGTTATACAATGAGAGGGAACAATGGCTTGAGATTATACAGGTGAGCCCATCTCAAATTTTCTAACCTGTTGCAGGGACTACTTTGTGATCTGTTTCCCTGATTCAGTTTTCACTTGTCTAGTTCTGAATAGCCTAACAGTATCTTGTTCAATGTCTTTACATCTATCATGTAATGTGTCTCTGAAAACATTAAAAGAATTACAGAAATCCAAACTTTATTCTTGTCTAGAGATAATAGGAACTGCAGATGCTGGAGAATCCAAGATAATAAAATGTGAGGCTGGATGAACACAGCAGGCCAAGCAGCATCTCAGGAGCACAAAAGCTGACGTTTCGGGCCTAGACCCTCTCTGATGAAGGGTCTAGGCCCGAAACGTCAGCTTTTGTGCTCCTGAGATGCTGCTTGGCCTGCTGTGTTCATCCAGCCTCACATTTTATTATCTTTATTCTTGCTCATCTGGGAATCGGATGCTGCAGTATGCCATTGTGCATCTTTGGGTGTCTTGTTAGGACAGTATGTACTTGTAATGCTGACTACACTATACAACACTACTACAATAGAGCAAGTTGGTGTTTACAGAATAATAATTTTAAAACCTCAATGTTGCATAGTATGGGTGAGCTGACCTTCGGCATGCACTCTGCTCAGGAATATGTAGGAGCAGAAGTGGGCCATTCAACCCATTAAGTCTGCTGTGACATTCAATGAAATCACAGCACTTTCTTGTCTTACCTCCTGTAACATTTGATTACTGATTTTAAAAAATCTATCTCAACCTGTAGTATCCTTAACAACCTGGTCTCTTGCCCTCTGCAATAAAGAATTCCAGAAATTCACTACCCTTACAAGAAAAATTCCTTCTCTCAACCTTCAATGGGCTACCCCTTACTTTAGAGATAGTCCAGGAAAAAAGGCACAATCACAAAGGAAAAATAATGTCTCTGCATCGACCTTGTCAAGCCGCTTAAGAATCTCTTACTCAGCACAGTAAACCATCACCAGTTCTCGCTTTCTGAGAGAGCAGCCCTGTGGTTTGGTAAGATAGTGGTGCTTTTATCTTTTAATGTATGGCACCCTGTCAACATCATCTGAAATATCTCCACAGCTTCACTTTATCTAGCCTGCATGTTACCTCAAAGAATTCAGGAACATTTTTTCTGGCATGATTTCCTCTTCCTGAGCCATTCTGATTCTGCTTAATCATGTACTTCTAAATGCTGTGCTATTACATCCTTTATTACAGTCTGATGTTTTACCAATAACAGACATTAAGCTAACTGGACTGTACTTGCCAGTTTTGCTTTTTCCCACCCTTGAATATAGGTTATACACTGGCAATTTTCCAATCCTCTAGGTTTTTTCCATAATCAAAGGATTCTTTGAAGTTCACCATCAGTATGTCCACTATCTCTGTAGTTAGTTCACTTAAAATCCTACGATGCAACCCATCAAGTCCAGGTCACTTTTATCCCTTTTAGTTCCATAGTTTCCTTCGGACTTTTTTCTCTTAGATAGATAGTAAGTGTTTATTTCCTCCCTCTTTTTACCTCCTGGATTATGTACTATTTTTGGAATGCTTTTAGTGACCTCTACTATGAAGAATGATGTAAAGTATCAACTCTTCTGCCGTTTCTCAATTCCTCATTATCACTCTCCCCAACCTCATTCTCTAGATGGGGTTGTGTTCACTATGGCCTTGCTGTTCCTGTAAAGAAGCTGTTACTGTCTCTTACGGTGATAAATTGTCAAGTAACATAATTTATTTCCTTTTTCTTTGTCTTCATCTTTTTACTGGTTTTTAAAACTTTCCCAATCCTCTGATTTATCATGAATATTTGCTACATTATTTCTTTTCTTTCAATTTAACATTCTTGGCTAAAATGATTGATTTATCCCCTTCCTAGAATCCTCCATTTGCAGTGGGATGTATCTTTGTGCATCCTGAACTACTGTTTGTGCGTATGTCATTTTTCCTGAACTATCTTTTCTGCTAAATATCCCAGTCCAGTATAATCTTGTATTAATATGGAACATACTTAGAGATATACAGCACAGGAATAGACCCTTTGGTCAAACTTGTGCATGCCAAACAGATATCTTACATTAATCTAGTCACATGTGCCAACATTTGGCTTGTGTTCCTCTAAACCCTTCCAATTCACAGCCTATCCAGATGCCTTTTTAAATGTTGTAATTGTACCAGGCTCCTCCACTTCCTCTGGCAGCTCATACCATACATGCCCCACCCTCTGCATGAAAAAGTTGCACCTCAGGTCCCTTTTAAATATTTCCCCTCTCAATTTCCCCCCTCACCTTCAACCCATGCTACCTAGTTTTGGAAGCCCTAACCCTGAGGGAAAGACCTTGTCTATTCACCCTATCCACCCCCCTCATGATTTTATAAACCTCCAAGGTCACCCCCTCCACCTCTGACACTCTCAGGAAAATAGCCCCAGTCTATTCAGCCTCTCCCTATAGCTCAAACTCTCCAATCCCTAGCACCATCCTTGTAAATCTTTTCTGAACCCTTTCAAGTTTCACAACATCCTTCCTATAGCAGGGAGACCATTTGCGCAAAAAATAAATAATTGTGTTGGGTTTAACCAACAACTTTCTTTTAAGCTACTTTTAGATTAGAGTATTGAATAATGCAAAAGACAATTATATTCAATGTAGAGCTATGTGGAAAGGATGCTTGGGGCGGGGGGGGGGGGGGGATGGTAGGAATGGTTCACAATGAAATCTTGTAAAACCAACTACTGAAACTAAAGGCATTGCTAAAATAGTCTGCCACAGAATGAAAGTTGCACAAATTCAAGGAAGCTAGTGCAGCTAGATATCATTTTAGATTGACCAAAGGCAATAGAATAGTAAAAGGCTGCCTCCTACTGGAAAGAAAATTCAGTGAGACCAGGGTGAGTATCTAGATACACTTTGCACAACTTGTGAAAATCTAAAACTTTACTCCCCCAAAACCCCCTCCCAAATACTTTCAGAACTTCATTTGATTGAGACAGTTGGCACGACGTTCTTCTCACATTCGGCACGTGAACACTATGCCCCAGTGAAACTACAATTGATGTACAGTTGTCAGTGTAATGCTGTCACTACAATTCGAGAGGCTTAAGCATGAACCTATGACAGTAAAACTCCAGTGCAACATCAGGAGTACTGCACTTTGTCACAACTACAACAGGCCTAGCGGTATTATCGCTAGACTATTAATCCAGAAACTCAGCCAATGTTTGAGACACCCGGGTTCAAATCCCACCACGATAGATGGAATTTGAATTCGATAATTAGGAAAGAGAGAGCCTACTAATCATAATCACCATGAAATCATCGCTGATTGTCAGGAAAAACCCAGCTGGTTCACTAATGCTCTTTAGGGGAGGAAATCGGCCCCACACACCTAGTCTGGCCTACGTGTGACTCCAGATCCACAGCAATGTAGTTGACTCTCAACTGCTCTCTAAAATGTACCAATCGCCACAAAGTCTCAAAGAAATTAAACCAGATGGACCACCTGGCATCAACTTAGGCACAGGAAAAGACAACAGCAGAAACAGCCCTGTCAACCCTGCGCAGTCCTCCTCACTAACACGGGGGGGGGGGAGTGCCAAACAGACTAGTTATGCAACAGCCTGACATAGGCACACTCTCAGAGTCATACCTTACAGTCAATGTCCCAGACACCACCAGCCCTGGAGATGTCCCATCCCACCGACAGGACAGACCCAGCAGAGGGCAAAGCACAGTGGTGTACAGTGGAGAGGGTGTTGCTCTAGGAATCCTCAACATTGACTCCAGACCTCACGAAGTCTCATGCCTTCAGGTTAAACATGGCCAAGGAAACCTGTTGATTACCACATACCATGGGAAACGCTGAGGATGGCATGGGCACAAAACGTACTCTGGGTGGGGGATTTCAATGTCCATCACCAAGAGTGGCTCGGCAACAGTACTATAGATGGAGCTGGTCGGGTCCTAAAGGACATAGCTGCTACGGTGGGTCTGCAGCAGGTGGTGAGGGAACAATATACTTGATCTCATCCTTACCAATCTGCCAGCTGCAGTTACATCTGTCCATGACAGTATCAGTAAGAGTGAACATCGCACAGTCCTTGTGGAGACTAAGTCCCATCAGAGATTAAATTCCATCGTGCTAAATAGGACAGACTTCGCACAGGTCTAGCAACACAAGACTGGGTGTCCATGAGGGCCATCAACAGCAGCAGAATTCTGCTCAAGCAAAATCTGTAATCTCATGGCCCAGCGTCTCAACCATTACCATCAAGCCAGGGAATCAACCCTGGTTCAATGGACAGTGCAGGGGGGCATGCCAGGAGCAGCACCAGGCATACCTGAAGATGAGGTGTCAACCTGGTGAAGCCACCAAACACGACTACTTGCATACCAAACAGCGAAAGCAGCAAGTGATAGACAGAGCTAAGCAATCCCACAACTAACAGATCAGATCTGAGCGCTGCAGTCCTGCTACATCAACTTATGAACAGTGGTGAACAATTAAACAACTCACTAGAGAAGGAGGAGGCTCCACAAATATTCCGATCCTCAATGATAGAAGAGCCCAGCACATCAGTGTAAAAGATAAGGCTGAAACATTCTCAGCAATCTTTATCCAGAAGTGCCAAGTGGATGATCCATCTTGTCCTCTTCCAGTGGTCCCCAGCATTACAGATACCAGTCTTCAGCAATTTCGATTCACTCCACATGATATCAAATGGTTGGGGACACTGGATACTGCAAAGGCTACAAACCCTGACAACATTCCAGCAATAGTACTGAAGACTTCTGCTCCAGCACTTTCCACTCCCCTCGCCAAGCTGTTCCAGTACAGTTACAGCACTGGTATCTACCCGACACCATGGAAAGTTGCCCAGGTATGTCCTGTAGATGAAAAGCAAGACAAATCCAACCCGGCCAATTACCGCCCCATCAGTTTACTCTCGATCATCAGGAAAGAGATGGAAGGTCCCATCAGCAATGCTATCAAGCAGCACCTGCTCAGTGATGCCTAGTTTGGGTTCCGCCAGGGTCACTCAGCTCCTGATCTCATTACAGCCTTGGTTCGAACATGGACAAAAGAGCTGAATCCCAGAGGTGAGGCGAGGGTGATGGCCCCTGACATTAAGGCTACATTTGACCGAGTGTAATATCAAGGAGCGCGTGCAAACTGGAATCACTGGGTATCAGGAGGCAAACACTCCACTGGTTGGAGTCATACCTGACTCATCGGAAGATGGTTGTGTTTGTGGGAGGTCAGTCGTCTCAGCTCCAGGACATCTCTGCAGCAGTTCCTCAGGGTAGTGTCTTAGGCCCAAACATTTTCAGCTGCTTCATCAATGACCTTCTCTCCATCACAAGGCCAGAAGTGGGTATGTTCGCCGATGATTGCACAATGTTCAGCACCATTCGTGACTCCTGTGATACTGAAGCAGTCCATGTTCATGTGCAATAAGATCTGGACAATATCCAGGCTTGGGCTGACAAGTGGCAAGTGACATTCGCGTCACACAAATGCCAGGCTATGACCATCAACAGAAAGAGACAATCTAACCACTGCCCCTTGACATTAAATGGTACTACCATCAACATCCTGAGGGTTATCATTGATCAGAAACTCAACTGAACTCACCCCATAAACACAGTGGCTACAAGAGCAGGTCAGAAGCTAATAATACTGCAGTGAGCAACTCCCCAAAGCCTGTCCCCCACCTACAAGGCACAAGTCAGGAGTGTGATGGAATACTCCCCACTTGCCTGGATGAGCGCAGCCCCAACAACACTCAAGAAGCTCAACACCATCCAGGAGAAGGCAGCCCGTTTGATTGACACCACATCCACAAGCGTCCACTCCCTCCACCACTGACGCTCAGTAGCAGCAGTGTATACTATCTACAAGATGCACTGCAGAAATTCACTAAAGATCCTCAGACGGCACCTCCCAAACCCATGACCATTTCCATCTAGAAGGACACAGTCAGCAGATACATGACAACACCACCACCTCCAAACCCTTCCAAGCCACTCTCCATCCTCACTTGGAACTATATCGCTGTTGCTTCACCGTCTCTGGGTCAAAATCCTGGAATTCCCTCCCTAAGGACATTGTGGGTCAACCTACAGCGGGTAGACTGCAACGGTTCCAGAAGGCAGTTCACCCCTACCTTCTCCAGGGCAACTAGGGACGGGCAATAAATGCTGGGCCCAGCCAGCAACACCCACATCCCACAAATGAATAGAATAAAAAACGTACAACAGTCTGTGCCTTTGGCATTAACCAGTAGCAAAGCAGATCAAAGGTTAGTTCTGTGCACAACTATTCCTGTAAGTTACTGAATAAAAAACTGCTAGTTACTGAAAATACAAGAAAGTAATGAAATAGAAGATTAAAGTAAAATCAGTCTGTAATCATTGGAAAGAGAAATGAAAGTAACAAGTTTGCAATGTGAAGACAGTTAAAAGCTTGAAATCAAAATTCAACAGCTGTGCGAATTTGTAATCAAATCGTTGAATAGTTTCAAGAGGGAGCTAGCTGAAGGGTGTGGGGAGGAAGTGGGTACTGAGTTGGATGATCAGCTTGAATGACAAAGCAAGCTTGAAGGGCTGAGTGGCCTACTCCTGTTCCTATTTTTTATGCTTCCATGAAATTCATTATTAGGAGAGACTAAAATGACCAATGTATTCAAGGGGAACCAATAATCACGAGATTGAGAACAGATGAGATGAATACAGTGCTCAGGTCAGAGTGGGAGCAGACTCACATGGAGAACACATAGAATGTCCCTGATGGGCTGAACCGTTTATCGCTCTATGTTCCGGTCATTTGTGAATTTGTGGAAACACGTTTCAGACCACAGAGCTGGACAAGATTACATAGATAGAGGGCTCTGACATTGCACAGCGTACCCAGGAGCAGTTTCAGCAACATTCCTGGTTAGGAAGAAGATACTGCCCGAGACATCAGATCACAGTGGATTGGTCTCTGTTGATGGTTCAGTTAGAATGGAAGATCATCATGATGGCGTGTGGATAGACCATGAGTGGAGGAACGGGATCTCGGAGGTCTGAACTTGGTTCCGGGACAGTCATCACAATGCCTTCAGCATTTGAGAATATCAGGCCTGTAGGAGGCTCCTGTGGGAGAAGCATTATATCCCCTAAGGAAGTAGTTCTTGTTGCTTGTACAGTACTCAGATATGGATAGAAATGCTTTAAATCAAAGCTATTGACCTGCAATAAAAATGCCATCAGCACCTTGAAGATGGGCTTGCTTTGGCTTGGCCACCTGTGACGTTCCCCACAGGGTGTATCAGCCAGAGAGAGGGGGCATCTCACCAATGTGCTGCTCAAACATCTCCCCCAGCCATAACCTTCACCTCACTTTCTGCGCAAGCTTCAAACATACAGGAGTCTCTGTGCCATCATGATGATCTTCCATTCTAACTGAACCATCAACAGAGACCAATCCACTCAGATGGCCCATTATCTACTCTCAATGAGGTAGAACCTTGCGGTTACGCCCACCCCGCATGCTTCTCCCCCTCTTCCTGAGGGTGTGCCCTCAGTGTGCCCAGGGGCTTTGTCTGCAGGTTTCAGGCCTGGCCCATTGCAAGGACAGCCTTTGCCACTTGACCTTTACCATCAACCCCAGTCTGCAGAATATGCTGAGACTCTCCCAGGCCTAGGAATCCCATCGAGAGCGTTGCTTGGGACCCCCAATCTTCACCCAGTGAACCACTGCTGTCCTCAGTCCACAGTGTACCCACTCTCCTCCTGATACTACCACACTTGCCCCTCCTGTTGCCCCCAGCACCAGATTGCCTCCAATGCCATTTCCTAGGGAGTCGAGTTATAAAATGCCCACGCTTGTCACTGCTCCCAGTCTCACCATGTCCAGCAACCTGGCACAACTGCACCCCTCCAATATCCTAGTGCTGCCTTTTCCAGAGAGCATGGGTCATAAAGGGTCACAGCCATTGCTCAGATGTTGTGAGGCAGAGGCGTGATGTACACGTAAGCTGCCCTCCCTCGCCTATTCTGCAATGACTCGATTCGGAGATATCATACTCTTCTCCTGTTGCCCCTGAAAAGTAGGGGTGGGGTGACTGATGTCGCAGTGATGCAGCTGTACACTCAGGGCTCAGTTTATAGACCTGCTGCTGCACTGAGGCCTGTCAGTCAGGCATTCGTTACCATTCCCGGCCCCAACTCCCAGCAGAGACTGAATCTCTGGTACCTCTGGGCCGCTATTTCTCAGAGACTGCTCCACGGCCAATCCACTGCCATCCATGCCTGCTCTCCCAGCAGACGCCAAGAAGAGAATTTCCCGCCTCTCGTGAGCAGCTTCCGTCAACGGACCCCTTGGTGTTGCCCAGGGATCACCGGCCCAACGTCAGCATCACTCTCCTGTGACCAGCCCACTGCACTACCCAATCTGGGATTGAGAGCCCACGTCCCTCTGGCTGAACTCAGCCACCGACACAAAACATTAATGGCACGTCCCTCTCAACTGTCTGAGTTTCTGAGCTTTCCCAATGCTTTCTGTTTCTAATTATCATAATTCTGATTCTCCCGTTACTGATAAAGAGAAGCTGTGTTGATATTTATGGTTTGAATGTCCATACAGTGACATCCCCCGGTGACGTCCTACCTCTGGATCATTTTGCCTAGCTGATGAGCGGTAGTAAGGGGCAGGAACATCAGAGTGCGTCCAGGGTACTGTATCGAGCAGGTCTGTACAATTTTATTGGATGATTATTTTAAGCAGTGACAGATCTTGCTTTGACATACTCCCCCATACACACAGCTCACGTGGGCCCCAGTGTCCAGGGCAAAGGCCCAGCAGCAGCAACAACACGACATGCGCTTTCTGCAATTCTTCAACGCAAAAATGATAATCAAATCCAGTCTTCCACGCTCTTTCTCACGGTTCACAATTGTTTATTGACATTTTTCTCCCTCTGTTTCTGTTTTTGGTAGATGACTCGAACAGTCGTCAGGAAATTTCCGAGGAACAAGATGAGAAATGCGAGACCACACATGGAAACCTACAACAAGGAGAGGGTCACACGCAGTGAGTCAGGCCATGACTCTGTGATCAAATCACAGGCACACAGGAGTCATACAAGGTTGCACGCACTAGCAGGGAGGTGATGGCATAGAGGTATTATCGTTGGACTGTTAATCCAGTGACCCAGGTGATATCCCAGGGACCCAAGTTCAAATCCAGCCACGGCAGATGGAGGAATTTGAATTTAATTCAAAATCTGAACCATGAATCCATTATCGATTGATGGAAAATCCCATCTGGTTCACTAATGCCTTTCAGGGAAGGCAGTCTGCCATCCTTATCTGGTTTGGTCTCCACGTGACTCCAGACCCACAGCAAAAAGTGTGATTGACTTTTAACTGCCTTCTGGACAATGAATGCTGCCTGGCCACTGATGTCCTCATCCCATGAATGAATTTTAAAAAAAACTGAAGATCAAAGCTTGGTCAACGAATAGCAGTGAGTTAGGTCACTGATACATTCGCAAAAGGACTCGATGTCTGAGTAAACAAGGTGTTGAGCTGGATGAACACAGCAGGCCCAGCAGCATCTTAGGAGCAGGAAAGCTGACATTTCGGATCTTTTTTCTGATGAAGGGTCTAGGCCCAAAATGTCAGCCTCCCTGCTCGTAAGATGCTGCTGGGCCTGCTGTGTTCATCCAGCTCCACACTTTGTTATCTTGGATTCTCCAGCATCTGCAGTTCCTATCATCTCTCAACATCTGGGTATCTTGCTAGAGAACAAGACCTCCAATGCGAGGGATTACCCGTTACAAGACACTACAGCAAGTGATCTTAATGAACAATACATGGGGATGCAGCTGAATGTATCCAACTGTCCCTTATTTCTTACATTCTGAATGCACAGCTCTCTCCTCTACAATCAGCATTCACACTTCTACACTGTTGGAGATTTCTTTCCTGTGGTTTAACCCCAGTACATTTGATAATGTATTTAACAGTTTACAGGGTATGGCTCACACCACAAGGTACCTTTCCCAGCAGACCCTACAGAAAGATTGTTTAATGTTCAAACCCCATGCTCACCTGCCATTCCTTACAGTCTGGGTGGTTGGTTAGCCTGAACAAGGTGATGGCATTATAAAACTGCCAGAACTGCAAAGGGGAAGAACAACATCGTGTTAATGAGCAGTATTCCCACGCTTGCCCACATGCCAACTTGTGAGAATAGAGGTGCCACCACCAACAATTAGACTGTGAAAGGTGGACACCAACATTCCCACCTGTGGACTCCGAGAGGAAGTGAGGATCTAGGCCAAGCATCGTACCGTGGGCCTGAGCACGGCATTTGTTGTCGCTAACTTTCTCCCTTCTTTCCTACGGCCTCTCAAAGCTGTTGACCGTATTGGAGACATTACGACCAAGCCCAGCAGCCCCCTGCAAATGGCAATTCCCTGTCTGCAAGGCTAGGCCCTGGGAGTTAGTCAGGCCTGTGACAGTGAAATTGTTACGTCTCACACGTTACCTCAGCACCAGCTCCCATCGCTGAGCACCTTCTGGGATTTAGACAAGGGAGTCTAAATGAATCTTATTCAATTGGAAGATTCTGAGGGTGGGGGCACTGTCAGAGCAGATTCTGAACATATGTTCCTCCAGAACCATTCCAAAGTTAGGTCTCTCCCATCTAGGATGAGGAGGAGGAACCTCTTCTCTCCAAGGTCTGTTAATCTTTGGAATTCTAAGAAAGGTTTGATTTACAAGGGAGTCCAGTCTTCTAAAGGATGACAGGCAGGAACTAAACCCAACATCAAATCAGCCATGAACTTACTGCATAGTAGAGTGGGGTTGAGAGCCAAGTGGCAAACTCATGCTCCTATCAATGTTTAATGTTTTGCTCTGGGGTTGGTAACTGTGGTCGCTGTTTCCCGACCAAAGACTGGGGCACTGAGGCCAATATTACTGCACCCAACACGGCTGCCTGCTGAGGTCATTCAGAATCAATGGCAGCCAGGATCCAGTTGTGGGATCCTGGCTTCGGTTTCAATTTCAACAAGGGTCGGCACGGTGGCTCAGTGGTTAGCACTGCAGCCTCACAGCGCCAGGGACCCGAGTTCAATTCCAACCTCAGGCAACTGTCTGTGTGAAGTTTGCACATTCTCCCAGTGTCTGCGTGGGTTTCCTCCGGGTGCTCCGGTTTCCTCTCACAGTCCAAAGATGTGCAGGCTAGATGGATCGGCCGTGCTAAATTGCCCGTAGTGTTCAGGGGTGTGTGTGTGTGTTATAGGGGAATGGGTCTGGGTGGAATGCTTCTAGGGGTGGTGTGGACTTGTTGGGCCGAAGGGCCTGTTTTCACACTGTAGGGAATCTAATCTTAAAAAAAAACAACGGCTACAAAAAGCAAAATACTTCAAATAACTTACATGACCAAAGAACAAAAACGGTAGAAGAAACGTGAGGCCTCTCCACATCCAAGATTGGAAACCTTCTGTAAATACAAACCCACGATGCTCAGTTAGTCTAGACAAGGTGGAAAGATCTGCTCTCTTCCGAGACCTCCTCCAGCCAAATGTTCACTGTTGGATTTGGCCACTCCATGTGGTTAATTTAAAATAAAAACAGTCCCACTCTCCTATATCAGTCCTATCTCGATGTTACACCTACAATATGCGCCAACAGCTTATACAGGAAACACACAACACAGGCGTCACTCAAGTGGCCATGGGGTGGTTAAGAGGCGACCAGTCCTCAATGGGGTTAGAGGTCAGTGAGTGGATGTTGACACAGCCAGTCAAGGGGCTTTACAAATTCCAGTCCCCTGCTGGATGTCAGTCAGTAACCTGGCCCTCCCACAGGTCAAGTCTAACCAGCCTGAGGATGACAGGGAAGTCACTCAGGGAGCTGGGGAGGCTCTATACGGGGCTGGCCTGTCAGATCAGTCCAGATGCTGGGTCACGGTCAGCCCTGAGGACTTGCTCACCCGATAGTTATCAAAGAACAGCCCCACAGTGTTCTGGGCAAAGTGAGCAACTCGAGTCCGAGGCTGGGCTCTATGAGACTGGGTCGCTGGTGACAGCAGTGCGGGGCAATGTGGAGACAGTAGGATCTGAGCTCAGAGTGAATCGGATGAGGTTGGGAGAGGGGAGCAGGGAGTCACTAGGTTGGCTTTTACATGGGGAGGGCGTGAGGCTCACCAGCTCTTGGGAATTTCTAAAACCATAGGCTCTGGGGGTAAACTGGGGACAAATATCTTTACATTAAGGAGCTCCGCGGTGGAGGGTGTCACTGAGAAGTCACAGGGGCTACAGGGACAGCAACAGCAAAAGGAACTCAAAGGATGGGGCCTTGTGAGGTCATACCACACCTCATCAGATCCAGAGTGTGGTGGGCCCAGACCCAATGTTTAACAGTATCATGGAAGAATTAATCAAGATAGTTGAATCATGACTGAATAATTTAACATCGTCAGTGTGACACAAAGATCATTCAGGAACTATTTATTCTAAAGGACCTATGTAGGAAGATAAAGAAGAAATCAACTGGATTGTTTACAATGCTTCAGCCATTGGCTATGTAACTGTAATTTACACCCATTTACTTCATCTAGATCACCAAGCCACAGCATCCGTTAAAGATTAACTCTTTATCAAATTAATATCTAAATGAAAGTGGAAACAGAAATCTTATAGAATTTACAGCCCAGACAGTGGCCAAAATGCCATTCACATTCCACCTCCCACTGACTCATTGACAACTGAGTTGGCAATGAGCGCACTCACCTACAGTCAGGTCCATGTTATGTCTCTCTCCCAGGGCTCGGAGTCTGTACAGGCAGCCACTCTGATAATAATACTGCAGGAACTGCACAAAGCCTACACAATACAAGCACAGTGAGTGAGCCAGAAGTCCAGACATTCAAATCCCAAAGGCAACCTCTGGTAATCTCTCTCCCCGCAGGAAATGTACGGACTTACCTGTGGTCCTTGTTATATTGCTGAGCCTTGAAATAGGGCACTTAGAGCTGGATTATTGCTGAGTCATGATGACTCCCAAGCCATATAAAAATGGAGAGACAGACAGACTCATTTCCGGGATTCCTGAACCCATTCCCAGTATAGGTGCCAAGTTCACACCTTGCAGGCCTGACCTGACCAGCTCCACTATAATGCCTCTCAACACCTTACAATACTCAACAGAGCAAAACAGGCTACTCTGTGATGGGTTTAGGAGCCCTCAGTGGAATGTGAACCTGGATTTGGGAACTTATCTAAAGCTATGTTCAATAGCTCTTACCCAAATCCCTACTGTCCACTCCCATGAGCTGTCATGGCCTCCATGACCACACAATACCGATTCATGCACATCCCCAGTTAGGATTGAACACAGTCTCGTTTTACTTTGCTGGGAGCCCAGACTGATAAAACCTTCTATTCTGACAAGTGAACAGTTTACTTGCTAGACTGACAACTCTAAGTGGTTATAGCACACTGTTCTTAACATGATCTCTTTTGTCAACGCCCCATGTTTTTCCATCAAGATTAGCCTCAGCTGGTGATACTTTAAAGACGGTGGAAATGGTTTTGGTTCACTGTTTCACAGAATTAACGAGAGTTCTGTATGGACCAGGATGGCAGGGGCAGATCATGACTCATCAATTACAGAACAGAACGACTTCCTTTGGAAGGTAAGCTTTATGCAATATTGCATCGGGTCACAAGGCATCTGCATGTCGCATAACTGACCCATCTAGCCTGCACGTCCCTGGATACTATAGCCGATTTCACATGGCCGACCCATCTAGCCTGCACGTCCCTGGATACTATAGCCGATTTCACATGGCCGACCCATCTAGCCTGCACGTCCCTGGATACTATAGCCGATTTCACATGGCCGACCCATCTAGCCTGCACGTCCCTGGATACTATAGCCGATTTCACATGGCCGACCCATCTAGCCTGCACGTCCCTGGATACTATAGCCGATTTCACATGGCCGACCCATCTAGCCTGCACGTCCCTGGATACTATAGCCGATTTCACATGGCCGACCCATCTAGCCTGCACGTCCCTGGATACTATAGCCGATTTCACATGGCCGACCCATCTAGCCTGCACGTCCCTGGATACTATAGCCGATTTCACATGGCCGACCCATCTAGCCTGCACGTCCCTGGATACTATAGCCGATTTCACATGGCCGACCCATCTAGCCTGCACGTCCCTGGATACTATAGCCGATTTCACATGGCCGACCCATCTAGCCTGCACGTCCCTGGATACTATAGCCGATTTCACATGGCCGACCCATCTAGCCTGCACGTCCCTGGATACTATAGCCGATTTCACATGGCCGACCCATCTAGCCTGCACGTCCCTGGATACTATAGCCGATTTCACATGGCCGACCCATCTAGCCTGCACGTCCCTGGATACTATAGCCGATTTCACATGGCCGACCCATCTAGCCTGCACGTCCCTGGATACTATAGCCGATTTCACATGGCCGACCCATCTAGCCTGCACGTCCCTGGATACTATAGCCGATTTCACATGGCCGACCCATCTAGCCTGCACGTCCCTGGATACTATAGCCGATTTCACATGGCCGACCCATCTAGCCTGCACGTCCCTGGATACTATAGCCGATTTCACATGGCCGACCCATCTAGCCTGCACGTCCCTGGATACTATAGCCGATTTCACATGGCCGACCCATCTAGCCTGCACGTCCCTGGATACTATAGCCGATTTCACATGGCCGACCCATCTAGCCTGCACGTCCCTGGATACTATAGCCGATTTCACATGGCCGACCCATCTAGCCTGCACGTCCCTGGATACTATAGCCGATTTCACATGGCCGACCCATCTAGCCTGCACGTCCCTGGATACTATAGCCGATTTCACATGGCCGACCCATCTAGCCTGCACGTCCCTGGATACTATAGCCGATTTCACATGGCCGACCCATCTAGCCTGCACGTCCCTGGATACTATAGCCGATTTCACATGGCCGACCCATCTAGCCTGCACGTCCCTGGATACTATAGCCGATTTCACATGGCCGACCCATCTAGCCTGCACGTCCCTGGATACTATAGCCGATTTCACATGGCCGACCCATCTAGCCTGCACGTCCCTGGATACTATAGCCGATTTCACATGGCCGACCCATCTAGCCTGCACGTCCCTGGATACTATAGCCGATTTCACATGGCCGACCCATCTAGCCTGCACGTCCCTGGATACTATAGCCGATTTCACATGGCCGACCCATCTAGCCTGCACGTCCCTGGATACTATAGCCGATTTCACATGGCCGACCCATCTAGCCTGCACGTCCCTGGATACTATAGCCGATTTCACATGGCCGACCCATCTAGCCTGCACGTCCCTGGATACTATAGCCGATTTCACATGGCCGACCCATCTAGCCTGCACGTCCCTGGATACTATAGCCGATTTCACATGGCCGACCCATCTAGCCTGCACGTCCCTGGATACTATAGCCGATTTCACATGGCCGACCCATCTAGCCTGCACGTCCCTGGATACTATAGCCGATTTCACATGGCCGACCCATCTAGCCTGCACGTCCCTGGATACTATAGCCGATTTCACATGGCCGACCCATCTAGCCTGCACGTCCCTGGATACTATAGCCGATTTCACATGGCCGACCCATCTAGCCTGCACGTCCCTGGATACTATAGCCGATTTCACATGGCCGACCCATCTAGCCTGCACGTCCCTGGATACTATAGCCGATTTCACATGGCCGACCCATCTAGCCTGCACGTCCCTGGATACTATAGCCGATTTCACATGGCCGACCCATCTAGCCTGCACGTCCCTGGATACTATAGCCGATTTCACATGGCCGACCCATCTAGCCTGCACGTCCCTGGATACTATAGCCGATTTCACATGGCCGACCCATCTAGCCTGCACGTCCCTGGATACTATAGCCGATTTCACATGGCCGACCCATCTAGCCTGCACGTCCCTGGATACTATAGCCGATTTCACATGGCCGACCCATCTAGCCTGCACGTCCCTGGATACTATAGCCGATTTCACATGGCCGACCCATCTAGCCTGCACGTCCCTGGATACTATAGCCGATTTCACATGGCCGACCCATCTAGCCTGCACGTCCCTGGATACTATAGCCGATTTCACATGGCCGACCCATCTAGCCTGCACGTCCCTGGATACTATAGCCGATTTCACATGGCCGACCCATCTAGCCTGCACGTCCCTGGATACTATAGCCGATTTCACATGGCCGACCCATCTAGCCTGCACGTCCCTGGATACTATAGCCGATTTCACATGGCCGACCCATCTAGCCTGCACGTCCCTGGATACTATAGCCGATTTCACATGGCCGACCCATCTAGCCTGCACGTCCCTGGATACTATAGCCGATTTCACATGGCCGACCCATCTAGCCTGCACGTCCCTGGATACTATAGCCGATTTCACATGGCCGACCCATCTAGCCTGCACGTCCCTGGATACTATAGCCGATTTCACATGGCCGACCCATCTAGCCTGCACGTCCCTGGATACTATAGCCGATTTCACATGGCCGACCCATCTAGCCTGCACGTCCCTGGATACTATAGCCGATTTCACATGGCCGACCCATCTAGCCTGCACGTCCCTGGATACTATAGCCGATTTCACATGGCCGACCCATCTAGCCTGCACGTCCCTGGATACTATAGCCGATTTCACATGGCCGACCCATCTAGCCTGCACGTCCCTGGATACTATAGCCGATTTCACATGGCCGACCCATCTAGCCTGCACGTCCCTGGATACTATAGCCGATTTCACATGGCCGACCCATCTAGCCTGCACGTCCCTGGATACTATAGCCGATTTCACATGGCCGACCCATCTAGCCTGCACGTCCCTGGATACTATAGCCGATTTCACATGGCCGACCCATCTAGCCTGCACGTCCCTGGATACTATAGCCGATTTCACATGGCCGACCCATCTAGCCTGCACGTCCCTGGATACTATAGCCGATTTCACATGGCCGACCCATCTAGCCTGCACGTCCCTGGATACTATAGCCGATTTCACATGGCCGACCCATCTAGCCTGCACGTCCCTGGATACTATAGCCGATTTCACATGGCCGACCCATCTAGCCTGCACGTCCCTGGATACTATAGCCGATTTCACATGGCCGACCCATCTAGCCTGCACGTCCCTGGATACTATAGCCGATTTCACATGGCCGACCCATCTAGCCTGCACGTCCCTGGATACTATAGCCGATTTCACATGGCCGACCCATCTAGCCTGCACGTCCCTGGATACTATAGCCGATTTCACATGGCCGACCCATCTAGCCTGCACGTCCCTGGATACTATAGCCGATTTCACATGGCCGACCCATCTAGCCTGCACGTCCCTGGATACTATAGCCGATTTCACATGGCCGACCCATCTAGCCTGCACGTCCCTGGATACTATAGCCGATTTCACATGGCCGACCCATCTAGCCTGCACGTCCCTGGATACTATAGCCGATTTCACATGGCCGACCCATCTAGCCTGCACGTCCCTGGATACTATAGCCGATTTCACATGGCCGACCCATCTAGCCTGCACGTCCCTGGATACTATAGCCGATTTCACATGGCCGACCCATCTAGCCTGCACGTCCCTGGATACTATAGCCGATTTCACATGGCCGACCCATCTAGCCTGCACGTCCCTGGATACTATAGCCGATTTCACATGGCCGACCCATCTAGCCTGCACGTCCCTGGATACTATAGCCGATTTCACATGGCCGACCCATCTAGCCTGCACGTCCCTGGATACTATAGCCGATTTCACATGGCCGACCCATCTAGCCTGCACGTCCCTGGATACTATAGCCGATTTCACATGGCCGACCCATCTAGCCTGCACGTCCCTGGATACTATAGCCGATTTCACATGGCCGACCCATCTAGCCTGCACGTCCCTGGATACTATAGCCGATTTCACATGGCCGACCCATCTAGCCTGCACGTCCCTGGATACTATAGCCGATTTCACATGGCCGACCCATCTAGCCTGCACGTCCCTGGATACTATAGCCGATTTCACATGGCCGACCCATCTAGCCTGCACGTCCCTGGATACTATAGCCGATTTCACATGGCCGACCCATCTAGCCTGCACGTCCCTGGATACTATAGCCGATTTCACATGGCCGACCCATCTAGCCTGCACGTCCCTGGATACTATAGCCGATTTCACATGGCCGACCCATCTAGCCTGCACGTCCCTGGATACTATAGCCGATTTCACATGGCCGACCCATCTAGCCTGCACGTCCCTGGATACTATAGCCGATTTCACATGGCCGACCCATCTAGCCTGCACGTCCCTGGATACTATAGCCGATTTCACATGGCCGACCCATCTAGCCTGCACGTCCCTGGATACTATAGCCGATTTCACATGGCCGACCCATCTAGCCTGCACGTCCCTGGATACTATAGCCGATTTCACATGGCCGACCCATCTAGCCTGCACGTCCCTGGATACTATAGCCGATTTCACATGGCCGACCCATCTAGCCTGCACGTCCCTGGATACTATAGCCGATTTCACATGGCCGACCCATCTAGCCTGCACGTCCCTGGATACTATAGCCGATTTCACATGGCCGACCCATCTAGCCTGCACGTCCCTGGATACTATAGCCGATTTCACATGGCCGACCCATCTAGCCTGCACGTCCCTGGATACTATAGCCGATTTCACATGGCCGACCCATCTAGCCTGCACGTCCCTGGATACTATAGCCGATTTCACATGGCCGACCCATCTAGCCTGCACGTCCCTGGATACTATAGCCGATTTCACATGGCCGACCCATCTAGCCTGCACGTCCCTGGATACTATAGCCGATTTCACATGGCCGACCCATCTAGCCTGCACGTCCCTGGATACTATAGCCGATTTCACATGGCCGACCCATCTAGCCTGCACGTCCCTGGATACTATAGCCGATTTCACATGGCCGACCCATCTAGCCTGCACGTCCCTGGATACTATAGCCGATTTCACATGGCCGACCCATCTAGCCTGCACGTCCCTGGATACTATAGCCGATTTCACATGGCCGACCCATCTAGCCTGCACGTCCCTGGATACTATAGCCGATTTCACATGGCCGACCCATCTAGCCTGCACGTCCCTGGATACTATAGCCGATTTCACATGGCCGACCCATCTAGCCTGCACGTCCCTGGATACTATAGCCGATTTCACATGGCCGACCCATCTAGCCTGCACGTCCCTGGATACTATAGCCGATTTCACATGGCCGACCCATCTAGCCTGCACGTCCCTGGATACTATAGCCGATTTCACATGGCCGACCCATCTAGCCTGCACGTCCCTGGATACTATAGCCGATTTCACATGGCCGACCCATCTAGCCTGCACGTCCCTGGATACTATAGCCGATTTCACATGGCCGACCCATCTAGCCTGCACGTCCCTGGATACTATAGCCGATTTCACATGGCCGACCCATCTAGCCTGCACGTCCCTGGATACTATAGCCGATTTCACATGGCCGACCCATCTAGCCTGCACGTCCCTGGATACTATAGCCGATTTCACATGGCCGACCCATCTAGCCTGCACGTCCCTGGATACTATAGCCGATTTCACATGGCCGACCCATCTAGCCTGCACGTCCCTGGATACTATAGCCGATTTCACATGGCCGACCCATCTAGCCTGCACGTCCCTGGATACTATAGCCGATTTCACATGGCCGACCCATCTAGCCTGCACGTCCCTGGATACTATAGCCGATTTCACATGGCCGACCCATCTAGCCTGCACGTCCCTGGATACTATAGCCGATTTCACATGGCCGACCCATCTAGCCTGCACGTCCCTGGATACTATAGCCGATTTCACATGGCCGACCCATCTAGCCTGCACGTCCCTGGATACTATAGCCGATTTCACATGGCCGACCCATCTAGCCTGCACGTCCCTGGATACTATAGCCGATTTCACATGGCCGACCCATCTAGCCTGCACGTCCCTGGATACTATAGCCGATTTCACATGGCCGACCCATCTAGCCTGCACGTCCCTGGATACTATAGCCGATTTCACATGGCCGACCCATCTAGCCTGCACGTCCCTGGATACTATAGCCGATTTCACATGGCCGACCCATCTAGCCTGCACGTCCCTGGATACTATAGCCGATTTCACATGGCCGACCCATCTAGCCTGCACGTCCCTGGATACTATAGCCGATTTCACATGGCCGACCCATCTAGCCTGCACGTCCCTGGATACTATAGCCGATTTCACATGGCCGACCCATCTAGCCTGCACGTCCCTGGATACTATAGCCGATTTCACATGGCCGACCCATCTAGCCTGCACGTCCCTGGATACTATAGCCGATTTCACATGGCCGACCCATCTAGCCTGCACGTCCCTGGATACTATAGCCGATTTCACATGGCCGACCCATCTAGCCTGCACGTCCCTGGATACTATAGCCGATTTCACATGGCCGACCCATCTAGCCTGCACGTCCCTGGATACTATAGCCGATTTCACATGGCCGACCCATCTAGCCTGCACGTCCCTGGATACTATAGCCGATTTCACATGGCCGACCCATCTAGCCTGCACGTCCCTGGATACTATAGCCGATTTCACATGGCCGACCCATCTAGCCTGCACGTCCCTGGATACTATAGCCGATTTCACATGGCCGACCCATCTAGCCTGCACGTCCCTGGATACTATAGCCGATTTCACATGGCCGACCCATCTAGCCTGCACGTCCCTGGATACTATAGCCGATTTCACATGGCCGACCCATCTAGCCTGCACGTCCCTGGATACTATAGCCGATTTCACATGGCCGACCCATCTAGCCTGCACGTCCCTGGATACTATAGCCGATTTCACATGGCCGACCCATCTAGCCTGCACGTCCCTGGATACTATAGCCGATTTCACATGGCCGACCCATCTAGCCTGCACGTCCCTGGATACTATAGCCGATTTCACATGGCCGACCCATCTAGCCTGCACGTCCCTGGATACTATAGCCGATTTCACATGGCCGACCCATCTAGCCTGCACGTCCCTGGATACTATAGCCGATTTCACATGGCCGACCCATCTAGCCTGCACGTCCCTGGATACTATAGCCGATTTCACATGGCCGACCCATCTAGCCTGCACGTCCCTGGATACTATAGCCGATTTCACATGGCCGACCCATCTAGCCTGCACGTCCCTGGATACTATAGCCGATTTCACATGGCCGACCCATCTAGCCTGCACGTCCCTGGATACTATAGCCGATTTCACATGGCCGACCCATCTAGCCTGCACGTCCCTGGATACTATAGCCGATTTCACATGGCCGACCCATCTAGCCTGCACGTCCCTGGATACTATAGCCGATTTCACATGGCCGACCCATCTAGCCTGCACGTCCCTGGATACTATAGCCGATTTCACATGGCCGACCCATCTAGCCTGCACGTCCCTGGATACTATAGCCGATTTCACATGGCCGACCCATCTAGCCTGCACGTCCCTGGATACTATAGCCGATTTCACATGGCCGACCCATCTAGCCTGCACGTCCCTGGATACTATAGCCGATTTCACATGGCCGACCCATCTAGCCTGCACGTCCCTGGATACTATAGCCGATTTCACATGGCCGACCCATCTAGCCTGCACGTCCCTGGATACTATAGCCGATTTCACATGGCCGACCCATCTAGCCTGCACGTCCCTGGATACTATAGCCGATTTCACATGGCCGACCCATCTAGCCTGCACGTCCCTGGATACTATAGCCGATTTCACATGGCCGACCCATCTAGCCTGCACGTCCCTGGATACTATAGCCGATTTCACATGGCCGACCCATCTAGCCTGCACGTCCCTGGATACTATAGCCGATTTCACATGGCCGACCCATCTAGCCTGCACGTCCCTGGATACTATAGCCGATTTCACATGGCCGACCCATCTAGCCTGCACGTCCCTGGATACTATAGCCGATTTCACATGGCCGACCCATCTAGCCTGCACGTCCCTGGATACTATAGCCGATTTCACATGGCCGACCCATCTAGCCTGCACGTCCCTGGATACTATAGCCGATTTCACATGGCCGACCCATCTAGCCTGCACGTCCCTGGATACTATAGCCGATTTCACATGGCCGACCCATCTAGCCTGCACGTCCCTGGATACTATAGCCGATTTCACATGGCCGACCCATCTAGCCTGCACGTCCCTGGATACTATAGCCGATTTCACATGGCCGACCCATCTAGCCTGCACGTCCCTGGATACTATAGCCGATTTCACATGGCCGACCCATCTAGCCTGCACGTCCCTGGATACTATAGCCGATTTCACATGGCCGACCCATCTAGCCTGCACGTCCCTGGATACTATAGCCGATTTCACATGGCCGACCCATCTAGCCTGCACGTCCCTGGATACTATAGCCGATTTCACATGGCCGACCCATCTAGCCTGCACGTCCCTGGATACTATAGCCGATTTCACATGGCCGACCCATCTAGCCTGCACGTCCCTGGATACTATAGCCGATTTCACATGGCCGACCCATCTAGCCTGCACGTCCCTGGATACTATAGCCGATTTCACATGGCCGACCCATCTAGCCTGCACGTCCCTGGATACTATAGCCGATTTCACATGGCCGACCCATCTAGCCTGCACGTCCCTGGATACTATAGCCGATTTCACATGGCCGACCCATCTAGCCTGCACGTCCCTGGATACTATAGCCGATTTCACATGGCCGACCCATCTAGCCTGCACGTCCCTGGATACTATAGCCGATTTCACATGGCCGACCCATCTAGCCTGCACGTCCCTGGATACTATAGCCGATTTCACATGGCCGACCCATCTAGCCTGCACGTCCCTGGATACTATAGCCGATTTCACATGGCCGACCCATCTAGCCTGCACGTCCCTGGATACTATAGCCGATTTCACATGGCCGACCCATCTAGCCTGCACGTCCCTGGATACTATAGCCGATTTCACATGGCCGACCCATCTAGCCTGCACGTCCCTGGATACTATAGCCGATTTCACATGGCCGACCCATCTAGCCTGCACGTCCCTGGATACTATAGCCGATTTCACATGGCCGACCCATCTAGCCTGCACGTCCCTGGATACTATAGCCGATTTCACATGGCCGACCCATCTAGCCTGCACGTCCCTGGATACTATAGCCGATTTCACATGGCCGACCCATCTAGCCTGCACGTCCCTGGATACTATAGCCGATTTCACATGGCCGACCCATCTAGCCTGCACGTCCCTGGATACTATAGCCGATTTCACATGGCCGACCCATCTAGCCTGCACGTCCCTGGATACTATAGCCGATTTCACATGGCCGACCCATCTAGCCTGCACGTCCCTGGATACTATAGCCGATTTCACATGGCCGACCCATCTAGCCTGCACGTCCCTGGATACTATAGCCGATTTCACATGGCCGACCCATCTAGCCTGCACGTCCCTGGATACTATAGCCGATTTCACATGGCCGACCCATCTAGCCTGCACGTCCCTGGATACTATAGCCGATTTCACATGGCCGACCCATCTAGCCTGCACGTCCCTGGATACTATAGCCGATTTCACATGGCCGACCCATCTAGCCTGCACGTCCCTGGATACTATAGCCGATTTCACATGGCCGACCCATCTAGCCTGCACGTCCCTGGATACTATAGCCGATTTCACATGGCCGACCCATCTAGCCTGCACGTCCCTGGATACTATAGCCGATTTCACATGGCCGACCCATCTAGCCTGCACGTCCCTGGATACTATAGCCGATTTCACATGGCCGACCCATCTAGCCTGCACGTCCCTGGATACTATAGCCGATTTCACATGGCCGACCCATCTAGCCTGCACGTCCCTGGATACTATAGCCGATTTCACATGGCCGACCCATCTAGCCTGCACGTCCCTGGATACTATAGCCGATTTCACATGGCCGACCCATCTAGCCTGCACGTCCCTGGATACTATAGCCGATTTCACATGGCCGACCCATCTAGCCTGCACGTCCCTGGATACTATAGCCGATTTCACATGGCCGACCCATCTAGCCTGCACGTCCCTGGATACTATAGCCGATTTCACATGGCCGACCCATCTAGCCTGCACGTCCCTGGATACTATAGCCGATTTCACATGGCCGACCCATCTAGCCTGCACGTCCCTGGATACTATAGCCGATTTCACATGGCCGACCCATCTAGCCTGCACGTCCCTGGATACTATAGCCGATTTCACATGGCCGACCCATCTAGCCTGCACGTCCCTGGATACTATAGCCGATTTCACATGGCCGACCCATCTAGCCTGCACGTCCCTGGATACTATAGCCGATTTCACATGGCCGACCCATCTAGCCTGCACGTCCCTGGATACTATAGCCGATTTCACATGGCCGACCCATCTAGCCTGCACGTCCCTGGATACTATAGCCGATTTCACATGGCCGACCCATCTAGCCTGCACGTCCCTGGATACTATAGCCGATTTCACATGGCCGACCCATCTAGCCTGCACGTCCCTGGATACTATAGCCGATTTCACATGGCCGACCCATCTAGCCTGCACGTCCCTGGATACTATAGCCGATTTCACATGGCCGACCCATCTAGCCTGCACGTCCCTGGATACTATAGCCGATTTCACATGGCCGACCCATCTAGCCTGCACGTCCCTGGATACTATAGCCGATTTCACATGGCCGACCCATCTAGCCTGCACGTCCCTGGATACTATAGCCGATTTCACATGGCCGACCCATCTAGCCTGCACATCTCTGGACTGTGGAAGGAAACCCATGCTGACATGGAGAGTCGCCTGAGGCTGGAATTGAAACCAGGTCCCTGGCGTTGTGAGGCAGCAATGCTAAACCACTGGTTACGGGGAGAAGGGGGGCGGGGGGGAAGAGGTGGGAAATGAGGTTGAGAAACATGTTACCCATGATCAAATGGCAGAGCAGACTCAAATGGTCTAAATGGCATAATTCTGTTGCTTTTTCTTTTCAAGCGGGTTTGTGCTTCAGAGGAGTTGGTGACTCTGGGTGCATGCTCACTAGAAGGTTGGAGGCAGGAGACCTCCCCAGTCTTCCACTGATTCACTGTCTTGTCATGGGTGGCCAATTCATTCCGTCGCGTGGCCAGCAAAAACAAACCAAGCAGGCAGGTCATTGTACCATCCAGAAACTGCCATCAGCTCTTCTTGTCCTACTCAGCTAACAACGTAATTCTAGTGGTAGTGACGGAGTGACGAAGGTGGGCCAGGACTTTGGAAAAACTTAGTAATCCAACCATGCTGTGGGAATCTTCAATCTCCCAAACATCCTAAAGGATGGTGTCTTGGACAATGCGGACCCAGTATGAGGGACAGTTCAGCTGCTGTCATGTTGGCGACCAGTCTTATAGCATGGACTCCAGAGAATCACCCCCACTGCATCTTCATGGAGAGAGTTTAATCAGCTCTTAGCAGGTCCCCTTTGCAGACGGGAGGCAATGTCTCGCTGGCATTTGAGCAGTTACATGCTGTTTCCCAAAAACATGGGAACACAAGACTGCAGAGAATTGAAAAGGCAAGCTGGAGACTTGAGAGGTTGGACGTAGAGGAATGTCATACTGACAAACAGAACAGAAACATCACCTCACTCCATGTAGAATTCTTCTGTACCTGACCTGTAGGTAGAAGCTGCGAACAGTCACCCCAGTGTTTAATAAAGATTGCCAAAGATTAGCAGAGCTGACAGAGGAGTTGTACATGTCTATACCACTGGGTGAAAGGGAACGTTCAGGAGGTAGGAATAGAGCAGACGCTACTTAATAATTAATTAAAATACATCTTTGAAGATTGTGGGGAAATAGTTTGGGTTCAGTATTTAAAAACAACGAAAGAAAAAGAGGATGTAGCACTGCATGTACTTACTCTGATACATAGAAAACGAGAGGAATTGGTTTCGAAATATCTGGTACATTTTCGAATCGGGCCTGAAAAAGACAAAAGGTGAACCTGTAGTGGGAACAGCGATGGGTGTGCGAGCATTTCCACAGGAGCCCTGTGTCTGATGAATGAGGACTGTTCTGCTGTGAAAGGGTTAAAACAGCTCAACTAGCTCAGTAATTGCCAGGGCAGCTCCCAGAGTCCACAGCCTTCAGTACAGAGGAGACAGGTAGGAAAGGAACTACATTCAGAGCCAACAGTGTAGACACTGCCATCTCCTGAATTCCCTTTCTCCACCCCTTCAGGATCCTGGGCTCTCATTCATGGATGACTCAGGTTACACCCACAGGGGAGACAGTGAGAGCGCACACGTGCAAGAGAGCGAGCAAATGAGAGACAGAGCAAGAAAATGAGTGAGAGAGCATGATAGATAATGTGCAGAAGTGCACAAGACAGCGTGCAAGAGAGCCAGCACACAAGGGAGAAAGAATGAGAAAAAGATGTATACTGAGAAAGAATGACAGCATGCCAGAGGAAAGAGAGAGATGGAGATAAATAAAAAGTGTGACTCAGCGGAATTAATAACTTGCCCTGCATGCGTGTATGTGACCAGTTCAAAGTACAGATCATGGTAAATAGGGAACAGTGTAGGGAGGACTGTACCAGGGGTGGGTTGAGCCTGTTCTCTCCAGGCATGGGGACAGGGAGGAGATGAAGAAAAGTCCATCCATTCACAGCCACCAGGAGATCCACACCATGATCTAAACACTCAGAAAATCAGAAACTTCACCACTGCTGGAACGCAGAGATCCTACCCAGAACAGCATAGAGTAAACAGAGAGCACCAAACTGCCACAGTCAATTTAACCATTCCAATAGGCATGCATTACAGGTACAGCCCAGGTTATACAATATTACTTGTATCACATGGCCTCATTTCCCTTTGTAAAAGTACATTTGACACAGAACAGACACACTCCTGTCTAAAAGGGTTTGTACCAGGCAGACATTATTTGATGAACACGGTGAAAGGCAGCATTTTGAGCACAGGGTCTGGAGCTCCACACTGGCCAGATTTAGTGGGGGACAGGGACAGGGGTATGGGGGTTAGGGGTGTTGCTGCTAGGTCCATGGGCGGTGAGCAGTAACCACACGCAGATTGACAGCTGGGTTCCAGCCTTTGTGAAGCCCATGCCATCCAAGCCCTGCTTGGAAAACAGGGGCTAGGCTACAGGCACAAAAAGACAGACCTATTCAGTTTGAACAGTGGTAGACCATAGCGCCACTCGAGCACATTCCAACATTGTTTCCATATACTTTGCTGATATACCCTTCAAATCTAATAAAAATCCATCAATCTCAAGCTTAAAACTGATTTGCAAAAAACAATTTCAATCCTCTACAAGCTCTCGTGTCTAAAATCTCTGGCTGTAGCTTTTAGACTATACCTCCCCAACCAGCACAGAAATGGTGAACAGAACTCTTTGCTCCCCTTAATATCTTGAAAACTCTCATCACATTACTACTTAACCTTCTACCTTGTAAGGAATATAGGATTCATTTGTGGAATCTCGCCTTACCTTGGAATGCAGGTTTCAATGCTAAATAAGCGAAGGAATCGAATTTTATGGGGAAAAGACATAAAATGGAGTTGAGGATGATCAGATTAGCCACGATATTATTGCTGTAGCAGACTTGATGGGCTGAATGGCCTATGTCTGCTCCTACATCTATGACCTTTCTTTTGGTAATTCTATATTCCATTCTCTCCATTGTGATGATCTAACCAGCGCCGTGCCAAACTGAAGCACAGCCTTCTAACCTGTTGTATTCTAGTCCTCGAGATTTCAAGGCTAGCATTCCCCTTGGGGAATTTTTGTACTTGTTGACAACATTTTAATGATTTATGCATCCTGATCCTCTTGAAGCTCCTCATTTAGAAAGTACCCTGCCTTCCAGTTCACAGACAATGATCACACATTTTCCAATATTTAAACTCATTTGTTACAACCTTGCTAATCTTTTAATATCTTTCTGTAATATTATGCTTCCATCTAAATTGCTCACAATACTATCTCTATCTTTGTGTCATTTGGTTATTTGCCTCTGTTTATTAGTAACTGAGCTGATAGGAAACAAAGTGGGGTAATTAAGGTTCTAACATTAACACTATTGTTGTGATTCAGAGCACCCACATGATCCCTACTTTCTGTCTCCCGCCATTCAGAAATTTCCCAAATGGAATCGATAAATTGCCCTCATTCCCATGGGCTTGAGCTTTAGCTACTGGTTGCTTATGAGGAACTTTATCAAATGCATTTTGGGAGTCGACATCAACAAGCATTTCCCTGTTTTAACACATCTACATTGGCTCTTACTGATCTGTTGAAAGCCCTATCCTTAATTCTAAACACCAAGCTCAATTCCACATCAGAGGCTTGTTGGCCACAGAAGATGCATTTGTAACACAGCCAATGGCTGAAAATGCCTCTGATAGGCAGAAAGAGTGGGCCAGTCTCCTGGGCAGCCATATTTGACACAGAGTGGCACGCCTCACAAAGTTATGTCCTCTGTTGACAGGTTAGCAACTGTTTCCAGGAAGAAGTCCCACGATGGATGCGGTCCTAAGCAGGGGCTTTGTCTCCCTTGCATACACCCAGGAGTGTGAACAAATAGGACTTTCCTCACAGTAGTGGGCTATAAAAACAGCAGAGGAACACACATCAATTTCCAACGTAAGGAATGTTTCCAGAATCGGGTGAAAGTAGCCTGGGCACCTACATTTGTTCTCACCTGTATCGTTTATCCCTCAAAACCCCTGAGATGGAGAATGTCTGGTTCGGAGGATTTCTCACTCATTACTTTCCACCTTACTGTGACTGTGTGATAATCTGAGAGAGCTCCAGATGCAATAATTCAACAGTTTTGGAAGAAAGAATCAAAACTAACTAACAAGTCCCACAGAGACAGGGGGAAATAGAGTGGGGTTATTTAAAAGCCTGCATCTCAACTTTCCTGCGATGTATATCGCTCTGGATTAATTAGATTGTAATTACCAGGTCAGCATAACTCCAGACAGGAAGGCTGAAACATAATGATGCATTACCCACCAGCCTTTAATCCTGCAGAAACAAAAAAAAGAAATCATCCATCAAAACATGACAATTGCAATCGTTAGCAGATCGAGAAATCGTCTCACGCAATACTAAAGAGTTATTCTGAACTCATTTCTAATTTATTGCTGGACTTTTATTTTTGTAATTTTTTCCCCTATGAATTGGTTCTTAAGATTCTGTATCTAAATACCTAAGATGGCACTGTAAGTGGTGACTTGTAAACTTTTCACTGTACTCCTGAGTATATGTGACAGTAAAGCTCATTCTAAACAGGGCAGAATCATGGGTTGCAGATTTTAATTCACAACCATGCTGCCTCCATCAGGATGACAGAAGACATGGGACACTTGGGGTTCAAACGTCAGTCTTGTGACAGGCTGTGAGGGAAGAGGAAACAGTGGAGATGACTAAAACATATCAGGATTGTCGATGGCTCTCTATTGGGTTTGGAGTGCTATAGGTGCCCATTGGACTCCAGAAAGGCTAACTAGCGACCTCTGCTGGGATGTGTGTGTGTTTGCAGGTCAGCCAAAGATTGCAGATTGAAGATTACAGTTCCGAGGAAGGGTCACCGGACCTGAAGCGTTAACTGATTTTTTTCTTCGCAGATGCTGCCAGACCTTTTCCAGCAACTTTGTTTTCGTTGTTGCAGATGTTCCTGAGATTTTCCAGCAATTTGTGTGTTGGTTTTTGTTTCTGGTGTCCAGCATCCGGATGCTTTTTTCATTTTCTTTTTTTTCGTGTGTTGAAGATTGCAGACCGCTAGCCAGTGATGTCTCCACAGTCAATTAGATACTCCTGTTTCACGAGTAAAGTAAGGGACGGTCTCCTAGCACTAAAACCAAAGTAATAGATTCAGAGAAACTGCAGGAGGCCTGTACAATACAAAACGTCGTCCTCCTTTTCACTTCTGGTTTTTACACGAGGGAAATCAGGAGCAGATAAAGCTGCTGCTAGCTTTGCACGTGTGGGTAGTTCAAGAGACTGTAACAAACAGGATTGATGCAGCTCAATGACCTGTAGCATCCGTTTTTCACTTCTGCCTCATTTCAAAAACCAAGAATGCAACGAAAAGGTTCATAGTACGAGAGATGGTTTAAAGTTGATTACCAGGATATTGCCAGGAATGGAGGGTTTGAGTTATAAGGAGAAAGTTGCATAGGCTGGGAGGCTTTTTTCTCCACTGGAGTATAAGGAGGTTGAGGGGCGACCGACAGAGGTCGAAAAACCATGAGAGAAACAGATAAGATGAATGGCAGATGTCTTTTCCCCAGCGTGGGAGATTTCAAGACTAGGGAGAGGAGAAAGATTTAAAAGAGGACGAGGTAATTTTTTTTTAATACAGATGGTGATCCATGTGTGGAATGAACCAGAGGAAGTGGTGGATGCAGGTACACTTACAGCGTTTAAAAGACATTTAGAAAATAACAAGAAGAAGAAATGTTTGGAGGGATATGGGCCAAGTGCAGGCAAATGGGACTAGTTTAACAAGGTGTGGAGCTGGATGAACACAGCCGGCCAAGCAGCATCAGAGGAGCAGGAAAGCTGACGTTTCGGGCCTAGACCCTTCTTCAGAAAATCTTCTGTTCATCCAGCTCCACACCTTGTTATCTCAGATTCTCCAGCATATGCAGTTCCTACCATCTCTAGGACTAGTTTAGATTGAGATTATGTTCGGCATGGACTGGTTGGGCCAAAGGGTCTGTCTCCATGCTGTATAACTATGACTGTACAAATCAGGCAGTAACAAGAGTGCTTTTCAAATGGTAGAGTATTCTAAAATGCAAGGAAAGAGTAAGTAAGGGAAGAGACACTGCAATAGGTCTTGATTTCATCAGTTATAAGGATTACACATTATGAAGGAGTTAAAGAAAGCTAATGCGCTTAGGAAAAAAAGCCAGCGGGATAACTCAGAGGTACTCAGCAACATTGATAAGCTAGTGGTAAGCCATGTTGAAATGAAGGCATTAGTATCTAAAAGTTAGAAAGAGATTTTTTAAAGAGCAAATATTTTCTTTGGTGCTTTTATTTAAAGTCCACGGGGTGTCGCACGCGTCGACAGAACTAGTCACATAACCTGAAATGTCCTTTGAGAGCAGTTAATAGTTGACCACATTGCAGTGGGTCTGGAGATGTATGTAGACCATAATGGATAAGGACAGCAGATTTCCTTCCCTAAAGGACATTAGAAAATCAAACGACGTTTTACTACAGTGATAGTCACCCTGACAAAGACTAGCTTTCAATTCCATTGATTAATGGATTTAAATTCTGTTGCTGTTGTGTGATTTAAACTAATATCTACTGAGCATTTAGCCTGGGTCTCTGGATTGCTAGTCCAGTGATAATGACCACTACATCATGGTCACCCAAGGAGTGAGATAACTTTGCTGGGTTTTCCAGAGACCCACGTCTTACCTGGATCCATTGTTGATGAGGATGCTCTCTCGAATTGTAAGTGTACAGTAGTACCACACCAAAAGGAAGTTGAATACAGAATCCACCACCCTGCACAAGAACAAACACAGGCAAAAGAT
The DNA here is from genome assembly GCF_030684315.1 of Stegostoma tigrinum. NCBI lineage: Eukaryota > Metazoa > Chordata > Chondrichthyes > Orectolobiformes > Stegostomatidae > Stegostoma > Stegostoma tigrinum. The sequence goes on from NC_081380.1 coordinate 8,440,897, forward strand.
GTTTCACAACCTACTCAAAACATTGGAATTACCAACAAATTCAGTGATAAACACGCTTATTCTAACTGAAAGGTTAACAGGTACTCACAGTGCGAATCATACGGACTTCCTCTCTCTCCTGCTGCCTTCCTGCCGTATTTTCTGATTTTGTCAGATTTCTGGCATCGACAGCTCTTTGTTCTATTGTACTGCTGTACTGCATATCAGAATATAATCTAAACTTGTACTAAACCCCTGGTAGACAAAATTGTGCGCAAGTACTTTGTACAGTAGATAACAGACCTATTTCAATAGCCCTGCAGGTTTACTGACAGAGTAGTTCTGCCAGGAAGATAGTAGTTTTGATCCCTGGTCTATAAATTAGCAAAGTTCACTTTTAGCAATAGAACTAGTGCTGTAATTGGTCTCTATCAATGAAATGGGAAGACAAAGTAAAAAAAAAATTCCTGAAGTTTCAATTCTTAGATACCTTTCGAATAACACGTGTCATAGTGAGAGAGGCGGCCTTTCAGCACATTGACTTTCTCCAGAGTAATCCAGTCAGTCCCATTCCCCTCACTCCATCCCTGGAGATGCTGCATGTTTTATTCCTCTAGGGTCCAGCCATTTTCCTTCTGAAACCAGTGATCGTTTTCACCTGCACCTCCCCCTCAAAGGCATCCCAATCCCAACTGTTACAACATGCTGCAGGGCAAGGTTCCTCTTTTAAAATCACATCCCCGCCCCACAAAACATGAATTAGTTCAAAGATGTGCAGGCTAGGTGGGTTAGCCATGAGGAATGCAGGGTTACAGGGATACATAGGGGGATAGGTCTGGGAGGGATGTTCTTCAGAGGGTTGGTAGAAACCTAGAGGCCAAACAGCCTCTATCTACAGTGTAGGCATGCTATGATTAATTCTGTGTTACCTGAACTCTGTAGCATTAAATTCTTTTACTGATCTAGACTTTCTGAACTTGTTATGGACCTTGTATACCTCTGAGAGAGAACCCCTCATTCTTTTTTGTTCCGAGGTGAACATTTCCAATTTCTCAAACTTAACTTTGCGGTTAAATTCCTTTAACCCTGGGATTGGGCAGGTAAATCTCCCCTATAACCCCTCGAGCAGCCTCACACACCCTCCCCACAGTGCGGTGTCCAGAGCTAGACTCAACGCTCTAACTGTGGCCCAGCACTGCTTTAGAAAGGCTCAGCACAACATGTTTGCTGTTGGTCTCAATCCCTATAGGGAGCCCAAAACTCCACTGCCCTTTTCTCACTGCACTCTCAATAATGTCCTCCCACTCTCAGAAGGTCAACTTACATCAACCCCCAGACCCTGCTATCTCTGTACACGATTTCAAACTCTGCCACTGAGTCTGCACTGGCTCAGTCTATTCCTTCTACCAAAATCACCTTGTACCTTTCTGTACTAAAGTCCATTAGCTGCTTGTCTGTCCAACTACTAGCCCATTCACATCCCACTGTAACCAACTGGTATCATCTTTACTGTCTGACACACCTCTTTATTTGGTATCATTGGAGATTTGACTTTGTATTGCAATATCCAAATCACTTGTATAGATCGTAGTGGTCCTAGCACTGACCCTTGAGGAACACCAGTGTCTACCATCCTCCTGTCTACATACTGACCCATTTGTTTTCTTTCAACAAAGTTTAAACCAGCTGTCATGGGTCCCCTTGTCAGTTTTATCACCAGCCTTTGTCTAAATGTTTTCTTAAAATCAATTCAGACAATATCCATTGCATTCTCTTCATCAACTTTTGCTGTTATTTCAGCAAAAACAGTAGATTAACCAAAGACTAACTTGCACTAGCTTTCCTTAAGTAACTCACTTCTCCAGATGCTTGATACTTTTATCTGATTATTGCTTCCGAACCTCAGTCCAACATTGATGTTAATATGACTGGGTTTGTAGTAGTTAGCAATGTTGTGATGCTCTTTCTTGAGGATCTGTCATTATCCAATCCTCTGGCCCATCTCCTGTAGTATCAGGGAAGACTGCAAGTCCTACCCCACGTTCTCAGAAAACGGAGATACAAGCCATCTTGACCAGGTGATTTACCAGTATGTCCTGCCTGTCAATTTTCTACCCATCATTACCATCTCCACTTCTACCCATATTTTGTCAAGATCATCCTCCTCAGTAATACACTGATACAACGTAGTCAAAATATTCTAACGCTACCCTATGCCTCAAAACGTGTATAACCCTTTTTTGTCCACTTTTACGATTACAATATTTAAAAGGCGTCTGGATGGGTATATTAACAGGAATTGTTAAGAAGGATATGCGTCAAAGGGTGTATTTCCTTACTGTATACCCTTATGACTCTATGACCCCCATTCAGCTTCTGGTCAATGGTCAATAGCCATCTCAGCTGCAGGAGATCTCTGCTGGAGTCTCTCAGGGTAGTGTCCTAGGCCCAACCATCTTCAGCTGCTTCATCAATGACCTTCCCTCCATCAGAAGGTCAGAAGTGGGTTGTTTGCTGATGATTACATGATGTTCAGCACCATTTGTGACTCCTCAGATACTGAAGCAGTCCGTGTTCAAATGCAACAAGATCTGGACAATATCCAGGCCTGGGCTGGTCAACCCCCAAGGTGTTGATAGCAGGGGATTCAGTGATGGTAACACCATTGAATGTTAAGGGGTGGTGGTTAGATTGTCTGTAATTGGTGATGGCCTGGCATTTCTGTGGCACAAATGTCACTCACCACTTGTGAGCCCAGGCCTGGATATTGTCCAGATCTTGTTGCATTTGAACACGGACTGCTTCAGTATCTGAGGAGTCACAAATGGTGCTGAACATCATGTAATCATCAGCAAACAACCCACTTCTGACCTTCTGATGGAGGGAAGGTCATTGATGAAGCAGCTGAAGATGGTTGGGCCTAGGACACTACCCTGAGAGACTCCAGCAGAGATCTCCTGCAGCTGAGATGGCTGACCTCCAATAACCACAACCATCAAGTTATGTGCCAGGCATGACTTCTGGTTTGCTCCAAATACCTACTGATTCCAGTTTTGCTCGAGCTCGTCGATACCTCATTCGGTCAAATGCAGCTTTAATGTTAAGGGCTGTCACTCTCACCTCACCTCTGGGATTCAGCTCTTTTGTCCATGTTTGAACCAAGTCTGTGATGAGGTCAGGAGCTGAGTGGCCCTGGCGGAACCCAAACTGGGCGTCACTGAGCTGGTGCTGCTTGTTGATGACACCTTCCCTCACTTTACTGGTGATTGAGAGCAAACTGATGGGGCAGTAATTGGCCGGGTTGGATTTGTCCTGCTTTTTCTGTAAAGGACATATTTGGGCAATTTTCCACATTGTCGGGTAGATACCAGTGTTGTAACTGTACTGGAACAACTTGGCGAAGGGAGCAGCAAGTTCTGGAGCACACGTCTTCGGTACTATTGCTGGAATGTTGTCAGGGTATGTAGCCTTTGCAGTATCCAATGTCTCCGACTGTTTCTTGATGTCACTTGGAGAGAGTCTAATGGCTGAAGAGTGGTATCTGTAATGCTGGGGGCAACTGGAGGAAGTCACGGTGGATCGTCCACTCGGCATTTCTGGCTGAAGATTGCTGTGAATGCTTCAGCCTTATCTTTTACACTGATGTGCTGGGCTCTTCCATCATTGAGGATCTGAATATTTGTGGAGCCTACTCCTCCAGAGAGTTGTTTAATTGTCCACCACCATTCACAAGTGGATGTGGCAGGACTGCAGTGCTCAGATATGGTTTGTAAATTGTAGGATTGCTTAGCCCTGTCTATCACTTGTTGCTTTCACTGTACAGCATGCAAACAGTCCTGTTTGGTGGCTTCACCAGGTTAACACCTCATCTTCAGGTATACCTGAGATGGATCATCCATTTGGCACTTCTAGCTCTAGCAGACAAACTCAAACCGATTCCAGCCCATAAATAATTTCCAATCATCAATTATAATCTCAGCAACCGGTAAACCCCCATTCAGAAAGAAACCGCATTTCTGCCATATTTGTCGCAACCTGAAGACATCATAACACATACTTAAGAGACAATTAATATACTGGATAACAAAGGAAATGCAACAACCAATTTGCGGACAGCCAGTACCCACACACAGCAATGTGAGAATAACCAGCAATGTTGGTTCAGAGACAAAAATGAAAGAAAAATATCTGGAGACTGGGTGAAATTCTTCTTCAAAGTAGTGCTGTGGGACTTTTAATGTCTACCTGAAGGACTCGGTTTAATGCTTCATCCAAAAGGCATTGCTTCCAACAGCGCAGCGCTCCCTCAGTGCTGTGCTGGAGTGGTGAACTTAGCTTATATGCCTTAGGTTGTTGTAGTAGGATTTGAACCTCTGATCCTCAGTTAGCACCTATGGGATTTGTACACCACCCAAAGCTTCTGTCAACTGAAAGTGTATGCAAGTGCTCCAGTATGGTAGAAACATGAAAAATTTCTTAGTGCTTCTTGTCAGGAGCTAGTTGTCAAAAGTCTTTTGTTTTAAATTCAATCATGTGTTGTGGGCATCACTAACTAGCCCATACGACAGTTAACTGTCAACCACATCGCTGTGGGCCTGAGTCAAATACAAGCTAAACCAGGCAAGGATGGCAGATTTCCTTCCCTGAAAGGCACGAGTGAACCACGTGGTCTTTTTTTCTCCAACAACCGACAATGGTTTCATGGTCATCATTAAACTCAACTCCAGATTCTTTAACGAATCTAAATTCCATCATCTGCCGCAGCGGGATTCGAACCTGGGTCTCCAGAATGTTAGCTGAGTTTCTGGGTCAAAAGTCTATCAATAATACCCCTAGGCCATTGCCTCCCCATGGTCTGGTCAAAACGTCAAATATCAGTGAGCATGCAAAGGTATCTAGAAAATCAGATACACTCCTGACCTCTCCAATGGCACTGTCCTCAGATAAGGTATCCTGTTGGGGCTATCGGCCTCTGTGCCGAATGGAGCATATCTGTTACCTGCCCAGGGGCTAGGGAGGAAGGGTATTGAGAAGGGGCCACTCTCCCAGTCGTATTGTCACTGCATTTACCAACTAACCTCTCACCTGGAGTTTAACAAGAATCTGCAGCTGAAGGAGATGACGAGGAGGATGATTGTAAGACATAGCTTGAATTTCTCATATTCATCCTTGTAGGCAAACCTGCAGTGGAGAGAAAATGGACAAGGTCACATGGAAGACTTAAGGAGAACTTTACTCATCTGATTCCAGAAGGGGGGCCTAGTCGATACTTACTTGGCCTGTTTGCTGAGCAGGGTCACATTGACATTTCCCAGAACCAGACTCAAGTACAGCCTGTAACAGAAGAAGGAGAATCATTGTCGTTCCCGAGGTTAGATCATAAATCAAGGCCTGTTTAAGGACGACAACACTCCTGGTATTCAGGTTCAATTGTGTCAGCTTTCAAACCAATGTATGAGTAAAATGCTTGCAAGATGCACACCAATAAATGGAGGTGCTCGAGCAGCTGAGTAGACAACACTCAACCCAACTGGCCATGTGGTAGGTTTACCGCATTTGTCCCTGGAAGGTCCTGTGGTGAGAGTAAATTGGACCAATATTCTCTGGAGTTGGGAGGAATGAGACGTGATCTCACTGAAAGATTCTGAAAGGGCTCAATGGGGTTAGACACTGGGGCGGTTTGAGGCGGCGGGGGGGGGGCGGGGGTGTCAGCGGGAAGACAGACAGTCCGACAATGTGGGGTCAACCTTTCGGACAGACGGGAGGAGGAATGGCCTCATTCAGAGGATTGTGAATGTGTGGAAGTCTCTAATCCAGATGACTGTGGATGCCCCAGTGAATGTACTTAAGGCTGGAACAGATACATTGTCAGTCTCGAGGAATCAGAGGACACAAGGAGGGCAGTAGGGTTTGGACACGTTCTGTTCCTAGGTCTTGAGCCGGACAATCTTTTGCACTGACAAAATATCGAGCCTTCAAGCATTAAATGTAGGAATAACTAAAACTCCACTAGGAAATTGCCTAAGAAAAATGACCCAAGGGTCTGTTCCCGTGCTATATGACTTTCTAAATAATACACGTGGAAGAACTACATAGTAATGTCCATTGATGAACGACACTGGCGACAAGTTAGAATTTGCTTTAAAGAAGAGATTCCCAATCTATCAAAAACCTAGTATTTGAACACACGCATGAATAGGCATAGCCAAGTCAATCTTTTACAAACAAAGCTGCTTTAGCACTCAAAGGATTTAAAGTAGAAAGGGTCACTCGAAGCACTTACCCATTTTTTTTTGGGAGGAAAGCTTCCATTTCAAAGAAAATGTTTTGTCTTTCCTTCATCAGTCCCTGGATGAAACCAATGTCTCTCCACTGCTCTTCATTGCCTGGCAACTGACATCTAGGAGGGGAGAAACCAGATCAAGTTGTAACATCACCAAACTGTAGGAGCAAACAAACTTCACTCAGCTAGCTCCCTCTCACTGCTTAGTCAACACAGATTCGAGACCACATTCCAGGCCTGAACAAACGGTCAATACCAACATTTCACCTCTCAATTGCAGGGCCCTGGGGAGTGTTGCCGAACAAAGGGACCTAGGGATGCAGCTTCATAGTTCCTTGAAAGTGGAGTCACAGCTAGACAGGGTAATGAAGGCGGCATCTGGCATGCCTTTATTGGTCAATCTATTGAGTATAGGAGTTGGGATGTCATGTTGCAGCTGTATGGGACATTGGTTAGGCCACTTTTGGAATACCGCATTCAGCTCTGGTCTCCCTGCTATAGCAAAGATGTTGTTAAACTTCGACGGGTGCAGAAAATATATACAAGGACATTGCTGAGCCTGGAGGGTTTGAGCTACAGGGAGAGACTGAATAGACTGGGGGATTTTTCCTCTTGGAACGTTGAAGGCTGAGGGATAACCTTATAGGTGTTTATAAAATCATGAGGGGCATGGATAAGGTGAATAAACAGGGTATTTTTCCTCGCGTGAGGCAGTCCAAAATGAGAGGGCATAGGTTTACAGTGAGAGGGGAAAGATTTAAAATGGGCCTGAGGGGTAACCTTTTCACACAGGGGGTGCCAGAGGAAGAGGCTGGTACAATGACAACATTTAAAAGGCACCTGGATGGGTAAATGAATAGGAAGGCTTTCGAGGGATATGGGCCAAATGCTGACAAATGGGACTAAGTCAGATTGGGATGTCTGATCGGCATGGACAAGTTGGATTATTTCTGTGCTGCTTAGCTCTAGGACTCTATAACTCGACTTGTCCATCTACATCCTGGGAGCTGCCATTGACCACAAACTGAACTGGACCAGTTAATACAGCAATTCTAACAGCAGGTCAGATGCAGAATTGCTAGCAATGAGTAACTCACCTCCAAACTTCCCAAAATCTGCCTACAAATTAACAAGACACAAGTCAGGCATGTGATGGAATATTCCCCACTTGCCTGATGGATGCAGCTCCAACAAACTCAAGAAGCTCACCACCATCCAGGACAAAGCAGCCCATTTGATCAGCACCCCACCCATCACTTTAAACATTCAATCCTGTGGGATCATGTTCAATAATGACTGAGATGGGCAAGTGGCGAGAAAAGCCTCTTTATTGAGCATCCAGAGTGGCACAGTTCGAGGTGGTAATGAAATCCAAAGTACAGGTTTACAGTAATCTATTTATACACATTTTTCACATACATTGAAACGTGAGCGCTATGGTGTCATGTAGTTGTATCTATTGTACACAGGTTTGTGTGACATCTGTTCTGGGGAAGGAGTGTGTTTAGGCACTTGCTAAATGCTGGGTGTTCCTCCTGATGGGATTAGACGGTCTGTTTGGTCTGAACTTGCATAAGTAACAGGTGTTAGTCCTTTTGTCTTTAAAGTTAGGAACGTTAGTAAAAATACTAGACCTACATGATCTAAATATGTGAAAATCTAAATGTGTACTCAATAAAAGTATAGAGATATTAAACTAATCTCCTGCAACTGGGTTGAGAGATTTTAACTTACAATTGTCGGTTTTGGTAGTCCATACACATCCATTCATGCAGTTTCATGGAAGCGCTGTTTTTGTAGTAAGTTTCTTTAAAGGGGTAGTAGCCCTATTTAATATGTGTTTAACAACTACATACTCATGGAGGAAACTGTCAGATGTTCTGCAATCTATTTAGGTCCAGAGAGGCAGTTGTTAAGGGCTAATTAATATTATAATCTTTCCATAGTTTTAAGTGAGTTATAGAGAAATGATGATGGGGATCGCATTGTTTTGAATAGGTTACTCGGGGTAGCCTTCGAAAAAGAAACAGGTATAAATGTTGCTTGCAGTATGGAGTCGATAAGAATTAAAAGGTGCAAACAGCAGTAATGGATTGGAAGGAATATTAATTTTGTTTAATGCAATTTTATGAATGAGTGAATGGAAACGTGGTATAGTAAACATAATGGGCTTGTGAGTGATTTGGCAAAGAGAATCATAACACAATATCTGACAATCCCATCACGACTAATATGTTGGCAGCAGTGTGTACCACCGACAAAATGCAATGCAGCAATTCTCAAGCCTCCTGCAGCAGATATATGACAATACCACCATCAAGTCACACACCATGCTAACGTAGAAATCTATCACCATTGCTTCACCATCGCTGGGTAAAAATCCTAGAATCCAGCAGTGTGGGTGATGTCCCTACATCCAATGATTGCAGTAATTCGAGAGAACTGCTAAGTACAACCTCAATAGGGCTGTTAGAGAGGGACAACAAATGCTGGCCAGCCAGTGTCACTCACATCCCAGGGATGATTTAAAAAGTAATTCCAAAAGGCCTTGCACTAGCCTGACCATGGGTTATTCCTCAAACAACGATGGAGCAGCCTGCTCTGATTTCCTACATCAGAACAAATGATTCCAAACTACAAAATGTGAAAGACACTACTTTAACTGCAAGTTCTTTCTGCTGGTTCCCTCTTCTGCAGGTTTTGGTCTTACATTCAGACATCAGTCTATTCTGCCATTCACACCATCTCGCGCCACACCTTTTCTTTCTTTCCTTGCCCTGTGATTACTCCCCCTCAATCTTGCCCCAGATATCCTGCCATCATTTAACCTCTCTGTGTTAGACATACTTTCCCTTCTGTTACTCCCCCTGGCCAACCATTTCACTTGCTTTAAACTTGTTTCTAACTTTTCCCAATCCCAATGAACTGTCATCAACCTGAAACATTAAATTTCTGTCTCCACGGTAACTTCCCATTCTGTTGCGTATTCTCAGCACTTTTTGTGTTTATTCATTTTTGCTTTTATTTTTCCTTCTCATCCTTTTGCCCCATCGGATAACAAATTCAACGTTACAGTTTGAATACATTGACAGAGTGCGAACACTTCAAAACCAAATTCAACAGCCTGGTCTATAGAAAGTAATATCTACTGTTCAAGACTTTTGGAGAGTTCCTTGTATTTCTTCTTCTGTCGTTCGATGGAACTGAGGCAGGCATTCTGAAGTTTGATCACCTCTTCCAACTGCTGCTTGTAGTGTTTGTGTGTTTCCTGGAGAAGAGACCAGAGAAAGTTAAATACTACGTGAAATCAAATGTAGAAGCTTCAGGATGCACTCAACTTCACTTTGACCTGGAGATCATTACAGAGGCTGATTGTGCTTACAAGCCTTCATGTTTTCTATGCTCCTCCAATTCCTAATGGATTCCTGGCGTGGTATGACTGATGTATGAGGCGAGACTGGATCGGTTAGGAGTACATTCACTCTCACAGTGTGCCCTGAGGATGAAAATTCAGCCCAATGGGGATGGCACGGTGGCTCAGTGTTTAGAACTGCTGTCTCACAAAACCAGAGATACAGGTTTGATTCCACCCTCGGGCAACCGTCTACGTGGCGTTAACACGTTCTCTGTGTGGGTTTCCTCCCACAGTCCAAAGATGCGCAGGTTAGGTGAACTGGTTACGCTAAATTGCCCATAGTGTCAAGAGATGTGCAGATTAGATGGGTTAGTCATGGGAAATGCAAGGATACAGGGATAGGCTAGAGGAGTAGGTACGGGTGGGATGCTCTTTGGACTGTGTGGGCTGGAGAGGCTGAATGGCCTGCTTCCAAACTGCAGGGATTCCATTCTGTTCTTTGATTCATCTAATCAGTGGAAATCATCAAATGGCCAGGTCCCGAACTCTGGAAGTACCTCCTTAAACATATCCACCTCATTCTCCTCCCTTTGAGATTCCTTAAAAGCTATGTTGTTGGCTAACATCATGGTCACTGATCCTAATATTTCTTTATGCCACTTTGTGTTTGAAAATGCTTCACTTGGGATGTTTCAGCATATTGCAAGTGCTATATAAATGTACACTGTTGTTGGATTTTGTTCAAATGCACAAGATCTGCAAACTCTCAGCTTTTTTGGTCCCCGCAGTGACACATCCAGACCAGACAGCAACTAAATCCACAGCTCAGTCTAATACCAACCATAAAACTAGGTCTTTCAGCAGGGGAGAGAACAAGATGAAGCCACGTTGAATTTTCTTTCCCAGTTCAGGGAAAGAGAAATGGTGCGAGAGAATTATAGAAAGAAAAAAATGGAATCCAAAAGAAACTTGCATTTGGATAGTGTCTTTTAAATCCTTACGACATCCCAAAGCACTTCAAAAGTCAATGAAATAAAGCCAATAGGCTTAATATCAGAGGGGAACAGTGCAGATAATGTTTGAGTGGGTTCAGGGATACAGACAGGTCAAATGACTTATCTTATTTTATATTCATTTCTTTTGGTTAATAAGCTTTGTTTTTTTGTTGAAAGCATGATATCCTGCAGATTACGTTTCAGCAAGAGATCTCATTAAAATCTAACAAACAAGTTCTGGACTTTGCCTTGTTCAGTAATAACATCGGCTGGGGCTCAGAGCATTTGAATACGGTGGTAGGCAACACCAAAGTCACAGTTCACTAGGGCACCAAAACCCTTGAGCTGGACCCGTCCATTCAACAATGGCCACCAAATCATAATCTTGATCATTGTTTTCTTTAAGATGTCTACTCAGTCCTATGTTGAACAGTTTCATGTGTTTGGAAAACAAATTCTATTGCTATTCTAACTCTAAGGAGAGTAACCTAATGGGTATTTACATATTTGATACCTGTACCACCTGCACACCACTGCCATCTCAATTCAAGGCTGGATGTCTACTCGGGGTTGTGAATTTGGACCATAGTTTGTTGCACTCAGAGTAACAGTTTGGTAGCCTTTCCCACACTCTTTTTGCAACAAATACCAAAGAACACATTCAGTGTTAATGTTGCTGATAGATATTTGAAGGGTCGAATGTTGAACTCTAAATGTTTGCCAGATTTGCACAAGTAACAACTGTATTTCACCTGAACGCCTGATGTGTTTAAGAAAAAAAGCAGACGGATTGTCATTACTTTCAGATCTGCGTCTAAATGACTTTCACCCTGCCACAGCAATCATTAGAATCCTTCTTGTTTCTTTACATCTGTTGATTGTCCCCATATATAGGGAGATATTTTATCTGACACTTGGAATATCGCTTACATTATGGTCACTCACTCCAAGCCATCCACTCCCAACCAATCTTCTAGTCAACACCATAGAAATACACCAGCAATCAAACATAAGAAGTATGAAGATTTAAACCAGTTCTGCAACGACACAACAGCTTTCATGTTATTAAGCACAGTGGAAGTCGAGATCCCGGTGACAGTGTAATTTTGCATCCTGGGGAGGGGAGGGATTAGACCTGAAATGTGCAGATGGGGTGAAACAACAAACACATTGAGAACAGGAAGTGGTGATTAATCAGAGGACTCCTCTCTCCCCAAAGGAGAGGGACACGTTGCATTTGCACACGGGATAACTCTCTTTCGCTCGCTGTCCGGACAGCGTGCAATCTGTGGCAAATCGGCAGGATCGCTGACTGACAGCCGGGCCGGGCAATCAGGAAGGAGTTGGTGGCTCCTGGGCCCAGAGATACACCAATGGTGGACAGGGAGGGTTGGGACTTGGGGATGGAGGTAGGGACAGGGACAGCAGCGGCGGAATGGTAAGGGAAAACTGCTGAGGCCGGCCGCACGATCACCACTACCTGTAAAAGCTGATAGTCTTTGTCCAGGGCCTCCCATTCCTCCCAGCACTCCTGGAAAGACATGCTGCTCTCCTGTCTGCCTTTCCCCCGAGCCGGGCTGCAGCTGCCAGCTCCCCCCACCCCACCTCCAGGCTCCGGTTACACCACCTCCTGTTCTCTTTTACCGGAGCGCACCCTCAAACCAGCAGCGCGCTTCCGGGTGAGGCCGGGCCCGACCAAACAGTGCCGTGGGGGCCGGATCAGACCCCGCCTTCTTTGTGTTCCACCCAATGGCCCGGCGAAGAGGACAATGGCTCTGGCCCCGCCCCACTGCCCGTCCAGCCAATCGGCGGCGGGCACTGACTGTAGCCATTTTTAAGGCCGGGCTTCGCTGGACTGGGAGACGATAGCATGGACTTCCCCCGTAGAGGTTGTTGCTCTCCGGGCTATCCCACCTCGGCCAGTATTGGAGGTCCCTCTGGCAAGGGAAAACAAAGAAGCCCTTACATTTTTATAGCTACTGGACGACCTCAGTGCATCCCAAAGCTCTTCAAAAGGCGGGCTTTAAGGCATGGATGCTAAATCCGCGTAAGAGTTTGCAAAATAGAATTAGAATTAGATTTCATTGTCATGTGTACTTCAAGCATAGGGCTATAGACAAACAACCTAAGATCCTTCTGATCTAATTACACCCCTGTGTGACAGTACAAACGTAACACTGTGGACCCTCATACTCCATTTGCCAGAACGTTGGCCACACATTCAGTCTCTATCCAAGACAATAAAATGTGAGGCTGGATGAACACAGCAGGCCAAGCAGCATCTCAGGAGCACAAAAGCTGACGTTTCGGGCCTAGACCCTTCATCAGAGAGGGGGATGGGGAGAGGGAACTGGAATAAATAGGGAGAGAGGGGGAGGCGGACCGAAGATGGAGAGTAAAGAAGATAGGTGGAGAGAGTGTAGGTGGGGAGGTAGGGAGGGGATAGGTTGGTCCAGGGAAGACGGACAGGTCAAGGAGGTGGGATGAGGTTCGTAGGTAGCTGGGGGTGCGGCTTGGGGTGGGAGGATCCCCCTCGTTCTCACACACCACCCTACCAACCTCCGGATACAACGCATTATCCTCCGACACTTCCGCCATTTACAATCCGACCCCACCACCCAAGACATTTTTCCATCCCCTCCCCTGTCAACTTTCCGGAGAGACCACTCTCTCCGTGACTCCCTTGTTCGCTCCACACTGCCCTCCAACCCCACCACACCCGGCACCTTCCCCTGCAACCGCAGGAAATGCTACACCTGTCCCCACACCTCCTCCCTCACCCCCATCCCAGGCCCCAAGATGACATTCCACATTAAGCAGAGGTTCACCTGCACATCTGCCAATGTGGTATACTGCATCCACTGTACCCGGTGCGGCTTCCTCTACATTGGGGAAACCAAGCGGAGGCTTGGGGACCGCTTTGCAGAACACCTCCGCTCAGTTCGCAACAAACAACTGCACCTCCCAGTCGCAAACCATTTCCACTCCCCCTCCCATTCTCTAGATGACATGTCCATCATGGGCCTCCTGCAGTGCCACAATGATGCCACCCGAAGGTTGCAGGAACAGCAACTCATATTCCGCCTGGGAACCCTGCAGCCATATGGTATCAATGTGGACTTCACCAGTTTCAAAATCTCCCCTTCCCCTACTGCATCCCTAAACCAGCCCAATTCGTCCCCTGCCCCCACTGCACCACACAACCAGCCCAGCTCTTCCCCCCCCCACCCACTGCATCCCAAAACCAGTCCAACCTGTCTCTGCCTCCCTAACCGGTTCTTCCTCTCACCCATCCCTTCCTCCCACCCCAAGCCGCACCCCCAGCTACCTACTAACCTCATCCCACCTCCTTGACCTGTCCGTCTTCCCTGGACCGACCTATCCCCTCCCTACCTCCCCACCTACACTCTCTCCACCTATCTTCTTTACTCTCCATCTTCGGTCCGCCTCCCCCTCTCTCCCTATTTATTCCAGTTCCCTCTCCCCATCCCCCTCTCTGATGAAGGGTCTAGGCCCGAAACGTCAGCTTTTGTGCTCCTGAGATGCTGCTTGGCCTGCTGTGTTCATCCAGCCTCACATTTTATTATCTTGGAATTCTCCAGCATCTGCAGTTCCCATTATCTCTCTCTTCAGTCTCTATCCAAACAGCTTTA